>NC_081315.1:1782500-2982500 GCF_026419965.1 Kogia breviceps | reverse complement strand
CACAGCAACATCGCACGGGCGTTAGACCAGGTATCTGGGTCCCCTGGCCTAACCAAGGTGACACGTAAGATTAGCTGTCATAATACCTGCCTCATCCAGGTGTGAGGATCAAATGAGGTGACGTATATCGGGCATCCGACAGAACCAAGAAGCAACGTGGTGTGTATGTGTGCGTCAGGGCTTTCTCAATGGCGTGATGTTCAAGGGAACATGCAAAACACTTGAAATTTACTTTTCATCCAAAAAGGATTTAGCAATACCTAATATTACTCCTTCCTGTAATCTGAAAACAACAGGATTCAATATGGTCTTATGTAGCTACAAAAGTTACACTTCGTGGCATATGTTTCCTGAGGCCGTATGTATCAGTGATACATTTCATAGCAAATATTTTGTAATGCCCTTTATTTTCCTAAAATAAAATTCATAAGATTCATCAACAGAATAACCTTACACACATAACGTATAACAAACCACTATAATGCCCTAGTTGTGCTATTTTACAACTTATATTAACATATACTTTAACACACAGACATTGGGGCACTAGTAGATTAGAAAATACAATGAACGAAGCAGATACTTGCTCCCAAGTGGAATCTCCGCGAAGGCCACAGCTACAAGCAGAGATGATACGGAACTCTGTGCTGATGACACACTTCATGAGGAGAGCAGCTACTGGTAACACGGTTTTCCAAACGTATGTCAGTTCTTGCTGACATCCCAAACCTTACAAAGTCAAATCTCGCCTCAGTTTATATACAACAGTGGCATTCCCGGCAGATTCAGCGTATAGGAAGCTCCCGAGAGAAATGCGCTGCGCCCGTATGTAACGCAAAATTAAATTCTCAGCTCAGATCATATTATGAACTAAGGCTTTCACCTACCTGAATGTGAGCAGCATATTTGTGAGTCACACGGGAGGTGGGATAACCCCTCATTCTGGGCCGCCCTGCACGTGACGAGACGCTCTGCCATCACCCCCGGCCCCCGCCCACCCTGTGCCAGGTGCCCTCGCCCGCTGCCAGGCTCACCAAAGAGGCCCTACGTTTCCCCGACAGCCCTGCCGAGAGTCACCGACAGATACAGCGCGCTTGTTTCAGCATGAAGGACTGGAAATGAGACGTCTAAGTCTGATTAAACGTAACAGACCAGTCACAGGCAGCACCAGGAAAAGGTTCAAGATAAATTCAGAAGGTTTATTGCACCAAATGCCACATAAAAATGGATCAGAATGATATGTGAACAAGTCTGAAGAAAAAAATTTCCATACGTTGACATTGATATCTATTGAACTGATCAAAAACACAAAGTCCTACCAATCTGTCTTAATGGAACTTCAGTAGTAATAAATCAATCCCAGAATTTTCTCCTTTTTAAACACCACTTAAATTTAAGCACATTGCAATCTTGCTTTCAAGATATACGGTTCACCAAAGATGGACATTTAAAAATTAACATTCAGAGGGGGCTGCTTGATTTAGGCAAATAGTATATTAAAAGGTCCCCTCCCCCAAAGCACAAGAGAAAACAAATGGTTCACATTTACCGAGAAGCTAAAGACTTTTTCAGTTTATTGGTGAAAGTACGCGTGAACAAAATACTTTCAAAAGTATGTGTTAGTGGAAAAACCCAGGTATTTAAAAGAACTGTGGGGTCACTTCATATGCTTTATTTTTATGTACAACCAACTCTAGTGAGGAACCTAAAAAGCTGCAGGCTGAATTTTATAAAATCTCAGGACCTAATTAGAAGGGCCTAACAACAGTTGAGTATGGTTTAGCAGGCAGGGATGTTCCTCCCTCGCAAAAAATTAACTTTGAAAAATATGGAAAGTTTAAAAAGTTGCGATGTGTAAACGGCAGTTCCATGGGATGTGAAAAGTTTGGAGTTACTTTCAATAAAAAACAGCACACTTCAGGAAAATGGATTGAAGCCTGTACAAAAAGCTATTTAACACTGATAAAAATAAAATACTTTGGAATTATGCACAAGTATGGAAGCTACATTTTAAGTTTTCATTGTCATGTTTAAACGTACACAATGATCTTTACATTCATATCACCCGTCAGTCTATGAAAAATAAAACCGCGACATGCTAGAGAGAGGCCCATCACGGTCACGCGGGCACACACCCGCTCTGTCCTGCCTCCCAGCTTGCGTGGAAAAGCAAGATGCTACAAAAGGTGCACTCAACAGGTAAGACGTCAAAGTTGAAGAAACCCTAAAGGCGGAATCCTGTCAACTGAGGTAGTTTTCTCTATCTGTACTTTTTTTTTTTTTTTTTTTAAACTTTTGTTTCTGGAGGTGGGCCTGGGCCAGGGCGGGTCCCTTCCTTGCCTCTTGGGCTAAGGCAGACCCAAGCCACCAGGTGGGGTCCGGTGTGTGTCTCAACACGGTTCCATGAGATTCGTTTCCGCGTTTGGGAGGAGGCCGAGTTTAGGAGCGAGCACAGGTGGATGCTCTCCAGGGGAGGGTTTATGAACGAGCCGCCACATCCCCGGTCTGCGGTGCAGGCGGCAGCCGTGAGGGCCGGGCCGTCCAGAGTCCTGAGCGCTCTCCCTCCGTCGCCTTCTCCCGGGGGAGGCGGGGGACAGGCGATGCGGAGGCAAAGCCAGCTTCCTCGGCGTCCAGGGCCTGGGCCACATCTGTGACGCGTGGAGTTTAGAATCGGCCGTTGGAAGATCAGCGTCCCCGGGCCGGGTCTATTGCTCACCGGGCCGCTACGTGCACTGATTCTGTTTCTAGTTATTGTCTGTGAAGCCCTGGAAGGTCGGGGGAGGGAGGGGAAGTGCCCGGAACGTGTCAACGAGGAGAAGGAAACCGAGACTGCGGGGGCTCGAAGCCGGTGCAGAGGGGACGCTGTGACCTCACTCAGCACGGACGGGGAGAGGGGGCGGCCACGGGCGAGGTCAACAACAACCGCCTCGATGCCACGGAGCCAGGGACTCGGACACCCATCTCGGCCGGACACCAGGCAAGAGGAAGCAGAAGACATAGAAAGAATGGACAACGTCACTTTCATGGGAGAAAGACGTACAATACAAATCCAAGATCTGAAGAGCCTCAACACGCCTCTCCGCGTTTCACACCGGAAAAAAGGGGGGGGGCGGACTTCCCTGGGGTCCAGGGGTTAGGGCTCGGTGCTCGCCCCGCGGAGGGCCTGAGTTCAGCCCCTGGTCGGGGAACGAAGACGCTACAAGCCGCCTGGAGCGGCCAAAAGAAAGAAGAAAGATGATTTACTACAAACGAGAGGGGAAGGCTGCAGTTCTGACCTAGTCCTAAGAAAGAAGAACACACCTGTTTTTCTCCGTTGGCCCTGCCGCTCTCCTCTTTCAAACAAATAACTCACGTGCATTTGTCAAAGAGTAAAGACACAGATGTATGTAACTTGGGGTTTGGGATCAGGATTTTATCAAGTAGAAAATATGAAGCCATTTTAACTCCTGAAAGGGAAGTCGTTTCCTATTCTTAGGTGCAAAGGCTACATGGAAAGGACCTGCATCAATTCATAAAAGAGAAGGAAATCAGAGCCTGGTTATAACGAACCGACCTCAAGATCTGCAGCAGCTAACAGTTCTGGTGTACTGGGTTCGCCGCCCGCCTTTGAACCATCCGTTTACCAAAGAGGCTTTTCCTTCACCCTGGATGTCAGTACCTCGTCTGTTTCACGGTCAGTAAACTAAAGTTAACGTCAACAGAAAATTAAGGTTTTCTAAAAAGCAAACTACGCTCATAAATAAAAACAATGCTTCATCGTGGCCGGTTTTTGTACTAGGGGGCAGTGAATTTCTGGGAAGCTGTTCTGAAAAGGACGTATAGGGATTGGAAGGCACAGAGATGACAGTGTAAAAACTCAGCTCCGATCTGGATTGTTTATAAACGTTCCAACTCATTCCTTTCGCGAGTCCTCCTGCTCTCCCGCAGCTCTCGTCGCCCACCGGGACGGCGGGGCCTTTCAACGTGTACACAGCCCGTCGCGCTAACCAGGGCAGCGAGCGGCTGGCTTCCGCGGGAGGAGCCCAGCCACAGAGCCGCTCGGGCGGGCGGCCCCGCTGGAAAGGCTGCCGAGCGCGGCGAAGCGTCCGGAGAAGCCGGCCGGGGCCGGGCCGGGGCCGCCGCGCGGGTTCCTGCCTCGATCGCACCGACGACCCGTCCCTGACCTGCCCGTGGCCGCCTCTCGGCCTCGGTAAACTGGGCCAAGACGGGGAGGCGGCGGGTCCCCGGGGTCCCCGGGGCTCCCGGGCCCGCGCTTTGCGCCTGACGGTGACGGAGACGCGCAGCCCCCGGGGCGGAGGGGGCCCCGCGGCCCAGCCTGGGGGGCTCGCGCGGGGACGCGGAGACGCCTCGGCCCCGCTCCCGGGCCCCCACGTGCTCACGCCGCCGCCCGGCCCGGCCCGGCCTCGTCCGCCTGCTCGGGCCTCGCGGTCGCGGGCAGTGGCCGTCTGTCCCCCTCCTCCTCCGGCTGAGCGGCGGGCCCGTCCTCCCCGAGCCGCTGTCCTGAGCGTCGGCTTATAAGAGTATCTGAGCGACGTACGGCGAGTGAGTGCTGGCGACAGCCGTCAGCAGGGGCAGGTCGTTGGACTCGATCCTGGAGGCGGAGAAAGGAGGGGACGTTGCTTTAAAGCACAGGACGTCCGGGAAGGGCCCCGGCGCCGGACCCCAGGGCTGCCCGGGCGGTGCCCAGAACCCGTGACGGAGGGAACGAGGCGGGGACACGGGAGCCTGTCCCCGCGCCTCGACGTTCCCCGCACCCCCACGCGGCCTCTGTGCGACTCCCCCTCCGGCCAGCCCTCCCGGCCTGCGCCCCGAGTCTGCACCGGCTTCCCGTCCGTCTCTGGGAACGCAGGACGCTGGCAGCGTCTCCAGAACCCCGGAGAGCTCTTCACGGCTGACCCGACCGAGACGCCCCGTGAGGCCGTGCCCGACACCCACAGGTAGGCCTGGGCAGAAGTCTGCGCGCCCTGGAAAACTCAGGACGGTCCCGGCCCTTGAAATATGTCCTAACGCTCTCCCTTGATTCCCAAAACCCCAAATTGAAAATACAACCTAAAAAGGCAGCAGGCACGAGCTCGTGCAGTGTTCCACGCCTTCTCCAGTAATGCTCCCTCCGGACCTCATCTCAGGGCAGACAGGGAGCTCCCAGCACCTTAGTGCCACTGGCCTGGCCACGGGAGGGGCTGAGGAGGGGCTGCAGGGACCCCCACTGACAAGGCGCTGAGGGGCCTGGCGACGGGGAGGTAAATCCACCCTCACCATCCTTCTCGGGGTGCTGAAGGCGGGCACCTGTCAGTCAGGGGCCAGGCAAGCGTCCCGGAAATACAAGCTGCACATCCTGCATCGGAAACCCGATGGGGCAGGAGTACAGTGAGGCTGGTGAAGAGATCTAAGTAAAAAGTGCAAAAGCAAATGCCTCAAAAGGGGAGAACATTTTTTATCTTTTTTTTGTTTTCTTTTGTTTTGTTTTCTGTACGTGGGCCTCTCACTGTTGTGGCCTCTCCCGTTGCGGAGCACAGGCTCCGGACGCGCAGGCGCAGCGGCCACGGCTCACAGGCCCAGCCGCTCCGCGGCACGTGGGATCCTCCCGGACCGGGGCATGAACCCGCGTCCCCTGCATCGGCAGGCGGACTCTCAACCACTGCGCCACCAGGGAAGCCCGGGAGAACATTTTTTAAATGATGTAAAAAAAAAAAAAAAAAAAAAAAAAGAACAAAAGTGACAGGAAACGCTAAGAGCCAAACAATACAGTATAAGTCATATCCTGGGTGTGAAAGATGAAAAGTCCGACAAGAATGCAGAGGCCTGAGCCTTGAAATAATACTTTGATTGGCAGGTTTAACAGAGAATTTCAGGGTTGACTTTTTTTTTTTTTTTTCGGTGCGCGGGCCTCTCACTGCTGTGGCCTCTCCCGCTGCGGAGCACAGGCTCCGGACGCGCAGGCTCAGCGGCCACGGCTCACGGGCCCGGCCGCTCCGCGGCACGTGGGATCCTCCCGGACTGGGGCACGAACCCGCGTCCCCCGCGTCGGCAGGAGGACTCCCAACCGCTGTGCCACCAGGGAGGCCCGGGTTGATGTTTTATACACAGTATTTCCTTGCCCAAAACTTGGTGTGTGGGGGGAGAGGTCATCATCACAGGTAAGGGAGACAACGCCTCATCTACACAATGTCTTTTTGTTACTTCCCTGTGGAACATTAAGCAGTGAGTGAAACACAAGTCAGAATGTCTTCCCCCACAGAAGTTAGGGCAAAGAGCCTCCGGAAAATGATATACGTTATCGATAACACGCACGCCTCCTCTTCTGATGCGCTCATAATAGAAGGGAGGAGAGTGCGGTCACCCGGGGTGCACAGACGGGCCCCCAAGTCCAGGGGAATGGCCTTCCCCGCCTCCTCCAGAAAAAGCAAGGAAAACACAGCTGCCGCCGCGTGTCTGACAGCTCGTGACTCTCACATCGCGCTGAAATGACCAGAACGGGGCAGACGGAGGAGGATTACGCTTCGCACCCTCAAGGCTAAAATAATCCAGGGGGAAGACTAACGAGGTGCCACCAGCTTCAAGGTCGGCATGTGTTTCCGGGTGTGACACTCCAGTATCAGATACAAGAAACATGCCGTGCACTGTGGAGCCCCAGAGGCTGGGCAGGTCAGTAGGTACGGCGCAGGGGACAGCCCCCCACAGGGGGGTGCTGGCCTCCCCAGAACTCACCCGAGAACGACACTTAATTCTTTGACGTGCACGCGCGTGTGTCCACGAAGGTACTCAGACAGCATCTTACTCTTCAGGTACATCTCCTGTAGTCTGTCTTCCAGGTGCATGATGCACTGCAAAGCCAATCACGCTCACAGTGAGGGCAAGAACTCAGATCGCTGCCAACGTCTAAGAGCCGCAATTCCCTCGATCCATTTCTAAGTACGCTACTGTAATCTCACCTCTTTAAAATACACTTCAAGAATTACAACCCAGCTCAGACGCTACCATGAGCAGGGATAAGAACAGGTTTTTGTCATCAACAAGGCCCTACTGTAGAGCACAGGGAACTCTACTCAATACTCTGTGATAACCTATATGGAAAAGAATCTGAAAAGAGTAGATACGTGTGTGTACAACCGAATCGCTATGCTGCACACCTGAAACTAACACAACACTGTAAATCAACTGTACGCCAATATAAAACTTTAAAAAAGAAAAAAGAATAGGTTTTTGTAAAACAATAGAGTTTAATTTTTCCAGTGACTGTTAAGATCTTCATATGTATTTTCTGGTCTTTCTAAAAAAGCATTTGTTTCTACATAGTTAAAATCATTCCATAAGTACACTTATTTCCTGCTTTCAAAAAACTTTCTAATAATCATTTTCCCACGGTATTAAAAATTCTTTATCAATATAATTTTTATGACTGATTTTTCAGCACGTGAATTTACCATTACTAAAATCACACAGCCATCTGCATTTTTGTTATTATACATAATTTTGTAAAGAGCAACTTTCTTGTTGTTTTCCTGTATCTCAGATTATTTTGGTGCAATTCGCTCCCAGAAGAACGACTGGAACAAGGTTATTCTGAACCTTTTTTTTTTTGCTCTCAAGAGTGTATTTTAACTAGGTCTCTAGTAACAATGAAGAAAGGGCAATTTTGTTCAGAACATCTCTACCCTTGGAACTGTGTTCAGCTTCGTTTTTAGAGAATGGCAGTCACCTGTGTCTTGCACCAGAGGCAAATGCTTTTGCATTCGGCAGGGAGAGTGATCCAGGCAGCTCAGTAAGCCACGGCTTACCATGGCTCTGGCAAGGGTCACTCCATCAGACATGATTTTCTTCTAGACTATCATGCCTGCTATTTTCAAGGTAAAAAGATGAACAGATGCACTTGAAAATGTTGATCTTGACCACCTGGGCTGATCAGTGACATGGAAAAAGTATCCATTCGAGATGCAATCTTTTCTGTTTTTCATTGGCTTAAAATCTTAAGTGCATCGTGTTGTGTGGGCGAAACACAACTGGTAAGTGAGTAACAGTAGTACTCAAAGCGAGGAGGATTTTTTGCCAATTCTCTTGGGGAAAATATTCCCCCAGGAAAACAGAGTTAAGTGCGGAAAGGTCTCCTGTTCAGTGTCAGTTCCTCGTGGAGCAAATACAAAGTTTTAGTAAGAGTGTTGTAAAATATTGAAAAGAACATTGACATTACGCTGAATCCTGTATGTTTTAAAATAGTGAATTTACTGTGTTTTCATAGTCCCCAGGAAAACTGTGTGTTGCAGTGCGGAAATAAACAGAACATTAGTTCATATGGAATGTGCACGGAACTTGCAATCAGAGCACTTAGAAATTTTTTTAAAGGCCTGATTATGAAATTGAACTGTTTTGGGATTCCCCTCCCTCCTCTGTGAGATGGATTTCTTCAACTTTAACTTCTGAAATTTTAAATAGCTACTTTCTCTTTTTGTACTGAAGGTACTAACAGGCCTTTAATCACGTGTTTCATTCGAGTGACTTTTAAGGAGAATTTTAAACTGTAGAGGATGTTCTTTGATCCTGATTTTGTCAAGTCATTCATATTATTAAGTGGTTGTATGTAACATGTCTAAATGAAGTAAAAAGAATTAACTGTGGTAATTTACTGCTGGGATAACTAAGATATCAAACGTAGCAAGAGATATGGATTATAGAATAAAATATAAAAGTTTGGTAAATATAATAGTAAAAAACTGTAAAATCAAATATATCTCTATTCCCTTACAGAAAAGCGGACTTTGGCCTCTAAATCAGCATGATGCAAGTTGCTACTAGAAGGAAAAACTGCCTACAAATGTAGAACAAGAGTCAGGTTATAATGTGCCACAGGTGGTGCCTTCTGTGTTACCCCTGAGAACACGGGTCCTACAGTTTAAAGCCCAAATAAAGGTTTCAGTGAAAAGGTGGTGTCAGTCTTTAAAGCCATGGACACTGTTTCACGCAACTGGTTCTTACTAACAGTTACACTAATAGTAGCTGTTTCCTGAGTATGTATAACATCCCGCACTACTTCAAGCGCTTTACCTGAATTATCTCATTAATTTTTATAACCCGACAGGATAGGTTCTGCTGTGCCCCAGCTTCGACAAGGCACACGACTCAGAGGCAGAGAAGCCTCGGTCTGAGTCCAGGCCACTGAAAGCCCACGGACTGGCCACTACTGTCCACTGGCTGCCAGGGCATCTCATCTCGCCTGAGCTTGGACAGACAGGTAGAAAGCAGCACCTTGGAGGATTCTCACACATGCTTGTTGCCTAGGTACCATCTTCACTTTGCAGAGGAGAAAGCTGCGGCCCTGAGATGCCCAACGGACCAACGGCAAAGCCTGGACGTGACCCCGTGATGTCCAGTGGTGCCCCGTGATGCTGTGCTGCCACCTGAGGTGACAGCCAGTGTTTCAAAGCACCTCCTCCAAGGACAAAGGTGTCCTGACCGGAGTGTGCTGCACCTGCAGATCCGGTCACAAGAACTCAGGGGAACGCCCTCCATGAAGCAATCAGGCAGGTGAGGCATATTCAGCCTCCTACTTGCTTGTCAATAGCTCTGCATCTCTTGTGGAGGCCGGAGGCTGGAAGGGAGATGCGGTTTGGTTTGGGGCTGACGGAGGAGGAGTCCAGAAGGCTGGTGAGCACCCCCCAGCTGCAGCCCCGCCAACGCGTGGGGCTCTGCCCTGCACGTGCCCTTCAGCTGTGCTTCCGCTCCGGAAACCTGACTCCCTTCCTTGCTAAATGTATTTTCTCTCGAACTCTCTGCACACAGACACACAGACACACAGACACACAGACACAGATACACACACACACAGGAATTTGTTTTGCATATTATTCCAGGGACTCGGGGAGAGCTGCTGATCATTTTCTCGGAGTTTAGGGGGTCTGTCTGCTGTTTGTATTTAATGTAACGTTATCAAAGTGATTTTAAAATCCCATTCGAAAAGGAACAATCGATACCATCCCCTATGGTTACGGTGCTTCAACATTTTAAGTGTTTACACGAACGATATTCTATTTATACATAACAACTTTGGGAGGATGGTCCCTGCACAGATGGAACTAGTCCCTTCGGAAGCTGGCCGGCTTGCACTTGACCTGATGACGGGAAGACCAATGAGCCCCCCAAAGGAGGATTTAAAATTGTCCTTTATGCTTGATCCCTGCCCCCATACCTTGCCTGTTTCTCCATGTAACTGGTTCAGAAAGATTGTGTCACTCTGTGCTCTCTGTCTCCAGGACTATTGTTACTGAATCCAGCCCGTGTGCTGGTTTCGTGTCACACGTTCTGTTCTGATGCTAACATCCAGCTAGACTAAAATCCACACACGGGAATTCGTGACTTAATAATCACAATGCCGCGCAACATGCTTTTTTAGCTCATTTCTCTGATGGTCTGAGAACGATACTTACAAAGTCGGCGGGGAGGTGAAGCCTATAAAGCTGCAGGATGGACTGAAGTAAGCTGGACACCTGGCTTGAGACCAGGACGTCCTGGCCGAGTTTCGTGCTGTCCACCGCCTTCCTCTGACTCGTGGCCACCTGGACGCTCCACTTGTCCGTGTCTGCAATGATGCACACGGCCTCGGCGATGGGCTCGTCGAGCACGGGGTGCTGCGAGACAGACACACGGGGTCAACTCTTCACCGCGCTTCCGGGGACATCGGGACGTCCGGAACTTCCTGTGCAGCGTCAGACTCGGGGGCAGAGGTGAGGGCGGGAGCCCTGAGCCCTACAGGGACCCGAACTGGGGTGTCATCCCATGGTCATTTAAATGTTAACTCGACAAAACTGCACCCAGTCATTATTTCCTTCCTGCACCCAGGGGGCACACTATAAACGTCATCACACATTCAGAGAAAGAGAAGAGCAGAAAGGCCCGTGATCTCCCCACATCCCAGGACATTAAAGCCCGTTTCCTTCTGGAAGACTGCACTCTCCTTTTATGCTTTTAGTTTTTATTTATTTATTTATTTCCCCACGAGTCTTGTGGGATCCCAGTTCCCTGAACTGGGATCGAACCCGGGCCCCCTGCAATGGAAGCGCGCCGTCTTAACCACTGCACCGCCAGGGAAGGCTCTGCACTCTCCTTTTAACATGGACACGGTCAGAACACCGTGTAGGAGGCTACTGCCATCCTTCCCATCACAAGGCTTGGCAGGGCAACTTAACAGTCCCCGAGAGGTACAGCTTTAATCGTGAGGCAGTATTTATTCAGAAACCATGTGCTACCTGCAGAAATCAACTCCAGGACAGCTAAAATCAGACGGGGCGAGGGAGCTGTGTGTCGGGATGGGGCCAAAAGGCACAAGTGTGGCTACTGATGAACGTACCTCAGTAACTGGGCAGTGACGGATGGAGCAGGTTAACTAGGAAACTGTGCCACGGGGCAAACAGGGGGGACACTGACGCGGCCCAGGAAAACGGCCTACAAGACGCACGTGAAAAGACGCTCCACATCACTCATCATTAGAGAAATGCAAATCAAGATTACAATGGGGTATCACCTCTCACCGGTCAGAATGGCCATCATTAAAAAGTCTACGAACGATAAACACCGGAGAAGGAGTGGAGGAAAGGGAACCCTGCAGCACTGCTGGTGGGAAGGTAAACTGGTGCAGCCACTGTGGAGAACAGTGTGGAGGTTCCTCAAAATACTAAAGACAGAGCTCCCATGTGATCCAGCAACCCCGCTGCAGGGCATGTACCCTGAGAAAACCGTAATTCGAAAGGGTGCATGCACCCCAATGTTCACTGCAGCACTATTCACAACAGCCAAGACCTGGAAGCAGCCTAAGTGTCCATCGACAGAGGAATGGAGAAAGAAGATGTGGTCCATATACACAATGGAATATTACTCGGCCATAAAAAAGAATGAAATCATGCCATTTGCAGCAACATGGATGGACCCAGAGATCGTCATACAGAGTTAAGTAAGTCAGAGAGAGAAAGACAAATATCGTATGATATCGCTTATATGTGGAATAGAAAAAAAGGGTACAAATGAACTTATTTACAAAACAGAAACAGAGCCACAGATGCAGAGAGCAAACTTATGGCTACGGGGGCGGAAAAGGGGGAGGGGTGCATTGGGAGACTGGGATGGACACACTGCTGTATATAAAACAGCTAACTATAAGCACCTGCAGCCCAGGGGACTCTACCCAATGCTCTGTAACGACCTGTATGGGAAAAGAAGCTCAAAAAGAGCGGATCTACGTACACATATAACTGATTCACTTCGCTGCACAGCAGAAACTAACACAACATTGTAAATCAACTAGACTCTCAAAAAATTAATTAGAAAAAGGAAAACGGCCTAAAAAATTGAATTTCTCAAAACTGATCACAGTATAACTGCTTCACCACCAGCTCCTGTGACACACGTGTTCAGGATCCCACACGCGTGCACATCAAGGGCACAACGGGACCGCCCTCCAGCCCCAGACTAGGAGAGAGAAGGGGGTGGGCAGGTACGCAGTGAGACGGAGACAGACGCAACGCACCTCGAAGCCGGCGTCCCCAAGCACACCTTTCCGACCCTCAGTCACTGAAGGCAAAGCGGGCCTGGCCTCCTCCTGTCACGCGGTTCCTTCCCTGCCCTGGGGTGGCGCTTCGCCGCTTCGGCTGCTGGGCCAAAGTTCCTCCCGCGAGGTTCGTCCTGGTTCCCCTTTGGAGAAGGACCTTTCCCGGGTGAATCCCGGAGGCCCCTCCCTCCGTCACAGGGTGGGAACGGGGCCCAAGCCGGGCCAATCAGCCTCGCCCCCCGGCCGCCTGCCTGGAGCAGCTGGGGTCACTGCACTGCTGCTCGGCAAAAGCCAGCATGAACACCCACAGCGATTCTTGGTTCTTGCGCTTCCACGGGGGCCTCGTTTCCTGCCGACCCCAACCCTAGGTCTTCGGTCTCCGCACCGTCTCTAAGAATCCCTGATATCCCTCCAGTGCAGTCCCTTCTGGTTAAATAAACGAGAGTCGGTTTCTGCTGCTTGCGGCGAAGATCCCACACGGGTACACGACCTTGTCTCGCGTGACCGAGACCTGAGATTTTCAAGACTTAACACTAGTGGTGGGAAGGCGGACGACAGAAACGCAGACGTTTGCTGTCATGCTGTGCCGTCGGCAGGAGATCTGGCTCCCTGGTTTGGGGCTTTTTCACTCCATCTTTGTGTTCCTTCTCACAGACGGGGAAGTGACTGGTGGGCTGAGTGAGAACTTGGGTGAGACCAACATTTTTTTTCCCCAACTATATCCAGGATGGAAACTTTCACGTTTTACAGTATTTTTCCCACTGAAAAGAAGAGCGAATCAGGCCAAGTCTAGCAGCCCAATGTTCACTTAAGCACAGGTGAAACGTGAGAAATAAAGAATATGGCAAGGCAGATTCTTGAATTAATGAAGCCCCGTTTCCCCAGGATGGCTCTCATTCTTTAAGACTCGCTCACCAAACAGCCGAAATGCTCACACGCACAGTGACCCTAAACCCCCACCCCCACCCATAGGTTTTTGCGACCCCTCGGTCCTGCCCTTCTCACACACTCTCCAAAATAGAAAGCAAAGACCGGGCTGCAGGGACTCTTCCCTTTACAAGTTCCTGCAAGTTCTTGCTCAGTCCGTGTGTGTCATAAATCCACAGCAGGAGGGCGACAGCTTGCCATCCGGGTACCTGGTCCTCATGAGCAAAGGAAATGGAAGTGTGGAAATTGAAACGATGTGTGCTTTGAGCTCAAGTTCCTTCAATGCTTTGCCTTTTTCAGAGATTCACAGTGCGCTGGGTATAGCGCAAAACAGATCTACAGGGAGACCTTTTCTTCAAGGGACTTACGTGCCGAAGGTACATTATAATCATTAAAGACCAGAGGCCACCGTGCGTGCGTGCAGCGAGTGGAACGCACACCCGTCCCCTTTCACCTGGGTTTCAATCCCCTCCATCTAGCGAGCTGTGGTAACAGGACCCAGGCCGGGCCAGTCAGACGCTCCTCCCCTGAGATTTCCCTGTGAGCAGGGGGCCGGGAGGCTGAGAAGGGTTGGGGTAAAAATCTAGCTTTTGTTGGATTCACTGTTTGCAGTCGGTAATTTGGGCCCTAGTTTCCAACTCAGCTCGGTTTCCTAAGTGACTGATTTCCCCAGCACCGTGACAGGGAAGGGGGCGGCGTGTGGGCCCGAGGAAAGCACACAGACAGCAGATTATGGGGCCCCATAAGCACACACAGAGCTCCGCCTTCGCAAGTGAGCCACTGGCACGGGGGCAGCCAGGCTCACCGGGGAAGCGACGGATGGAAGGCCGCCCAGGTCCCAGTGACCCCGGGAGGCTGCAGAGCCGGAGGCAGCAACGGCAGAGGACGGACGGAGGAGCTGGCTCAGGCACCGTACGACGAAGAACGAAACGGGTCAGAGAACTCTGACAGAAAGGAAGTGAGCGCGAGCCATTTAAAAATCACCGGTGCAAACCCGAGCGCAGACCTAGCACACGCGAAGGCTAGGTCTGAAGGTTGGGACAAACGGACAGGAGGCCGAGAGCCCAGCCCCTGCAGGAGGGGCTGACTCCTCTCTCCCTGGACGCTCGGCTCCTCGCCCAGGGCCGGGCCCTCGAGAAAGGGGACCAACTCAAGATGGACCAGGTCGAGCACAGCAGCGACGGGGCAGGCGAGCAGGGCAGGGCGCCGTCACGGGTGCGGCTCCAGGGACACAGAGAGCCACGGAGAGCCGTCGGGGGGGCACCTTCAGAAGGAATTACTCAGTGTCCCGTGATAAACCACAGTGGGCAAGAGTGTGAAAAAGAACACGCGCGCGGCTGAGTCACTGCGCCGCACAGAAGAGATTAACACCGTAAATCAACTCTACTTCAATGAGTGAAAAAGAATCACACACTCTCGGACTCCTAAATATCTAACAAGTAATTCCCTGAACACACCCCAATTGCCTCTAAGTACACCATCCAGTAGTTACTCACTTATTTCCTGAAGAATAAACACTTTTAGAAGGAAAATGGAGGGCTTCCCTGGTGGCGCTGTGGTTGAGAGTCCGCGTGCCGATGCAGGGGACGCGGGTTCGTGCCCCGGTCCGGGAGGATCCCACGTGCCGCGGAGCGGCTGGGCCCGTGAGCCGTGGCCGCTGAGCCTGCGCGTCCGGAGCCTGTGCTCCGCAGCGGGAGGGGCCGCAGCAGTGAGAGGCCCGCGTACCGGGGAAAAAAAAAAAAAAAAAAAAAGGAAAATGGAAATAGAGGGAAATGTAAACAGTCAAGAAAAAGAAATGAATCCTGGAAAGAGATGAAAAATGTCTGTAACTTAGATTAAGTTATAATCTACGGGGCACCAGGGTGACTCGCTGCCCAGCTCTGATGTGGTTTAAACTTCTCTGAAGTCAGAGAACTGAAGCTTCAGTTCTGGTGATTCTGGAGATTTCTGATACATATATTCCCCAAAAGAAACACGACCCCACTAAAGAGAGGGCAGTTTCACCGTATCATGGTGTGGCTTATCAGTCAATGTCCAAGCTTTTAGAATTTAAAGAACTCCATGATCCAGAAGACATGCCTGAATTATCACAGGAACACTCACCCCCACACACCCTCTGCCCTGCACGGTATTCAATGGAAAATTCCTCTTAGAAAAGGCTGTACTTTTTTAAAAAAAATAAATATATTTATTTTATTTTATTTTTACTTTTGGCTGCGTTGGGTCTTTGTTGCTACATGCAGGCTTTCTCTAGTTGCGGCGAGCAGGGGCTACTCTTCATTCAGTGTGCGGGCTTCTCATTGCAGTGGCTTCTCTTGCTGTGGAGCATGGGCTCTAGGTGCACAGGCTTCAGCAGTTGTGGCACGTGGGCTCAGCAGTTGTGGCATGTGAGCTCAGTAGTTGTGGCTCGTGGGCTCTAGAGCGCAGGCTCAGTAGTTGTGGCGTACGGGCTTCGTTGCTCCGTGGCACGTGGGATCTTCCCAGACCAGGGCTCGAACCCGTGTCCCCTGCATTGGCAGGCGGATTCTTAACCTCTGTGCCACCAGGGAAGTCCAAAGGCTCTTTAAGGCATATAGAGAACCACAGTAAACAAAGGAAACACTGAATTATATGATGCTTCTTCTTATTACTTTTCCTTATGAGCCATACCTTAACTGTAGAAGTAATTAACAGTGAAATCTGTCAGGCGGGTCTCTTAAGTTCATGATTTTATCAACTTCACGTACACACTAGGGTACACACAAATACAGACACTTATCAGCAACAACATACATGGCGCAGTGCTTTTGAGAAATTAAGTACTTTAGGGTTTCCCTGATGGCGCAGGGGTTGAGAATCTGCCTGCTAATGCAGGGGACACGGGTTCGAGCCCCGGTCTGGGAGGATCCCGCATGCCGCGGAGCGGCTGGGCCCGTGAGCCACAATTACTGAGCCTGCGCGTCTGGAGCCTGTGCTCCGCAACAGGAGAGGCCGCGATAGTGAGAGTCCCGCGCACTGCGATGAAGAGTGGCCCCCGCTTGCCACAAGTAGAGAAAGCCCTCGCACAGAAACGAAGACCCAACACAGCAAAAATAAATAAAATAAATTAATAAACTCCTACACCCAACATCTTAAAAAAAAAAAAAAAAAGAAATTAAGTACTTTAACAAATGCTGTAAAACGTTAAGACTGAATGATTCAAACACCTACTCGAAGCCCAATCCCTCCAGCTCCATCCTTAGGGCTTGGATCTGATATTTCACCAAGGAGCCAAGGCTCCGAAGTTGGGCACGATTGGGCTAAACTGTCACCTCCATCACGTACCAGCCCTGGGGCCTCAGTGACCATTCACCTGGGCCTCAGGGTCTACGCCTGCAAAGTGTGATTGTACTTGGTTGAGAGTTTCTGTGAGAAAAATGAGCGTGGAACACGAAGTGCAGCGCCCAGCGCTTGTCGGGGCCCCTCCGCTGCTCTCCTACGCCACCACCTCCATGGAAGCGCGTCCCCCAAACCCTCACAGCACCACTTCCCTCACCGACCCAGAACCCTACTCCAGCACGGACAGCCCAACGCTGAGGCTCAAACCTGTCTCTTTGCATCCTGGAAGCTCCCGCCTGGGCCCACCGGCACGTGCACACGCTCGCCTCCAGGGCGCCCTCAGAACTCCCTGCTCTGGGCAGGGAGGCCGCCCACCTGTTACTCGGGCTGTGCCCAGAATGTCTTCCGGGCTGCCTGCTAAGCCTTCCAGTTCTTCGGGGGCCCAGCCTGGGTCCTCACGCCCTTGCACCCCTCAACGGGACTCCCCGCGTCCACTGTCTGGCATTGAATCACACTGTCTTCCCTTGCTCTAGACTGCACATCTGTTTGTCTACTCAGTGATTTCGTAAGTAACTCAAGGAGAGAAATCACGTTTTTCTTCCATCGTCTCGGAGGTGAGCGTAACAAACGGCAAGGCACGTGCTAAATGTCTAACGCGCGCCGGCTCTGTTGAAGAGTCTCGACGTCTTTACTTTTAGATTCAAGCCAGGTCCTGTTACGTCATCCACACAACTATTAACATACTTCCTTTCCACGTATTGCACTTAGATGACTAACGTCTCACATGGTTACCTTTTTCCTTTTTAAAAATTTTTATTGAAATATAGTTGAGTTACAACATTGCACTCGTTTCAGGTATACAGTAAATTGGCTCATTTATACATATATATATATATAAAACATATATATATTTTTACATTCTTTCCCATTACAGGTTATTACAAGATCTTGAATATAGTTCCCTGTGCTGTACAGTAGGTCCTTGCTGCCTATCTATCTTTTTTTTTTTTTTTTTTTTTTTTTTTTTTTTTGCGGTACGCGGGCCTCTCACTGTTGTGGCCTCTCCCGTTGCGGAGCACAGGCTCCGGACGCGCAGGCTCAGCGGCCATGGCTCACGGGCTTAGTTGCTCCGCGGCATGTGGGAGCTTCCCGGACCGGGGCACGAACCCGTGTCTCCTGCATCGGCAGGCGGATTCTCAACCACTGCGCCACCAGGGAAGCCCTGCCTATCTATCTTATATACAGTAGTGTGTCTATTTTAATCCCAAACTCCTAATTTATCCCTCCCCCCTCCCCTTTCGTAATCATAAGATTGTTTTTTATGTCTGTGAGTCTATTTGTTTTGTAAATAAGTTCATCTGTATCATTTTTTTAGATTCCACATATATGATATCATATGGTATTTGTCTTTCTCTGCCTGACTTACTTCACTTTGCATGATAATCTCTAGGTCCGTCCACGTTGCTGCAAATGGCACTAATTTGTTCCTTTTTCTGGCTGAGTAATATTCCACTGCATACATGTACCGCATCTTCTTTGTCTGTTCCTTTGTCGATGGACATTTAGGTTGCTCCACGTCTTGCCTACTGTAAATGGTGCTGCAATGAACACTGGGATGCATTATCTTTTCAAATTCTATTTTTCTCTGGATATACGCCCAGTAGTGGGATTGCTGAGTCGTATGGTAGTTCTGTTTTTAGTTTTTAAGGAACCTCCATACTGTTCTCCATAGTGGCTGCATCAATTTACATTCCTACCACCAGTGCAGGAAGGTTCCCTTTTCTCCACACCCTCTCCATCATTTATTATTTGTAGACTTTTTGATGAGGGCTATTCTGACCAGTGTGAGATGATACCTCATTGTAGTTCTGATTTGCCTTTCTCTAATGATTGGTGATGTTGAGCATCTTTTCATGTGCTTCTTGGCCATCCGTATGTCTTCTTTGGAGAAGTGTCTATTTAGGTCTTCTGCCCATTTTTTGACTGGGTGGTGGTTACCTATTTCTAACTCAAGAGTAGGAAAGTACCAGCTCCCATGTATGCTTCCTTCAACTACTGATGAGTTCATCAAACCATTCTTGCCGTGAGTACACAGGATGCAGTCCTGCTCTACAGAGAGGAAAGTGAGGACAAGAAGTACAAGAGCTCATGAAGTATCTTGGCACGTCAGAAAGAGAATCTAGAAACTCATTCAAGTGCTTCTGACTCATAGCTCAATGAGCCTGCCAAGCTGTCTACTTTGAAACCCTAGGACCTTGTCAGGGTGGAAATCCCTCGGAAGACAAGATTGCAACTGGGAATGACACTTGCAACATGACAAGAGGAGAAAACACGGTCACCTCTATTATGACTTTGCTAAGAAACTTCCCATCTTTACGCTGCTGGTATCGCCCAATACATACTCTAAAAGTCCCTTCAGGACTTCCCTGGTAGTGCAGTGGTTAAGAACCCACCTGCCAATGCAGGGGACATGGGTTCGATCCCTGGTCCAGGAAGATCCCACATGCCAAAGAGCAACGAAGCCAGTGTGCCACAACTACTGAGCCTGAGCTCGAGCCCACGAGCCACAACTACTGAGCCCACGTGCCACAGCTACTGAAGCCTGCATGTGTGCCTAGAGCCTGTGCTCCGCAACGAGAAGCCACCACAATGAGAAGCCCGCGCACCGCAATGAAGAGTAGCCCCCGCTCACCGCAACTAGAGAAAGCCCACGTGCAGCGACGAAGACCCAATGCAGCCAAAAATAAAAATAAATTAATAAAAAAAAAATAAACCGATCCTTCATGAAGTGTGCAGACAGACGTTGGTACTCACAACCAGCTCTAGAATCTGATCACTGATTACGACAGTGCAGATTTAGCCACCCGAACGAGCCACCGGGTGGCCTCTTTCACACACAAAGGGAGCAGGTGATTTATGACTCAGGTAATGGGAAGAACCTCTCTGTTTCTTTTTTCTCTGAAACATTCTGAATTATAAAACATAAGATTCTTGGGTATTATCTGAGTGTCAATTTGCTCATCCTTCCTAGAAGATATTTCTGTCAAGTTCTATAACTTTATTAAACTGAACTTGAGTCAGAGAATGTGACATGACATAACACCTTTCAAAGAAATCCACCCCCGCCCCCCGTTATGTTATAGCCCCACGACTTAACAATAGCAGCTCTTACATGGCTTCAAGTAAAGCCTCGGATTGGTCACAGAGAGAAAATGGACCATCAGTGCCCTGAGGGCCATAGTCTCAGCACCTGCTCTTGGTTAAACATCCTCGGATCCCGTTTTTATTGTTCTACCTCTGTAGGGGCCAACCCCCCCTCCACGTCCTCAGAACTGAGGATTTAAGCAACCCGAGCCAGTCCTTGGCCAGTCCACCCACTTCTGGACGGCCGAGGGCGCCTACAGGACGCAGACACATGTGGATGGCTGGCCAGTTTTTATTTAAAACCTTCAGTCTCAATCCACGCAGGGAACAGGAACCTGATTACCACTCGCCGTTCTCCAACACTTCCTCCAGCCTACGGAGTCATCCAGGATACTAAACACTAAATGCTCAGCATCCAGGCTCTCCCGACAGCAGTTACAGAGACAGGCAGACAGAAGCTCCCGCGGTGGAAGAGCCGGCTCTGCCTGTGGTTAGTCTGCAGCCCCCTGGGGAACCCGGCCCCCGCGTCCTCTCTCGCTCATTCCCACTGCAGATGTCACCTCCTCCAGGAAGCCCCCAGGCTGTCCCGTGCCTCCCTGTCCCCCTCCCTCCGCTGTGGGCTCTGCTCTCACTCCTTATGTCTTTAATCACCTGTTGGAGTTCAGCCTCCCGAAGGACAGGGGCCATGCCTCCTCTCTGGCTGTTGACAAGTGTCCTTTGTCTTCGAAGTCCTGCCGCTCGGTGCGGGTTTGTTTATATCTACCCTACTCGGGCGTCAGCGGGCTCATTTCATCTGAAAGATCGCAGCCATTCTTCCTTCAAATGCTGTTTCTTTTTCCCGCCTTCTGTATGCGCGACAGAACCTTCTCACTCAAGCCTCCAGGTCTCTTACTTGCTCTTCCATATTTTTTCATGTAGCTCTGTCTCTGAGCTACAGTCAAAGCGTAGTTCTGTATCGAGTCACTCTTTCATAAACTCTAATGCTCTCTGTCTGTATTTAATCTGCTCTGCTCTTTAACCTACCCCCAAGTTTTAATTTCCATGACTGCATTTTTCTATTTTAGCACCTCTCTTCGGTTCTTTCACAAATCTAAATAGTCGTATATCGTAACAGACGGTCTTTTAAAAGATTCCAATTCCTTCTTTTATCACCGTAACCATTTTAAACGTGCCTACTCAACAGTTACTCCAGGCTGTCGGAGGAGGGCTAGCGCCCCGGCCTGCACCGCTTACTCCCCCTTACCCTGGCCACAAACCCATCGCGTTGGAGTCGTTTTAAGTGCTATAAGTGTCTCTCGGAAACAGGCTCCAGGTCGGGCTCTAAAGGCTTCGGAGTTGTGATAAGGTGGAGAAGGAGAGCGAATTGATCATTCTGGACCACGGGCACTGTTGAGGGGTCCTGGGAGGTGAGGGTTTGGGGAAGTCTACAGGTATCGTGAGGGCGTCAGGACCTGAGGCGGCGGGGAGGGTCCGGCTGGGGGGCAGGGTCCAGAGGAAACAACTGACCTTCTGTGTGTCTGTGCCTGCGGACTTGTGGACACAGGGCGCAGCCTCGGGGATGCCTTAAATGTCAGGACGGACACATGCTGAGGAAGGAAAGAGTTTAAAGTCGAGGAGAGGTGCTCAAGGTCAAAAAGGGTCATCAGAACAAAGTTATGGGAGGACGTGCATGACGCCAAAATACAACGTAAGAAGGCTGGTACACATTTTTCTGCAGAGAATGGCACAGACGTCCAAATAGTTTGCATGTAATGAGAAAAACTGGGGAAAACATAAAATTAGCCATGCGCCTGATATTTACAAGATGCAAGAGAAATGAGGCCTTTGAGACGTGTAATAAGCATTTGATTCTCCTTTAGGTAAAGAAAAAAGAACACAAAGGGCCCCAGGCGGCGTGTCCAAACAGAGAACTCTTCCCCTTTATGTCTTAAAGGCAGACTCTCTGCCACATCTCTCTACTTTAGAAGGAGGGTCACACCCAGGGGCACAGCTTCATCTGCAGGAACACACGCTCCTCCGCCAGCACAGGGGGACCGTGCAGCGTCCCCGGGCACCGGGCCCGGCGCAGGACGGAGAGACGCCCGCAGGCCTGGTGGAAGAAAGACGCTGGAGGCATAGCCAAGCACGGCGTGCAAAGGGCCTGGGGCGGAGAGAGCACGCGCGCGGCAAGGAGGCGAGAGAGGGGGCGGGCCGACAGAGGCCGCGTGTGGGCGTGTGCATCTGAACACACACGGGGGCAGTTCCAGCCAAGGAGCCTAGATTTCACTCTCTAAAGAAACAGGCCCCTGCGAGAGCACAAGAGAGACGCACAGAATCCACGTTTGAGAAGGATCCCTCCGTGGCCGTGTGCAAGGCTGGAAGGCGGAGGGCAGCTCAGGAGCGGAGGGGTCACCGAGATCTCAGACAGGGGTCGGCGATACCCAGAGACTGGGAGTTTCTTCAGGTATGTTTAAAACCCCCATCTGCGGTAAGAAACGCGTTTTAACGTCGTAACCCAGGGTGCACGCTGAAACAAGTGCATCCACACGTACAGCCCCCAAGGGCAGACGGTGCTGAAGGCCCGCGCCCTGCTGCGCACACCCCCCGCACCGGGACGTGCTCTGTCTCGCCGGCAGGTCTGCCCGGCACGGGCGCCTGCTCCGTAGCACTACGGACCTAAGGCCGCTGCTGCCTCCGGGCCCCCCAGCGCTGCCCGCGCCGCTAAAGGGATGCCCTTCGGCCGCCGTCACTCGCCGTCCTCGCGTCGGCTCCCTGGCCGACTGCGCTGCGTGGGCGATCAGGTGCTCCCGGCACGGGCCCAGCCGAGCCGTCGGCAAAGCTGCTCCGCTGCGCTGCTGACTTCTGCCTGTTTCTGCAGTCAGTCTGCTGCTGCTCTTAAAATGAAACGAAAGAGGCTGCCATATCCAACTGGTACTTCGTTTCAGAGAGTATTCTGAAGATGCCCGAAGCCCTGGAACACAGTTTTTGTTAAAAGAAACACTAGGGCTTCCCTGGTGGCGCAGTGGTTGGGAGTCCGCCTGCCGATGCAGGGGTCACGGGTTCGTGCCCTGGTCCGGGAAGATCCCACATGCCGCGGAGCAATTAAGCCCGTGAGCCGTGGCTGCTGAGCCTGCGCGTCCGGAGCCTGTGCTCCGCAACGGGAGAGGCCACGGCAGTGAGAGGCCCGCATACCACAAAAAAAAAAAAAAAAAAAAAAAAGAAACACTAATATGTGATGTTAATTTTGGTCTCGATGGTCCGACCCTAGGCCGCTCCTCGTGAAGCCACCAGCGGAGGGAAAGCAGCCGCCCTGAGCGCTGAATGAACGGGTCCCCCTTCTGTTCCGCCACCCCCAGCAGGAGCATCTTGGGAAAGTCATTCACGAAGCACGTGCACGGGTGTCATCGTAACAGCTAGCGTCTGCCGCGCGTTCAGTAATGTGCCGGACGCTCTGCTCAACACTGCGTGTGCATCGTCTCACGGTCTTCAAGCAGACCTCTAGCTGCCGTCATTTTCTAGAAAACGAAACTGATGCTTAGACGATTAAAGAATCCTGCGCCAGGCCACGAAGCCACGAGGGGTGAACCACGGGTCAGTCTCAGGTTTGTCTGCCTTTAGAAGCCAAACTCTTAACTGCTGGGTTACGTTTTGTCTGTTCCTCTAAATACATTTTTCTGAGGCTTAGCAAAGCCAACGGATTTACCTGACGACCAGCGAACAAGTGGTAACAGCAAAGCATCAGTGTCAAGTCGGCCTCCGCCACCACCTCCACGGCCCCGTAACTTAATACCTGCCCCGGCCCCCGGCCCCCGTCAGCAGTACCCACAGGCGCACAAGACACATGAGAAAAGAAGAAGAGACAAAAAGCTGCTTGAGAGTCACAGGTGCAGCGTGAAGGTGGCTCTCCCACCATTTAAAGCCAAAAGGAAAAGAAAAGAAAGAATTTGCGTTCAGATGCGGCAGGAAAAGAATGAAACTAGATATGACTTCAGCCTAATTGAAGGCAGCTGTATAATCTATATGTTAGAAGGCAAAGAAACAGTTCCAGTGACGGAACAGAGGTAGTATGTGGATTAAACAAGAACACGTGTTTAAATATTTAAAGACCATCAGAATCTTACCACGTGGAAGCCAGTAATAAAAATCAAAATGAGTGAAATAAAATTGATAACATCTTTCTTTCGTAAGAGACTAGAATAAGGAAATGCACAAAAAGAAATTCTTAGTATTGGAAGCTCCAGATGCAATGCCTCAGCGAGAGAAGAATCTCCACAAGCTGGTCCACCAAGGTGGCAAAAGTACGCATTTACTTAAGACAGATTTTACAATCCAATCGTGCACAGGCCCAGAGAACAGATCAATAATGTAAATCAATTGCTTTTAAACAGTTACTAAAAATCCTTCTCTAAAAACAGTTATGAATCTCAAAGCTGGATGCAGTCTGGCATGAACACTAGAAATGATTAACGTCCGAAAAACAGGTTTCCGAAAGCAAATTACGGTAAAGCAATGTATCGCGAGCCCGTCTTCCTCAGCAAGCTGTTATTTCAGCCCTAACTCTGCTCATGTACTTGTTCTTGGGCCTTTGCATCTTCCTCTGATAACACACTCAAAAAGTTAAATAATTACTAGGCTTTAGGGGCAGTGAATTCAATATAACGCACCCCCCACAAACCTCCTAATTTACTTTTCCACAAATATTCGTCAATGGCAATTTTTATTTAAACTCTGCCACACAGCAGGGCCCCAGTCTGAGAAGCAGTTTCAATGGAACGCTTACTTCAAAAGCCAAATCCATTAAGATGAAGGTGCCAAAGTGACATGAGAACTCCGCTAATGCTAACCGGACACATCCTGAATGCAGTACACTTCTGAACACAGTTTATGTCCCTGCACAGTTTCCTCTTAACACCCAGGCCGGCTGCACGGGGCGTGTTCCCACAATCTGACACGATACAGGTTTTTATGGTCAGCAACTTTCCATCTCTCAGGCTGACTGCATAGTCTACAGAGGTGAGAACAGCTGCAGCGTGAAAACACTACTTTTGCAAGGAAGAGAGAATGAGAGAGGACAAGTCTTTAAGAGCACAAACACAGGAAACGTGATTTTGTTTTCTTAAATGTAAGAATTACAGAGCTAGATGGTCACCATGAAAACCTAACACACAAACCTCTGAACTTGTCAGCCTATGGAAGATCTGAAAAGCGTCGTGTATGGTTTTGCAGATCATAAGGGCAAGATGGACTATCAGTCGATAGATGCGTGTCCACAGTGGGGTGGGCACTGAACATACGCGTGGCTCTAGAACCACTGAGCCTCCACGCGTGGTTCAGCAGACCCCGAAAGAGCGTCGTCCAAGGAGGGCACCCCCCTTCTCCGCGGTCACCGACGTGCGGGCCTCTGAGGTGACGACTATGAAGACAGAATATTAATGGCACTGCTTCCTTCCGGGGCCGGCCTGGGGAGGGTGGTGGCCAAGCACAAAGCAGGGCGGGTCAGGACCGTGGTACCAACGCCCACACCGGGCGGGCCCCCAGCCTCAGGCCGCCCTCTCCCCATCTCCCCTCCTCCCCGTTCAGGGGGGTGAGCGCATCTGCTTCACCACCGGGCTTTTCTTCCCATTTCACACCAACACCTCCAGCCTTCTTGGCCTGTGCCTGATGGACGTTTGGTCTTCAGAGGAGAAGCTCAAGGTCAAAGGCAGCATGCACTGCCTTCTGTCCACCTCTCCGAAAGGATTTGTTGGGCGAGGAGGAAGGTGGCGAGCCAAGTTCCAATTTTCCTAATGCGATGAGGACTTTCCCTATTGCCCAAGATACAGTATGTTTCCAATGCAAAACAGCTATTTTTGCACATCTGTCCAAGAGCAGCTCAATTAAAAACAGGCCTGTCAGATCGACACCATTTCCATCACTGCTCAGTTCCTGTCACGCTGCAGAGAGCGGAGAAGCGCTTAGCAGCAGCCACAAGGCAATCTTGCAGGAACACTTGTTAATCTCTATACAGTCATTCTCATGCAGCCATCAAAGCAAACTTAATGACAAATCAGTTAAAATAAATTACTTTTAGGACCTTGCAAGGAGCGGCTAAAAGGCAAACCATATGTGACAGCTTTTTGGTCCTCCCCGTGAAGGCACACAATTGTCACCATCTGTGCTGATTGTTCTGTCTGCTCCACCCACCCGCCCCCAGATCCACCCTTTGCTCGGGTGGCTCGGGAGGTGACCTCTGTGGGCCCTGGGACCGCGTCTGCATCAGCCACGACCTTGCTCTGTGGCTTCTGGCCGGGCTCAGCCAACGGGGGGTACCGTGAGAGCTCAGAGGCCGGAGGGGAGAGGTGAGGTCCCCGCCCCTGCCGTGCTCCTGCAGCCAGGCAGCCCCCCTTCCTCCCCCACTGCTGCCTCCCGGTGAGCTCACAGCCCCCAGCTGCTGCTAACGCGCCCGGGTGGCTCACCAGCCTCGCTGCGTCCTGCAAGCCTGCCTGCACCTCCGGCGACAATCCCTCGATCGCACCCGTTGCCAAACACACCCCGGGCCGCCCCCCGCCCCGGTCGGCAGCCCGAGGCGACCAGCCGGCGTCACTCACCTGGACTGTGTGGACCAGGTCGGCGGCCAGGCAGCGCTTCAGCCTCTCATCGCTGCCGGTCCCGTGAAGCACCAGGTCTGGCATGTACGTGGGGCAGTAACCCGCCAGGAGGGAGCGGCCGAAGTTTCTCACGTTCGGGTTGCTGATGCTCTGAGACCTAAGATAATACCGGCCATCAGAACCCACAGCGAACGTGCGCTCCCTTCCTGCACTGCAGCTGGAACAAAGCGCCAGTGACACGGGTGAGAAAAACAGATTGGGGGTGGTTCGTGTCACAAATCCTCCAGGAAGTGGGTCACTGGTGCAGGAAAAGGAAGGGAGCTGAAGGGAAAAAGGAGTTTTCCTAAGGGGGAAAAGCAGGAACAACTGAGTATTCTGGCGGCTGGCTGCGAGTCTGTGCCTGTACCTCACACAGAGCACCCTCCAGCCACCGTGTCGAGAGAAGAAAGGGAAAGTCTGTGAGCGTGGTGAGGGGATCCTGGCGAAGTCTGGCTCGAGGAGCTCAGCACACCTGCTCAGAGTGCAGCCAGGGAAGCGGAAGCACAGAAGGAACCTCTAGTTGCTGCTTTACGGACCAAACATCCACTGACGGAGCCTCAGGAAGAGGGGCTTTTCCTGACCGCATCAAGCTGCTCTGACCGGCAGGCAGGAGGGACCCACCACCTCCCAGGCTGGGTGTCCGCGGCCACAGATCTGCCGCGGGGACGACGGAAGATGACACCCCTGCTCGCCACCGCCACCGCGCCCCTCGGAGCCCCCGGTGCCCCCAGAGCTGCAAAGCCACCGCCAGCTCCCGGCTCAGAGCTGGGCTGAGGAAGGGCAGGCCGCTCTGGGGACGCTAAGGCGTGGAGAGAATAACCCTGGCCCGTAGCAGCCCACAGCAGCGGTGCCGGTGGGTCCGGCTGGGCGGGCCGCATCTCCCCGGCCCGGCCCGCCGCGCCCCGCCGGCCTTACCTGGGCAGCGGCAGCTCCACCTCCGGCGAGCCTTCGGGCCGGTCTCGCTCACTGTCACCGTCACTGCCGGGACCCAGGGCCGGCGAGGCCGGCGCACACGCCTCGTCGTCACTGTCGCCGAGGGCGCTGTCCGAGCTCTCGTTCCTGGGGAGGCCTCCTTCCCGCCTGAAGCCGGCGTCCTCTCGCACGCTCTGCGCAGGCGCGTCCGCGTCCTCCCCGCCCCGACCCCACGGCTTCCGTAGCGCGCGCGTGGCGTCGGCAGGTGCGCCGGGCGTCTCTGCAGCTTCCCTGGCGGCGCCGCTCCTGACGCCGCGGGCCCCCGCCGATGCCTCGGGGGCCCGGGAGCACCTCGGAGCCCGCCAGTCCCGGGCCTCCCGGGCCGCGTCGGGCCCGGCCGGGGGTCGGCGCGCTGGCTCCGCACACCTGCAGGCCCGCAGCCGCTCCTCCACCGCTTTGGTGCGACTTTCGAAGTCCGAGTCCGGAGACACGGAGCTCCCGATGTGGAAGGTGACCTTCTCCCAGGGTGGCCGGCCCCAGGGACGCCCCTCAGGACACGGCCGGGCCGCCGAGCGGTCGGGCAGCTTCGTGGGCACCTCCCCTCCCGACTCCTCCCCGCCGGCCGGCCCCACGCACGCACCTGCGCCGCTGGGGGGTCTCGCGGGGCCGCCACGGGCCGCCTCCTTCTTGCTCTCCTGGTCCCCGCACGATGCGCCCCGAGGTCTCCGGACGCTGCGAGCCGCGGGGCTCTGCTCCGGCCCCCGGCCTCCTCGTCCAGCGAGTTGGGGGCAGAGGTCTCCGGTGTCAGCGTCGGGCAGGCCGGGCGGCAGGAGGGCGGGCTCGCTGCTCACCGTGACCACCACGTACTCGGACTCCTCCACCTCGCCCCTCTCCAGGGCCGTGGTGACGCTGCCCCCGGCCAGCGCCTGCCCGTCTGGGCCGCAGTTCGCGCCGCACGCCAGCTGGCTCTCCTGCAGCTCCGAGCACCGCAGGAAGTAGGTCAGCACATACAGTATGCGCTGCACCACATCCTTCTGCTTCCCCAGCACCACCGTGCGGGTCAGCCGCACCGGAGAGCCGATGGCCCCGTAAAGGTCGCCTAGAGGCAAAGCGAACAGAAAGACAAGTCGTCTTGGGCAGCGCGTCAAGGGTACGTCAGCCCGAACAGGAGACATACAGAGGACTTATTCCCAGGCCAGCATCGCTTCTCCACACGCTTGACTGAGGCACAAAGGTAATTCCTAGAAGGACCATCTTTCAGTTTTCCTCTGTGACAGAAAGTCGGCCTGGAAGACCTGCCAGGATCAGCCCTGTTCTGGGTGCTCAGGTGCGGTGCGTGTGTATCGGGTGCAGTGCACCGACGGTGCAGTGCTGGTGTGTACTGGGGGCAGTGTAGGTGTATACTTGGTGCAGCCTGGGTGTATACTGGGGGCAGTGCAATGCTAGTGCAGAGGGTGCAGTGCAGAGGGTGCAGTGCTGGTGTGTACTGGGGGCAGTGTAGGTGTATGCTGGGGGCAGTGCAGTGCCAGTGCACAGAGGGTGCAGTGCAGAGAGGGTGTAGTGCTGGTGTATACTGGGTGCAGCGTGGGTGTATGCTGGGGACAGTGCGGTGCCAGTGCACAGAGGGTGCAGTGCTGTGTACACAGTCCCTCGAGGTGCTTGCTGGGCCTTTCCAGGCAGCTCAGTGGGCTGGCTGACCCCATCTCCCCAAGGTAAGGCTAAAGCCAGAGCCCTGAATATGTGACCAAACCAAATAATTTATCTTGGAAACTAGAATGATGAGATCTTTTTGAAGAATCCCAGGACAATAGGCCCTGGGGTGAAATTCCGTGATCTCTGAACAGAAGGTGCAAGTGAATCAATTCAAAACGCTTAATGAAATGGTCCGCTCAATACACACAGGCACCAAGAAGAATCAATTTGTTTAACAAGAAGAAAATCACTTGCTCATGAGTAATGAATCTCGTTTTTTTTCTATTACTTCACATGAAAATTCTACTGGAGAAAAATGTCCCATAACTTATATCCTGACACATTGATTAAAAGCCGGCTAATGCAGCACAAACATTTGCCTTAAAGGTGGAAGAAGAAAGGCAAACCTGTCAACGAACCAGCAGTGCAGGCTCCTCCTCACAAGTGTCTGTCCAGTGCCTATTAAAATTATTGCATGTAATAAAACCTGACTATTACACTTGGTAAGCCACACCTTCCATATTTTGATAATAATGTTATTGACAATTACAACAAAAAGCCAACACTTACTGACCGTGCAAGCACAGTGCTGAGTGTTTTACATGGATTTATCTCATTTACATATCTGTATAAGCAACCCTAAGTCAGAAAGCATTGCAGGAATAATCAGAATGTTGGAATAAATCAAAACGTGAAAAGATCCAAGATAAAGGAGAGGAGGCGCATGGTTGGCAGCTATAAATAAGAACTCAGGAAGCTGGACTCCATCTGGTGGGAGGAGGACAGGCATTTGTAAGGTAAGACTAATCACACTGTTCAGGTTTAAGACTGAGGGAGAAGGGGCAGCACGCATCAGAGGTGCCCCCTCTAGAGAGGGTTTCCAGGGTAAGCCTCCTGAGAACAGGTAAAGGGCAGGATAGAAGTGATATCACACAATCCTCTCTATAAAAGGACTAGGTGGGGCTTCCCTGGTGGCGCAGTGGTGGAGAATCTGCCCGCCAGTGCAGGGGATACGGGTTCGAGCCCTGGTCTGGGAAGATCCCACATGCCGCGGAGCAACTAGGCCCGTGAGCCACGATTACTGAGCCTGCACGTCTGGAGCCTGTGCTCCGCAACAAGAGAGGCCGCGACAGTGAGAGGCCCGCACACCGCGATGAAGAGTGGCCCCCGCTTGCCGCAACTAGAGAAAGCCCTCGCAGAGAAACGAAGACCCAACACAGCCGAAAATCAATCAATCTATCTATATATATATATATATATTTTTTTTTTTTTTAAAAAGAGCTAGGTGAAGGCTTAGTAGAACTTTTATCTCTGAGGCTTTTGCGACTGACTAAGAAACCATGCAAGATTTCAGAAAAACAACTCAGAACTGTAGTCTGATGTCAGCACAAGCACTTCTGTTTGAGTAAACTTTCTTGACTAAGAGCGTGTTACTGTTACTTCCCGAGATCACATCTGCCCATGGCTGCGGCGTATCACGGCCACATCAGGAATTCATAAGACACTCTTGTTAAATCAGCCCCAGTGTTAATAAAGAAGATGAGATTTACATACCCCAAATCTGGCAAAAAAACCACTTTGGAAAGTCCACTCAGAATGACAGTTTTTAGCAATGCATTTAACTTTTGGTGTTGTGCATTATAATAACTAAGTCATAAATGGGAAAAAGTAAAAACAAAGAAGGCCACTAAAATACAGTTGACAACAGTTTAACCTGTATGAAGTGGAGAGCTGTGTATGGAAACAGTGCTGCTACTTCAGAGCCGACCTCCACAGAACAACGCGACACTAAGATAACAGACTTACTGGACCTTGACCTTGAAGGCAACTTTTTGAGTCCAGGACTGATGAAGCTACTAATTTTAGAGTGGATGCATTTGTTTTGCACGGGTGTAATTTACAAAATGAAGAAGAGCTTGCACGATGATGTGAACAGACCTAACGCTCTGAACTGCACACTTAGAAATGGCTGAGATGATAAATGTTGGGGTCTGTGGCCTTTTTTAAACCACATTACCTCCCACTTCTCATGACCCCAGGCACAGGGGAAGACAGCTTTATTATCTGTGATACAATGAGGACGCAGTACCAGGGTTAGAATGAGAGTCTGATTACTTGATACGTGCAGAAAGCACCCAGAACAGTGCTTGGCTCACAGCGGCAGCTTTCACTACTGTTACAACACACTGTTTCCTGAGATTGCCGTGCTTTTCCCCGGTCTGCCGTTTTCTGGAAAATGCGGCCCTTCTACCGATTCCTCAAGTGTGTCTTCCTTGAAGGCGCCCTCCTCCCACGCCCCCCCCTCCTGGTGCCTCCCCCGTGTCAACATCTGCAGCAGCAGTGTCGGTCACTGGGGGCTTCACACACAAGCAGTGGAACTCCCACGGCAGCCATGACCACCCATCTCACAGGTGGAGAAACGGAGGCACAGAGGGTTAGGGCAATTGCCCAGGGGGCTGGGATCCGGTCCAGCCGTCTGCGCATGTCCTCGCCCTCTGCACTGCACCGTGGTCCCTCGCGGGATTCTGCCCACCCCAGCAAAGGAGTGATCGGGGCGTTCTGAACACGGCCCTTCTCCTCCACCGGGCAGCGGGCTCCCCAAGGCTGAGCTGCGTGTCAGCCGGGCCCGGGGTCCAGCAGAGGGACAGGGCCTGGGACAGAGCGGATGTGCAGGCCCGACGGGTCACTGCGGACTTGGCCACGCGACGGGCCCTGGAGCGCGCCTCTCTCATCCCCGAGCCCTGGGCCCGCGAGCGCACGCTCCACGAGCAGCCGCGCGGCACGCCAGGTCCCCGCGCCGGGCCTGAGCACAGAGCTTGAGGAAGCAGCTAAGGGGGCAACGGAGAGAGAGACAAGGGCTCTGACCTCAGCTCAAACTTAAAAGGTGGCAAAATCCTAGAGTGTGTTACTGGCTTTCTTCCCATCGGTCCACCCTCTAGGGCAGTGGTCCTCAGCCAGGGGCTCTCCTGTCCCGCTGGGGACATTCAGCATCGTCTGGAGACATTTTTCATCATCACAACTTTGGAGGAGGGGTTTCCACCGGCAGCGGGTGAACAGAGGCCAGTGATGCTGCTAAACACCGGGCCAGGCATGGGACGGTCCTCTTCCCCCTGCCCGACCGAGAATTTTCTGGCCCAAATGTCAACAGTGCCGGAGTTAAGGAGCCCCACTGGAGGGGCAGCAGGGGACCGACATGGCTTGAAAGAGCAGAACGAGGCTCTGGCGGGGGGAGGAGAGGACGGGGGCCACTTTACAGGTAGAATCTGTGGGCCAGTCCCCTGTTCCCTGCAGCCCAGTGACAGCTGGGAATCGCCGGGCTGGACGGCGAATAGCAACTGAAGCGGCTCCCATTTTCCCTCTTCGGTCCCACATGCTCTCTGACCGGTACTGACCTAGCTGTGCCCAGAGGGGGTTGTACGGGTGTGTCTTGGCCAGCGTGTTGACCAGCTGAGAGGTGCGTTTCTCGGCGAAGGCTCTGATGGGAGGGTGGTCCACAGGCATGACTGTGGGGACCCAGGCCAGGTGGTAGGTTAGGACCGCGGTCAGCAAGGCGGCAAAAAACCTGGGAGAGACGGGAGAACACACCACGGCGTGGATCGATGCGGGAAGAGGCCTGTCGCCTACAGCGCGCACGCCAGCCTCGGAGCTGGCATTCAGGGCTCCAGAGCACCGCCGCTTACTGGTTCTTGTTGATCTGCTCTATGAGGAGCGTAAATTCCTTGAGGAAGCGCTGGCACAGCTGCGTCTTCTCCAACGTGCTGGACACCATGGCCAGCCACACGGGCTCGGCTATCCTCGGGACGGAGTACAGGCTCCAGATGGCCCCTCTACAGGAGAGAAGGTACACGGAACTGTCACAGATGTCACGGGGGATGATCTTTGTGTAAAGGAATCCAGAAGAAAACAGTCACCTGGATCTAGGTAGCCCCTGAGGCATCCAAAGCAGGATATAAAACAGGGGTCGGTAAACTAGGACACGATTCACAGGCCAAATCTGACTTTTTTTTTAATAAATAAAGTTTTATTGGCACACGGCCATGCTCAATCATCTCCCCATTATCTGTCGCTGTGTTTGCACAACAGCAAAGCTGAGCAGCCGTGGGGCACAGACCCTCTGCAGGAAAGGTATGCTAACCACTGATATAAAATAGTCATCCTTAAAAAAATGTATTTGCACGATGCCTTGTGTCAGAATTTATGCCAATTTTCATAGGAAAAAAATAAAGGAAGAAAGAATGAACATGCTAGACTGAAAATGTGACCAGAGGGAACTCAAGTCTCCCAATTTCTGGTTAGTGCTTTCGTTCTTTGAACCAAAGCACCCTATTCACTTTAGATGAAAAAAGAACATAAACAAATGGCTCTTCTTCACCATATTATATACTAGATTGTTACATGGGCTAATAGAATCAAATCCTTAGAACTGTTAGCTGTTAGGGAAAGTGACGAGTCTGGCCGTGTCACCTTACGGCTTAGGAGACTGGAGGTGTAAAGGAGTTCCTTGCGGGAGACACACACACACTGAATGACAAGGTCCGGATGAGCGTGCCTGGTGCCGGGGACTCTGATCCAGGCCGCGTGGCTCGTGGCGGTCCTTCCAGCAAGCGCACCAACGAGCCTAGGATCTCCACTGGCACCTCTGCGTCTAGGAGACACCCCCTCTTACCGGATGGAGGTACACAAGGCATATTCTGACCTGAGTTTCCGGCCGTGTGCATCAAAGAGCCGGGACACACAGGATCCTGCCCTGGCACAAGGCAGAGCACCTGCTAAGCAGCCAGCAGTGACAAGTGACAGCTATGTGGACCTGGGCTTCAATTACTGACGCCAAGGTTTCCAAACTCTAACACGTGGTCCTGTCGCTGTTCCTGGAGCAGCAGGTCGCTGAGGTAAGGATGAGACCCGTCTGTCCACAGTGAGGCAGGTCCTGTCCTTTCAGATTCCGGACCTTCTATTAAATGAGTGTTCAGACCCTCCAGCACAAGCCAGCCTCGAGCCTGACCACAGCCCGCCCGGCGCTGCCCACACAAACCATAGAAGGTTCGCTAGTCACCACACTGCCATCGAGACACACAGCTTCACACTATTTCTCAAATGTGCGACTTGGGTCTGAATGATCCCTAGATAAGGACTAACGTGCTACTTGAGTACTTTACACATAACCCAGAGCTCAGCTAAGGCTGGGTGGGGATTTTGCTCCAAGCAGCATTAGAGTTCACCAGCCTCTACCTTAAGCATCACAAAAACATTCTAACATTCTAAGAATCGTAAACATTTTTATCCCTGGGCTACAGAGGAACGGTTGGACTCTTAATTAGCTCGTGACGGCTCTGAAGTGCGATTCCATTCCGCACCCAGAAACTGGCCCTAAGCAGCGCTGCAACAGCCCCGCTCAGCATGGTGACCGTGGCTCCCAGCTACAGCCCAGACACGAGGGGCAAGACCTCCAGAAAACCGGTCTCCAGGGTACAAAGATCAACAGTTAGGAACGGACAGTGAGGACACACTAGGGTGAGCATACAATTTAATGTCCTGACCAGGACACCCGCGGGAGGACACCGGGTGCACACAGGGCTGTCCTGGCAAACTGGAGTGTAACCTCCGTGACGCGCATACTCTCCCCACTTACGCTGTGGACAAGCACCTCAACCTCCAGTTTCCCCATCTGTAAAATGGGCTAAGAGTGCGGACTCTCAGGGCTTTCGGGAGATGACACGAGACGTGTGAATGTTAGTTTCCTCCATTCACTCTGTTAGGCACAGTCACGTCGGGGACTGTCCACCTGGCAGTCGTGGGGATTACTCAGTGCTGGTGGCTGAAACCTTGTGCTCCCCTGGGCCTTAGCTTCAAAGGAAGGAGCTGCTACAATGACTGATAACCGCCAGCCCCCCACATTCCCGAGTCGCGGTCTCCACGCATCCCACATCCACGGCCGCTGCTCACCAATTTTCCCTGTTGGCTTTGCCAAACCTTGCCAGTTTACCTGAACTCCCCCAGAGCTTCCATCAGACGGCTGACATAAAACTGGACACGGAGACTTGACTCCGCTATCTTCCTGCAGGAGATCATGGCCTTCGGCGGAAAGAAAAGAAGCCACATTACGCGGAGAAGAAATTCCTTCGTAACCATCTACTGGGCTTTATTAATAAGAGACGACGTTAGAGCCCACACTCAAGCTCGTGATGACCGCAGTCGTCGGGGCAGTAATTCCCTTTCCCAAAGCAGGCAGGATCCGGTACCTGGCATCAGTGTGTCTAGGGAACTCCCTGCCGCTGCTGCGGCCGGTCTACATGCCCTGGGAGAGTGATCCGGTACAGAGACCCCTCAACCCTTGCAGCCCCCTGTGACAACGGACTGCATTCTCAGTACCTTTTCAATTGCACTCTTCAGCCTGTTCATGTGAGACTCAAACAGGGGGAAATGAGAAAAAAAGAAGTCCTGGAAGTTCCTCTGGGCTTCCTCCTTCTCGCACAGGGAAAAGATGAGGCTTATGGCGATCTTCTTCCTCCGAACTATGGCCGGGTTGGAACTGCAGGTTTCCTCGGCCAAGCTGAACGTCTCATCCGTTGACCTGGAAGGAGAAGGGGTTTCAGGAGTCACCCTGCATCGGTGAACCACACCGCAGACAAACCGTAAAGCCAGGGTGACACCCTGACGGCCGATCCGGGCACGCGGTCCTAACGCAGAGTGTGTCTGTTGCCAGGTCGTCCTCCTGCATCAGACTCCGTCGTGAAAATGAAAACCTCCGCTTGACACTCAGTGTTAGCCTAACACAAAAAGAAACTTAAGTGAGAACTGAAAGTGATTTCAAACGTCCTCTTGTTAGATTCTTAGTCCTTTTCCCTTGGACTACGTCACATGAGATCGGCCGCATTTAGGAAGGGGTGTGAAGCATCTGTTGGCTCAAAACACAGGCCCTTTGTTTCGGCTGATAGGTGCCGATGGATAAGAACGTCTGGGGAGAGATGGTCCTCTGTGGTATTCTGTGTGACCCGGGCATCACGTTTGGACATTTATTAGGAGCTGAGGCTTCCTTTCCCAAGGGTATTAAAACCATTAGATGACGTTACTCCTATAAATGCTGGGATTAAGCCATGTGGGTGAGGACGCTCCCTGGGAAAAACCCCAAAAGCAGGAAGACCCACCTCTCTTTTGCTACAGTCAGATCCTCGACCGACTTAAGATGCTTTGCAGAGACTCTGCTTCTAGGGTAAGAGAAGCCAATAAACTCTGAATACGTATTCAATTTGTCATAAGGTGTAGGCCTCACAAATACGGCCAATCCATGTCTCTACTTTAACTAGTCTGAAAATCCAGCATGTGACCACATAGCTGCTAACGGCAAGAGTGAAAGAAATTTTTTTAATTAGTTTTTTTTTTCTACAAAGACACCAAAGCAAAGGACATCACTGCAAATGAAAGCGCCCAGCCTGGCCCATGGCAGGCGTGCAGGGAGCCTTCTCTTTCTCACGGGCTCCACCTTTCAGCCTTGTCTGTCACCAAGCTTGGGACACCACCTCCTTTACTACAAACTACACCCTAACGGTCACGTCTGCTCATGGGGCTTGAGGCAGCCAGCCTCCTTCTTGGTCTTTAACTTGTTCTGTAGTGGTCTGCTCACAGCCTGTAATGTGCCCGTGATTTCCAACATACCCACGTCTTAAAAACATACACACGTCAGAAGTTTTATGGTCAGGAAAGCTATCTTATTTTTAAAGGAAAGGAGAAGACATCTTGCTCTAACCTCAGAGGGATAGGTCATTGTTTTACTCGACTTTAAGCAAGATCCCGGAGACTTAGGTGTGGCTGGTAAATCAGTAAAAGCCCTCGCCGACAGACATGGCGCGGGAAGGACACGGTTTGCAGATGCTCTTGTAAATGCTGCCCGTTAAAATAAACCAACAATTGCTTTCTCTGAGAAATCCCTAGATCCTAATCATCTGCTTGTCAGAAAGAAATTCTCCAGGCGCTCTTACCATTTTACTTAATTTCAAACAATGCCCCCTCTTCTTTTCCAGAGTACTCGTCCTATAACTTTGTTTTTCTGCACCAGTTTACTCCTATTCTGTAGAGGAAATTCTGAGCTTATGTTACACCAATTCTTTCTTACAACCCTTTCTTCTTCGTTATCTCCTATTTCCCCCCCTTTTGCAAAAGTAAAATGACTACACCAGTCCACTCATCCTTGGCCAATGTGGTCCTTAATAATCCGATTGCAGTGACCACTGAGCCCTCTGCAGATGTGTGTCAGCTTCAGCGCCACCCTAGAAACAGTAACCAACGGCACCCAGCACAGCGGACGGTGCCGTCTGCTGAATTTCTGAAAAACACACGCAACTTTGATAGCGTGCGTGGCTCTTACTCGCTTCCCTGTGTCTCTCTGCTGAATTCTAGAGCGACTGAGCTTCACCCCCTCTGTCGTCTCGGATCAGCCACGCAAACGGGTAAATCAGGTCATGCGGTATTTGTAAATATACTGTTCAGATCAATCTACAATGAAAGCATGTTTCAGATGTCCTAAAAAATGTAAGTATGCACACAAATACTTCATCCTAGCTTCACCCTCAAGGCAACGGGTAAGATACACAGACCGTTCCGCACATGTGCCAACTGGGGCAGAGTTCCTAAGCAGCTTGCTTCAGAACAGAAAGCTTTTCGGTGACCACGCCGGAGTCAGAGCCCAGGGGTTCTGTCTGCTAGCCCTGGCTCGTTGCTCGGACACTGGGAATGACCGGGGGCTCTGGCGCCACGTCTGATCCATCCACTGGGGGGACGGGCTGGGAGCGATCGCACCAGCTGACAGGCCTTCAAGTCAAGGGAAGACCACGCTACACACTGGATTTTTCAAATAGAATTTTGTTGACACATGAAAGAGCGTTTACATACATTGTAAATACTTCAAGATCCTAAATAAAGCAAAACCTGTGACTAATTACATCTCAGTGACCTGTAATGGGCCTCAGGACTGCTCAGCCTGACTGGTTATGTCAGCCCTGAATGTAGGCGGACTCTGTGGGTTATGTTGGAACGTATGAAATCACCATTTCTGCAGGTCAAGGAACCTCTCATCAGCGACTCTCTGGTTATTCATCTTACAATTCCGGGCCAAAGCCTTTCTGGGACGTCATACCTGCTTCTTTAGGGTTTTACCAGTTGCACTAAGGGGGGAATCCGCAGCTTCTCTCCATGGACAGCACCCCTGCGCCAGCGGGTAAACTGTCCCCCGGCCGACTCCCCCCACCCGCCGGTCGCCACAGCTCCCCACGTGCCACGGGGGTCAGCGAGCAACCAACCCTAAGACTGTGAAGATCCTCCCCGGCCGCTCTGCACTCTCAGGAACCAGGTCTCTGAGTGCTGTGACTTCCTCTCGAAGCCGGAGGCAGTCGCATCCCCGGTACCCAGTGTTCTCCGGTCCCGCGTCAGAAACGAATCCCCGCCCACACCCCTGCCACGACGGAGAGACGGGCGGCGACCCCGGTAATCGAAGGGTCTTTGCGGGCTCACTGACTGACGCTGAGCGCCCGCGGCTCTTCCGTCTTGGGCGTTAGGCAAGGGCGAGTCCAGGACCACCGGCTCACAGCCTGCACCCCCTGCCTCGCGGGGCTGCTCTCAGGAGGGCCCAGGCTCGCGGGGACGTTCTCCGGGTGCTACCTTGATTCTTAACCGTGTCACCTTTAACTTGCGCTCTGGAAGTGCAGTCTGATGGGGTGCTGACGCCAGGCGGCCGAGTGCACGGCGGGGGGTCGGAAGCTCGGAGACTGGCCTGCGGTCAGGCACACGTACCCACGAGTCCAGAACCAAGGCGGTGCCGCGAGGCCCCAAGGCTGGGCCCTGGGCCCAGATGGGCGGCGGTGGCGGCAGAAGGCACGGCCATGGGAGGGGGGAAGGGCTGGGGCAAGGCCCGGACCAAGGCATTTTTTTTTGGTACGCGGGCCTCTCACCGCTGCGGCCTCTCCCGTTGCGGAGCACAGGCTCCGGACGCGCAGGCGCAGCGGCCACGGCTCACGGGCCCAGCCGCTCCGCGGCACGTGGGATCCTCCCGGACCGGGGCACGAACCCGCGTCCCCCGCATCGGCAGGCGGACTCTCAACCACTGCGCCACCAGGGAAGCCCTCTTTCTTTTTTTAACATCTTTATTGCAGTCTAATTGCTTTACAATGCTGCTGTATAACAAAGTGAATCAGCTGTACGCATACATACATCCCCATATCTCCTCCCTCTTGCGTCTCCCTCCCTCCCACCCTTCCTACCCCACCCCTCTAGGTGGTCACAAAGCACCGAGCTGATCTCCCTGTGCTATGCGGCTGCTTCCCACTAGCTATCTATTTTACATTGGGTAGTGTGTATATGTCCACGCCACTCTCTCACTTCGTCCCAGCCTACCCTTCCCCCTCCCCGTGTCCTCAAGCCCATTCTCTACGTCTGCGTCTTTCTTCCTGTCCTGCCCCCAGGTTCTTCAGAACATTTTTTTAAAAAAGATTCCATATATATGTGTTAGCATACGGTATTTGTTTTTCTCTTTCTGACTTACTTCACTCTGTATGACAGACACTAGGTTCATCCACCTCGCTACAAATAACTCAATTTCATTTCTTTTTATGGCTGAGTAATATTCCATTGTATATATGTGCCACATCTTCTTTATCTATTCATCTGTCCATGGACACTTAGGATGGTTCTATGTCCTGGCTATTGTAAATATTGTAGCAATGTACACTGTTGTACATGTCTCTTTTTGAATGATGGTTTTCTCCGGGTATATGCCCAGTAGTGGGATTGCTGGGTCATATGGTAGTTCTATTTTTAGCTTTTTGAGGAAACTCCATACTGTTCCCCATAGTGGCTGTATCAATTTACATTCCCACCAACAGTGCAAGAGGGTTCCCTTTTCTCCACACCCCCTCCAGCATTTATTTGTAGATTTTTTGGTGATGGCCATAGTGACTGGTGTGAGGTGATACCTCATTGTAGTTTTGATTTGCATTTCTCTAATGATTAGTGACGTTGAGCATCCTTTCATGTTTGTTGGCAATCTGTATGTCTTCTTTGGAGAAATGTCTATTTAGGTCTTCTGCCCATTTTTTGATTGGGTTGTTTGTTTTTTTGATATTTAGCTGCATGAGTTGCTTGTATATTTTGAAGATTAATCCTTTGTCAGTTGCTTCATTTGCAAATATTTTCTCCCATCCTGAGGGTTGTCTTTTCGTTTATGATTTCCTTTGTTGTGCAAAAGCTTTTAAGTTTCAATAGGTCCCATTTGTTTATTTTTGTTTTTATTACCATTTCTCTAGGAGGTGGGTCAAAAAGGATCTTGCTGTGATTTATGTCATATGGCGTTCTGCTTATGTTTTCCTCTAAGAGTTTTATAGTGTCTGGCCTTACATTTAGGTCTTTAATCCATTTTGAGTTTATTTTTGTGTACGGTTTTAGGGAGTGTTCTAATTTCATTCTTTTACGTGTAGTTGTCCAGTTTTCCCAGCACGACTTATTGAAGAGGCTGTCTTTTTCCATTGTATATTCTTGCCCCCTTTATCAAAGATAAGGTGACCATATGTGCTCGGGTTTACCTCTGGGCTTTCTATCCTGTTCCATTGATCTATATTTCTGTTTTTGTGCCAATACCATACTGTCTTGATTCCTGTAGCTTTGTAGTATAGTCTGAAGTCAGGGAGTCTGATTCTTCCAGCTCCGTTTTTCTTCCTCATGATTGCTTTGGCTCTTTGGGGTCTTTTGTCTTTCCATACATATTGTGAAATTTTTTGCTCTAGTTCTGTGAAAAATGCCATTGGTAGTTTGATAGGGATTGCACTGAATCTGTAGATTGCTTTGGGTAGTAGAGTCATTTTCACAATGTTGATTTTTCTAATCCAAGAGCAAGGTATATCTCTCCATCTGCTTGTATCATCTTTAATTTCTTTCATTAGTGTCTTATAGTTTTCTGCATACAGGTCTTTTGTCTCCTTAGGTAGGTTTATTCCTAAGTATTTTATTCTTTTTGTTGCAGTAGTAAATGGGAGTGTTTCCTTAATTTCTCTTTCATATTTTTCATCATTAGTGTATAGGAATGCCAGAGATTTCTGTGCATTAATTTTGTATCCTGCTACTTTACCAAATTCATTGATTAGCTCTAGTAGTTTTCTGGTAGCTTCTTTAGGATTCTCTATGTATAGTATCATGTCATCTGCAAACAGTGACAGTTTTACTTCTTCTCTTCTGATTTGGATTCCTTTTATTTCTTTTTCTTCTCTGATTGCTGTGGCTAAAACTTCCAAAACTATGTTGAATAAGAGTGGTGAGAGTGGGCAACCTTGTCTTGTTCCTGATCTTAGTGGAAATGGCTTCAGTTTTTCACCATTGAGAATGATGTTGGCTGTGGGTTTGTCATATATGGCCTTTATTATGTTGAGGAAAGTTCCCTCTATGCCCACTTTCTGGAGAATTTTTGTCATAAATGGGTGTTGAATTTTGTCAAAAGCTTTCTCTGCATCTATTGAGATGATCATGTGGTTTTTCTCCTTCAGTTTGTTGATATGGTATATCACATTGACTGACTTGCATATATTGAAGGATCCTTGCATTCCTGGGATAAACACCACTTGACCATGGTGTATGATCCTTTTAATGTGATGTTGGATTCTGTTTGCTAGTATTTTGTTGAGGATTTTTGCATGTATGTTCATCAGTGATATTGGTGTGTAATTTTCTTTTTTTGTAGTATCCTTGTCTGGTTTTGGTATCAGGGTGATGGTGGCCTCATAGAATGAATTTGGGAGTGTTCCCTCCTCTGCTATGTTTTGGAAGAGTTTGAGAAGGATTGGTGTTAGCTCTTCTGTAAATGTTTGATAGAATTCGCCTGTGAAGCCATCTGGTCCTGAGCTTTTGTCTGTTGGAAGATTTTTAATCACAGTTTCAATTTCAGTGCTTGTGACTGGACTGTTCATATTTTTTATTTCTTCTTGGTTCAGTCCTGGAAAGTTGTACTTTTCTAAGCATTTGTCCATTTCTTCCAGGTTGTCCATTTTACTGGCATATAGTTGCTTGTAGTAATTAATCTCTCATGATCCTTTGCATTTCTGCAGTGTCAGTTGTTACTTCTCCTTTTTCATTTCTAATTTCACTTCTAGTTCTGTTGACTTGAGTCTTCTCCCTTTTATTCTTGATGAGTCTGGCTAATGGTTTATCAATTTTGTTTATCTTCTCAAAGAACCAGCTTTTAGTTTTATTGATCTTTGCTATCATTTCCTTCATTTCTTTTTCATTTATTTCTGACCTGATCTGTATGATGTCCTTCCTTCTGGTAACTTTGGGGTTTTTGTTCTTCTTTCTCTAATTGCTTTAGGTGTAATGTTAGATTGAGATTTTTCTTGTTTCTTGAGGTAGGATTGTATTGCTATAAACTTCCCTTTTAGAACTGCTTTTGCTGCATCCCATAGGTTTTGGATCGTCGTGTTTTCATTGTCATTTGTCTTAGGTATTTTCTGATTTCCTCTTTGATTTCTTCAGTGATCTCTTGGTTATTTAGTAATGTATTGTTTAGCCTCCATGTGTTTGTGTTTTTTACGTTTTTTTCCCCCTGTATTTGATTTCTAATCTCATAGCATTGTGGTTGGAAAAGATGCTTGATACGATTTCGATTTTCTTAAGTTTACCAAGGCTTGATTTGTGACCCAAGATATGATCTATCCTGGAGAATGTTCCATGAGCACTTGAGAAGAAAGTGTATTCTGCTGTTTTTGGATGGAATGTCCTATAAATATCAGTTAAGTCCCCATCTTGTTTAATGTATCATTTAAAGCTTGTGTTTCCTTATTTATTTTCATTTTGGATGATCTGTCCATTGGTGAAATTGCGGTGATAAAGTCTCCTACTATGATTGTGTTACTGTCGATTTCCCCTTTTATGGCTGTTAGCTTTTGCCTTATGTACAGAGGTGCTCCTATGTTGGAAGCATAAATATTTATAACTGTTATATCTTCTTCTTGGATTGATCCCTTGATCATTATGTAGTGTCCTTCTTTGTCTCTTGTAATACTCTTTGTTTTAAAGTCTATTTTGTCTGAGATGAGAATTGCTACTCCAGCTTTCTTTTGATTTCCATTTGCATGGAATATTTTTTTCCATCCCCTCACTTTCGGTCTGCATGTGTCCCTAGGTCTGAAGTGGGTCTCTTGTAGACAGCATGTATACAGGTCTTGTTTTTATATCCATTCAGCCAGTGTTTTGGTTGGAGCACTTAATCCATTTACATTTAAGGTAGTTATCGGTGTGTATGTTCCTGTTACCATTTTCTTAATTGCTTTGGGTTGGTTTCTATAGTTCTTTTCCTTGTCTTGTGTTTCCTGCCTAGAGAAGTTCCTTTAGCATTTGTTGTAAAGCTGGTTTAGTGGTGCTGAATTCTCTTAGCTTTTGCTTGTCTGTAAAGGTTTTAATTTCTCCGTCAAATCTGAGTGAGACCCTTGCTGGGTAGAGCAATCTTGGTTGTAGGTTTTTCCCTTTCCTCACTTTAAGTATGTCCTGCCACTCCCTTCTGGCTTGCAGAGTTTCTGCTGAAAGATCAGCTGTTAACATTATGGGGATTCCCTTGTGTGTTATTTGTTGTTTCTCCCTTGCTGCTTTTAATATGTTTTCTTTGTATTTAATTTTTGATAGTTTGATTAATATGTGTCTTGGCATGTTTCTCCTTGGATTTATCCTGTATGGGACTCTCTGTGCTTCCTGGACTTGATTATTTCCTTTCCCATATTAGGGATGTTTTCAACTATAATCTCTTCAAATATTTTCTAAGTCCCTTTCTTTTTCTCTTCTTCTTCTGGGACCCCTATGATTAGAATTTTGGGGCGTTTAATGTTGTCACAGACGTCTCTGAGACTGTCCTCAATTCTTCTCATCATCTTTTTTCTTTTTTCTGCTCTGCGGTAGTTATTTCCAACATTTTATCTTCCAGGTCCCTTATCAGTTCTTCTGCCTCAGTTATTCTGCTATTGATTCCTTCTAGAGAATTTTAAATTTCATTTATTGTGTTGTTCATCATTGTCTGTTTGCTCTTTAGTTCTTCTAGGTCCTTGTAAAACGTTTCTTGCATTTTCTCCATTCTATTTCCAAGATTTTGGGTCATCTTTACTATCATTACGTCTGAATTCTTTTTTAGGTAGACTGCCTATTTCCTCTTCATTTGTTTGGGCTGGTGGGTTTTTACCTTGCTGTTTCAGCTGCTGTGTGTTTCTCTGTCTTCTCATTTTGCTTCACTTACTGTGTTTGGGGTCTCCTTTTTGCAGGCTGCAGGTTCGTAGTTTCTGTACTTTTGGTGTCTGTCCCCAGTGGGTAAGTTTGGTTCAGTGGGTTGTGTAGGCTTCCTGGTGGAGGGGACTGGTGCCTGTGTTCTGGTGGATGAGGCTGGATCTGTGTTTTTGCTGGGCAGGACCGCATCTGGTGGTGTGTTTTGGGGTGTCTGTGAACTTAGTATGATTTTAGGCAGCCTCTGTGCTAATGGATGGGGCTGTGTTCCTGTCTTGCTAGTTGTTTGGCATAGGGTGTCCAGCACTGGAGCTTGCCGGTCGTTGAGTGGAGCTGTGTGTTAGCATTGAGATGGAGATCTCTGGGAGAGCTCTCACCCATTGACATTACATGGAGCTGGGAGGTCTCTGGTCATCCAATGTCCTGCACTCAGCTCTCCCACCTCAGAGGTTCAGGCCTGACACCCAGCCAGAACACCAAGACCCTGTCAGCCCCACAGCTGGCTAGTGTTGGGGGAGTCTCCTGCAGAGGTGGGGGGTGGCTGTGGCTCACTGCGGGGACAAGGACTCTGGCAACAAAAGTTCTGGGAAGTACTCCTTGGTGTGAGCCCTCTCAGAGTCCACCATTAGCCCCATGAAAGAGCCTGTAGCCTCCAGTGCTGGATCACCTCAGGCCAAACAACCCAAAATTTATATGTTTAAGGTTTGTTACAAATTTATCTCAATGTTGTTATAACCTATAAAGCTCCAGTAACAGCTGCAATGTGCACAAAGAGCTTTCCCAAAATAAAAAAGTCATCAAAAATTATTTGTCAGCTTGAATTTGCCAGGAGTGACTAATGCTGCTTTCATGTATGTCGACTGACGTACACATTTTGATGACCTAAACAAATGAATGTGCAGAAAAGTGAGCCAGGAAAACCTTATGATGAATGAAGATAGTGTGTGTGATGTATTACTATTAATTCTATTATATAAAATTATTATACCAAAACATTTTAGTAATTTATAACTTTGTGATAATAGTCACATATCACTATTATTTCTATTATATTTTGTAAGTAAAATATTTTTAATGGAAAAGCCTTACATTCATTTTATAGATTATTCTGAAAATGCCTGAAACCCTGGAACATAATGTTTCTTTAAAAACAAACAAACAAAAGTAACATGTGATGTTAATTTGGGGAGAAGGGGGCCAGCAGCCTGATGGCCTGCACATGCCTTGGCTCCCGTTTCTCAGCCTGTGCTTTCAGGTCCCCCCCTTCACAAAGGCTGCCCAAACCCCAAGACCTCCCGTAAGCCTGCGTCCCTCCACCGAGCTGCACACCCCCATGCTTCTCTGAGCGTTTAGCACACTTAGCTCCTTCACACCACTGTTTATGTGAGCATCGTCTCTGTGAGCTCCTGAAGTGCAGGCCTGCAGCCGACTCTTTACCCCTTCACAGAGCCGACACATGCCGACCTCTATTCACTTACTAAGGCAACCAACTGTCATGTGGGGTTTTAATAGGTACAACCTATCTTAATTCCCTTTTAAGTTTTTGGGTTGTAGGAAGAGGAGGTGGGAAGGTACTGATGTAACATCATCATAAGCCAAAAACGTGAGTTTTGCAACATAACTAAACTTTAGATCTGAAAACTAACTGAAACGAAGGCAGAGAATATCTCGATGCTGTCTCTATTCATAATCAGACTGCTGACTGTTTAAGAATTTGTTTCACCAAAAATAAACCATCCTTGAGTTCATATATTTTCCGACCACACTGGTGTCACCGTAAGCTAAGGAAAGATTTATTCCAGCCTTCTAACTTACAAAGGCTACACCTGGAAGGGACCCAGTGCAAAGAGAGCACACACTCACTTTAAATCAATGCCAAATCTACCGAGGTAGTCCCAGTGTCGTTCCCGGAACCTCTCACCTGTGAACTTCCAGGCTGAGCTGAAGCCGAGCGGAAAGCTCCAGCCCATTTGTGCCGCCGGCAGGTGAGGGCAGTGTCCGCCAGCATCCCCGGCCCGCCCGCCCCAGTGCCCTGCACAGCCAGGGGCACCCAGCTCACCTCCTGGGAATTATGCCGTTTTCCAAGCTCGTGGTCTGGCTCCGAAGCCAGCGGCGCTGGTAACTGCTGGAGGAGGACGTGGAGGAGCTCGGAGACGGGAAGGGTGTGATCAAAAGGCTGCTCAGGGAGGCTGCGGGAAGAAGATTGGGAAGTTGAGAGCTGGGCTCCAGGAGCCCACGTGCGCCTACGTGAAGAATATCCATACAAGCCCGGGGCCTAACGGTTCAGGTTCTCTCGGCCACAGCCAGCAGAGTGAGCCGCTCTAAGGCTGCGGTACAGCCAAGAAAACACCCTTTAAAACGAACAGCGCTCGCCGACACGGCAAGGGCATCGGCGACCAGGCACCAGCCCCACGTTCCACATGTAAACAGACATTACTCATCCAACCAGAGGGCAGCCTGCAGATTTTGGATACAATGAAAAGTCCACGGAAGTACAGCTACTGCTGCCCGGGAACCGGTGCCGCACACGGAGCCGACTTGTGCGCCTGTCCCCCCTTGACGGCTTCGTCCCCCTGTATTTCGAGGTGAAATCCAGGCAGAGGGGTACCTGCCCCGCAAAGCACTCTCTCCTGCCGCCATCTCCAGATACACGGCACCACCGGCTCCCGCCCTCACCACTCCCTTGGCTCTGCAGGAGGCACATCTGGTCCTAGATGTGTTTTCTGCTTGGATGACTCGGCTGCCCTCAGCCTCGCGGCTGCCTCCTGCTCCATCACAGTGCGTCCCTAGGTGTGGCCGACACACAGCCCCACCAGTCCCCGTCAGGGCAGGCAAAGGGCTTCTTTCAAACCCCGGCTGCTTGGAGGAGCTCTGTGGGTTTGGAAGAACAGAGGAAGGAAACAGATGTTTTCCCCTTTACCCCCCAGGGTTAAGGAATCAGGACACTGAAATGTTACTCAGTCGGGGGCAGAGGGGAGTGGAATGTGCCAGTCAGCTGGCTGATGTTTTCACTGGCGGATCACAGGGCACCGGGCTGACTTCAGCAAGTGCAGTATACCATGCTCATGGACACCCCTTGGAAGGCGGCTTCTCCACGTGAACTGTCGTACTTTTATTCATACTTTTACAGGCAGATGGAAGTAAGCCGAGTCCCCGACATGAGTTCCGAAATCCTTGACTTGCCTGGCTGCGAGTCAGGTGTCTACAACATGCCAGGTGCTGTTCAGCGCACAGGGATACCACACAGAGCTGAACAGCTGTGAGGCCAGGGAACCCCCAGCCACAAGGTGAGATGCTAACAATTCAGGCTTCCTTTTGTCCACCGCAAAGGTGCTGTGAGCATCCACAAGATGCTTTTCTTCTGGTCCAGTCAACATGCACCGGAAATGTGTCCAGGAGACCTTATGCATCTGTGATTCCTTGCACCCAGGACAGCAACGGACAATTAATAAATGTTGGCTGAGCATACAGCATTTCCGCACCGAAGTGTTACCAGGTGAGGCTGGCTTGGTTTCAGCCTTGAGGCTGGACTTAAACCTCCAAAATCAAATCCTGGTTTCAAATATCAACGAGTCGGTAATTTTACTGAGAATTTTGAAGGGAGATAGAAGAGAGTTTTTCCTCAGTTACACAATACTACTTAATAAAAATAAAAATCCTAATTAGACATGTCTGCCTCACCCCCAAGTTTTCAAAATCCCTTAGAAGACCAGAAGATCCTCACCCCCTAGTCCCAAATCTTCAGGGTCCGCTGTCTCTCTCCCGGTCTTATGCTGGGCACATCAGCTCCTTCTTGGCAGGTGGAGGACAGAGGTGAGGTGCAATGCTTGTATTATAAGTACTTTTATTTTTCCCGATCACAGAGGCAAGATGGAGATGACCTTGAGAACCACTTTCTTCTGCAAGTCGTATTGCTGCGTGATTCAGTTTCGTAAGCCAGGTAAGACGCAGGCTCTTGTTCAGACCCCAGCTCTCTGCCACTCACCGGCTGGGACACTTAGGCAGTCCACTTAACCTGTCAGCCTTCTCATCCGTGAAATGGGGGGCAAAGAAGGACCACACCGCAGTACTTTTTTTTTTGTGGTACGCGGGCCTCTCACTGTTGTGGCCTCTCCCATTGCGGAGCGCAGGCTCCGGACGCGCAGGCTCAGCGGCCACGGCTCACGGGCCCAGCCGCTCCGCGGCACGTGGGATCCTCCCGGACCGGGGCATGAACCCGTGTCCCCTGCATCGGCAGGCGGATTCCCAACCACTGCGCCACCAGGGAAGCCCCCGCAGTACTTTTTGTGAGAGCTGCAAACTGCTAGTGAGCTACGAATTCTTTAGCGGATCAAAACTGGTATTTTAAAAAAGGAGCAGAAAAGAAAATAGAGTCGGTTGCAGCATTAACATTAATTGATGACACTTTTGTTTGTTATATATAAAGATGTTTGTTACTGGGTCATGATGTGGAATGCGTTAGCATGGGTTGCAGACAAAAGAAAACTCTGAAAACCACTGACCTATTTCATATGGTTCCTGTGAGGATTAAACAAATCAATACGTGTGAAGCACTTACCCCAGCACCCCATACAGTAAATGTTAGCTACCCACTCTCTCTGATAATTCTTGGAAAAGGTGGACTAGGTAAGACATTTCAGAGTACTGAGAGGTTATTAATTCTGATTAACTATGAAAAGAACCAAGAACTTGTAATAGCGACAGGAAAAAGGCAAAAAATTAAAATAACAAAAACTCGAGGATGTTCCCTTTATCCCTACTATAAAATGCTGAATAATAATTTTTACGAAATATAAGCTAAAGGACTGGCTTAGTGCTCTCCAGCATTTCCTCAAAAATATTTTAATATCAGGTAGTAAGGTTTCAATGTAAAAGTACTGTGGTATATGTCGTCAATCAGATATTCTAGGAAACAATACAGCTACAACTCTCAAATGCAAGAAGAGGCCTAATTTTGGCTCGTAACCTATTGCCATTTTCACGAGAAAAGGGTGGATTCAATCACCACTTAGTGCGTGTGACAGGGCTGGGCCGTGATCTTCAAGGCAGTGCAACAGGGAGTGGTGCTGGGGCCCTGGTGTACGTCACCATCTCCGGGGCTGCGTGAAGCGTGCCCAGCTGTTTCCCTACCTTTGCTAAGGGGACTGGTACCTCCAGGACACCGAAGAGCTTCTGCATGAGAGTTACATGGGGTGGGTCTCAGCTTCGTGAACCAGGTAGAGAAATTCTCCAGTTGGTGCCACAGTTGTAAAATGTGCGACTTTCAGTTAAATTATACCTAGGCTCAGTTTCAGCTTTGAAAGTGCTATGTCTAACACTCCTTAATATTTTTAGCATCACTTTTCTTTTTAGAATAATTTTACAATTAGAACAAATGTTAATGCGTACAGACTGCAAAGACTTTTGGAGTTTTGTGCGTTAATAAGAATATAATTTGAGCTTTCATCCCCACCCTCCTGACTGAGGAGGCTCTTCAGCAAGCATCTATTTATTCCTGCAGAAATTAGCGGTGAGAAAGAATAAGTCTAAAGGCTTAAAAATGCTGATTGCTGGCTCTTCTTGGCCCACGTCATTCAAGTTCAAGATAAATGTTTAAGTTTCTCTGGAAATACGTTTGCTGTTTGGAGAGTTTGCTAGAAACACCGTACTGATGATTTGACTACAGGATTTGGATTTGAACAAAAAATGCCCTGAAACTCTTAAATCAAACCCATTCCCTCAACACACATTTTCTGAGCACCTAATGAGAGCCTGGCACCACCTAGGCCTGGGGCAGAAAGTTACAGCATAGAGAAACTCTCTGCCTTTAAGAAGCTCACACTCGTGGAATAAGTAAACAAGATGATTTCAGATGGTGATAAGTTCATATGATTTTCTTTAAGCAACTAGGGCAAAGGTTTACTCTCTAATCAGCAGTCAGAGAACACCCCTGTGAAAATGGGACGTTTCCGCTAAGAGTAAAATGCCAGCAAGAAGGAGCCATGGAAAGCACATCCCAGGTGTTCCCTATGAAAATAACTAGATAATCTCAGTAAATCTTTAAAAGAATCTATGTGTACTCCTCCTTGTACATATGGGGGACATATCCCCCCGCCTCACTCAAATATCCATTGAGCATCTCCTATGCACCAGGCAGGATTCCCGCTGCTGGGGATGGAGCAGTCAGCGTGGTACAATAGGTGGGTCTGTGCCCTCGGGGGGCTTCTAGGGGAGAAGAAGAAACAAACAAAAATCCCCAAGGAATTACCAGGTAACCACAGAGTGTGGTGAGTCCCAAGGAGCAAGCTTGACACTGGAAAGGAAGTGCAAAAGTCAAGCGCTCAGAAGCTGCTCTAATTCCTTCAACGGGAAGAATTCTGAGATTGGCCTGTTTGTGTATCTGGAAACACTGCCGCCAAAATGAAAACAGGCAAATGTGACCAGGCCCCTATTCCTGCCCCAGCTCACCTTGCACACTCCCCTCACGACGTGCAGCCTTCCTGTGTTCCTGGTACACAACGGTCTTTCTGTGCCCTGCACACACACACCTGCAAAGCCTGCTCCCACCCTGCGTCTCTGCCCCAGCGGCCCCTGGGCCTGAGATGCTCTTTGCTCTGGCTTCACCAAGCCGGCTATCAGGGGCACTCAAGTCAGCTGAAATCTCGGCTTCCGGGAGAGGCCTTCCTTGAGCACCCTGGTGGTGATGAGTGCCTGCCTACATTTTATAGTCTTTCTCTGTGTCTCCTTTATTGAACATAATTCCATGTCTAGTTGATCACTGATCTATCCCCACATCTGACAAAAACGTCTGGCACATAAGATGCTTAAGAAATGTTGCCGTATGAAGAATGAGCAAATGATTACGTGAAGGACAGTGATGCCTGTCTCGATCGGCAAGCAGGGCAGAAACAAAGCATCAGAACACAAATTTCTAGAGAGAGTTCAAAGCCTGAATTTATTACAAAGTGTCCTGGGCTCCCCTGGTGGCGCAGTGGTTGAGAGTCTGCCTGCCGATGCAGGGGACGCGGGTTCGTGCCCCGGTCCGGGAAGATCCCACGTGCCGCGGAGCGGCTGGGCCCGTGAGCCGTGGCCGCTGCGCCTGCGCGTCCGGAGCCTGTGCTCCGCAACGGGAGAGGCCACAGCAGAGAGAGGCCCGCGTACCGCAAAAAAAAAGTGTCCTATGGTCAAAGCTGTATGCAGAGCATTTGGATTTTCTCTCCCCCCGACCGCCCATTAAAGAAAATCTTTCTTCTGTTTGTTGGTGATGGTGATGGTGATGGTGATGGTGAAGGTGATGGTGGTGGTGGTGAAGGTGGTGATGGTGGTGGTGGAGGTGATGGCGCCCCTCTCCAGAACCAGGGGGATGGAGACCCCCACGCTGGCCCACCCCGAGCACCACATCCCAGGGCCCTCTCTGTCCCTTCTCTCACAGGCGGCCTCACTCTGTGGGTCGTGAATCTCCCTTTGCCCCCGCTCCCCGTGTGTGTGCGTGTGCGTGCGTGTGTGCGTGTGCGCGTGTGTGCGTGTGCCATTTGTCTTCACACCCAAACGGCACAGTGGCCAAAACTCGGGTCCTGTCTGAACACCATGACGACGTGTGCTCTTGTCCTGAAGGCTGGCCGTAAAGCACTTAATAAACGTGTCTGAACATACGAGCTAGACGTTCTCCTAACACTGATGGTCTTACTGCTTTCCAGGGCACAGAGAATGAAGACATTACCTTCCTGCCCGTGACCTGAGTGTGCCGCTGGGGAAGGGAGCCAGCAGCTGGATGGAGGTGCTGGCTGACCCGGCTGGGAGGCGGGTCCCGACCCCAGCTGCCTGGACCTTCCTCTCCCCCTCGCCGCGACTGCCAGCTTGCAGCTTCTGCCCCGCCCGTGTCCTCTTTCTCAACTCCGCTGACTGCTCATGGCCGGAGCACTTGCGGGCACTGCTGACCGAGACACTGTCTCAACACCCGTCTCCCCAGGCGCCTCCTGCCCCCCCTGTATGGTGCACGCCCACTCGTCGTCCTGTTAGAAACTGGAGAGTCACCCTCTGTCCCCGCCGCCATGCCCTGTGTCCCATTCGTCCCCGAGCCCCGCCACGACCTCCTTCCGGCACGGCTGAAGCCCATCCCCCCTCTCTCCCGAGACCTCACTGGAACATTGCTAAGAGCAGCCACTCAAATAACCTAGTTGTGAATTTATCAGTGAATTTATCTATCAGTGAATTTATCTTTCTGATTCATATATGCACAGAGGACACATTCACAGTCTCCAGAAAAGAATGAGAATGCACTCCCTCCATCCCTGTCCCGGGGGGACCTCTTCCAGACACATTCTATGAACATGCTTTTCTATCTTTGTATGTGGAGAGAGATCTTGTATATGCCCTTTTTCTCTTGAAACATAAATGACCGATTACTGCAAGTCACTGCTGACCAACTTTTCTTTTTCACTTAGAAATATATCTAAGAGAACTGTTCTATTTCGAGGCCTGCTAGGCTGCCGTGCCCTTCCAGCCACCGCGTGGGGCTGCTCTGTGGGGCGAACGTGACTTAAGCAGGCCCTGGATGAACATCTAGGTCACCTCCAATGTTCTGCTAGTGACAGCAGCTCATCGTGTTTCCTACTCCTAGTTTTCACCCTCCACAAAGACACTAGAAAATGGTTCTCAGACTCGCTATAAGTCAAGTCTATGAAGATGAACATCAGATTTTATAGATGTCTCCCTCACTTGGCTTCCTTAATACAAAAAAATCAGGAAATAAGGAAATAAGGCAAAGACCGTTGAGTAAGCTGCTAATACTCTATGTAAAAAACACTGGGAGCTTGGTATTGAGTTTGTTCCTTTACTGCGGAAGTGTCTTTAAAAAAAACAGGTGGATAGATAGTCTAACCCATTAAAGCAGTAAATTGGATATTCTTGTTATTGCTCTATTCCTTATTCTGTGTGTGTGACAAGCTATGTAAAGAGGCACTGGGGCATTTACCATGAAGGGTAAAATGCATGAAGGCATAGATCAGAATTAAGATTTGATTTCCTCTCTGTTATTACGGTAAGCTACTGAATAACCGAGAAAAAAAGTTGGATATTCTTCTCAGGTACTATTCTAAAAAGGGAAAGAGGGGAAAAAAAAACAGTGAACTGTTTTAAAAAATTTTATGCTAAATCAGATAATCCTTTTACACTAGCTTTACAAACGCATGCGCACACACACACACACAGCGGTGAGTTTGGGGGAGAAAAAATTAATGGGAAAAATATCTATCTTCTGCTCACCTCCCTCAGTCCTGTACCCCCTGCCGAACTGATCTACTTCAGCAATGAATATATGGGTGCAGTTTTTTCTGGAGCAGTTGGTGAGGCACCAAATAGACCTAAAATATGGAGCCAATCAGGTTCCCCCTTTAGCTGCCCCCGAACAAGACTAAGTCCAAGTCCTCACAGGGCGCTGGTCCCTTTTGTGATGAGGCTCGCCCACCTGCCCCCCAGTCCCCGACACTGCGGGCACATTTTACCTGGGCAGCCCCAGGACCCATACGCCTGAGCAAACGAGCTTCAGAAATGCGCTTTTGCTAAACGCTGAGGCAGTACTTGCCTCCCTCCCGGCTGTGGTCCCTCGAACACCCCTGACCTGGGCGCCACCCCCACCCCGAGGCCCAGCTCCCACAGGGCGGGTGAGGCGGTGCCCCTCGCCCACTGCTTTAACTCTGGGTTTACACGGAACTTCCCGAGCGCACGTGCTATGGCTCACTCGTCTTCTACATCGCCCCAATTCCGGCAGAGCCTGCCAGCCTAGCGGATACAAGGTCGTTATTCAATAAATATAGTAAATGTGGCTTCACGGCCTGACTCAGGGCTACCCTGCCAACTCCTTCCCTTCACCTCGACTGTAGCAAACTGGCCCAACTGTGGAAGCCACCACGGTAACCGAGCTCTCCTACAACAGAGGGCCCTCGGGAGTGCAAACCCAGACAGCGCTTTGCAGCCCCGGGGCCTGCGGTGCACGAGGGGCACGCGGTCAGCACCCACAACACTCCTCCCTGACGTGGGCGGAAGACAGGTGCGGGGAAGGGGCTGGCGGAGGGCGACAGAGACCCTCGGCGTCTTGTCTTTCTCGCGGGGAACTGTGCCGTGTGTTCTCAGACTCCTCCTCCGGATCGAGTTCCTCTCTGCAGAGGATGATTTAAAAAGCGAAAAACAAACAAACACAGAAGCTTTTCTAAAGTTACTTCTTTACTGAACTACTGGGAAAGAAAAAGACTCTGAAGTCACTCTTCAGATGTGACTTATGTGTTCAGAGTTTTGGGGCAGCCGTCATGCAGCCAGTTCATCATGAAGATGAACTGGTGTCAGCTGTGACTTCAGAGCTTCTGCTGGCCTGGTACTGACAGCTGCAAACATTCCCCATCTCCAAAGGCGCCGGCCTAGGTAACCTTAGCAACGAGTGAAGTCTGGGGAACGAAAGGTCAGAGGAACTGCACACAGGCACTGCTCTCTGGTTTTAAAAAGGCGTTTCCCACAGGAGCGCTGGGGTAAGCACCCTGACGCTGCTGTGTATGCCCTGCAATGAATCCATTAACTAAAGCACGGCCGGCCGGGAGCCGCCATCGGGGGGCGGTTTGCAGATAAGCCAGGCGGGGAGGGTGGGACGGCCCACGGGCTCACAGATGGCGGGCAAGGGAGAAATCAGCAGCACTCACGCGTCGCTGAATGCAGGTGCAGGCATCGCCGGCAGCAGTTCGCACAGAGACACGCAGACACACAGCCGGCACAAACCCACACTCCTGCTTGCTGGCCGAGAGGGCCGGTGAGAAACGGCCCTCCGGGTGCAACAAGCATATGTGGGGTCCAGACCCTGGGACCTAATTCTGTCTCCAGTGAAAGGACAGGGCAACATGGAGACACGACTGATTCTAGGGATGGGGCAGGACATACACGAGGCACATCTGGAGCATCCTGTAGTGCCAGAAAGCGAGGAAGCGCTACGCACGCACGCGCACGCACACGCACGCGCACGCACGCGCACGCAGTGGGATAGGTTAAAGGAACACAGGAGCCAATGGAAAGCGGTCCACGGCTTCCATGGCCAAAGCTGGAGCCACGTGAGTGACAAAATAAAGCAGTACCGGGGTGACCTGAAGTGTAAAGTAAGCATTCTGAGTCCATATTGATATGAACGGCTGACTGACTGGACGGATGAGGAAGGAGGACAGCTCTTCTGCAGAAGAGCTCCAAGTAGCTGACGCAGGGCCCTGCCCACAGGAGACGGGGAGAGGCCAGACAGACACTGTGCCAGCCTGGTGACCAAGGCCACCATCAGTGGTCCTAACTTACGTCGACAGCACATACCCTTGGTTGGGGGCAATGAAAATGTCACTGAACCTCCGTGACCTCTCTTCCAAAACCCTGTCCACTCACGTGCGAAGCATCAAACAAATTCCAACAGCTGGCATTCTACGCAGTACCTGGCTGCTCCTTCTGGAGACTGTCGAGGTCGTCACAAAACACAGCAAGTCTGAGGAACTGCCAGAGCCGAGCAGAGTCAAAGAGACATGACAACTGACCGCCCCGTCTTACTGACTAAGATGTAAACAGCAGGGAAGCTACACTGGAGTCCCTACTACCGTCTGGATTGCTCTGCAAATCTACAACTGTTCTGAAAAATAAAACTATTTAAGACACTTTCCCCGTCCCTCAACTCTTCAGACAGGAAGTTACGAATGACAGAAAAAAGGAATAAACAATGTCTGTAATTTCTCTCCGTCTTCTACTGCAAATTCAGGTCAAACAGTCGGAGTCGCTGCTCCGCTCCAGGACGAGGACCCTGGTCCACACGGTGCGGGCCACGTGAGGAGGCTGGCCCGGGGATTTCAGAGAGGCTCCCAGGACGGAAGGGGCGCAGAGGGCCCCCGGGCGCCCCGTGCAGCCAGCCCACCTCCCCACCCCCCAGCCCGGACTCCCGAGAGGAGGGCGGGAGCCTCGGAGGAGAGAGGGCGGGTTCAGGGGCCGAGCTGCCGACAAAGCCAAAGCTCACTTGCATCAGGTTCACCTCTGCCCCCTCCTCCGAGATCCGACCGTTCAGATCCGACCTTTCACTTCAATGCAGACGCGGCCCTCAACTGTGCCGCTTCTCAAAGGGCAAGGGACACTCGTCTTAGGAGCAATTCAGAGGTGGAGTGCACAGGCTGGGACCTGGGACCCTCTGCTGCAGGGCTTGCGCCTGGACACACCTCTCCTCCACCCACAGATACAAAGAAACTATAAGGCACTAAAAATAACCGGGGGCATGCGCAGTTGGGGCACATTATGGACAAAAGATACAAAGAGACCAAAAAACCCAGCTGCCGCTTCTGAAGAGCCTGGAGCAAAAACGGGTTCAGGAGCAAAAGCAGGGCGCTGCGCAGGCCGCCCGCACTCAGCACCACCTAAGGGGCGGGCAGACCACCTGAGCCGCCCCTCCGGCCTGGCCCCTGGACACACCCCTGCCCTCACGCCTTATAAGGAACCAGCTCACCGCCCTCCCCGAGCCAGCAAGGGAACCTGTCCTTCCTTCTCCTTCCCTCATGCTGCAGCAGGGGCCCCAATAAAGCCTCGCCTCAATTTCTTGTCTGGCCTCTAGTCAATGTCTATTGCTCAAGAAGCTCAGTCACAACTTGACATGGAGGGGAGGGATACGGGAGACAAAATCTAGAGCCTCACGGGTCCAGGACAGAAGAGAGAGCGAGCAGGTCAGCGGGCAGCCCCCACGGTCCCAGCGCGAGGATTCCCGTGGACACTTCCCCCGGTTGGACGCTCAGGACTCAGCAGGTCCCGGGACCACCGGCTCAAGGAGGCGCCCCTCTTCCCAGCGGGACGCGGCTCGACGTCCGTCCGTCTGGCAGGAGCCGTCCCTGTGCACGTCGCACCGGATCTCAGCGGGCGGGCTCGCTCCCCGGGCGCCGCGGGCAAGAGGAAAGCACGTACCTGAGCGGGCGATGCCGCTGTCCCGGTCCTCGCTCTGTCCTCTGCGCGGCATGTCGACCGGAGTGCTGTGCACTGCAGGAGGCAAGGAGACCTGGTCACGGGGCTCGCAGGGGCGGGCTGCTCGGACCGCCTGCCCTCGCTTCGCGGCTGCTGGCGGGGGCCGCGCGAGCGCACAGGGGCGGTGGGAGGGCGGAGTGCGCTCCGGAGAAGACGGGCGAGGGGCGGGCGGAGGCCGGCGACCACCTGCCCGTGCCTGTCGCCCGGCAGCACTGCAGGGGCTCTTCCGAGGGACGCTCGCCTCTAAGAGCGGCGAGTCGTCGGCTGTGAGGACACGCCATACGACGAGCAGACATCCTCGAGCAGATACTTCCAGCCATTTCCCTCAGTAGTAGTAGTTAAACAGCATTTCAGTAGTTTCAGTAGTTTCAATGTACTGAAATACTGCAAAATAGTAAGTACCTTCAAAATGCTTTATAATCAGTTTCAGTAGTAACTACAGGCAACCTTGCGAAGAGAAAGGCTTGAAAACCATTTCGGGAATTTAAAAAACCCTTCTGTGTGTGCGTTTTTTTTTTTTTTTTTTTTTTTTTTTTTGGTGCCGAAACCGGGAGTTCTGTGTTTTATAACCCCTATCTTGGCAGATAGAAACACTTGTATTCATTTTCAAATATCTCTTCCTCTGCCTCTTTTCCATATACACCCGTGCACAGCACTACTGTAGACCTGCTAAGAAAACACTCTAGAGGGCTGCAGACTTCTAGGAATGCTTCACGTTGGCCTCAAGTGTGTACATGTTGAGCTACACGCTACACGGGAGCTCACACGTCGCTGCCGTAAGCTTTACGGTGCACGAGAAACCCGCTGCTCTGCCTGATTACTATACTTGCCAGCTATTCTGTGAAGCGTGTTTATTTTCACAATTTTAAGGAGAGCATATAAACATGTTATCGTCACCCGGAAGTAGGCAGGAGGGTGTCAGTCAGTTAACTAGGGTGCCTAGCATATTTCAGCTATGGTGGAAAACAGAATGCAGAATACCGTCCGCGGTAAACACGGCCCCTCATGTTAGCAATGAAGGCTCCCACAGTAGTTAATCACGCCAGCCCGCGGCAGACATTCGACGGCCTGGGCTAGAAGGCCAGGCCGGTCTCAGGATGTACCTACCCAGAGATGGAGGTGGCTACAGCCGTAAAGAGGCTGGAAAGCACCTCTGAACTACTTAAATGCTACGGACAGAGAGAGGGAGGGGGGAGGGGGGAAGGGGGAGGGGGAGGCCGGTCTTCCATGCTCTTGTTAGAGTGACTTTTGAAGACACAGTGCAGGCGAAAAATGGATCAAAGATGCCACGGCAAAGAGAAACAGTTCACGGCAGCGGAAAAGGCCAAGGAAAATCGGAAGATGTTATCCTCTTAGAAACACGAAGGGCTCGTTTCAGATCCAAATTCGCTTTACGCCACAGGGGTATTAGCAGAGACGTTTCCAACAGGGGTTGTGGGGTGGAGGTTTCAGAAAGCCAGGTGCTCGGCAGCACTGGGAACTAAACATCTCAGGAGCCCCTTGGGTTTCTAGAGAGGCGCCCGACAGATCTGTTTCTAAGAACCTGCCCGGGATCTACTCATGTGTGCGGGCCGCAGCGCACTCAGCATTCCACACAAACCTGCGAAGAAAGAGGCACTGCGGCTGAGCCGGAGCGGTCCTCCTTCAGCCGCCCCCGGTGGCAGTTTGCTGCCGCATCCCTGCAGCACACCTGGGGCGGAGACACACACGGGGGCAGACAAAGTACACACACAGAAATAAACACGGATTAAAGATGATGCCCAAACAAAACACCACCACAAACTCAAAGAAAGCAAAGCGCACACCCACAACGGCGGGACCCGGAGAGCAAGACCCCGCGTCCGTGGCAGGCTTTACCTAGGTTACTTCCAGTACGACAGGAGCCCTGGTTGTTCTGATCTGTGTTCAGTTTCCCCAGGTTAGGATCTTGGTTGATGTATTCAAAGCTATCTTGCAAGCTAAGTCCAGAGAGGGAAGGAAGGGAGAGAGAGGAGAAAAACATCAAGGGGCGAACAAAGCTGTTTGCTAACAGGCAACTTTTCTTCATGAATTAATAAAGTCTCACGTCTACCAAAGAGACTTAAACTTCAGGGGAATTTGTTGCGGGAAAAGACAAGAGAGGCTTTGGGAGGTAGCTCAGCCTATAAAACTAAGTGACACATTCCAAACAATTTCACAATATTATGTAATGAGGGACACCGAATTCTAAAATCTTCCTCTGGTGACTGACACCTAGGATATGGCTATTCATTTCAAGGGTAATTTTACATAAACCCTCAAAATGAAATTCATTTTAACCCTTAGTTAACATCCATGAGCAATTCGGCAACCTTTTTCAGGAGGAGCATATAACAGAAATTATGATTCTTACACGAGTTTGATTTCACAACTTCTTAAAAGTTAGAATTACTCATAAACACATGTGAGAGAAGCAGCTTTTAATAATTTATTGTATTTGTTAACAAATTAAATAAAGATTTCGAGGATAATATAGCATAATGAAGCCAAAATAATTTTTGCTTAAATCTGAGCTTGATTATTTTATTAGAGGGAGTTAGTATAATAAATGTTCAGGTAATATCAAGGGTCAGAAAAATAATAACTCACAAAAAAATAAATATCAATTTCTATACTGGCTTAAGTCATGACAATCCAGTGTCAAATGCTCAAAAAAGTAAATTCGTTATTCTGTTGAAAAGTAAGCAGACTTACTCAAAGGTACCCAAATCTGCAGAGGAACATACTTTTAATTTCCTAGGGCTGTAAAAAATAACAGCCTTCATTTGACTCCTAAGAATACCCCTTTAATTTACAATAAACATTTCTTCCAAACTTACCCAAGTGTAATACATGTTCTGTTGTTTTATTCAAAGAAGAAGTATATGAAATATCTCTGCTTGAAAAATTCAAAACATACGAACAATTGTGCCAGAGTAAGAGTTAAGTTAGACATTTAAGTGTTCTTAGTCCACACAGAAGTGTAAAATTAAGAGGGAAAAAAGCTCGGGAGTGAAAATCAAAATGTTGCCCAGCCTGAGTCCCCAGCGGCCACAGAGGCCACAGGATGGCTCAGACGGACGGTCCTCCTGTCATTCAGGAGCATCCTGGGAAACTCACCCTGTGACTCACTCCTTCAGAAATAAATAAACCAGCAGACTGACAGGTGAGTTGTTCTGTTCTGTTTTGTTTTGCTTTTGGCCGAGCCACGTGTGGGATCTCAGTTCCCTGACCAGGGATCGAACCCGGGCCTCGGCAATGGAAGCGCGGAGTCCCAACCACTGGACCGCCAGGGAATTTCTGGGACTGTTTTTTATAAGATGAAATAATATCCTTTCCCCCTTCACTTTTCATTTTCCATGGAAGGAGAACGTGGTGACTGTCACAGCAGGAACAGAGTAGGTTAACAGCTGACGACCCCCGACGTGTGTATGGAGACGGTCACTCGTCTAAGGCTACCTGATGAGGTCCAAGGCCTTTTCATACTCACTACGTACTGGACAAAGGCCACCTTGAAAACCCCTTTGTTAATGTGGACTCATGCAGCGTCTCACCCCAAAAAGCCTTACGGCCCTCAAAGAATGACTCTATCCAGAAAGAGCCACTTGTAAAATTGGGGGGGCGGGGAGGGGAAGGGGAAGACCCCACACTTACTTATTTGTACTTCCACAGAAGCTGCCCATTCTGGCGGAGAAGACTTTACTAACCATCAACTGTGGAGGGGAACTGGAGAAAAAAAACAAAGGGACAGAATGAGGGAGGGATGCATGGTATTCTTTTTTTGGTGGGGGCGGGGTTTGAAAACTTTTTCTGAAGCTTTTATTCATTTCTATATCTTATTTTACAGAAAATGAGACGTGTATTTTTCAAATCACTGTATCAATGGGGTGCCTAGATTTTTTTTCTAATTTTATCATTTTAAAATTCCAAGAATGTTAAAACCCTGAGAGAGAGAGCTATGGAGACATTGCCAGGGCCATTTTCCTTGGGAGCAAACGTTTCAGATGAACAAACTTCGCTTAGCAGAAACACTGCAAAGCAGAAGTTTGTTTTTTTCTCAGGTTACGCTGTTCACCTGCCACGCGGTGCAGCTGAGCAGAGGGAAAGGCTAAAAGTGCAGGACTGGGGAAAGGCTTTTCCTTTCTCACGTCGTCTAGCTTGTGCCTCCAGCGAGTCAAAGTCTACTCTGACATGCAGAAAAGGAACGTGTTCTTTAATGTCGGCACATTCTGCTTTTTGCAGAAACTTTTATTCTAGACACCGTTCCCTAGAAACAAAAATAAAACTCGGCATGCGTTCAGTGGTTTAAAAAAGTACGAAAAAATATGTATCTCAATACAAGGAAAAAATCTCGACAAATTTTAATCTGAAAACGGAAAATTTGTGACATTTTGACTTTAAACTTAAAATATTTGAATAACTCTGATTAAAAGTATTGCTATTCCTAACCTAGCAGGTATTCAAAATGCTTTGGTATGCATTTTTCACTTACAGTACTTAGCTAAAGCTTAGGATTTTGTCCTGCTAAAGCTGATTCAAGGTCAGAGTGATGTAGAAAATGTCAGACTATTTTAACTGCTAAAGATATATACAAGATATCAAGTGCTAGCAAATATGAGATGACAAAGTTTAGATTATTATTTTACTGCATAACTTTCTTGCGCATATTTGAATGGAGTCATCATCCCCAATCCACCCCGTCTCACAAGCAGTGGCCCGAACTCACCGTATGTAGTGAATCTTCAGGGTGGAGCCTTTGTAGCTCATGGCGACCGAGCCGAACATCATCTCCCCAAGCATGTTGACATCAGAGGCGGGTCGCGTGTACTACCAGACGTGCAAGAAACCAAAATCGTGTCGAGTACAACACGATAGAAAATAATGTGCAATTCTGTTGGTAATTAGAACCATTTCTCAAAGCAGCAACTGATCATTTTACAATCTTAATCTACAATGGTGACTGCCTACTTTTTCCCCCAAATCATCACTAATGTTCACGATTTCTTCTTTATACACTATATCCTCGTACAGGATGCAAGCACTTTACCAGAGTTCATTTTTATTTGTTTGTTTGGGTTTTTTTGTGTTTTTTCGTTTGTTTGTTTGTTTTGCGGTACGCGGGCCTCTCACTGCCGTGGCCTCTCCCGTTGCGGAGCACAGGCTCCGGACGCGCAGGCGCAGCGGCCACGGCTCACGGGCCCAGCCGCTCCGCGGCACGTGGGATCTTCCCGGACCGGGGCACGAACCCGCGTCCCCCGTATCGGCAGGTGGACTCTCAACCACTGCGCCACCAGGGAAGCCCCATTTTTAATCTGGTTATGAGAAACACCGACTTTCATCGTCTCCGTTTACAAAGTCTAAATAGAAAGGTTAAGTGATGGAGGAGGCAGAGTAACTCCTCCTGAGACTAAGAACACAACCTGAAGTGACATCCAGCCAAAAGCAACAGCGCACGGAGCAAAAATGCCAGTCGGTGTGCGGAGCGTTTCGTGGGTCCAAAAGATAACGGACAGTCTGCTCACCCCAAAGTTGGACTGAAACATTTAAAAATTTGTCGACCCCCTAGCTTCTGACCAGTCTTTGGAGTCCCCTTTGTCACCGCAGAGGGTGGACGGCACCTTCCCCCACCCCCTGCTATTCAAACGGCTCCTGTCACAGCCAATGGGCGCTTCCCAGTTTGCTTTATTAAATGTCTCATGGTATCTGATGCATGTAACTGCTTTCCTTTTTGTATTTTTTAAATTACTTTTTATTTTTTTTAGAAAGGCAGACTGCCACGTGCAGCGCCTCATTTGGATGTGTCTGGAGTCTTGGGAGCTCGACTACCCTACGTTCTCCTACAAATGGGCTTTGAGAGCTTGTCTGGAGGTTCTAGCAGGGGAGCGCAGCTCCGCGTATACCCTCGACCGAAGAACGGTCCTCCTCTATCGGGGAAGGTCGTCCTCTCCGACCGAGCGCGCAGCTTCGGGAGGGGCGCACCAGGGACGGTGAGGAAGGACGGGGACGCCCGCCGAGCCAGCCCGATCGGCCGAATCAACCCTGGCGATCAGTGGGGTGCCAGATGTCGCGGCCAGATCGCCCTCACACCCTGCTCTCCCTTTTAAATCTCTACCTTCCCACGTCATCCCGCGGACAGGGCTGTTCCTCAGAGCGCCCTCCTATCACTGTCTGCGTCCTCAACCACCGCTGTGATTCCGGTGATTCCCGACGGGAACCCCCACACCTCCGTCTCGGGGCCCGGACCCCCCTGGAGCTCAGGCGGCTGGAAGCCGAACGCCCTCACTCACATGATGTAACGCTGTGCGCACCGTGAACGTATGATGACGCCCAGGTGCATGCGTTTGGCTACAGGACGCTCGGCTCCCACTGTAAGTGGCGGTGACACACGCCGAGGATGGATGTGAGCGCCAGCCAGACCAGTGCGCACGACACCCACACAGCCTGACCGAAACCACACCTCCACCTCCTGAGACCCAGGCCGCCAGCCAGACTGTCTGCCGCCTCGCCTTCTACCCAAGCAAAACCGTGGCAATCGGCCTTTCGACTCCAAATCCACAGGCATACACGTATATATCCACACACATACACACCTCCTTACACCTGCTTGCGAAGGAGGAAAGAGGAACAGACATCTATCCGCCTGACTTAACGAGCCTCCCACCAACCTCTTCTCGCCTCCTGCAGACAGAAACTAACAGGCTTTCACGTTCTTTGTGAATAACTTCCACCCACCACCTCCACTTCTGAGCCTGCTTTTTCTGGGGGTATAAGGTCCACGCGCCAACTGCAATTCTCAACTCGCTGAAAATTCCACTCTATGCTGTTGTGACCACACGCTGCTTGGAGAGCTGGCAGCTCTGTGGAATAAGGGCAGGCGCACAGCAGCGATCCCGACCGGGAGACGAACCGCCTTCTACACGCCCGTGGCTGCCGGTGTACACCTCCCGTGCGCTGCTGTGCCAGCCACACGGTAGACAAAATTCCTCACAGCTCCAGAAATAAAAAGAAACACTCATATACCCTCCATCAGGCAGTCCCTTTCTGCTAGTCAATATTTATGAAGCCTCTTCCCCGTGCCCAGCCGGCCAGTATTTCTCAATGTATCAGCCCTTCGCACCTCACGCCCAGGTTAGGCCTTGCCTTTCCATCCGCTCCTGTACAGGCCTTCCCCCTTCCACTGGCAAGCGCTGTTTCTCAGGATGACAAGGTTCATCCCCAGAATCCTCAGAGCTCTGACAGGAAAACTGGGAAACACATGTGCACCAATCTGGTTCTGACCACCAAGGAGGCAAAACAGGAGGGTTTACCTCCTTTGCATGACTTCTCTTCATTCGGTGTGTGTTACACTGGATCACCGCTGCTCCGTTGTAGAGTTTATCGAGAGATAAAGCCAAAGTGTGAGCACAGCACTGGCCTGAAACACCTAAGAGCACGTTTTGGGGGGGTTTGTGTTTATCTGTTCCATTTCTATCGGAGTGGAGCTGAGGTACAACGCTGTGTCCGTTTCTGCTGTACGGCACCGTGGATCAGTTACACGGATACACAGACCCCCTCTTGTTTAGATCCTTTTCCCATAGAGGCCATCACAGAGCACTGAGACGGGTTCTGGATACCGAGTCTCCTACCGCGGGGACGGGGCCCTCCGGCAGCCATTATCCCCGAGGAGAAATGGCAGGAAACGGCTTCAGCCTGCGGGGTATCCCGCACACAAGGGGGGCTGTACCTGGTACTTTGGAAGCTGCTCCTTGGTGTGCGGTAAGGATCCCCCGGAAGAGCCGTGGGGAGAGAGGCTGCCGCTGCCGCCTCCTTGACAGCACCTGGCTGGCGTTCTCGTGGGGACGTCCTCCGTTTTCTGGGTGAAGAGGGAGAGGGGGGTAAAGAAACCACCACCGCTGAGCGCACCAGCTCCCCAGCACACGCTCACGGGGGGCTCCTTGCTCACGTCGTGCTGTTCCGTTGAGCCTCAGCCGCACAGAACAAGCGAGTGTTGCTGTCTTCTTTTTAACGGGCACAAAAGAGTGGCTCCTGAGAGCCTGTAACGTTTGGAAGAGGCAGACGCTGAGAAGGGTGGTAGAGGTGGTGGGTTATGTATGAAGACTGTTCCCTTTATTTTATGATTATGGTCATTATTTTGGCCACACGGCTTGCAGGATCTTAGTTCCCTGAAGGCACCCTGAACTGGGAGCGTAGAGTCCTAACCACTGGACCACCAGGGAAGTCCCCAAGAACACTCTCTTTAAATAATTCAACTATCACTTCATACTTTAAACTCCTCGATGAGATCTGACCTCTGTCCTGGTTATTAGAGGGTTTCTTTAGTAGTGTGTGTAGAGTCACAATCTATAATAAGATTGACAGGATACAGACATTGCTTCCAATTTAAATTTCCCCCAAGCAAACAGAATCGAGAAGGCAGAAGTATTTATTCATTTGGAAAGACCGGCATGTGCTTCCGTGACACACCTCCCCCTGCACGGCTTTAGAGAAAGTCATGAGGTCAAGCTTGTGAAAGACGAGGGCGAAATGCTGGAACAGGGGCTCCTGTGATGACACAGCATGTGAGGCAACACGGCCTTCAAAGGTCACGGCTTGCAGAGGGTTAGCTACTACACGTTCCCTACGTGGAGCTCACGGCAGATTTTTATGACAGCGACACAGAAGCATAAAGATACACCTTCACTAACGTTTCCCTTCCTCCTCGGCCGAGATACACTACTCCCTAGAGAAGCAGCCCGTACCCTCCGCGATACGTTGTTTCTATCCTGAGTCTTCTCTGCTTTTCTGTGTGCAGCTTTGCTTGGAAAAACGTGAATACAAGTGCAGCTTATCTAATTGCCAGTGTGACAGTCACACTGACGGTCGAATGCAAACGCCTGCAGTCCCGTGCCTGCTGCTGACTCCTGACGTTTCGTGCCTGCCCAGGGGGCGGGGGGCTGAAGGTGGGGGAAGAACAGAAGGGGAACAGGAAGCCTGCCCCCAGCGGTCGCGGGCGGGACGGCGATCCACAGCCCTGCAGGGCCCGGAGTGACCCGCGGTCCGCACCCACCCCACACCGCGGGGCCCAGTGGCCGCGCCGTCTGCGCCTCGCGACAGCTGCCGGTACAGTGAGCAGAGCCCCCGCTGGACCCGCTCTGCGGCCTCGCGCAGTTTCCAAGCCTCCCCGGGCCCAGCTGCCTCTGTGAGGAAATGAGTGCGTCCCCGGAAGCTTCCGTTCCAGACTCCGGGGTCATCGCTGCTCCTACAGACAGGATTCCGGTTATTTTTGCAAACCGGTGAGAACTTTTTCCCTCCACCTGCTACCACCGTCAGGAACCCTAGTGACGGAGCGTGGCTGAGCAACGACAGCATCTGTGCAAGGCCTCGGGGAGACAGGAAGGGATGTGGGAAAACAGGAGGAAGCCGTGTGCGGCCCACCAAACAAAGGGCCGAGTGCCGGCTCACCTGAACTCACACCAATCTACCATGGAAGCCTTCGGGGAATCACCGAGAGATTTCTCATCCCCCCCCCCCCCGCCCCCGCTCCAGCCACCCACCTAACAAGCCCAGCAACGGCTGTAATGATTAGCTACCTGGCCAGCTTCCACGTGAAAACACCACGGGATCCGCACAGCTAAACCGCTTTTAACCAGACACTTCCTTCCTGCAAAACGACCATATCAGAAGCAGGACGAGACCTCAGCCCTGACGAGACAGAGACCCTGACATAAACTATTCAGCTACTCAGCTGCACATTCTCTAAACCGCCAGGATTCGGTCAGCCCAGGTATCAGGTTACTGAACGTGAAAAGAAGGAACACGAAGGGATTTATTTAAGTTGTAGACATCGGCATAACCTTTGACTTGTCAAGGTTATGACAAGTGACAAGTCAGCAGTACACTGGATGGCCATCCTGGAGACTCACCGGGAGGACCAGACCCTGCTGCTGCCTGGACACATCACTGCCTGTCCCACTCTGGCTCCGAGGGATCGAGAGCCGCTCTGTCCCCACTGTACCCACTCTCAGACCCCCATGCCCCATACCACCACCACCAGCGCTACGACCACCTTCACCACCATCACCACCACCATCAGTTCCGTCACCATCACCTCCGTCACCATCACCTCCACCACCCTGACCTCCACCATCACCTCCGTCACCATCACCTCCACCATCACCTCCGTCACCATCGCCTCCACCACCCTCACCTCCACCATCACTTCCGTCACCACCACCTCCACCATCACCACCCTCACCTCCACCATCACCTCCGTCACCATCACCTCCGTCACCACCACCTCCATCACCCTCACCTCCACCCTCACCTCCATCACCATCACCTCCATCACCACCACCACCCTCACCTCCACCATCACCACCGTCATCATCACCACCACTACCACCCCCACACCGCCCTCCACTATAAAAAGGAAATAAAACTTCCTTGGTCAAACAGGCTTGGGTTGCAGGCCCTTTTGCAGACGACAGTGCATGTTAGCACCCTGCAGCCCCGTGGCAAGGAAAGCGCTCCACTTTTGTCTAACCCAGTGCTATGTATCACCCCTCACTATCTATGGGTAATACCAGACCTTCCCTTCAGGCGAATGCTTCATGAATTTTAGCATTCTCAGTTTTCCCATTAACAGCACACACTTGGCATCAAAATCCCACTGGATTGCAACTTACCAGCAAATTCGCTTCTGGTAACACCTAAAGCACGATGCTTAGCATCTGCACGATGACTTGCTAACAGGCTCAGCCGTGCATATTAATAAGAACGCAAATGGGGTGGGTGGAAGAACCTCTGCCCGTGTTTCCTCTGAACCACTGACGGCTCTGTGCAACTCAGCCCAAAGAGCAGGCGACGGACTAACACACACAAAGGAGGAAAGCAAACCCACGTTTCCTACCTGAGTAGCCACCTCCTCAACCTTGTGAACAGCTTTAGAGTCAAACAAGACTTGTCTGCCTCTCCTTTCACAGTCCTGGTAAACTATCAGGCGAATCTCGTTCAGGTCCAACTCCGAACAGGACCAACTGTGGATTCACAAGAGAGAAAGAAGTCGTGTTAGCGGCGACGCTCGGGATGGTCGCGGAGAGACAAGTCTCCCAGCCGGTGTCCGCCTGCACCCGGAAGCCCCGGTGTGCGGGAGGCGCGATCCCCACAGACCGGGGCACACGGCCCTGTCCGTGGACTCCGATGGGCCCGTGACCAAGGCTGGGAAGGCGCCTGAGACGATAAACCATTGGAGAGAGGGCTTCTCCTTCCAAAGCAACTTCGGGCAGAGACGTCAGGCGGCAGCGGCCAGGGCTGTGGAGGGAGCTGAACCCGGCGCCTGGGTTCTGAGGGTGTCACAGCTGAGGTCGGAGGCTCTGGAGCATTCAAGCCTCTGCGCCATCGGGCCAGGAATCTGCACCCAGTCAGGGGAGCCCTCGCTTTTCCTCTCTCACCCACCCAGGCTCAGGACAAACAGAGAGGGATCGCATCTCCGGAAACTTAGTCTTTTCTGGTATTGTGGCTGGTCTGACGCAGAAGTTTGGAAAACCAAGTGCCTCGCGGTACAGCGTCTGAATGGCAGACCATGACCATCTGCAATAAAGGCAACCAAAAGCCACTGGGACAAAAGTGCCCCGAACGCAGGTTCGTCCTCGAGCAACAAGTGAAATCAGAACGTGAGGGCTAAGAAAGGGCAGCCATCAAAATGCACGGCTTTGGGCACCTTCAGTTATGTGTCTGTTAACGGGTCAGCCCAGACCTGAGTGGCCGCCGTGTAACAGTGCCCGTGCTCGAAGCTGGAGAGTGAGCAGCTGTTTAACTACGCCGCCTTGGTCCCTGCCCTCAGGGAGGAGCCAGTTCAGTGCGGAACACTGGGCGAGCCGTCATGTGTAAGTACAGATCTCCAAGTGCAAGAAAGAAGAGGATGTGGTAGGACTCGTATTTTCAGGCTTACGCGGTGGCGGGGAGCGGCAGGGAAGTCCCTAGGGTTTAAGGAAGGGACGTTTTAACATGACTTGAAGAAGCAGGAGTTCAAGCGAGGTGACGTGTGGGCGTGAAGAACACAGCGGGAGGAGGACGGGACGGGGGAGGTGCCCGGAAAGGCGGGCAGGGGGCAGGTGGCAGCAGGGGCCAGCTCATCCCCGAGCGCAGGGGAGCAGGTCGACAAACCGCCTGCACTTTCCAGAGGTCGACTCGCAGCTCTAAGGAAAACAGGGCTGGGGTGGATTGAGACTAGAAGCAGGAAGGCCAAGTAGAATTTACTCTTAAGCGTCTGGGCCCTTCAAACCAAGGCTAGAGTGAGAGCAGCCGAGGGGGAGGAGAGGGGACAGGTACTGGCGGCAGGTTCAGTGTGGACGGAGGCCAGCGGGTGCCAGGCGCTGCGAGCACAGAAGAGGAAGGTGGTGACAGATGGAGAGTTAGAGGACAGACAACATCACGCTGTAAAACTCAGAGGTGGTGTCACAGAGTGGAGTCAGACACATACGGCTACAGATCCAAACCCTCCGAGATCCCGTTTCTCCATCAGTGCGACGGAAATATTAACACCAAGCTCGCAAAGCTGCCGTAGGAATTAAATGAAAGTGCTTTACACAGCGGTTGACGCAGGTCAGTGCTCCAAGATGCTAGTAATTAGCTAAAGAACTGTCCGTGTTAACGATTTTTTAGAAACGTCACTACAGCATCTGGTCCCCAACCACGAATTGCACATCACTGGTCCTTTCCTTTTCAGGCCCTGGTAGTTAACACTGAGCACATGCTTTTCGGGGAGCAGATCTGCTGTCCAAATCCTAGCCTCCAAAACGTCAAGTTCTGGTCGCACCTTCTCAACAGCCCTGCTCTAAGCTGCCAGGCCCAGCACCCTTGGTGCCGGTTTTGATACAACTCGGCAAGTTTCTTTCAGAAGTTGTTCTCTCCTGCTCTCGATCCAGGCCTGGCCGGTTGGACACGCCCCCCCAGAGCCACCTGGGCCGCGCAGCCGGGGCCTGTTTTTTGCTGTCGCGTCGCAAGCCGAGAGCTGACCCGAGGACCGAGTCACCAGAGGAAGCAGGGGGGAGCCGCCAGCCAGCCCCTCCCGGGGAGCACAGCTCCGGAGGCAGCGCTCTGTCGCCCCAGCCCGACGAGTCCCGAAGCCTGTGCCCGGAACCGTGACATTTTACACCTGGTCATTAAAAACACCCTCTGCAATTACTAACGCACAGCACACAGGTCGAAGGTCATTGTCAGCGAAACAGCGACAAAGATTTAATGGCTTTTTGCTTTCGTGCTCAATCTGCTTTGCCCCCACAATTAAATTTTGTCAGAACAGCATATTATCATCTACAAAGCAACCTGCTCAGTCCTTATTTCCGAGGGCTAACGGTGACTCAAACGTCAGTCGAACCGAGGGCGGCCCCTCTGGAAGAGCTAAAATTTAATAATGATCACAACACCCTATAAAACATTTCATGTTATTTTTCAGTTTAAAAAGATGCAAAGAAAAGACATGGGAAAGGAAAACCACGTACGTCAGATGGTCCAACTTTTTGATCATCCGAATACTTTAAAAAGCATTTCCTAAAATACGAGGAAAACTCTGTTCCCCTTCCTGCACGTGAACAGCGTCACTGATTTAACAGCTAATTGTAATTCTGGCGTCTCCCCGTCTCTGACCTTAGTAGAGGGAGTCACAGTCGAGTCACCCGTAACGGGAAACGCAGGAAATGCAGGCGGTTAAACGATGCTTCGGGAGGAGGCAAGCTTGGGCCCCACCTGGGCTCTGGTCCCGCTGTGCGTCACGAGGACGACAGGCGCTCAGGTGCGGACCCCCGGCACGCCGCGGCTCTGCCCTGCCACCCTCGAGTCACCTGTGACCACGGCCACACATATTCCCTTCGCGCCCACACGCGCCCCAACCCCCAGCCACGGTTCCTGGAGCTTTGCTGAGGGCGACTCTCTGCGGGATTGCAAGAGGCTGAAAAATAAGCCTTGCGCCTTTGCCATAAAATATCTGGCTGCAGCTGAAAAGACACTTACTCTCATCAGAAACACCCTGTGTCTTGGCTTTTGTTGAAAGCAAGGGAGGAACACTGGCCCTGGCATCGGGGGACACGGAATTATTTGTCTACTTCATGGTCACAGCTCTACGACCTGAGGCACAAGAAAATAAGATGGTCTGTCTACCCTTCCCTACTGTAAAATTTAAACAGAAGTGCTTAGATAGACCCTTTCCAGTTTTAAAATTCCATGATGTGAAGATTTGCCCAGATGGAACTAAACCAGATCTTATTTCTGGAACTGATCATCAAGAGCAGGAAGCGAGGGACCAAAGTCTCAATCACTTACTTGAAAGGTGACAAGCAATAATAGTTCAAATGGTTTTAAGTAGAGAAAACAGAATTGTCTTTAAGGCAGGTATAACCATGTGTTGCAGCTGAATTGTGTCCCCCCGAAAGAGATGTCCAGTTCCCAATCCCTGGTACCTGTGAATATGACCTTGTTTGGAAACAGGGTCTCTGCAGATGTCATCAAGGCGAGGCCGTCCTAGATCAGGCTGAGCCCTGATCCAAGGACTGGTGTCTTCCTAAGAGGAGGGAAATCTGGACACAGACACAGGGAAGATGGCTGTGTGATGTCAGGGGCAAAGATTGGAGCTGTGGGCTACAAGACAAGGAATGCTGGTCCTCGGTGGGTAGGGGGTGGATACTACAAATAAGAAATGTCGGGCTTCCCTGGTGGCGCAGTGGTCGAGAGTCCGCCTGCCGATGCAGGGGACGCGGGTTCGTGCTCCGGTCCGGGAAGATCCCACGTGCCGCGGAGCGGCTGGGCCCGTGAGCCATGGCCGCTGAGCCTGCGCGTCCGGAGCCTGTGCTCCGCGACGGGAGAGGCCACAACAGTGAGAGGCCCGCGTACCGCAAAAAAAAAAAAAAAAGTCTTTATTCCTAAGGAACTTGAAGAGGCAGGCACGTGGGTAACCAGAGAAAACAGGAGGACAAGGCACAGGCGACGTCCCCGGGAGAAGCAACATCTGGACTGGAAGGAGCGAGGGGCGGCCAGGCTCGGGCGTGATGGAGAGCAGGAAGGCGCTGCAGGCCGAGGGCAGGGCACAGGCCCACGGTCGAGTGGCACGGCGTCCAGGGCTGGGAGGCTAGGCTAGGGCTCGTGCAGCGGGACCGCACAGAACTGGGAAGTTCAGGACTTCCGGAGCAGGACCCTGACTGCTACGTCAAGGAACGTGTGTCCGCTCCACAAGCAACGGGGTGTGTGCCGTTCCAGCCCCCTGAGAGAGTGACTGACGCGATCAGACCTGTGCTAGGAGGGGACTGAAGCTGCCCGAGAAACCATCTTCTGGGAAATGGAGAGGGGCCCTGACCTGCGCACCCAGGGTTTCCAGGCCTCAAGCTGGCAAGGACCAGGCCGGGAGGTGTCAGGTTTGCTGCAGTGATTTGTCCCCTGGGACCTGCAGGGTGGGCATCTGATTCCTCCCCCGAACATTCGCAGGAATCAGGCTGGAAGTGGGCTCAGTACGTCTGGTGGAACCACAGTCTGTGAGAGAAGAAGACCTCGAAAATATTCTTCCTCTGGCTCTCAGGCAAGGACACAAAACTCGTCAAAGTCAAGTTCTCGGGCGGAGTTGAAAGACAGTCTTGTGATCTGAGAATGTGAATGTTTCAAGAGTCAGGTATGATGGGGAACTTTAAATGGTCCAAGAAAAAGGAACATGAAACACCACAGAATCAACAAAACCAACGATGATCACAACGAAGACAGACTGGCAAACACCATCCACCCACCCAGCCAGCGGCCCCAGGCCCGTGAGCGGACCACGGCCCCTGCTCTCATGAGCCCACGGTGCTCATGGCGACGCTTCCCGCCAGGAGAATACAGGGTCCGCAGGGCGGAGGAAAAAGGGAAGTTGTGCTTGATGAGATGGCGATCAGAGCTCACCCCCTCAGCACAAACGTGTCAGCAAAAATGTGTGCTACTTCCCGCCCTGTAGCAAGCTCTTGATTGCAAGAAAAGAAATTATATCAATACATGGAAGTAACATATTTGGGATTCTTTGTTTCTTTTTTGCTAGGTTAGTAGCTCAGGAAGACGGCTAATAGGAAAAGTAATGAGCTAATTAGCTGATTTGTCTTTCTTCCTCTGTTTTGCACCCGGTACAACTTCAGCTCCACAGATAGCCTGGTTTTTAGTTTCAGAAGAGATACATAAAAATTCACCTCTGAATTGCTGTCCTGGGGTCAAGAGCATAGTGAAATAGTACTTAAAGATTCAGATTCTCACCAGGAGCTTTAATACATAATACGAACCTAAAGATACAGTTTTTTAAACGATTCCAATTAAACGTACCCTGCGGTTATTTTCCCCCAGAAGAAATTTATATTGGATACTGGCTGCAACTTTTTTTGTCTTTAAGAAAGCAGGTGATAAATAAAGGTAAATCCTTTATTGCTTTTGTAGAAGAAACGCGGACTGAAAGAATCAGTCCGCGCTGTCTGCAGCCTGGCTTGGCTAGAGCACTGTAACCTGAGCCCCAGCGGCCACGCTGCATCCGGCCTGGCCAGGTGCCATGAAATCGGTGCCTCCCTCAAAATGCCTACAATCCGACGTGCAAGGGCCAACGCACGGACCGAGCAGTAAACGCTACCGTCACGGGGATGGAGATAAACACCTACAGGAGGAAGGAGAGGTCAAGTCCGCCTAGTGGGGGCGAAGCGTCGGGCGAAGTCAGAGACGACGTGACACCTGGAAAATGGGTGACCCTCTCGGGTAGACTGAGCTCCCAAATCCAGCGCGGCCACTTTCACCCCCGGTGGCTCTGGGAAGCCACCGACTCCGAAGCTCAGCTCTCCCCGGATGCGGCCCTCACCTGCCTCACCGGGCTGCTGGGAAAGACAGAGGATAAGGATGAAGGTGCTTTCACAACCGTGACGCAGGCCTCAAAGGCGAGTTCGGATACACGGCCCCTTAACTGAGATCCTTGGGTCCACATGTTTCAGAATTCGGATTTTTTTTATTTTTTATTTTAGAAAGAAGCTTGTATCACATATTATATAACAGCTCCTTTAGGGCCTGAGGTGTAATCAAACCCCAACGTCGAACAAATTAGAATCTCACCAGCCCAAGTGATGAATATTTATGCTCAACGGATTATCAAGAGACTATAAATAGTCTTATAAATAGTTCAGGTCAGTTTCAACTTTTTTTTCAGAGGTTTTAGGATTTGGGGACTGTAGGATAAGAGGCTGCCGCCCAGTTCCTGCTTGCTATGTCCGAGGGAAGGCCAGAAGTCCCCTCCACGTCACCCCAGATACGAGCGGTCCTGACGAGCTGGCGGTGGAGGCCGACACGTAGGGAGGCGGCCGGCGGCTGGGAGCGCGGTTCCCGCCGAGACAGCGCTATGAATGTCCACGTCGGTCACGAGCTCAAACCACACAGCCTTCACGTAACATGTTCACACAGCAAACACAGCACATCATGAGTCACCACACGGCCTGAGGTTCGGGAGCTACGAGCAGGGAGCTGTGAAACACCGAAGAGGAGAGACAAAGACCGTCCACCCTTCCCGAGTTCAGGGTGACATCGGGTAGGGCTCGGAAGCAGGTGGGGTCTGCAGGGCGCTCCGGGTACCCACAGCCCCTGGCCGGGGCCAGGCCGCACGCCAGACGCCTGGCCCCCTGCCCGGACGAGCATCTGACCCCGGTGCCCCCTCCTCCGTAAGTGACGGACCGCGGCCAGAATGACCTCCAAGGACCCGGCCTTCCGACTCTGACACAAACCATCTACTGGGTGTGCAGAGCACAACTCAGAACAGGTGACCTCAGCCGGGTACGAAGAGGACAGCCACCTTCGTGGACTCACTTCCATCCCTGCACGGTACGCCTCGCCTTCCTAGAGGGAGTGTGCTCTGTGATACAGAAGCAGCACAAACACACCTCGAATCGACAGAACGTTCAGAGATCGCTGGCAAAGTCTGAAGGGGAAAGCGCAAGTTCTCTCGAGGCAAGAGTGACGCCGAGCGGGCAGGTGTCCCTGAGGGGCGCCGCACCAGCCAGGATGCCGCCCTCGCTGGCTTCCCAGGTTCCGTTACGGTTCTCAACAGGCTCTCCCCTTTCTCCTCTTGAAAAACTTACAGAATTTCTAAATACGGCTTATATTTTCCAAAAGCGTTCCTTTGATTCTTAAAAGAGCACTATTAATTCTTTTCCTGTGTCTAGAAGCTGGAAACTATTTTTTTTAAAAAGCAGCTTTGCGAGCCACCTCCACGCATGCATTAATTCACTAATCCCAGGATGGCTGAGATGTAATTTTCACCTCTGTTCAAAGCTAACTTGCATCAACATGATTCCATAGCTTTTCCTGAAGGGAAGGTTTCCCACCCTCCCCTCCACCCAGGGAAACTGTCTTACTCATAACAGGTAGGTGAATGAATTTCGAAGTAAATATTCAAGACATAGCCTTATACATGAGTTAATTCTAAATCCATTTAACTTGCACACAGATAAGGTAATCATTCTTTTTCCCTAGAGGTTTCTAGAGGTCAGTTTTTCTAGAGGTTTTCAGAGGTTAAAAGCATGATTCTCTCCACAAGATCTTTTGTTTACAAAATGGGAAAGTCAAAGTAAGTAGAAGCTGTACCTATCTTTGGTCGTAAAATATTATCCCTAGAAGAGATGGGTATAGGCGAGTAGGTGGGGGAGGAGTGGGAGGGCAGTGCTGCAGGGCAGGGGCCAAAATAAGGAAAACAGAGAGAGAGTGGGGGGGAGAGAGAGAGATAGAGAGAGAGAGAGAGATGCGTACAAACACACATACTCACATACTCTTTGACCCAGCAATTCCACTTTAGGAATTAATCCTACAGATCACCTTACATTGGTCCAACTGATTATTATGCACAAAAAGGGATCCCCTGCAGCACCGTTTGGAGCAGTAAAGGCCTGGAGCTAAGTGTTAGCATGGGATGGTACGTCCCTACAATGAGGTGCTACACAGATACAACCCCGGAGGGGGAACTCTCCTCAGGTGATGACAGAATACGCGCTAGGATATCACTTTAGCTGGAAAAAAGAAGTATAAAGCACTGTGTATAGAAAGCTACCGTATGTATTTTTGAAAAGGAGACACAAGAGAAAAACTCTGGATTTTACTGTATTTGCACAGAGTATGTCTAGAAAGACATGTAGCTGTAAGACTGGTGGCATCTGGAGCAGGAGGGCTGCACTGTCGGGGGAGAGAAGCGAGTGGGCCCCTCCTTCCAGGGCACGGGGGGGGGGGCTTCCTGACACCACCTGACGCACGCCTGCCGGGGCCGCAGAGCGAGGGGGCTGCGGGCTCGGGGCCGGGCAGCCTGCGTTTGCGCCCTCGCCCTGCCTCTTCCCGGCCGTGCGGCCTGGCACCCCCCCCGCAGAACGACTTGAGGGTTGGCCGCAGAGCGCTCACCGCGGGGCCAGGCAGCCGGCGAGCGCGCTGCAGCTGTTCACTAAGGCTCTGCGGCTCTGGGGGCTTCCCAGTGGTTAAGACTCTGAGCTTCCACTGCAGGGGGCACTATCCCTAGCTGGGGAACTAGGCTCCCCCATGCCTCTCAGCACAGCCAAAAAATAAAAATAAAAGAGTTAAAAAAAAAAAAAGACACTGTAGCTTTTGAATATTTAACCATATGACTGTACTCTCGAAAAATTAAAAACAAATAATGAAACTGAGGAATGCAGCAGGAACACTCTTTCTTTAAATCCATCGGAGACTCAAGTATTGTCTTAAGACCAACAACCTCAATGACAGTTTGCTCCAAGAAGCTTCTGAAGCTGAAGCCTGAGGCAGTGGGCGAACTCCCTCTGGGAAACGGCATTCAAGGCCTTCAGATTCGGTTTCAAGCCCGTAGTTCGGCCTTAGACAGCGACACTTACTGAGCTTCCTTCTCAGCATCCATACGCCCCATTCTCCTGCCCCTTTTCACCCCCTTGCTTCCCCCAAAGACAGGACGAAGCTTCTAAGAAAGTGATGTCCCTTCTCATTTATCCAACCGATTTACAGCTTTCAGTTTGTGATTACCATTCCAGGACGGTACTGAATTGATTTCTGCCGTATTACATAACTGTACATTTTACTGCATAATCTCAAGAGACTGGAGATGCTACGTCCAGAAGGCCTGACGTCTGGGTGCAGGCAGGGAGGCTGGTGGTGAGAACCACAGGGCGCCCAAGAAATACCCCCCTAACTCCTTTCTGGCATGCGTGCCTGAGTTGGCGTCCACAGATGCCCTGTGAGAGGTGGCACCACACCACCTATTTTGTGCAGAAATTAGGAGACTTTAATAAGGTTGGAACCAGTAAGTGGCACAGGCGGGACTCGAACCAATGTCTCCTGACCCCAAGCTCCGCTCTCCCGGCGCTGCCGGGCCAACACCTCCACACCACGAGCAAACCACTCAGCGCCACACGCTCCGCATCCCAAGACATCCCTCTGCGTTTCAGTCTCAGGGTCTAAAGAAATGCTACGCTTGAAAAATAAAAACGCTGATGATACAGTGTTAAGACTGAGAAACAGAACACGGGATTATGTATATAGTATGACCTCAATTGTGTAGAAAAAATGTGATCAAGTGCTTTTTGAAAAGTTCACAAAAACATCAGCGACTCGTATCACAGACAAAGGATTAATCTCCCTAATAGATAAAGAATAACCAGAAATCAATAACGATTTGCAAACCAATGGAAAGGTGGGCCATGGATACAGATAGTTCACAGAAAAACAAAAATAAGATGGTCTTCAAACACAGGAAAAGATGCTAACTCTCACTCTTGGAAAGAGAAAAGCAAATTAAAGTCACGCCCCTATCAGACCGGCAAAGATCCAAAAGGTAAGACAGCGCACACGAGAGAAATGCAGGCAGGGGCGCAAACCGGTGCAAACCGGTGCAAGCTCAGGCGGAGGGCAACTGGTCCCACAGCTCTTAGAGTCGCCAGGGTCGTTAACCTTGCAACTCCGATCCCGCTTCTGGAACTAAACAGACGCAGACATGTGATTGCAGCGTGCGTGCCAAAAGCAGAGAACTAGAAACAACTGGAGAGAACATGGGCGGGGCAAATTCAATCCCTCCTGCTCGACGCACCCAGCAAGACACGGGGCGGGGTGGGGGGGGGGGACGACGGGAGGACGACGACGGGGGACCGGGTCCCACGGCCAAGTCCACACAGAGGGTGCAGACCCTGGGGCACGCACGCCTCCTCCTGGGGAAGAAGGAAGGATACATATTCGTATTCGCTCACTTCCGCACCAAAGAAATGTAAAAGGATTCAGTTTAAGCAAATTGAGTTTTTAAAAAGTAGGAATACGGGGCTTCCCTGGTGGCGCAGCGGTCGAGAGTCCGCCTGCCGACGCGGGGGACGCGGGTTCGCGCCCCGGTCCGGGAGGATCCCACGTGCCGCGGAGCGGCTGGGCCCGTGAGCCGTGGCCGCTGAGCCTGCGCGTCCGGAGCCTGTGCTCCGCAACCGGAGAGGCCACAACGGTGAGAGGCCCGCGTACCGCAAAGTAGGAAGAGGAAGAAGAGTTCTGACCTCTGATTGTAAAACTCACAAAAATATTCGGCTCACCCAGATAAGGAGCGACCTTAGTTTATCAGGAGTGGGTTGGGTTTTGCTCCATTGGTTCTGAAAGGGAGTTCCAGACCTTGTGGTCCACGGCCAGCCACGGACAGGAGTGGGACAAAGCCAACAAAACAAGGCCAGGAGCTGGTCCCACACCTCCTAAGCTTGGTTTTTTAACTAAACGGCCAAGACGGTGGATGAGTTGGCCTGGAAATGCCCTCCCTGGATGGGTGGAGAAGACACCCAGTGTCTTTGCAGCACCCAGTGCCGCAAAAGACAGCACTGGGTCACCGTCCCCCAGAGACCAGCAGTCGGGACCTGCGGCCGGAACACGCGTGATGGCCGTGGAAAGGCCTTGCGGGGGGGGGGGACGGGCTCGCACTCCTCAAGGGTCGCCACGAGGTCTCCATGACCCCACCATATCAGTGGGGAGGCCCTGAGCCACGCTGGCCAAGGGGTCTGGAGAAATGGCCCCCTGCCACTTCTCGCCCACCCTCCCGCCTGCACCGGGCGACGCCTGGGACCTGTGACTGCTGTTCCCGGCATCCAAACTATCATCTCTTCATACAAAAAAAAAACCCCATGTAAAATTTGTCCAGGAATCTTTATAACAGCACTATTCACGAGACCCAAAACGTGGGAAAAGCCACGCGTCCCTCACGCGATAAAAAAACATCCGGCCTATCCATTCGATAGAATATGATTGAGCACTAAAAAGGAATGAAGTGCCATTACATGCACAGAACACGGGTGAACCTTGAAAACATGATGGTAGATGTAAGAAGTCAGTCAACCACAAAAGAACATACGGTATGATGAACTGTATGCGGCTGCTTACAGGAAATGTCCAGAAACAGGCAAATCTACAGAGACAGACAGGAAATTAGTGGCTGCTTAGAGCTGAGAGGAGACTGGGCGATGACAGCCAACTTTTGTGGGAGGTGGTTTCTTTCAAGGGTCCTGAAAATGTCCCGAAGTTGACGTGGTGAGGAGTGTGTGACCCTGAGGACACGGCAAATCCACTGAAGCGCGGACAGACTTCACACGGGTGGACCGTACTTACGCGACTGACGTCTCGACACAGCCGTTTTAGAAGAAAACGAGATTTCACTCACATTCCCCGCCCACCCCCCCCCCCGTCCCCGGCCCCGTGCCAAGGGTGGTGTGCAGCGAGGACGCCCACGCACTGCTGGTAGGAAAGGAGTCGGGCACTCACTTCGGAGAATATTGAGTAAAGCCAAAGGGTCACATTTCCTAAAACTTAAACTCCATTTCTTTCACCCTATGAAATCCATGCAGATGTGCAGACAGGGACACATGTGCTACTACCATTCACTGCAACACTGTTAATAACAGTAAAATTTGTAAAAACAAAAATGAAATGGTCATGAATAGACAGATACGTAATTTGTAGCATATTCACACAATGGAATGCTACACTGAATTTGGAATTAACACACTAGAGCTACATGAAGTTATACAAACGAATCTCAAAAACATACAGCTGTATGAAAAAGTAAGCTTCAAAATAATACATACAGTATGATATCCACTTTAAAATGTTAAATACGGGTAACCCAGTATGATTTATGGATACATCCCAGCCAGGAAATGACAGATGTGCAGAGGAATGCAAAGTACCATATTCAGACCGTGGTTACCCCTGGGAGGAAGGGAGGGAGATGGGGCCCAGGAAGGGGGATGCAGGAAGCGTCGTCTACTTCCCTAATGTTTCAGTTCTTTTTTAAAAAAAATCATACACGTGAAGCAAAAGTGGCAAAATGGTAAGGTTTAAGAAAACTGGGTTGTGGTTACACATATGGTTAATATAGCATAGTCTGCACTTTCAGTATGACGAATATTTAATAATAAAATGAAGGTGTTACATGGCTTTTAAAATGAGAAAAGAAAGAATTTATAGCAAACTAATAAAACTGATTACCTGCACGGGATGGGGAAGAAGAAAGAGGTAGGAACAACAAGATTCAGACGTATATTTCTTTTTGTTGAACCAAGCGAATGTGTTATGTCTGAAGACACAGAGATAAAATGCTCTTCAAAACATTAAGGAAAAAGCCTGACGCTCATACCCTTTCAGAAGTGACTTGGGGAACCTAGAGAAGATGTTAGGGCTGGAGGCCTGCTTGTCTTTGCCTCCAGGTTCCCAGTAGAGGCCCAGTTCTGGCAAGCAGCACACCCGTGACTGCTCTGCCGGCCCACTGGCCTCCCGGGGAAGAGGAATCAATTCGGACGGACAACCTTCCTTCACTCTTTGGCACCTCGCCGCCTGCAGAGCGCCCACATGCTGACCTGGTCCTCCACTCCTGGCCTCAGGTGCACCGGGCGCGTTCCGCGTGGCAAGGCCGGGGCGCCCGAGGACGCTGAGGACCAGGTGAGCAAGCGGTGCTGAGTCTGGGAGCGTCGACAGGCCGCGCACGGCCCCTGGTCACACACGCTGCCTGCGTCCCACCGACCGGACCAGATTCTGTGTCTCCATTTTCACATTCTGTTGCGGAAGGAAAATGGGTCTCCTTCAGACTTCCTCCAAGGAAAATCTCCAAGGAAAATGCCCTCCCAAGGAGACCATCAGATAGTTGAACACAAATAGGGCTGTTACGTCAAAAACTGGAAACCTTAATATCCATTCAGAACATACCCAAGATTTTTGAGGCCATCAATTTCAGATACTACAAAGTCATTAAAAATTGTCTTAAAAATGTTTTATTGACATGGGCAAAATGTCGTGGTATAATACTGAGTGAGAAAGCAGATTTTATATATATATATATATATATATATATATAATACATATATATGTAAAATACATATATATCAACACATGGTTTAGTTAATACAGTGCAGCTTACATCCATGCACCAAAAAGGACTGCAAGGAAATAAATCAAAGTATTAATAGGAGTAAAAATTTGTGTGATAGCACTGCTAGTAATTTAGGTTTTCATTTTTATATTTGCTTGCATTTTCCAAATGCTTTGTAACAAAATTGTACATTTTGATAATCAGAAAAAAGATTTAAGAAAAATATTAAAAATAAGTTTAGTAACAATATAAAAAAGAAGATGGAGGCATTTAAAAAGGAGAATGCAACTAGCCTGACATGAATGCAGCCATGCTCTGAAAAATATACCTGTTAAAATATTTTACAAATATTTCATATACTGGCAATTAACAAGTGGAATTTAAAATTAAAAACACAATACTACTTATACTAGAATCGCCACCCCCAAAGAAATAGTTAGGTATAAATCTAACACAATATGTACAAGATCTATATGAAGAAAACGACAAAACTCTGATACAGAAAATCAAAGGAGAACTAAATAAATGGAGAGATATTCCACGTTCATGGGTGGAAGACTCAACGCGTCAGTTCTTCCCAAGCTGGTCTAAAGATTCAATGAAAAAAAAATCCCAATCAAAATCCCAACAAGTTATTTTGTGGATATCGACAAACTGGTTCTAAAGTCCACAAGGAGAGGAGGCACAGGACCCAGAACAGCCAACAGGACACCGAAGGAGAGTGTTCACAAAGTCAGAGGAAGGACACCAGCCAACTTCAGGACTTACGACAGTTACAGTAAACACGACAGTGTGGCCCTGGTGAAAGCACAGACAAACAGATCAACAAAGAAGCGCAGAGGACCCGGACTCAGAGTCACACACGCTCAACTGACCTCTGACAAAGGAGCAAGGGCAACACGTTGTAGAAAAGACAGTCTTTCAACAAACGGTGCTGAAACAAGTGGACATCCACACTCCAAAGAAAGAGTCTCGACACAGACCTTAAATCCTTCACAAAATTTTAACTCAAGATAGATCACAGACCCCAACTGCAAAACTGTAACAGAATAACATAGGAGAAAAGGTAGGTGACCTTGAGCGTGGTGATGACCACACGAGGCACGCGCCGTGAAAGAAACAGCTGACGTGCTGGACCTCGTTAAAATTAAACACTCCGGTCCGCGAAAGACAACATCAAGAGAAGAAGAAGACCAGCCTCAGACTGGGAGAAAATACTTGCAAAAGACAATTCCGGGGAAGGACTGGTATCCATCATATACAAAGAACTCGTAAAACTCAACAATAAGAAAACAAACAACCCAATTTAAAAATGGGCAAAAGACCTGGACAGCTCACAAAAGATATACAGATGGCAAATAAGCACACGAAAAAGGTGCTCCACATCGTACGCCATTAGAGAAATACACATCAAAACGACGAGATACCACCACATACCCATTAGAGTGGCCAAAATCCAGAACACTGACAACAGCAAATGCTAAGAGGATGTGAAGCAACAAGAACTGTCACTCACTGCTGGTGGGAACGCACATGGTACAGCCGCCCCGGAAGTTTGGTGGTTTCTTACAAAACTAAATAAGCTCTTACCTTACAACTCAGGAACCATACTCCTTGATATTTACCCAAAGGAATAAAACTCATGTCCACACAAAACCCTGCACATGGATGTTGACAGCAGCTTTAGTCACAACTGCCAAACTGTGGAAGCAACAAGACATCCTTCAGTAGATGACTGGATAAATAAACGGGTACATCCAGATGATGGAACATTATTCAGTGCTGAACAGAAATGAGCTACCGAGCCATGAAAAGACGTGGAGAAGACTTTAATGCGTACAACTGAGTGAGGGAAGCCAATGTGAAAAGGCTACGTACTGCGTGATTCCAAGCAAATGACACTCTAGGAAAGGCAAAACTATCGAGACAGTTGAAAAGATCAGGGCTGCCAGGGCGGGGAGGGTTAGGGGACGCACGAACAGGCAGAACACAGGATTTTTAGGGCCGTGAAACTACTCTGTATGACGCTCTATCGATGGGCACGTTTCATTACACGTTTGTGCAGACCCACAGAATGAACACCACCAAGGGTGAACCTCACAGGTAAACCAGGCTTTGGGGTGGTGGTGATGTGTCAATTGCAGGTTCATCAGCTGTAACCCATGCTGACAGTAGGGGAGGGGTGAGAGAGGGGCAGGCAGGAGACAGGGGCTCTGTCCTTTCTGCTTAACTTTTCAGGGCACCTAAAACTGCTCTAAAACATAGAGTCTATTTTTTAAAAAATTCAGTGGTCAAGGGGACTTTTAAAATATAGGAACTCTGAGTAATAAGCACTGGTTTTAAGTCTGCACCAGGATTATTCTCTGAAGGTCACTCAGACGGCGAGAGAATTCCCTGTGAAGACGAGAACCAAGGACACGTTACTCGAGCTTGCATGCGGCCACCACCCAAGGTCTCCGTCCCCGCTTCAGCAGAGGCGCAGGCCACCTCCCCCGGGGCCCGTGCGCCCGCCTGGGGGGGAGGGGGGGGAGGGGCCTCGCACCGGGCTCTGCGGGGCCTCCCGGCGGTCCTCCGTCAGCTCTCGTAAAAGCAGTTCACACCAAGGCAGCGGTCATTGCCCGGAGAGAACAATGGTTAGATACAAAGAAAAGAGGCTCGATGGCAGGAGCGTCTGTCACCAAGCAAAGGCCAATGGGCGAGAGGCAGGGGGGCCGGCAACCCGCCCCTTCCGCTCACACCGTGGTGCACGGCTGCAGCCCTGACCGCCCACTCGCGGGCCCACGGAGGACCGTTCACGGTCTGCAGCCCTCGGGCACCACTTTTTAGGGTGCACGCCAAGCACGTTCCTGCCTCAGGAGCTCTGCGCTTGGTCCTCCCTTTCCCGAGAATATGCTTCCTCAAATACCCACGTGGCTTGCTCCCCAGATGAGACGTTTATGACTCCCTCGGCTGCCAAGGTCCTCACGTCTGTCTGACATCCCTGGGCCCCGTCGGTTCCTGACAGACAGTCGGCACGTTGGAGCTGGAGGGGCTCAGACACCCCATCTGGTGATCCCAGCCCTGACTCTTCACTAGACCTAACCCCAGAGGCTCTGTGTGTGTGTTTGTAATGAACAAAGCTTTTCCCGGGCTCCACTTCCAGGAATTTGGTCCAGTGGACCTGAAGTAAGGCTCGGCGATCTACAGTTTTAAGAGCACATCTGTGGGGGTCACCCACCCGGTCTACCACTTTAATTTCTTTTAGAAGAGAAAACAGAAATTACAGAGAGATGAGGTGGGCACCCAGAAGACACAGCGAGTTCCAGCAGGAGGGGAGCCTGAGATCGTGAGATCAAGGCAGAGAGGATCCCAGATCAGAGGAGCTTTCCCTAAATTGGGCGCCACATTCTATGTTCTCACATGTTAGGGGTGAATCTTTAAAAAAAATCACTAAGTGGAAAAACTAGCTTAGCTCTCCCAAGGTTTTGGTTTTTTATTTTCTTCTTTTGTTTGCCTTTGGGGCGGGTGAGGCATGAAAGTGAAAGAAAATGTCATAGTGAGAAAAAAAAAAAAGACCGCATTTTAACTCACATCTGTTCTGTAAAGACCTGAGAGTAGTGTTTTGTGGGTTTTTTTTAAATCTTTCTAAACTAAGGAAGGTCAGAGAGTAAGACGAGGAGCAAAGCCTTCAAGACGTAAACATCTGCTGGATGGATGTACCCACGACACTCCACACAAACCCGGGATCCCATAAAGGGGAGAAGCATTGCGGGGAATCCCTCGCTGGGTCCCCCTTGGTGAGTCCTGGCTGGGAGTCTACTTACAACGTCAGGCGGGTCACGGCTTATCGCTCTCACCAACTCCCATGAGGGTTACTTGCCCTTGTTCAGCGGTTATTCAGCTTCTGTTACTGCAACAAGAAAGCGATAAGGCTGATCCTCAGCCTGACTCCCAACAGGACTCACCAGGAGGCCCCGGAGTCGCGGCCAGCTCACGTGGCCCAGCAGAGCTCGGGGGGAGAAGCCTTCGGCTGCCGGCCCCCAGCGCCTGGCTGTGGACCCCAGAGCTGGAGGCACCTGCCTTCTGCCCGGAACGCTGTCACTCTCCACGCAGTTCGCTACGGTGACGAGTAACCAGGGCTTTACCCTGCTTGTCGCCGATGCTTATCAGAATAAGAGCCGGACAGGGGGTCAGCCAGTGGGCAGCTGCGAAGCAGCAGCCCCCGTACGGAGGCTGCTCTGATTCATGCCTGAGAGACGCGGGAAGGATGAGCGTTCTCTGCACCTAAAGCAGCAGGGCTCCTCGGCAATACCAAGTCATACTGCATTCCTGCAACCATTCACCCATCCTCAGATGACACCTCGAAATCCCGTCCATCAACCAATGGAAACAGACGCTCTAAACGAGGCAGAGAAAACTCCTCGTGGCACAGAAGTCAGCGGAAAGGGAAGGCGGGCAGGGAGGGCAGGGAACTTGTGGGGCAATGCCCAGGCACCTGGGAGAGTCCCCCCCACCCCCCGCCGCCCCCGCGTCGGCAGCTCCCTGAGGGGCGGGTCACCAGCACGCGGCTGTCAGCTGGCCCGGGCGGGGCTCTGCCTGAGCCCTGCACTCAACCCGTCCGGCAGCTCCATCGCCTAAGCAGGAAGGTTTTCATGGTGTTTCTAGGTGGAAAGCACGGTGAACACCCCCCGCCCCTCCCCACCCCAGCCTGCCTTACCCTCCCTTTAGTAGCCTTTTACTAAAATCTTCAGAACCCCAAGTACCCTAAACAGGGACGGCTCTGCCGTCACAGCCAGCTTACCTCCGAGAGGCGTGTGCACTGGGGAAAACACACCCTAGTTTCTGTATTTGTCTTCTCTGTAAGCTCTTCCCACAAACAAGCGGAGGCTCTACCTTTTTCAATAAAATCAGATCATCCAAATCGTGGATAAATCAGAGATCTACACTCATTACTTCCGCTTCCCTCCGTCCCGGTGACTGTAAAGCAGTACAACGGATCTCTTCTGAATCTAAATGTCAAGATGTGAAACTTCAGGCACCACTGACTCTGAAGGGCTGTTTCAGTTCCTCTTCGGCATGTGTGGGGTACACTTTTCAGGGCCAAGTTGTGTCTAATTTTCTCTTGCCATCAGAGAAACAGCAATTCACGGATACACTTGGCAAATCCTCCCAGAGTCCGCATACAAGCAGCCCTATGGATGTACCTAGCTTGCTGGGAAAGCTGCGAAAATCAAGTTATCAGCAGCTTTAAGAAAGCAGATTGGAAGCAATTACATTTGAAGCCCAGCGTCGTAGTTCAGAGTTCCCAGGTCTGAAATGTTTCACTCCACAAAAACCGCAGTGGGAAGATGTTTCTCTCTCCGCCCTGCCCTGCGCCAGGTTCACACCGTGCCACTCCCAGGCACCTGGAACCTCTCCACTGCGTCTGTGGGATCTTTCTCTTCACCTCTGCCTAACTGGAAAATCACCAGGAGAGAAAGAAAAAGCGAAAAGAAAAGTCTGCTTATCAGTGTTCTCAGCTAAGACGACCACCCGAAACTGTGGATCTAAGGTAACCCAGGAGCAAAGCAGGCGCTGGGAGTCACACCTGGCTGGCTGCCACCTGAGCCGGACACACAGACAACTCGTGAGCACTGGAGCCACATCCTAAGGGCGCAAGCTCCTCACGGTAATTCACTCCATCCCGAGACCGACCCGAGGCCCGGAGAAACTCAGGGAACCAAGCACGGCACTGCACATAACGCACACCCTTTCAAGACTGTGCAAAGGGGAAGAGAAAGTGGGAAAGGGACCAAGACAACTGGCCCAACGAGAGGTGCATTCCAACTAAACGACACACACATCACCATTGTACAGAAGTCTAAAAACGTCTCAGCACCTGAGAAGTAAATCTAAAGGAAATGAAACTAAGGAAAGGAGCTAATGGATGTGAAAACTTTTTGTTAAGTTTGAAGTACTGTTTAGGGCTTCCCTGGTGGCGCAGTGGTTGAGAGTCCGCCTGCCGATGCAGGGGACGCGGGTTCGAGCCCCGGTCCGGGAGGATCCCACGTGCCGCGGAGCCGCTGGGCCCGTGAGCCGTGGCCGCTGAGCCTGCGCCCTGCGCGTCCGGAGCCTGTGCTCCGCAGCGGGAGAGGCCACAACAGTGAGAGGCCCGCATATAACAAAAAAAGAAAAAAAAAAAATCAACAAAAGTACAGAATGAAAACCAAAATAAATAAATAAGTTACATGGGCAAAAAAAAGCGTGTGCAATTATTGATTACCAAAGATAAAAAACAACCTGTTTTTCTTCCCCCAAAAGGTATTATTAAATTTACGGTGAAGTAGTTGAAAGGTATGTACCACAGAATCAGCAGGAGTTCGGAATAAAGCACTATTTGCGCATCAGGAACAAAAAAGAATACAGCGAGTGCAACGCTGCTCCTCTGATGGGCTGCGTTAGGAGCCCTGATTCATCCCAGCGCCTTCCTTCCTCCCTTCCCGTGGAAAGGATTTTCCAGAAGGGGAAGCCCGGGCTCCCCGTCACCACCCACCTCCAGCCGGAGACGCCCAGCCCTGCGCGCGCCGTCCAGACTGAGAAGTGAGGCCCCCGGCCCCGCGCCCCGTCTGTCAGCGTGCCGATCCCCTGGGGCTGCGCCTCCTTTTCCCGACAGCCCCCGGGAGAGCACTGCTCGAGCTCCCACGCAGGGCAGGTGGCACCACTGCTTGCACGTGGCCCCAGCAGCGGCAAGGCGAGGTTCAGGAGGAAGCAGAATCCAAACGGCCGCCAGAAGTGCCCATCCTCCACTCTTCCCGTAAAGGAGAGGACGCGTCTGCACACCTAGCAGCACCCCCGTGCCTGTCTGCAGACGCAAGTTTCCCATCAACACGCTTTTACCTCCCTGGTGCCCAGTGAATTACAGAAGAATTTCTCTGAGGTTCTGAGAGAGAACTGAAGTTTCAAACCTGTTGTCGAATTCCGGGGGACCGGTGTCCCTTCCCACCCTGGCGCACTTCCAAATCCTCGAGCATGCGCGTGTCCCGCGCGTCTGCCCATGGCTCACACCCCCGGCCGCGTCCTGCCGGCCCCCCAGCCGGGCTGTGGTCCTGGCCGAGCAGCCGCACATCTCCCCGGCAGGCCAGCCCTCTTCTGGGTGGTCCTGACTCTCCGCGTGGACCCGGAAGGTCCCGTTGTTGGAGGATTTTCCCGGTGACCAGCTGTGCTAAATGGTCCCTGAGCTCCCGGTACAGATGCGGGAGGTGACGCGAGCTCCCCGGCTGCAGCCTACTAATTTCCTCTTCCAGGAGTTAAAAACAAAACAGGAACATTGGCTTGTTACGTAAATTAAGCCCTCCGATGATTTGGGAAGTCGGAGGCATCCCTCACACGGTACAACGCGCTCTCAGCAAGGCCATTACCGTCTGACAAGTCCAAGTCCCACTTCCTAGTTCTGCTCCTGGGCTTGTGCTCCGGTTACAGAAGACAAAAGCCCTCAACCGGCTGGGCGGCTTGGCCTCACTCATTCCATCTGCGGCCCTGCCGGGGATGACGCAGCAGCCAATTAATTCATCACAAGACCTCTGCATACGGCTCACAGGGCAAGGAGGGCCGTGAGCGCAACGCAGTGACTCGCCTTCAGCTGCAAGGCTGTGCTGACACTGGCCACCACCCTGTGAATGGCGCTCCGGTGACCCAGTGTCAGCTGACAGGCCCTGCCCGGCAACCTTGCAAAGCGACCCGGAGCGAGGGAGGGACGTGGGGCCCAACGCACTGGGGTGACATGGGGGCGGCTGGGCAGGGACGCCGCCTGGCTTTGATACCAGTATAGAATTTAATTTATTCATGCAAGAAAAGTAATAATAAGCTGAGAAGCCATAAACCCTCACAGCTCTGGCACTGGATTCTTAATTCCTAAGCATATTCAAGCTCAGAGAGCCCTGAACTAGCAGAACCCAAGAACAGAAGCAGTTCAGTTTTGACTTCTGACATGAATATGCCTCATCTGTAAAATGGGAAGAATATTATGGTACTATATATCAATAGGATATATCCGTGATATATTGATATATACTGATATATCACATACTTCAATATTTTATACGATACATATTTTATATTTTTGTTATATTTAAAGAAATATATTTCATATGACATGTACTTATATTTTATGCATTTATGATATATTACATATTTCCATATGACTTTTATATGATACATATTTTATATTTCTGTTATATTTTGTGATATATATGCTATTTTATATGATATCCATTTATATTTTATACATTTTATATGATATACATTGATATATCATACATATCAATATGATCTTTCCATAGTATTATGAATTCATGGAAAAAATAATTTTTCTTTTAGAAGAAATAAAAAGCACTGGTCCTTAAAACACAGGCCAAGTCTTGATACAAAAAACTACAAGGGACGGTCCCAACTTGTTTTCCTCTTGTCATCCCGGAATCTGGCTGAAGAAAATATTAAAAGAGCCCTAAAATCTGATGAGCCCTCGGCCGGGTCTTTAGTTTGAGGAAATAAAATCCATACCTCATGGCAAGACAAGAAAGATTGAAACATAAAACGTTCCTCGGCCCGCGCGGGCCTCCTTCCTCCCGGCCAGCATGCGCCGTGTGTCTGCACTGACCACACCTCCTCAGGAGGCTACATTCCTCCTTAATCCTGTGCGGGGTCTGGAGACGCTCTGCTAACTCTGCGTGCAGATCTGCCTTGTGTAAACTGTCTATTCGTCATCTGACGAGTAACCCTCCGTCTCACAAATGTATCTAACTGTGCCGTGACCTCTAACGGGCGGGGCGGTCCTCACAGCTTTCTGAGAGACCATCTCCCGGGTTATAATCCTCAAGTTGGCTCGAATAAAATGTTCTATTTCTTTCTTAGATCGACTATTGGTTAATTTTTCATCGACAGGCTTCAGAGGGCTTTTAAGCACATCGACACATGGCAGCCGCATATATTTCACTCTGCAAACGTGATGAGGTCTAATGGTCTTGTGGCAGAAGCCTCAGTTACCTGAAGGCTTTATCGTACGTGTGACCCTACAGTTCCTTTGTAAAAAACCCACAGAAGATCTTAACTACATCCTCCTCCGAGAGAGCAAGACTGCAACTCAGCTACGATGGTGACCAGCTCCTGTGCGGCACAGGCTCAAATGACAGACAGGACCAGGGTAGGAGAAAGTGAATCCATTTCTCCAGGGAGGGAACACATTTGGAGCTCAAGCCTTAACTTCAGCGGCCACGGTGAACTCACGGGTTCCTCTTTTCTTCCTCTGAACTGTCTGGAAAACCACTCTCGCTTTTTCACAAGAGGACCCGAGAGCACCTAAGCAGCTCTAACCTGTCCACCTCGGCCCAGGCAGCCCAGCAAGCAGAGGCCAGAAGCAGGCCCCTGCACCATCACGCCCACCTGACAGGCGGCCCAAGCAAGGCCCCAGGCGGATGCCTCCAACTCACCAGGGCCTGGCTTGCCTTGTCTAAAATCAGGGCAGAAATGAAAGCATCGTTCCATGCTGATGGGGCAGGGCCTTTAAAAATGCCCAAGTAGCTAGATTCTATAAAATCTGTAGAGGAAACGCTGGGGGAACACATCCCACTTTCTATGTGTAAAAGAACAAATTCACTTTTAAAACTGCAGTCTCTGAAAGTTATTTATCCAGGCCCTGATGAAAGGACGTAAACCCTTTCTAAATATGTATTCTGGACATACACCTTCCCAGCAGTTAGCCGCGGAGCAGTTCAATCATTCCAACACTTTGCATCTTCCCAAGGCTTCAAACACTGTTATAAAAACGCGCCTGCAGTCCCTATCCGGACGATGCGAACACTTTAAAATGACAAGAATAATAAGAAAATGGCAACGTGGTTACAAAGGACATTTGGATGAAATAAGGACAGAACTGCATTGGGAAGGAACCCCCTTAAACAGAAACTGAGCTGACTGGCATGGGAAGCTCTGACCCAAGCTCAGCCTTCAACTAACACGCGAGGATGAGCAAGAAAGGAATCAGGACAGCCCCTGGGGTCTTTGTATGGAGACTTCAGCTGTGTTTTAGTGGCCGGTGCTTCTCCTTCCTTCATCGGCGCTTCTCCCTAACTTCAGCCGGCGCAGCTGTGGCCTCCATGTCCCTCGCAGGCGGTGCTCAAACTTCATGGGCTCCTAAATGCCCAGTGCTGGGCCAACGCCGCCCCCCATTTCCAACTCAGCAGATCCGGGGTGGAACCTGAGGATGCGGTTCTAACGGGTTCCCAGAGCTGCTGCTCCTGGCCTGGGAAGCACCTGCTGGAGAACCACCTCCCCAGGGAACGTCCCAGCTTCCCCGTGAAGACGTCCCGGGCTTGAATTCTGCCGTGATCTTCTAAAAACACACTTTTAACACCTAACACGTAACTGCTGGGCAGTAGAGAAGTGTATGCCTCTTACGATCCTACCCAGACCATACGTTCTTTGAGGGTAAAAACTGGGTCTCAAGACCAGTTCCCTCTGTGCAGGTCTCACACGTGACCTTTTCACTGGGTTAGCACCACTGAGTATTTACCTTAAAACGAGGGCATGAATCCAGCCACAAGACGCCGCCTGCCTCGTGACAGTGTATTCTGACCAGAGGGCGCCGCTTGCGCCCAAACTCTCCATCTCTCTCTCACTCAGCGCAGCAAAAGTTCCTTTAGAAGCTTAAACATCTTGCGTTCACTCCAATCAACGCGACTCGTGCTATTGTACCACCTGAAGTTTCCCCTGAAGAACCCTAATGCCACAGTCCAAAATCTGATTGTGTGTAACGAAGTAGAGACGCGCATGGAAACCACGGCCACTGTACTCGATGGGGAGGCCACAAAAGGGCTCTAACCTTCTTTACAGTTACACGGGAGCCTTAAAATTGCTTCAGTAAATGGAAAAACCAGTAATAATGATACTGTCATACCCACTCTTCTGAGACACGAGAGCAGTGCCCGGAGTAGGTGAGAGAAAGGTAACACCCTGTTCAGCCTTGACCCCGCCTCCTGTGACCTCCTCCTTCTCTCTCCCGAAACAGAATCCTCCTCGCCTGCGGGCTCCATCGCTCGTCACCGCGCTGGATCCCCTGCTTGTCCACAGAGGGTAACGTGCACGCGCCCCTTTACCGCGGCCCCTCCTCATGGTCAAGCTCTCCATCTCCCCACACGGCTCAGCCGGGCTCACACGCTGGGAGAAGGGTCCCCGGTCACCCGCCGGCCCCGCAGCCCACCTGCATCTGTGCACGCTGGCTGGAGCAGCTGCCGCCCTCACGACACCCCCCGACGGGCGAGCTGTGTCACAGGCTGGAAGGGAGGACGGGGCAGCGTGGCACTGTGAACCCACGGGCCAGGTGTGCAGAAGGCAGGCTCCTGGTTCAGGTCTGTGAGCTGCACCTGCCCCGCTTCCAACCTCACAGCCCAGGGCTGGACCGAACGGTCCCGGAGAAGAGCAGCAGCGCCATTTAGGCCACACGAGGCAGGTTCCTGGCACTCAAGATCCTGGCCCAAGCCAGGACCTCTCTCCAGCCCTTCCAGCGTGGTGCTCCGGGGCCACCTCCAGCCCCCAAGACGTGGCGGCTAAGGACGACTCCATCCCCATCCCTGACTTAGTTAAAGTGTCACCCTTCAGGTGACAAAAAACAGTGATCACTGTGTGTAAAGAAAAATCAACTCAAAAGCCACAGCTGAGACGTGGGTTTGCAGAGAGGAAAAACGAAGACCTAACACAGCGCCCCCAAAAGTCCAGTCTCATCAGTCTTGTCTAATGACTCTCCTGCTGCCTCTTCACACTACCGTGACGAATAGAAGGGAGGCGTAAATGGAGAGGAGGGGTGGCGGGAAGGGTTCAGGGCCCACAGCCGCAGCAGCGGACCCTCCAATGGGCTCATCCCCTCCCTCCCTAGTGCCTTTCCCACGCCCAGGAACGACTGAGAACAAGCCCTCCTACCAGTGGCTCTTGAAGCACGGTCCCCAGCAGGAGACACCAAGGAAGTTACAGGATGCTCGTAAACTCTTTCTTGATCTGGGCACTGCTGCTGTGAGCATGCAGCCAGCAGAATACGTACATTTCCTGTCTGTATGTTCTCGTTCAGTATGAAGTTAAAAACATGCCTCCAACAAACACGTGAAAGGACGCTCAGCGTGACTAATCATCAGAGAGATGCAAATCAAAACCACCATGACGGGCTTCCCTGGTGGCGCAGTGGTTGGGAGTCCGCCTGCCGATGCCGGGGACGCGGGTTCGTGTCCCAGTCCGGGAAGATCCCATGTGCCGCGGAGCGGCTGGGCCCGTGAGCCGTGGCCGCTGAGCCTGCGCGTCCAGAGCCTGTGCTCCGCAACGGAAGAGGCCACAACAGGGAGAGGCCCACGTACCGCCAAAAAAACCCCCCCAAAAACATACAAAAAAAACCCCCAAACCACCATGAGGTACTACCTCGTACCGGTCAGAATGGGCATCACCAGAAAACCTACAAACAAGAAATGTTGGAGAGGGTGTGGAGAAAAGGGAACCCTCTTGCACTGCTGGTGGGAGTGTCCACTGGTGCAGCCACTACGGAGAACAGTACGGAGGTTCCTTAAAAAAGTAAAAATAACGCTACCATATGACCCAGCAACCCCACTCCTGGGCTTAAATATCCGGAGAAAACCGCAATTAGAAAAGATACATGCGCCCCAACGTTCACTGCAGCACAGTTTACAATAGCCAGGACATGGAAGCAACCTAAGTGTCCATCGACAGAGGAATGGATAAACAAGATATGGTGCATATATACAATGGAATATTACTCAGCCATAAAAAAGAATGAAATCATGCCATTTGCAGCAACACGGATGGACCTAGAGATGATCATACAAAGTGAAGTAAATCAGACAAAGACAAATATTATATGATATCACTTATATGTGGAATCTAAAATATGACACAATGAACTTGTCTACAAAACAGAAACACACTCACAGACAGAGAGGACAGACTCATGGTTACCAAAGGGGAGGGGGGGAGGGACACATCAGGAGTCTGGGATTAACAGATACACACCACGACATATAAAATAAACAACGAGGACCCACTGTACAGCAGAGGGAACTCCAGTCGATATATTCTCTAATAAGCCGTAAGGGAGAAGGATCTGAAAATGAATCCACATACGTGTGTGTAAGTGAGTCACCTTGCTGTACACCTGAGACTGACGCAACATGGCACGTCACCGACGCGTCAATGAGATGAGTTAATTAACTTAAATAAAAGTACCAAATTTGAAAAGAGAAGGCCTCCTGCTGGACTAGAGACGTGGGCTCAGGCAGGGGAGGCAGCGGGCCTGCAGACAGACGCGGGACGAAGACCACGGCCGCCAGGACGCGGCTGCTTGAGCCTCGGCGCCCCCTCAGGACGGCAGTCAGCATGCGGCGCCCACCGGACGAGCTCGCACTCGGGAGGCCCCGCAGCGCGCAGCCAGCACGCGGGCAGTGACAACCCGCTGGCGCACGTTTCGCCGGTCACAGGGAGTGGGCGGCACTGATTTCTGCAGCAGACGGGCCGAGGCGCCATCCGCCGTGGGCCGGGCAAGCCGGGACCCGGGGCACCCTCGCCAGTGACAGGGGAGACATGCCTCCCCCCACCCCGCCTCGGTCCTCGGTCCGCAGGGGCGGATGTCCCCTCCCCCATCCAGGAGGAGGCTGGATGTCCCTGCCTCGACAGTCATGGCCGAGTCTCTCTCCTCCAGCTCTGACGCCGGCCTCCGACACGTCCAGATTCTCACTAACTCAGTCCCGGTCGGTGCACTGCGGCGACGAAGTCTCTCGTGGGACACCTTGCCGGCAATGAACCTGCCCCGAGAACAGTCCCCGCGCAGGAGCCCCCCTCCTGGGCACTGCTCCTCCACCCTCCTCCGCCGACCTACCCAGCTGAGGCTCGGACTCCTAAACAGATGGACTTTGATCCATAGCAAGTTAGATGGACTGGACAATAAAATCAACCAATATGACTGCTTTGACTTAAAATGAGGAAGCAGCTGAGAGAGAACTGAGCTTTCAGATTCAGATAAAAGTTACTTTAGGGCTTCCCTGGTGGCGCAGCGGTTGAGAGTCCACCTGCCGATGCAGGGGACGCGGGTTCGTGCCCCGGTCCGGGAGGATCCCACGTGCCGTGGGGCGGCTGGGCCCGTGAGCTGTGGCCGCTGAGCCTGCGCGTCCGGAGCCTGTGCTCCGCAACGGGAGAGGCCACAACAGTGAGAGGCCCGCGTACCGCAAAAAAAAAAAAAGTTACTTGAAAGTTCACAGTTCTGTGCAGTCCCGATCATGATCCAGATTATTCCCACTCCCATATCCCAGGACGCTGAGGACAGAGCACGCAGCACCCAGCATGGACAAGGCTCTCAGCCACTGAAAGAATGAATGTATGTGTCATGCCTTCATGAAATCTGTGAAACACAGAAAAATTCTTATGTTACAAAGCCGAATAAAAAGAACAGGATACAACACAAAATGGTGGAGGCACTTTGATAACTAGCGTTGAGTTCAGAAAACCAAACGCAGAAAAAGGAACTAAAAAGAAACATCAGAATGGCTGTGCGTAGCGAGACTCAGAATGCTTTTCCCGTTAACAATTCTCCATTTTCCATTTTTCAACAGCTATGCGTTATTTACAAACTATGGGGAAAACGACTTCACATTTTTAAACTCTCGCTGCCAAACCATCAATGATCACCTCACTCCTCTGTTCTATAACAATTCTGAGGGCTTTATCGTAAGGAAATTGTCAGAGTCAAAACAATTTCAGATGGCTGGAAGGAAAAGCAAAGCACATGCACTATGGGACTGCTATACTTCTCACACAGCTTTCCCTCCGTGTGACTGCTGTGTTAATATTTACATAAGCCAGCAAAGGTAGAGAGCTGCAGCTACAGACTCTTTTAAGACACCTAACTAAAAACAAAACTCCCCAATTTCCCTTTATCTGGAGACGCAGCTTAGTACCTAGCAGCAGTACAACGTGCGTTAACAACGAGAGGATTCTTAAGCTGCACACAAGGAAAGGAAAGGAAAGGTGGGACTCCAGGAGCTCCCCCGCCTTGTTAAGTGAAAAGGTGGCCCTGAGGAGGAGGATCACAGTAAACCCGGCGCTCTAACTGCTTCGTATCTAAGCTTTAACAGCAGGCGAGACGGCAGCCAGGCTCGCCCGAGCCGGGTCAGAAGGCTCTTTGGGGCAACAGTCTCCACCCGCAAGGAGGAGCGTTGCTTGTTTTGCCATCCCAGTGAAGTGATTCACTCTTTCTGGAGTCAGCCAGATAGCCGGCAATTTAGAGAGAAGCTTTCACCACTTTTTTTAGGCCCACTATCAGACCTCGATCTACAACCCTCCCTCCCTATGACTTTTACAGCCCGGCCCGCCCCACCGCCCCCGCTGCTCAGAAATTAATGACAGCCAGGATTACTTTTAAGACTTCCAGAAGTTAGAAACATACTGGCGACAACAGATTACACAACTTTTAAAGTTTAACTCTGACTTCGGGCCAGGCTGCCTGCCACTAGCGTGTGGACCTGAGGAAAGTGTCGGCGGTCCGGGTCGGGGAAGAGGCTCGGGGCTGCGCTCAGGGCTGGGGTGTCGGCCCGGGGATCACCCTCTGCAAAGCATGTGACTGGGGCCCCCGGTGGCAGAGTCGAGTGGGGGAGTCCAGTCCTGTGCGGCACAGAACCCCACTCGGCTTATCAGAGCTCAAGCAGCTCTGTGGGACGGCCAGCTTCCAGGGGTCCCACCTCTCCTTTCAAAACTGACTTCTCACCCAAACTGTGTAACTCACGAGAAGTAAGTTTTGAGGAATCCCTAGGAAGGGGCTCCCCGTCTGTCTCCATCTCTCTTCCGTTGAACACAGAGCTAAAACATCATTAAACTCTTCCACTGGTGCTTTGAAGCAGATGCTGGGTTGCTCAGGGTACGACGCAGAGCTGAACGGGCAAAGGCACGTCCTGAGGTGCTGTCCGTATTGAGATACGGCAGCTCACGCCCCCAAGCCACAGCCATGGCTCCAGACCCCCTGCAGCAAGCCCTCCCGTCGTTCTGGAGCTCCTCACAAGGCCTCGTGCTATTCAGGTAAACTACATGCCCGTGTCCCACACTGGACTGGCCTCTGATCTCCCTGGAGAAGAATTCTGTCGTGAAAAGGACTTTCCCCCAGCCCACTCTCTCTGACGTTTATAACGTGTTTAAAAACGCTTTGAAGCATTTATAATTTTTTTAAACATTTGTAACATGGGGATACAGCTATTTATCTCACAGAGGAATAAAGAATCCAATCAAATTACTATTAATGGTATCACACCACCAACAACTATTATTGTTCTAACTATTATAGCCATTGGGATAATTCTGGAATTACTAGGAGCTATCAATTAAACCGTCCTGTAATGAAATGAACCACCAAATAAGATTTTAAAAAATAGAAAGCAATTGACGCTCTTCTACAATTTATAAAGATAATCTCATTGGTTTTGCAGAATAATTTGTGACCTTGCCTTGGAAACATGCTATCTAAAGACGAGGGCTCCATTCGCTCACCCTTTCAGACGCTGGCGCGCCAGGCCCCGTTCAGGATGCTGACGACACAGAGGAAGGTGGAATGAGCGTGGGAACAGTCTCGAAGCAGGTGTGCCACGGTGTGACGGGGCCGTCCGTGTCCTGGGGGGTGGGAGGGGGAGAGAGGGTCTTCCTAGAAGTACCCAGAGTACCCAGGCCCCCTCTCCCCTCCCCGCTGGTGATATGGAAGCTAGGGAGGGAGGGAGCCTTACGTGGCGCATGTGGCACTCCTGGCCCCCTCCTGACGTCCCCCCTTCACCCCCCAACCATGGAGACAGGGCAGCCGCATCACCTCCCCGGCTACACCTCATCCGAGCCCCGGGTCCGCCAGGACTATCGCAGCAGCTTTCTTACTGACACCCCTCCCATTCTCGGCCGGCTACAAATCCAGTCAGTGGAATAGTCGGCGTACACAGCAGAATAAAGGTGATGAGAGCAATTCAAGGAAGCCTACTAGAGGTTAGGGTAAGAGTAAAGTTAGTGACAGAAGGTGCTTCTCGCCTGTTCTTCTTTGGTCTGGTTTAACATAGACGCAACAGCAATACCACCATAACAGAGCTAAAGTGAAAAGCTTCTCGTGTTAAGTTTATCACCGGCAAATTAACTGCACCAGGGTCCCCAACCGCTCTCAGAGCTCCCCCAACCACAGAGACTGAGAGGGCTGCCTGGGAGCCGACAGAAGCCAGTCAGGAGCAGAGAGAGCCGGGGAAGGGTGTGCGCCCTGAATCAGCAGGCGCGCTCCTCCTGAGTCAGCTCCTCATGGCGAGGCTGGGGGCCGGGGGGCCCGGCGGTCGTCACGGTCGGCGGGCGCCACGTGGGGCGAGGGACCGCGGTCTGCGGGGCACAGGGCTGTGTCCGGCTCCGGCCCCATCACTCTGGGGCCGTGTGACTCTGAGCCTCAGTCTCCGCGGCTGGAAATAAATGGTGATGATGAAACTCACTCCGCCTGCCAGGAAGGTGGACAGGGCTGCTCGCTGTGAGCGCGTGAAAGCCCCCGAGAAACCGTACCGCGCGGACAGACGTGGTGCGTCCTACTTTCTACACACCCAGCCCAGAGCACTCACTGTCCTGTCTGAGTGGCTGAGCTCGCGGATGGCTGCACTGCATTCATACAACACGAAGCCAAGAGGAATAACTTCGGCCACAAGGACATCTGGCAAATCATAATTTTATCCAAGACAGTCAGTCGCCTCCCACCCGCCTCCTCAAACAGGGCCAAGTCTCTGGAAGCGGCAGGCGATTAAGCCTTCCAAAGCAAACTCACTGCAGAGCCCCTCGGGAACGATAAGCTCTAGAACAAATTAGTGCAACAGTTGGGAAGTGAAATCTATGAAATCATTAGCGTTTGAGCGAACATAAGGCACTCTTTCTTCCACGGATCGGTTCCTTTCCCAGCTCCTGGGTCCCTTCCACCACCCCGACTGCCCCCCGCAAAACACCCTGTGTGCCTAACTCTCCGAGTGAGAGCCTCCGGTTCTTCCAGGACCCAAACCCAGGGCCATCTATCCTGTAAACGCTCCCCACAAGGACGCTTCTCCTGAAGGTGCTCCAACATCTACAACGGGAAGACAGGACTCACAGACAGACAGAGCCCCCGAAGGAGGCTGGCAGCTGCTTCCAGCAGCTCAGAATCCCTCCGACGCGCTTGCTGCAACCTCCCCTCAGCCGCACCTTGAGCCACAGCCCCTGCGTCCCACACAGGGCGCCGGTCCCGCCGCTGGCCACGCACAACCCCCGAGAGAGAACGCACGCGAAAGCGGCGCTTACTCAGAGTGACCCTGAGTCTGCACTGGGTAATAAACAGTTGTCAGACTGCAGTGCTTTAGCTGCTACACGTCAGGTATTAATCTCTCCCCAGCAGGATGTTAGAATGTCCGCTACGAGCTTCTAAACCAGATGATGAGCTTCTTGAGGACGTGAGCACCACGTCTTTCACTTCTTTTGTGTTTCGCTTGTGTGGCTAAAAGCTAACACCGAGCAGAGAGAAGGCACTCGGAAAGTGGTTCCGAAGTTAGAAATAACCCCTCTTCGGCCATACTCACTAAGGCTGCCTCACACACAGCTGTTCACGCAGGTTCCGAAAACAGTCACTCTCTCAGGGACAAGGAAACCTCATTATGGCTCAAGGCGGCATAGAGTCAAATGCTCCTGTGAAAAATAATTACGCATTTAAAAATCCAACTGGACTTAGTCCAAAACATGAGCTAACGCTAACATTTACTTCAGTTACGGTCCCCCCAGTACACCTGAATGTTGACTGTGACACCGAATTACACAAGAAAAGAGCAAACTTCTTAGGAGAATTTTTTCTCCGCAGAGAGATTTTTCGTCTTCACGACAGTACTCCTTTTGTTTACAAGAGCTACATTCAGGTACACTGGCAACTTCCACGGAATTACAAATACAAGTGGACCTAAGAATTGGGTCTTTAGAAGTAGTACCATGCAACAGCGTTTTCAAATTATTCCTAGAAATTCAAAGGGAGCAATGAAACACTGTCCCGCAGAAATTTACGGGGAGCCACACGTACAATTTAAAATTTTCTAATACTCACATTTGAAGAAACACAAAGACGAAATGGACGAAACGTGAATTCTACCCTCGGAGCACAGCTCCGTTCGGGCCGGCCCCAGGCGGCCGGTGGCCGCGGCTCCAGACATCCCCGAAGGAGAAGGCCAGCGGCGTGGACGGTCCCACCGGCGGCTCCTCCATCTCCAGCCCGGAGGAAAGTTTGGCAGGGAACGCGGTGCAGGGCAGGCGGGACGCGGGAAGGCCGGCCTTGCGCAGGAACCTCGCCGAGCATCAGAGGAAGCTGCTCAGCCCCACCCCTCACAGGAGAACCGAGGGGAGCGGCTCCCTCGGTACCGAACCACAGGGGGCCTGCCGCCAGCCTCGGGCTGGGCCAGCAACAGTCGCAGGACAGGGGAACTGGGAATGGAGGGCCGTGGGCGCCAGCAGAGAACAAGGGAACTGCAAGCGAGAGCTCCCTCCGCTCTGCGGAAGGCGGAGCATCTCAAGACCGGTCCTCAGGCCCTCCCCGCCCCCACAACCTAACCTGTACACCTGGCTGACTCCGGGTCCCTCTCCCACCCGCCCCGGCAAAGGGGGCGGGGCTTGTGCGCCGGAACAGCACGCGCGCGTCTGTGCAGCGAGACCCCGCCCCTCCTCCGACGCCTGCAGAGGCCTCTGCGCAGCCGCACCTGCACCGTGACCTCCCCGGTTCCCGATCTCGCCTCAGGGTGCGTGGAACCTCTGGGAAGGCGCCCACGGCCGCACTCGGGGGCCCTGCCATCGCCTCCGCACCCGCGGGCAGCCGGCGGGGCCGGGCGTGCTGTGCCGCGGGCGCCGCCTCCCCGTCCGCCCCGCAGCCGTCCAGGCCCTCTGCCTGCAGCCCCCCGCCCAGGCCCGCCCTCCGTCGACAGCATCCGCCGCGATCTCCCGTGCCAGTCCATCCGGGCTTCGCTTCTTTACCTCCAAGGCCTACCAAGCTTGGCTCTGACGCCACCTCGTCAGTCCTTCAGCCGGAACCACCCCAGGGCTCATTCCAGGAGCCGGGGCCCACTCTCCGCCTCCCGGCCGGCGTCCTCCACGGTGCACGCGCGCTGTACACGCCCCCGGAAGACGGACTTAGCCGGCGAGGAACCGCTGCTTTCGGGGGAAATACAGGGTCTGGCCACAGGCCTTTCATCGGCCGAGGAGCACTTAGCCTTGTTCACGCGCGGCTCTGTCACTGCACAGGCGCGTTGCTTCCTTCACACTGAACTCGCAGCCAACAGCGCCAGAGCGCAGGCCGGCTCGCAGCGCATCCGCACGCCTTCTCCGTCGGGCCGTGCTGCCCGGGCACTGGGGACAGTGCTCCGTGGGGCCGTTTCCACAGCCACGTCACCAGCGAGGCACACAACAATGCAGAGAAACCCACCTCGACAGGAAAGAGGCCGCGAAGAGGGCGTGTGTCTGCAGGGAAGGCAAGCGCTACCCCTGCGCTCAGCTGGGAGGTGCGCGTCGGGCGGCGGCAGGATTCTGCCAGCCTGCCCGCGACCCTGACCCACCCTCAAAGCGGCCCGCGCGCTGATCTGGGGGTCACAGACCAATCTCAGGGAGTGGGCGCGCTTGCGCACACGAGTCCACGAGTGACGGGGGAAGGCCACCTGGCGCCCGGCCGGCTTCCAGGACCACTCCCTCTGTCTTCCGCAAGCTCCAGGGAAGCAGCTCGTGTCTCTGTCCTCCGGGGGTCCCAGAGACCACCCCCAGGTGCGGGGCCAGTGCCAGTTAACCAGAGCCCTGCCTGCAGTCACCTGCGCCTCCTCTGGCAAAGGAGAAGGACTAGAAACCCGTTACCTGGGTCTCAGTGTCTGTGACCTCCTTAGGCCCCATCAGACGCCCGCACACACCTGTCACCACGTGCAACCCTTCCGTGCCAGGCCCACAGAGCACACAAGATGGCAGGGGGCGCGTGGGGCGCGGGGCAGGAGCCCAAAGGGTCACCACCCAGGTCGGTGTGGCGGGAGGGGCTGGGAGGCCCTGCGCCCTGTGAGCCGATGGGAGATGGTGACTTTCCAAAAGCATTTCCTGCATCTGAACCATCGCTGCTTACAACTGGCAAAATTCCTAGTATTGCAAACGCCACCAACAATGAGAACTCCCTACCGGCTCTCACTGCAGAAGAAACGTCTGAAGCCTGGAGTATCTGGGGACCCTGAACAGCAAACGAGGTCAGAGAGGAGACTGGAAGCAACTCAGCCTGAGGGTCTGCGGAGAAACCGCAAAGTCCTGCAGGAAATGCCACGTCCCATCCACCGCCACTCTCTCCCACCTAACACTCACCCCACACTGTCCAGCTCCCTGAGTCAGGTCCGCAGGGAACTAGCGGACACATCTGAATCACGCGAACTTGGCTTTCACCTTTAGTAAATCATCTGCAGATGAGATGGAAGGACAACAGGATTTTAAAACTATGAGCTCAAATATCAAAACGACTTATATATATATTTAGTATCTAACTCTCCAAACGGAAAGATAAAAAGAAAATCTAAGAAAGTACTGGAAAAAACAACCTGAAAAACGAAGGCGTCTACCAAGCTTAGAGACCTTGGCCACATAAGAGACATTTACTGGGCGCTTCTGTAAGGCCCCCGGCCTCTGCCGCATGGCACACTGTTAACTCCTCTTACACCTGTTACAACGGAACCGTATGGAATGAGCCTTCGTGGACTGAACTGCTCAGGGCAGTGATGTGCCTCACTCACCCCTGTATCCGAACAGTTCGCTGTACCTGGCATATGGAAGACGTTCAACAGATGCTTCTGAATGATGATTTACTGTGCAGGGTCCTGTAAGTTCACCCATGACTTTCAGAGCTCAGAATGCACGCCAGAGGCATCATTGTAAGAGGTGGTCAGAGTACTGGCCATCCTGCCAACCCCCCTGTGATATACCCATTATTCTAAAAACGCGTGAACTAGCTGCTCTCCGTAACAGAACAGCATCTGTACCGTCTCAACTATGTGAAAGTCACTCCCACATGGTAAGAGCCTGCTGCGTCCGTCTCTCTCTTTCACCCACCCCAGTCCTGCCTTCTGGAGGCTGAGGGCCGGGCAGGGTGCCAGAGACTCTCAGAGCCCAGGGCTGGGGAGCACCTGTGGGAGGCGGCGCGGCTTAGAGAAGCGGCCTGAAAGGAGCTGGGCTGCCGTGAGCGCGTCCGGTGCCTCGAGCTCTGGGGCAGCTCAGCGAGGTGTGAGAGACACACACAGAGACGCAGGACAGTGACAAGGCGGCCTGGGGCTCGGGAAGGCAGAGGGACAGCGCTCGCGGCCCCTAAACGCCCCTCATGAGCTTCCCGGCAGGGGCTCTGAGGGGCTGCGTCCGCCTCCCGGGACACCAGTCCCAGCCAAGGGTCACGCCCAGCGGGGGGCAGCACCGCACGTGGGGACCGCTCGCTGCGCTAACCCGGCCTGGCACGGTACCGCGCTCCCACCGTCTCACCAGCAGGGGTTCAATCTCCACCTGCAGATACGCAGACGCAGAAAGCAACCCACCCAGAGTCACACAGCGGAGACGAGGTGGGACAGGCGCGCATGCGCGTGCGCAAACACACGCACGCACGCACACGCACGCACACGCTCGTGATCGCACCCGGCGGGCCACACGGACGGTGCTCATAGCAGTGGGCGTGCGTGGCCCGTCACTCGCCCAGGGCAGGGGAGGTGGGGGAAGGCTGCACGCACTCCGAAGGGGCCCTGCCCTACCGGTGGCTCTGCCCTGAAAGCCCAGCCCGCAGCTAGTCTTTGCTTTCCGCCACCGCCCCCGAGATCCGAGAGATCTCACGGCAACTGGCAACTGATCGCTGGTATCACTCGTTGGAGGCAGAACCTCCAACGGCTTTGAACAAAGGAAACACGGCGGCCCAGCGAGCCCCTTCCTCTCCCCTTGCCCCTAAGAAAGGCAGTATTTTCACCGAGAACACCCCACCACGGGGTGGCTGCCAGGGCGAAGCCCCATCTCCACCCTGGAGCAGAAAACACTTCTCTCTCGTTACTTCTGGCCAGAAACTCTTCTCCTCTTGCATCGGCTTTTCCTTCTCCATTGTCTTCATTCCTGACTAGGGCCAAGTGGCTTCCAGGCTACACGGTGCCCAGAGCGTGCCTGACGGCCGACAGAACCCCCCGAACACGTGTTTAGAGCCGGGTGGGGCGGCCGTGACCAAAACGAGGGGATGCCAGACACGGCCAGCGCGGACCTGGCGCTCCCCTCAAGTCCAGCCTGCTCCAGCCCAGTGAGTGGAGCCCGCTTCAACCTTGGCTCCGAGGACACGGCACCTCTCCCAGGGGCCTGTCCGTATGCACCACCTCTTCCCCAGGGATGAAGTGCCCAAAGCAGCAAAGTCCCAACCCCAGAAGCTCCCAAAAGAACCCCAGGCCCAACCAGGAGGTGGTCTTTTCTATCATGTCTCTCCTCATCCAAAGCCCCCAACGAAAGCTAAGAAGCTCTTCACAGAAGGGAAGGCAAGCTGAGTCGAAGGCATTCTGCTTACAGGGCCGTCGCTTATTCATTTACTCAAATGTGCCTACATACGTGTCGTGCACCGTATCCCCCCATGAACACACGGACACGGCACGTCACCCCTGACCCTGCGGGGCCGTGGCAGAGTCAGGCACAGGCAACGATGACAAGCAGGATGGGGTGCTGAGGGCAGCGATGAGCCCAGAGCAGCCGGGGCTATCCTGTCCCCGGGGGTGTGGGTGCCCCAGCCCCGGAGCACTTACCAGGGACCAGGCGCTGCTCTCACTCTGCAAGGGCAACCCCACGTCAACCTCATGGCCGCACCACCAAGCGCTCGCGATGCTTCCCGCTATACCGACGAGAAAGCAGCAGCCCAGCACAGAGAGGCTCAGGAACACGCGCAGGACCACACGGCTGCGTGGCGGTGATGGCAGCGGGACTGCAAAGCCGAGGTCTGGTTGTGGAGCCCACGCCCGCTCCGGCCCCATACTAGGTAGGAGCCGGTGGGATAGAGGAGGAGGACGAGGCAGGCCCAGGCAAGGAGAGCTTTACAAAGGGAACACCCAGAAGTGCTGGAGGGACCGAGACAGGTTCACTCTGACTCAGGTAAGGAGGAGGGGGAAGAGCACAGAGAAGCGAGACCAGCCCACTACGCGGAGGAGTCCAGGCCTGACGCTTCAGGGTCACAGGTCACAGCACTGAGCCCCTCAATACCAGACAAGAGCACAGACCTCACGTTCAATGACGCACAAAAGAATGCATATGTACGATGATTAAAAGCTATAAAATGCATTTTAGTTACAAATTCATAACAATTTTTAACAAGTGCAAAACAAGGGAACTGCTACAAACAATACACGCCGGAGAGGGTGTGGAAAAAAGGGAACCCTCTTGCACTGTAGGTGGAGTGTAAACTGGTGCAGCCACTGTGGAGAACAGTATGGAGGTTCCTTAAACAACTAAAAATAGAGCTACCATATGATCCAGCAATCCCACTCCTGGGCTTATGTATCCAAAGAAAACCATAATTTGAAAAGACACATGCACCCCAATGTTCACTGCAGCACTATTTACAATAGCCAGGTCGTGGAAGCAACCTAAATGTCCATCAACAGAGGAATGGATAAAGAAGATGTGGTAGACATATACAGTGAAATACTACTCAGCCATAAAATAGAATGAAATAATGCCATTTACAGCAACATGGATGGACCTAGAGATGATCACACAAAGTGAAGTAAATCAGAAAAAGACAAATGCTATATCACTTATATGTGGAATCTAAAAAAGTGATACAAATGAACTTATTTACAAAACAGAAACAGCCTCACAGACATAGAAAACAAACTATGGTTACGAAAGGGGAAAGGTGGGGAGAGATAAATTAAGAGTTTGGGATTAACATGTACACACTACTATGTGTTAAATAGATAATCAACAAGGACCTGCTGTAGAGCACAAGGAATTCTGCTCAATATTTTGCAATAACCTATAAGGGAAAAGAATCTGAAGAAGAATGGACACACGTATATGTGTAACTGAATCACTTTGCTGTACACCTGAAACTAACACAACATTGTAAATCAACTATACTCCACTATAAAATAAAAATTTTAAAAAAAAAAAGGGAACCGGCCAAATCTGTAGGGATGAAAACTGGCCACAGTGTAATTCAGGAGCCCAGAGGTCTGTGTTTCCAACCTGGCCCTCCCTGCACGGGCACCCAGCACCCTGGTCACGGGGCCCGTGACCTGCTGTATGAAATAAATGTAACCACTTTGGAAAACAAAATCCACGTAATGTGAACTATTACAGTTAAGTCCGTCTCATCAATGTGCTATCTCTGAAACACTGGTCTTTAACGCCCAGCAGCACGTGTAACCAATACGCACGTCTCTCTCACCCCAATTTTTAGAAAAGAAACCCATGGGGGAAATTGGTTTACGTGGCAATGTGATTCCTAACTGCAGCACTCTAAACCTCCAGCACAGCTTGTTTCTACTCTGAAACCATCACCACATCTCCAGGGCTAAATAAGTGTGTCTTTGTCTTTGTCTTTGCCAAGGAAAAGAAATGATTCGAGTGAGAGGACCTCGGGCCAGCTGCACTCGGGGGGTGGGGGTGGGGGAGGGCTTTCTCAGCAACGTCGAAGTACAAGACGCACCAATGCCTGACGGTCTCCCCACCTCCAGGCTTCTGGAGCCACAGGTGCTCCTGTGTCAGATGTAAAGGTCAAATCACAGACTTGGGGATTAAAAGAAACCTTTGGGCCTTGAGAAGCAGTGCTAAGAAAATCATCTCTCCCCCTCGTGTCTCCTGTGTCCACACCCCACTGAGAAGTTACCACATCTGAGTCGATAACATGGCAAATTAAGGGTATAGCATCATGAGGAGGAAACCACAAAAAGTCAAAAGGAGACGGAAAGCCCCAGAGATCAAAACTACAATACCAGGGGCTTCCCTGGTGGCGCAGTGGTTGAGAATCTGCCTGCCAATACAGGGGACATGGGTTGAGCCCTGGTCCGGGAAGATCCCACGAGCCACAACTACTGAGGCTGCACTCTAGAGCCCACGAGCCACAACTACTGAAGCCCGCGCACCTGGAGCCCGTGCTCCACAACAAGAGAAGCCACCACGATGAGAAGCCCGTGCGCCACAACGAAGACCCAACGCAGCCAAAAATGAATAAATAAAATAAATTTTTAAAAAAACCCTGCTGACACCAGGGAACTTGTCACTACTTTTCTAGGAGATGGAGCAAGACTCTCAAGGAATAAAGGCTGCCGAGGGTGACTATCGGAGCTTCTTCCCAAACAAAGCTGTGTTCTCTGGGAAGTAAAAACCACTGTCAACTCTCACCACTATGTGAAGACAGCCACAATTTATGGGTGAAATAAATGCTCTTGGGACTTCCCTGGTGTTCAGTGGTTAAGAATCCGCCTTCTAATGCAGGGGATGTCAGTTCGTCCCCTGGTTCGGGAACTAAGATCCCACATGCCGCGGGGCAACTAAGCCCGCGCGCCACGACTGCTGAGCTCACGCACCTCAACTAGAGCCCACGTGCCCTGCAGCCGGCACACTACAACTAGCGAAGAGAAAACCAGCACACAACTAGAGAGAAGCCCGAGCGCTGCAACGAAAGATCCCCATGCCTCAGCGAAGATCCCGTGTGCCGCAACTAAGACCCAACGCAGCCAAAAAAAAAATAAGGAAAATAAATAAATATTTTTTTTAAAAAAATGCTCTCAAGTCCTAGTTGGCCCACTCATCTCAAAGCTGACATCCACAAAATTCAAATGGGAGGAACAGACGTCTGTTCCTGAAGCTGTACGCGTATATAATTCATGCGCTAGTAAACTTAGGTGGCTTGTATTTTTAAACTGTGGCCATGAGAATCCAAAACAAGCGTTCCTTTATTCATCCGACACTCACCTGCTATTAACACTTTCACTCTACGAGCCACAGGTACCTGGTCACTTGTTTTTACGAGGATGAAACAGTGTGAAGCCAGTAAAATATTTATCTTGGACAGAGATCTGGATTAGGACCAGAAAACAGCAGTAGGCATAAACAAACATTTCTCTGGAAGGAGAAGTATAAACAGAGTGGTCTTTTCAGTGATGCGTAAAGAGCGAACTCAACATTTTCATGGCTGATCTGAGGGACAGGCTAGCCAGGGATAGGGCCACGTGTATCTATGGCACTCAACATTTCCAGCAGGAAAATGCCCAACTAAAGGGGAACACACAGTAAGCCCTTTCAGGTTCTTTGAACAAACAAACAGATAAGTAAATGGTACATGAGTTTTGGTTTGAGCAAAGGTCTGATCAGTTTAGAGAATGACGGCATTCAAGCTATTCTTACGACAAACCCAAGCTCTCAAAAAAGTATATTCTTAAGAGAATACATCATACGTTTCTTGGCAGTGAACCTCAGAAATCTAAACTGGAACTAGTATAGAAAAAGATAAAACGATCTGTAGAGAAGAGTCTCTAAGGTTGAAGAAAAATTACGTAACCCTGTAACTGAAAAGAAAGAAGAAAAAGGCAGTAAACACAGTCAGAGGCACGACAGGATAAACAAACTTACTGGTTAAATTCTGCAATGTAAGCGTGGGGAGACGTCCTTAAAGCTTTAAAGAGGTAAGTTTATGCACAAAAAGGAACTTTATATAATGGCTAATAAATTTATATTCCTCTAAGTAGTGATACTAGCTGAGAAAAAAAAAACAGGCTCAAATAAATATATTTAAACATGACTGAGCTGCAATCAGTGTTCCCAGGGCTATGCAGTGCACTACAGGGACGTACATTGATACATTGTGTCCCCTGCACTTACTGTATAATCTGGTTGTGTTTGGATAATTAGGATACCAGCTGGTAGAATGCTGTCGGTGCCATAAAGACAAAACAAAGAGACAATAAGCGCAGGAGCTGGCAGGCTGAGCCCTCTCAGGGCTCAAGACAGTTGGGGGGCATCTGAACTGTGTCGGGAAGAGCAAACAGAATTTGGACAAAAGTAACTCTGAGGGAGGGAACAGAAAAAGAAAAGTCTTGTAATGTACAGCACGGTGACTACAGTTAACATTGTATTGCATCTTTGAAAGTTGCTTAGAAAACAGGTCTTAAAAGTTCTCGTGACAAGAAAGTTTTTATAACTACGTGAGGTGACAGATGTTAACTAGACTTACTGTGATTGTTTCACAATATATATAAATAGAGAATCAGGTTGTACACCTGAAACCAATATAATGTCATATACCAATTATACTTCAATTTTTTCCCACAATTTTATCTTTTTTATTCTTTTTTATTTTTTGGCCGCGGGGCTTGCGGGATCTTAGTTCCCTGACCAGGGATCGAACCCGCGCCCCATGCATTGGAAGTGCAAAGTCTTACCCACTGGACTGCCAGGGAAGTCCCTCAATTTTTTTTAATTACAAAAAAAAGAAAAACAGAAAGAAGAAGAACAATCTTAAGAGCGAGATGTGGATTTCCTAGGCCCTCTGGCAAACACTGGCCTAAACTGTCCACTGAACGTCATTATTGGGGTGTCCAGCTGCACCTCAAATTCACGCGCAGAAACAAACGTACGCGTTCCTTTTTTGAAGTCATTTCTGCTTATAACTGCCCTACTTGCATTAACTATGCTACTGTTCGCCCAGGTTACTCTGGCTCAAACCCTGCAAGTTATTTTATATATTATATTGCTCCTTTTTGAGAATTCTTTACTCTTTTTTTTTAACTCTTCTTTACCCTGTCCCTCTCACTTCCTGTCCCTTCTTCCTCTGAAACGCGCCTGATGCACAGTCCTCCATGCACACCATTTAGGTCCCCTGGGGAAACTACCTGCAGAGAGCGCAGTGGAGGACAGACAAACCCAGAACTACTTGCTGAGCCTTGACGCCCGGTCTCAGCCTGAAATCCTGGGACGCGGGACCGCACCGGGCTCAGAGCAGAGGGCGGATTCCAGCCGTGAGGATCTCAGAGCCTAACCAGTGTAGGTCAAAGACCTCCTCCTCTGCCCCCCAAAGGGCCACAGGGAGTTAACCTGCTGGTGAGGAAGGACCCTCACTGAGACTGTGAGCTGGCAAAAAAAAGAACTGTGAAGCCTGCCTGCCCCAATGCCCAGAGCAGAAGTGGTCAAAGTCCTGCACCCCAAATATTTCTAGGATGGGAAGGAAAGGTGAGTCTTCTGAGCAGAGGAGTGATGAGTGACAGTTGAATAATACTTTGGGATTTGTTTTGAAGGACAGCACCGATCCTGTTATTTTATCCTCGAGGATAACTGTGCCTCCATCCCCCAACGATGTCTCTGGGGCCCTGGAAGCCCAGGGCCCTGCGCACAAAGGTTTCTGAAACGCAGGCAGAGAGCTCGGGCCTAACGTACGATGGACAGCAAGACCGTCACCCCCAGGATGCCACCTGCTACGGTCTGCTGATGGCACCACAACAATCAGGTGCTCATTTTGACGTAATTCTGAAAAGAACCTTCCTGTTAAACAGCTACTGAAATGCTAGCAGTCACGGCAAGCGCAGGGCAACGCACGTGGCCACCGCCGTGTTACACACAATACCGACTTTTATGGTCCAGGCTGTAAAACTCCATCCTCGATGCAGTGCTCTGAGCAGCACGCAGTCATCGGCTGTGAGAGCAAGTCCAGCGCCGCCTGGTCTGAAGGGAGGCGGCTGGGAAGAAGGATCAATGAGATCAGGATCTCAGAGAGTGGTCTGGGCATTGAAACCTTGCTGCGTCCCTGCAATGTCCAGCCAGACCTGACGGCCGCTGAGTTAGTCTCCCAGGCACATCCTCGCAGTGGAAGCCGGACAACTGTCAGCAACACGCTGGACGGTGTGTGCAGCAACGACCGTTGCTGTGAATGAAAGAGAATGTTTTCACCTGTATGTGCATCGCATATTTCTGGAAGGATACACTAAAAGAAACTGGTATAATAAAGGGTGGCCCTTGGGAAGAGAGATTAGGGGTGTGAAATGAGAGGCTTATATTTCAATGTATATCATTTTATACTGTTTGATTTTTTTTTTTTTGCGGTACGCGGGCCTCTCACTGTTGTGGCCTCTCCCGTTGCGGAGCACAGGCTCCGGACGCGCAGGCGCAGCGGCCACGGCTCACGGGCCCAGCCGCTCCGCGGCACGTGGGATCCTCCCGGACCGGGGCTCGAACCCGCGTCCCCTGCATCGGCAGGCGGACTCTCAACCACTGCGCCACCAGGGAAGCCCTGGTGGTTTACACAAAAGTTACCGAAATAGCAGAGTCCCTGTATACCTGTCACTCAGGTTCTACTGTTCACACCTTTTAGAACCATATTTGTCAAAACTAAGAAATTAATACTGGAAAAACACTGTTCACTAAACTATGGACCTTATTTCGCACTTTACCAGTTTTTCCACTAATGTCGTTTTTCTGTTCAGGATCCGATCTAGGATACCATATTGCATTTATCATTTTGAAAAATTAGCTGTTTTTCCTGGAGTTGTGAGACTTCTGTATATATTCTGGATACGAGTTCTTGATCGGACTGAATGCCACTCTGTACCTTTGCAAAGTTCTCCAAAATGATTCTTATTTGTAGCAGAATCATTTCTTGTTTTAATGTTTTGGCTAAATGCACATCTGTATATTTTTAAATGCTGATTTAGTGTATATAACGTTAGAGGCCTGTAGTTTCCCCATCTATATAACAAATGGATATGTTCTAAAAAGAGTGAGAAGATTGTATTTTCCCCAGATTCCACTATAGTTTTGCAGATATGTTGTCAGAAAAATGTGTTCTTACTGCTGAAATGCTCCCCGTGTGATGTGACTTTTCTGACAAACTTAGGGAAAGGCCCTTTGCAACACCAGGATGTGGCAACACAGAAAGCCTGGAAAGGTCAGGAGGGCTGGCCCGGGAACCTTTCGCGTTGAGGCAGGTTTTTTAAAATTTTAGTTGTTTCCTTTCACAGCGAACCCACTGCGGAAGTATTTTTACCTTAGCAGATACCAGTGCACACCCACGACGCCCAGGAGTCCTCGTAAGAGACATGAATTAAGTCAGCACGTGTCTGGCAGGGCTCTGCTGTGTACCACTCGCTGTCTCAGGCGTCGAGGATGCTGCTGGAACAGCAGAGCCTTTCCGCTCGGTACACGGAGCTCGAGCGCCAGCGAGGGGAGGCCCGCAGACCGCAGACTGTACAGGGGCTCCGGCGTCGCTCCGTGCCACAGAGAAAGATTAGGGTGGGTGCGGCCACGTGTGGAAGGCTTCGCCGCTGACGAAGCGCTGTTTGAAGAGGAGCGCCCGGGCGACAGGACGGAGCCGGCCTCGTGGGGAAGAGCGGGGCGACGTCCGAGACTGTCTAGGGGGCGCCTCGCGGGCGAGGGTGGAGACGTCGGGGCCGGAGCCGAGAGGTGGCGACACGCGCAAGTGCCGACGTCAGGCTGGCGAGGAGGCCGGCGGGTGCGGGAACGCGGGGCTCGCTCTGAGCTCGCCGGGGCTGCGGGAGGGCGCTGGCTAGAGGCGCGGTGCGGTCGGCCCGGCTCGGCGGCGGAGGCCCGCGGAGGGCAGGGAGGGGCGCGGGGGCGCCGGGCGGGCTCGCGCCAAGGGCCGCGGGCGGCGGGCAGCGGACAGAAGCGCCCTTGCGGCCGGGGTGGACGAGGACAGCCGAGCAGACGAGGGCTGCTGGATTCGGAGCGAGAGAGAGGGACGCGCAGCTGACTTCAGAGCTCCTGGAGGGAGGGGTGATGGTTCCTGGAGAAGAGGACCTGGGGAAGCTCGGGTTGATTGAGAAGCTGGTGATCAGGAGCTCGGTTCCGGCACGAGTAGAGTTTGGGGTGCGGGTCTGTGATCCAAAGAGTTGTCGCCAAGGAAGTAGTTTGGAGTTCACAGGGCTGGAGGTTTAAGGCTCTGACGTCGTTTGACTGACACCTGGCATCTCATCGCCATCAGAAAAACCTCCGTCCTTTCTCAGTGACGCGCGTGCTTAGCACGTGTCGGGGAGCGTGTCTCCTAAACACCTGGCGAATCGACGCGAGGCGCACACCTCGATACTGCTTTCTCTAGCGGTAGGTCTGACTGTAGCAATAGTTCCTGGGATCGGAGGTGCACGTCACTTTCTTTCAGATGAACTGTGGTGTAGCAGTGTAGCCGTATGAGGAAGCTTGGTAACCCCTCCTGTGCAGTGGCGTCGGGGACTAAGTAGCACCGCAGGGGAGGGCGCGCGGCGGGGCCGGGGCTGCCGTGCTGCCTCTCACGACCTCGGCTCCCGGCCGGCATCCACAGCGCTGACCTCCTCGCCAGCTTCTGCTCCCTCACGGCCCCCGGTTTCTAACCTTAGACGGCGGAAGAAGCTAACTGTATATGCATCATAGGTCATTTGCGATCGGAAAAAGTGAGGGTTTGGGTAGTAACTGTATTTCGGCTCTGTTCCGTTCGAATATCTTATTTTTTTCACGTGCTTTTGAAACTTACTGTGGCTTGACTTTGCTGGGTTTAAGAAACTCGCTGTATTAGTCAGCTCAGGCTGCCACACCAAGATAACATGGCCTGAGCGGCTTAAACAACAGGGATTTGTTTTCTTATAGTTCTGGAGGCTGAAGGCTTACGATCAAGGGCCCGGCTGACTGGGTTTCTGGGGAGGGCTGTCTTCTTGCTGTGCCCTCTCCCGGGCTCGCCTCTCTGGGGATGCAGGCTGGGAGTGGGCATGGGGGCGGGCGAGAGAGAGAGAGAGCGAGTGAGCAAAGAGAAAGCTCTGGTGTCTCTCCCTCACCGACAAGGACACCTGTCCCACTGGACCAAGGCTCCACCCTCATGACCTCATGTCACTCTCATTACCCCCTGAAGACCGCATCTTCAGATGCCATCACGGTGGGGTTAGGGCTTCATCATATGGATTTGGGGGGAACACAGTTCAGTTCATGACATTTACCATGGCTGCCTCTCTAAATACTGGGGTTACACTGCATTTCCCTTGTGTGTGGAAAAAACAAAAAACACACCTTTTAAAGGTATTTGTATCTGAGGCATCGTTCTAGAAAAAGAACGAATTTGTGAAAAACAAATGCAAAGATCCAAGTTTACTGGGAAGGGTAGTTTAAATTTCTGAAGTGCTTACATTCTAGAGTATTTAAGTACAGGCAACTCGTCACCTCTAAGCACAGAGAGTAACAGTAATACTTTGAAAAATGCTTTTTTATCCTGATGGAATTGATTTAGTGAATTAAGAAATTGTTCATTTGTAATTTACGTTCAACCGAATGTACTAGGGTTCTTAAATTCTTAAGTAGGGTAAATATGCCCACGTACAGAATCAACTGCAGTACTAATTTGCTTAGCATTTTCATGGTATAATCGACCTTAGCACAGACTGAGTTACTAATTAGTGGAACCTTAGTGAATATGGTTTAATTTTACCACATAATGTGGCTGATACATCAACCACAAACTTTTTCTAGGGAGGTATTGGAGTGGGAGGGATCTCCATGGAAATGTTACCTGTTTGGTACCTGCTTGGTACCTGTTTCATCGCACCTTGGCACTGCTGAAAGAACCTGTGATCTGGGATAGATGGAAATATATACACACTCTCCCGCTGCGGAGCACAGGCTCCGGACGCGCAGGCTCAGCGGCCATGGCTCACGGGCCCAGCCGCTCCGCGGCACGTGGGATCCTCCCAGACCGGGGCACGAACCCGTGTTCCCTGCATCAGCAGGCGGACTCTCAACCACTGTGCCACCAGGGAAGCCCATACTGTTTGATTTTTAATCAGGTGCACTGAAAAGTTAATAACCTTGAACAAAATTATAACTTAATTTGTGAGCTGTTTCTCAAGACCACGTGGCACTGGCCAGTGCCCGTACTCTCTGGGTCTCCACGGAGCCCTGCAGGCGCGGAAGGGACCAAGTGCCCTTCTTGGCCTTTTGCTCACTGCTGTGGCCCTGGCAACTCCCTTACTCAATGTGCCAACCTAAAGCAAACAGTCACCGCCCGATACGCCGGGGAGATGTTTGCCCGTGGCTCCCCTCCTCGCCTCCGAGGCCATCACCGATGACACGTGGTCTGGGCCATCTCTTCCTAAAGAACATGTCAGATTTACAAACCCATTTTTACGGGAGTTTCTCAGCTGCAAAGCAGCGACAATTCCATCCTTTTTCTAAAGCGCTTACTTCAGGTAGCATGCAAACGCCGTCTCTGCGGGATTCACAGTACCAACATCGTTTTCAGAACTAAGTGAGCTGCATCTTCTATTTGAAACAACCGCTTAGCTAATTTCATTCCATCATGTATTTCAGTTCAACAAGCCACACAAAAATTCAAGGAATCTAAAAGGTATAGAACGCAGTTTTACAGTTATCAACACACAGCTGGTAATTTCAGAGGTTTGCAGAGATTATGTAAATAAAATACTTTTTCTATACGTTGCTTTCAACAGCTGTGGGAGTTTATAACTGAGTCTCAGATATATTACTTAAGTGTCTTTTTTCGTTTTTTTTTTTTTATTTTGAGGAGAGGGCAGGTCCCTTTAGAGTATTTACCTTATGATTTTGATACCAAAAAACCGATTCATTCATATTAATGGAAAGAAGGAAACTGTTGTCTATAACAAGATTCCTTTGAAAAATGACAATATGCATGCCAGAAACATCAAGAAAAAGAATAATATAACGAGAGGTCAGATTCTGGAATACCAGAGAATCTTTAAGGATCATCTGTTTGCAAAACTCTTAAACGTATTCATTCATTCATTCATTTATCAAACAAGTATTTATTTCGTGCAACCTCCTGCCAAGCCCTGCACTAAGCACTACAGCCACGACAAGAGGGCTAGGATTAGAAGAATTCCATATCTAACCATAACATGGACATTTTCTTGTTTCATTCAGTTACTCAAATGTATGCTTAAAGCAGCAAATTGAAATGATATTCTTGTTACTATTTCTCAATCATGTTTTATAAGAGAACTTGAGTAAATGAGAATAGTTAATTAAGAGCTAAATGCAATCAAATACACTACATTTGTTCCCCATCACCCCAAAGGTTTCAACTGTAGATTAGAAAAAAGAAAATGTCCCATTTTCTGGGTACACCAGGGAACCACAGTTGGCAATCTGAAGTATTTATAAGGTGTTAAAGGCAGAACATATTAGACTACTGCTTCTTCCTAACACATCCTAAATCAACACCTGTTTCATCTCTGGAGGAACAAGCAGGTTAACGTCTAACTTGTCTCCAACTTGTGAAGGAACAGAGTTGCCATGACAGCTGAACGAAAAGTTTAGTGAGCAGAATTTACCAATGAAATGCGAAATTCCACTCAATTCCATTTAACTGGTATGTGTGTACTTGTAAGCAAAGGCTAGTTTTCTGTTTGTTAAACCATCAGAATAAATGATAATGTGTTCTGTGAAAAGTTTCATGGATAAAATGTTTAAAAACACACACTCCTTTTTGTCAGAGTAAGCCACAAATAAATAAAATTGAACAATGAGTGACAAGTCAATATTGGCAATGCGGCCTTTCACATGACAGGGTCTCAAGTATACTTAAATCAAGGAAAACCAGATACTTCTAAAGTTAGTACCTTTCTTAGGTTGTGTTAAATTGTCAGGTAAATTCAGGGACATGTTTCATGTCTACTGATATCCATTACACAATGTCACCTAGGGTATACTCAAATAAACAGACTATCAATTTTCCTAGAAAAATTCCTCTATCATAAACACACAGTGCATTTAGGTGGTGCACACATGCTGCGTGATTACATTATTAACGTCCAACATTATCCTCACTGGAAACTAGAGTGACGTCCCCATCAGATATGCAAGTTTCCCAGCCACCCCTGTCGCCTTTGAGGGATGAATTTCTACTGCTCCAGTGACCGCCCTGCATGAACTGGTGGTCATTTTCAAGTAGACATCTGTGAATAATCAGACACCAGTGGTCACTGATTTAAAGATGTATTACTGCAAACACAGAAATGCTCTTATTTACGATTAAAAGGTCTCAGGCGTGGTGATAAAATCATCTTCGTAAAGCAGACACATATCTCTTTATAACACTACACAAATTCTAGAGCACGATGTATAAAGTAAGCAAGATTCAGAGACAAACAACAAGAAAAATGTTCCAAATGTACATATGAATGAGAAGCACATGGTTAAAGAGAGAGGAACATGATAGCCGGGGACTCAGACTCGAGCTAATACTAAAATCTTATGTAACAGAAAGCACCTGCCATACAACACACACCCACAACATTTGAGTATTAATGGCTGAATTTAATGGCTGCATTTATTGCGCTTAATAGATTATACTCTTTGGGCACAAACAGAAAGTGTGCAGTAAGAAAAAAGTATGTATGTGATGTGTGAGAAAGCACACTGTCCTTTCCCGAAGCCCATCACGGAGGCGGCTGGACAGCTTCTGGCTGAACACAGAGGGTCGGCAGCCCACCGGCTTCCGTCCCCCCACCCGGCCCCCGCACCGGCCTCCCACCAAGCGCGCCTCACAAGAGCGCCTGTGTGGCTTGGGCAGTGAGTCATGGACGTTCGCTTACAGACAGGGTGGGGTTGAGGGAAATCACCATTCCATGCCCAGTAAGCTGGAAAAGTCCATCCTGTTTTTCCTCCTCTCCAGAGTACTCATTTCTCACAGAGCAGAGATAAAAAGAGCGCTTGGTAAGTAGGAACTCACTAAATATTTCAGCACTCTTACCCGCAAAGGGAAAGACTGACTTTTACAGCCAAGGACACGATCTCACCCTGAGGGCCTAACCATTCAGGCCCGCGATGAAACACCAGGAAAAACAGTGGCTGGGGAAATCAGCACGGCACCAGTTCCCAAATCAGACTCGCCCCCACGATCTCACACTGGCAGCCAGAGCATCTCACTCACGGTGGCAACGACGACCTTTGACACCCTCCTTGGCCGAGGAAACACAACTGCAGGGGCTTCCTTAGGCTGAGCTCACAGGCAGCCCATGCGAAACACAACCAAAGCCACAGCGACAGAAACCAGCGCCCTCTCCGCGTCTACACTCTGTGCGTTAAAAGACCACGGGCCCGGCCCAGCTCTCAAGACCACCTACTCAGTCAAATGACAGCGTGTAACATGACTGACTCGGATTTCAGAACCGGAAATTAAAATGCCTGTCTCAGCTGTCAGAGCATCCAGTCCAAGCCCCTCGACCTACCCAAGGAACCACAAATCTCAAAGGTCGCGTCACCTTTTTCTGTATATTTGAAATCAATCTTACCTAGGTCTCTCGCGACCACCGACTGGAGAGCTGGGGGCAGCTCCTGAGCCCTGCTGGAGACCAGGCTGCCTGAGGCTGGAGGAGGGCTGTGCACACAGACACCGCCTTCGCTCGCCAGCCTCCCCGCTTCCACTGGCCTCCCGAGGGTCGTCACGGACTTCGGTGTTAAGGACATTGAAGTTCACGGCATACTGCTCTCCGCAACAGGGACCACCACTTATTTTTACAAAGAGGAGGAAGTCTCTAGAGAGTTGTTACTCAAATCAGGTCTCTCCGCCAGAGAGCGTTACACCCAGTCCCTCCCTCACGATGCAAAATACTCCAAAGACTACTTAACATTGAAAATAACTTAAATCACAGAGGCAGCATGAATAGCAAAATCCAAAATACCAACAAAATATAAAACACAGAAGAGTCGAATGAAAGCGTCACCCGCCGGTTGACCACCCCTGTTAAAACGCTGGTGTGCAGGGCCGCTCACCTTCTAACACACACACACACACACACACACACACACACACACAAAATCAACCCCACACGCCCATCTCCAACACCATTCACAAGTTTACCTCTTGTTTTTACTTTTTCTAGAGAACACCTTTCCACGTGCACATACATAAATAAACATGTATGTGTGACATATATCTATATATATATATATATAAACAGCCATAAAATAAAGATTTGGTGGCTGCAGAGTATCAGCCATTGTGCAGCTGTGTCACTTCACTTAACACATTTCCCCCTGCTGCTTAAATAAGATTTTATTCTTGGTAAGAAAAACTTGCAAATAATTCTGAAAAATACACCGTACTCCTAAAACCATTCCTGAAAGTCCAGGCCCCGCCACCCGGGTCTCAGTGACCGGTCTTAACGCTCCTATGAAGACTCAGCGTTTCATTGCCGACACCATCAAGGCGGGAAAAAAAAAAAAGGAAAATCATGTGGCTTCTGTTCTGTCTCAAGTCTCCCATCTACAGAAAGAGAAAACAGTTCAATTTCCGTAAAGCCTCAATATGAATGGTACTGAATTCCATGACTGAAGAGGCTCTCTGTAATACTTAAAATCGTTCTGTACTGCATTTTATTCTTTTCACAAGATTTTCAAATATATTACTCCTCACCACAACCTTATTACACAGGACGGGCGTGTTACAAATGCCAAAACTGAGGCCCAGAGAAATGGAGAGACATGTGGGTCCCATGTCAACATGGTGCACGAGACAGGACGAAATCGACAGCCTCCGCAATGGAAAGAACCCACGACGTGAGCCGGACTGGCCCCAAACCCCTAATACCCGCCGGGACCCAGGGCACGGGTCAGGACCAGGAGATGTGATTCGGGGGGCGGGGCGCTCACGGACCCAGAGCAGCGCGCAAGGAAGCCTCCAGGAAGACTTCGGAAGTAGTAAAAAGAAAGCAACAGGGGCCTTCTGCACAGCACGGGGAACTATATTCCGTATCCTGAAATAACATATAATGGAAAAGAATATGAAAAAGAAGATGTGTGTACAGATGGATAACTGAGTCACTGTGCTGTACACCCGAAACTAACACAACATTGTAAATCAACTGTAGTCCCGTGTAAAATAAAAATTAAATTAAAAGAAGAAGATAGTAAGCCATGATCCCTTTCCTCATGTTCTCACTGTCTAGGGAAGGAAAACTCAGGCACGAATCCAGATTCAATTGAGACCACCTTTTGGGTTATCACGTGTATTGCAACTAAATAAAAAGGCTCTCACCACATATCCCCACAGCAACGCCAAAAAAAGAAATCAAACCTGTGATTTCTGTGTCACGTGTCTTATGTCACAGTCAGTAAAGACGTGAGCACAGTGGGGCTAATCTGTGTTTCTTCCAGAATATCCCCCCGACCCCAGGACGACCTCATTGGAAGCGCCAGCGCCGTGGGAGCCGGCAGTGGAGGCTGGCGGGAGGGGGAGCCCTGCTCTGGGCGGAGAGTAAATCCTGGGTCACAGCAGAAGGGTGAGCGCGGTGCCTCCTCCTCCACGCGGTACTTAACGCAGGGCTGAGCGCGCACCCGCGCCGGAGCTGCGCCCCCGTCATAGCTCCCAGTGTGTTCTTGCTGTTCGTGCATCTCGGCCTAGGACCCGCTGTCCTCAGACTGCTCTGCCTTGGTCTGTACGGGTGAGGCGCGAAGCCACACGCCCAGGAGGTGTGAGCATCGGACGCCACCGGGTGGCAATGGTAAGTGGATTAAATCATATACTTACATAATATACTAACCCTGGAACGGGTGACTCAACGTTGTTCTAACAGAACCATGTGGATTCGCACTAACTAGGCCATGTGGCCTCAGATATTCAGGACTGGAGAGGCGCAGGGGTGGGGTCTCTCCTTCCCAGCATTTACACAGCCACCTACCAAGTGGCTGAGATGCTCTCCTTTACTCCTCACACCCCAAGCAACACGCATGCTTACTCGCTGCGTCTAACTGGTCCCAAATAAGCCACTGCCTAACCGGTGACCTCTTCCGCCTCCCTCTTGCACACACACACTTGAGGTGGAAACTGGTCCACTAATTCACCAGAGACGTTAAAAAAAAACCCTTAAGATAAAACTTCAAACTTAAACCAGACATGCAGTCCAACAAGTCAGCGGGCACACCTTGGCTTTTAAAAGTTCCTAAATGAACAAGCTGCCCTGAGATGCAAGGGAACCAAGGACCCAATTCTACTTGTTTGAGCCGCCAGACACAATAACCTCATTTTGTTCTCATTTATCCTTCTGGAAAAAAAGAGTTATATCACACACACACATATATGTGTGTGTGTATGTGTATGTATATATCAATTAGCTAAAAGTGAAAGCACCGTAAAGACCAGCAAATAGAGAATTCTCTCAAATTCCAAGACCACGATGCAACTTTATAACTTCAGAGCTTACACTTCACAAATACCATAATAACTCCTTCTCCCAAATTTGTAAATTCAATCGCTTCTGATTTTTTTTCTGTTTTCCTAGCAAGCTCTTCCCTCAAAGCTATGAAAAGGGCTTCTTGGCGAGATGCTGAAAAAATACACTTAAGGAGGAATCCCGACTGTGACGGCTCTTTGCAGGTGGGACGCTGGGAAGCGCGAAGCTCGGAACATGACCTGTGAAGTGAGCTACTTACGGCAGGCCTCCGAGTGCCTCTCTAAGCAAGGCCAGTGAGTGCGAGCCGGAGGGGCCAGAGGACGGTGGGGAAGCTGGGGAGGCGACAGGGCCGGGCACAGGGTGGGCCGCAGAGAAGGGCGGAAGGGCTTAAGATGACTAGTGGAAGTCCATCACTGAGAGGAAAAAGGGAGAAGAGCTCTAAAACAAAAAGATGTATATACAAACTGGATCTTATTTTTACTTAGGCTTTTCCCCAACATGTACGGCGATCTATGCTACAAAACCGCCCAAAAGCCAGCCTGAATCTTCCTTTCCTCCTCGAGATCTACAAGGTACTGCCTGTGTTTAAAGGCACTAAAGTATACAAAATCAGGGACTTCCCAGGCGGTGCAGTGGTTAAGACTCCGCATTTCCACAGGTTCCATCCCTGGTCAGGGAACTAAGATCCCACGTGCCATGCGGCGTGGCCAAAGGGGGGAAAAGAGGACAAACTTCACAGACACAGTTTAAAAGAATACAAATTCGCGTTAGGCGTGCTAGAGGCTCAACCTAAGGGTTGCACCTTAACTTCTGAAAATCTATTCAACTACAAAGTGGGCCCCCAAGGGCAGCTCATTGCCTGTCTGAGGCACCCCTTTCCCGCCAAAGCACGTGCCAGCTCCTATTTGGTTAAATCTGGACAGAAGTGAAGCGCGAGGTCATCATTCTGTAGGGCGAGAGAGGGAAATTTTCCAGGAGGCTCTCCCAGGAAGGCTGCACAGCACCTGAGAGTTCAGCCAGGTGAGGAGAGCTGGGAGAAAGACTCGCCTGGGTGCCCCTGGTCGACGGGGTGTGTCGTGGTTGATTTGGCCCTCATCTTCCTGAGTCTTTACTGCCTTTCTTTTTCCAAGGGGAGCCCTTAGCAGGGACGCTGCTGAAGGGCCCTGAGACCTCCAGTTTTCTCCTGGGCATTTACCTCCCAAACTTGCAGAAAATCCTAATGAGGTCAACAAAAACAAACCTCCAAAACCATTCCCTGGCCCGATTTTGTGTTCTTCACTAGACACCAACAGGAAGTCAGAACACTACACTGAGAATGTTCCCAGAAAGTTAGAATCAGTTTCCCTAATATGGCCAGGCCCTAAATATAGCCACAGCTTTTTTGTTCAAAGACACTCCCTTACAGTTGTAGATGGAGGAAACGACGGTGGGCAAGTGAGCCGTAGAGCACAGGAAACCACGACCGTGCATTCAGAGGGCTCTTGTGTCCTTGACAAGGGCTGCCCAAGCAAAGACACCTGGAACACATGCTCTGTCCTCCCCAGGCTCTGTGCCCTCCACCGAGTCTGGGTTACCGGGAGGGAAGAGGAGAAATTACACACCCTGGGCCAGAAGTAATTCTACCGAGTTCTGAGAAGCAACACAGCATCACTAGTACCCAAAGCAGTGAAAGGAGCAGAATTCCCTGCTTGAACTGTAACGATTCAGTTCACCGACAGAACACACGGGAATTTAACGAAGGCGTGTCAAGTCTTCACAACCTACCTTCCAAACAACAACACACACCCACACACACCCCACGGTCACCAAAGACTGGTAACGTTCACGTAACTGCCGTGAGGGACTTTGGGCGCTTTCAGCGAATGGGATTTAAGCGGAGCAAAATCTAGAACACAAAACTTGGCCCAAAATGCAGTCAAAGTTTCGCTTGAAATTTTTGAAAGGTTAAGTGCCCTGGGTCTACACTTCAATTATAAACTCCTTCTGCAAGACATTTTAGCCAAAAAGCACCCAGCAGTGTGTCCGAGTTGGAAGTAGATGCTCAGTAAAACACCTGATGGGAAAAAACTGTTACAGGGAAGTAAATGAACTTCTCAACACAAGCGTGCTGAAAGGCAATACAGGCCGTTTTAAGGCCCCGTGTAAAAGTTAGCCCGGGAGGGCGGATGGGCCTACAGCGTTCAGGCTGGACTGTGCGCTCCAAGCGCGCAGGTCAAATGCAGGGTCTGACGCCCCCATCTGCGGGTCGCGCTCTCTGCGACTTCACGTTCCCTTGGCCGTGAAACGGGGATCGGATCACACCCGGCGCCCCAGGCTGCCGGGCGAGCAACCGGGAGAAAGCAACCGAAGGCACCCAGGATGCCAGCGCGCCGCCCGCGCGCGCGGCGCTTCTCCGGAGGCGCGTACCGGGGGTCGGTCCGTGCGCACACGCACCAGCTTCGCTGCACGGGCATCTCGGGCTCCGCACACGCCCCGCGCAGCCGGCGCCCCGCGGCGGGGAAGCGACTCGCTGCCAGGCACGCGTCCGAGAGCCGGTCCCACGGCGAGGGAGGAGGCGGTGCCGCCTCGCGCCGCGTAGTCTCCCACACAATAGGCTGCAGTGGCGCCCCAGGCCCCCCGCGACCTGCGACCCCCGGGCCCGCGGCGGGCACCCCCGGAGGCCCGGCACCTCCAAGCGGGGGCGGGGCGCCGCGCGGCGCCTGACCGGGGCCCACGGTGCCGGGGCAGCGGCGGCGGCGTGCCGGCGGTCCCCTCCCCTCGTCCCTTCCCGCTCCGAGCCCCTCCGTCCCGCGGCCCCTCACCTGAAGGCCGGCCCCTCCCGGGTCGCCCGGCCCGGGGCCGCCGCCGCCGCCGCCGCTGCCGCGGAGCCGCCGCCGCCCTTCCTGTTGAAGAGCCTCTGCAGCAGGGTCGGGGCCATGGCGCTGCGGCTCGGCTGCGGCTCCGCGGCCTCGGCCCGGCTCACCGCGCGGCCGGGGGCGGCGGCGGGGCCATCGCGGCGCGGGCAGCTGTGCTCGGCGCCGGGGCCGCCGGCCGGTCATATGACGGGGCTGGCCCGCCGCCGCCGCCGCGCGCTGACAGTTCTCCCCGCGGGAGGAGCCGCCGCCGGCGCGGGAGGAGCGCGGCCGCCATTGGCCCCGGGACCCCGCCCGGCCCCGCATCCGGGGGGCGGGGGCCGCGCGGGGCAGGAGGCGGGGGGCAGGGGGCGGGGCGAGGCGCTTAAAGGGGGCCTGGGGAGACGGGGGCTGGGCGCTTAAAGGGGGCGGGGCGGTGGGGCTTCGGGGAGCGGGGGCAGGGCGCTTAAAGGGGGCGGGAGCGGGGGGGCGGAGGGGGCGGCGCTTAAAGCGGGGCCCCGAGGGCGGGGGGCGGGGCTAGCAGGGTGGGGGCCCTGGTGGGCAGGTGGTGGGGACCCGGGGGGCAGGGCTGGGGGCTGGAGTTGGGGGTGGAGGTGGTGGTGATGGTGGGACGGGGGGCGGGGCCTGGTGGTGTTGGGGTTGGGGGGCGGGAGGGCGCTAGCACGCGGGGCGGGGTCTCTTAGGGGGTGGGGCGGGGGGTGGGGCTGGAACTGGGGCCGGGGTCTCGTGGGCCGGGGCGGGGGCGGGGGGTGATGGGCGGGGTCCCGTGGGGGGCGGTGCTTGGGGGGCGCTGGGACTGGGGCCGGGACCCGTGGGAGGGGGCGGGGGGGCGCGGCTCCGAAGGCGGCGGGGGTCCCCGGGGCGCTGCGTCCCTCGGAGCCCCGGAGAGCTGCAGGGCGGGTCTTTGTCGCGTTGAGACAAAGCCGCTGAACCTGGGCCGTCGCCTGTGCAGGTGCGCGGGCTCGTTCGCGGGAGGCGTGCGCTGGGGGAGCGGGCTTCCTGCACGAGGTCGCCGCTCAGGGGCTGATTGGACGGAATCTCGCGACACCTCAGGTACTGGCGCTTGTGCCGGATCCACGTGAGAGTTCTCCGGGTTTGCTTTTGTGAAGTTTTGGGGTTTTTAAATATTTGGTCGAGTAATTTGCTGTTTGGCATCTTGGGCCACCATCCCATAGTTACGTAAAAAGTTGCACGTGGAATTCACCACGTAGATTTAGAAACAAGCTATTTTAGAACAAGGGACTGCTTTCCTAATACACATGTAACAGAGCACATCCTAACCTGATACCAGGCAGAAGCTGTTTGGTGTGGGGGAGGGAGGACTTAGCGTGGTACCTGAGTTCACTCACCTGCCAGCCCCTCCCTGGGTCTGTGAGGACTCCCGGCTGCGGTGTGAGGGACCAGCCTTCCAGCGCTGGCTGCCCAGCTTTTCCACGGTGGTGAGATCCCGACCCACACCATGTCTTGCATGAGCCGCGGTAACTGAGCGCTTCACCTGGCTTCTCTTAGACTTGTTGGAAGGAGGACTCCTGGAGACTCCAAAAGGCAAATGTATTTCCATGAATAGAAATATAATCCAACATATCTTTTCTGGGCCCACTTTAATTTGCATTATCATTTTTTATTGCGTAGGTTTCTGGCCTTGGTGGGAAACTAGCTGTGAGTGAAGATGTGCTGAAATTTCACAAAAGTATGGGAAAGGTGGTAGAAATTGAAACGCAGTCATTTTTGTTTTCCTTCAGATTTTTACGGTTAAAATGGTGGATTAAATGTTCATGCCGGTTCATCCTTTCCCATGATGGAGTGTGCACAGAGCCCTGATTTGCAGCTCTGCTGTTTCTCTCTGTTTATTGAAAGCATCTACCTCACCGGACTGCCAGTATTGGTCAGTATCCTGTATTTCAGGTATTGGTCTCATCTGTTGTGATTTTATTAAGACAAGGTCCTGGGTCATATCATGGCCGGCCACACACCGCCGTTCCTTACCCCATCCTTGGTCAGAAAATGTCTTTTATTCTTAAAACTAAAATCTGCATACTCGTGGTGTGCCTAGCAGCTTTTGCAACAGCGTACGAAAGAGGAATTTGATGTGGTGTCCTCTGTTCCTCACCTCCAAGGGCTGTTTCTGTCCCACCCCTGTCCAAGTCTGTGGGATCATCCACAAGGGACAATTAAAAACTCAGCCTGCCCTGACATCTTTCTCAATTTCGGACCTGACTGGGCAACTCTAAAGGAAAAGTGTGCATTTACAGCTAGAGACAGCACTTCAGTTGGGGGAGAAAAAAGGAACTGAAATGGTGCCCTTCTCCCGCTTTGCTTCCTCTCAACTCCACGTAGTTCCTCATCCCGGTTCTGGCCACACCTTGCTTGCTTTGGATTTTAAGTGTTACCAAAATCCTGACCAACCGAGTTCTGGGCGACAGCTCCAGCCCTTGCACCCCAGCTTCACTGTTCCTCCTCCTGGCTGTGCCGGGCCTCTTCGGAAACCCCTTGTGTCCCCTGGCATCCCTTGGTCACTGCCTCACCCCTGAGGCTCGGCGTCGTCCCAGGCTCCAGCACTGGTCCTTCCGTGGTCTCATTCACCTCATCCTCCGTCTTGGAAAATAATCTTCCGGCTGCTGCTGCAGGCAGCCACGGAGAGGAGGAGGAACTCAAACAGTATCTTGAGGGTCTGGAGATGCAGAAGAGGTCTCAGATGGGGAAGTCTGACTTCCTGGTCCTGTTCCATTCTGAGTCCCGGTGAGCGTTCCCTCCAATCTGAGTGTGAGTTCTGTAAATTGCTGTCGGTGTTTTGCTTCCACAATTAGACTGTCGTGGAGCCTGTAGCCTCCCCGATACCTGTTACCCCCTTCTTCCCAACAGAAGGCCAGTTTTGTTCAGGTGTCCCTTCCTCCCCCAGGCCTGCGTGCCTCAGGGCTCACCGACACTGTCCCCAGCCTGAGTCTGAAAGACCTACGGGAAATGCCGTTGCTTTTGCAAGGTGGTAGCTCAGGAATGAGCTCATGGGGAACAGGAAGCAAGAGGGAAAGGAGCCAGAGGGGAAGGAGGCGTTCTGGAAGTTTCTGCACTCTTCATAGAGAGCTATAAGGAGGGAGGTGGGGTTTTTCCTTCCTTCGGAGGTTGTATGTCTACGTGTAACGCGATAGCTCTTTTGCTGCAGCCCGAGCATGAAACCAGCCAGAGCAGGGAAGTGTGTCCCTCAATAACATTATTGAGCCACAGACCCTGTACCCCGGCTGACCTTCCCCATTCAGTGAGATAATTCGCTAGTATCTGAAGCCAAAAGCAGTGTATAAGAGAGGGTCCTGTTCTCTGTCCTCCATTGCCTGTTATTTGAGGCAAATAAACCTGCTTAACTTTCAGTGTACCGGGGGAACAGTCATCACCAATGGACCTCCCCTATTGTTTTCATATTTTGATGTCATTTTGCAAATCATTTATGAGGCAAGAATAAAGGAATGGTGAAAATAATTTTTAATCAATTTTTATGGGAGTAGAGTTGCTTTACAATGTTGTGTTAGTTTCTACTGTACAGCAAAGTGAATCAGCCATACATACACATATATCCTCTCTTTTTGGGATTTCCTTCCCGTTTAGGTCACCACAGAGCATTGAGTAGAGTTCCCTGTGCTATACAGAGGCTAGGTTCTCGTTAGTTGTCTATTGTATACATAGTTATGTGAAAAATAATTTTTAAATTAATTTTAAAAAGTATTTAAACATAGCAACCTCAATTTTTTATTGCATATTTTCCTACATTTGAAGGAACGTTACCCTAACTGGCCATGAATACAACTATTGACAGGACCGAGGATTATGGATTCTTGTATCTCCAGCTCCGTACGTGGATTCTGTGAGGTAATCGGTAGCAGGGATGTGGGGTTTTTTGAACAAATTAAATGTAAAAATGTCAATCTGATACTGTTACTTCTCAGTTTAAAAAACTGCCCACGAGACACTTCCTTCTTCCAAACTTAAAAAAAATAGTTTCTTTTCAGGTAATATTTACCTATTTATTAATGCCTCTAAGGTGTGTAACTTTGGTTCAGGCACTTAAATCCATGCACATATTTCAGATTCTGTGGACTTTATTTCACCTCCAGAGGTGAGGTCTTGGGAGCAATACAGAAACCCTCTCCCACGCACTCATTCACACTCAAACACAGTGTGTAACATTTAGAGAATGCAGGGAGGTACCAAGATGGATATGGTCATGTGTCCATCTGCAAGCCGGGTAAGTAGAAATAGCTACACGTAACATGTGTGTGACCTTCCTTCCTTCCTTTTTCTTTCTTTTTTTTTTTTTCTTTTTTGTTCACTTGTTCATTTGACGGGGATTTTATTTTGGGGATCTGATGACCGCTTAAGTCAGTAGTTCAACAGACATCATACTTCATTGCTCTTCAATCGTGAATTCTACGTGAATTCATCCAGTTCTCGTATTTAGCCAGTAGTCATCTGGTGTGCCAATGCCACCTCTGCCCTAGCCACTGACCCTTCCCTGTTTGTTGCACAAAAATTACTTTGGAATTCTGCTTCAAACTGGGACTTGCCCACCCACACTCTGTCCCACCTCCACTTCCGCAAAGCCCGCTAAAACGACAGCAGAGGAATAAGAAAGCGTCGGCCTGCGAGGAACGAGGACAGAGGGCAGGAGAGATTTCCACAAACGTTTGGCCAAGGACAAGCGTTTGCAGGTGGAAAGTGGATGAAGGAGGGGTAACTAGCTGATCAAAGAGGAGTTCAACCCAAGAATGAAGACGACTCTGAAGCCTCTGCACTTGGGAGGTGAGGGTCCCTGAAGGACGGGTGGAGGTCTACATGTGAACTAGTTAGACCCCAGGGCCCTTCTGTCCTCACCCTGCACTGCCAGCCACTGTCTATCCATCGTGGGCCGAAGAGGGGCCTCAGGTGAGTGCCTGGCCAGAGAGAGAGGACGGCAGCAGACAAAAGCTCTCCAGACACGTGCCGTGGCAGGAGCCCAGTGGAACGCCGGGTCTCTACTGGAGCGCCTGCTTGTGGATTTCACAAATCAGTACTCCACACGGAGAATGTCTTCTAAGATGTTTAGAGTCTCACTCTTCAGTATGAAGGGCAGTCCCGGAATCGGTAACCATGTGATGGGTACCTGCAACACGGTAAGGAAAATACACACAGACGTGAAAGGGGTCCGGAGCAAACAGACAGTGCAGGGAGAACGGACTTCAAAGCTGCGACTGACGAACAGCAGCAAAGGGACACGGTGCGATATGCCTGTAACACAGAAGCAGGTAGCGATGAAAGAGCCCTCAACAAGAAAGCTCTCTGGAAAACTAAATACATGATGTAAATAAAATATTCCGTGAAAAGAACTGAGGGATGAAGTTGGGAAAGATGGAAAATAGAAGAGGAAAGATGAGAAAGCGGGTGAATCCATCCAGAGACTTACTAATCGGAGCCTCAGAAAGGAGATCAGAGGAAACAGTGGGGAGCAAATCACCAAAGAAATAATAAAAGAAGATTTCCCATAGCTGAAGGGGAGGTGTCCCCATATGGATAGGGCCTGCCCAGAACAAGACATGTCCTTGAACTTCAAGGCATTTCATCATTAAATTTCAGAACACCTTGGATAAGGGAAAAAAAAACTGTAAAACCTTTCAGAGAGAAAAGCTAATGAACAAATGGAGCAGGACTCAGAACAGCATCAGAGTCATTTCTAGACGCTTTTTTTTTTTTTTTTTTTTTTTGCGGTATGCGGGCCTCTTACTGCTGTGGCCCCTCCCGTTGCGGAGCACAGGCTCCGGACGCGCAGGCGCAGCGGCCACGGCTCACGGGCCCAGCCGCTCCACGGCACGTGGGATCCTCCCGGACCGGGGCTCGAACCCGCGTCCCCTGCATCGGCAGGCGGACGCTCAACCTCTGCGCCACCAGGGAAGCCCTCTAGCCGCTTTTGATGGTGGCAGACAACAGAGTGCCACCTTAAACGTTCAGAGGGAAGACTGTTTTCATCCTAGGATCCTTGACTAAACTAAACCGTAAATCAGTAGCATAGAATACACACACTTTTAGATACACAAGTTCTCAAACATTGTACCTCCATTCTTTTTCAGGCAGCTGGAAGATGTACGTTAGCAAAATAGGGGATTAAAACAAGAAAAAGGAAGATACAGGCAAGAAGATACTAGGAAAAAAAAGCAGCTAGGTGGCAGGAAGGGTGACCAGGACCTCTAGAAAACAACAGGCTAGAGACAGGAGAAGGGAAGGGGCTCCAGAGGTAGCTAAGCAAAACAGAACGGAAGTATTCAAGTGTAAGGAGTATATTCTTAGTAAGTATATGGCAGAGATGCTGGAGCAGTGGGGAAAAATTAACGATAGGTAGCTGGAAAAACCAAACAAATGATAAAATGAGGCAATTATTAACTTCAGAAAAAAAGAAAGCGTGTGCAGGAAAAGAAAAAGTGTGGTTGCACTGCATTACTTGGCCCTTGGTCACTGAGTAACCGATATTTATATAGTCTCACTATTGTAACGTCAGCTATTGATTTAACAAAAATTATACGTAACTATGCTGGGGGAGGGCAGAGGAAAAGTGGGGTCGGGGTAAGGGAGGGGTGGTCTAGTATTTATTCACAATGGCGGGAAGTCAAGAGACAAGGACTTAAATTGGCAAATCAAGAAACAGTGACAGAAGCATATAACTTTTTAAAGAGATGGAGGAAAATATCAGTGAAGCTAGAAAAGTTGAAGGTGGTAACCTGTAGGGCTGGCACTGGCTGTGGGAAAGGGTGAGCAGGGGACCGCTGGGTTTTATTATAAAGCCTTTTAGTACTGTTTGACTTTTTATTTTATCTATTTTATTTTTAAAACATCTTTATTGGAGTATAATTGCTTTACAATGGTGTGTTAGTTTCTGCTGTATAACAAAGTGAATCAGCTATACATATACATATGTCCCCATATCTCCTCCCTCTTGCATCTCCCTCCCTCCCTCCCTATCCCACCCCCCTAGGTGGTCACAAAGCACCGAGCTGATGTCCCTGTGCTATGCGGCTGCTTCCCATTAGCTATCTATTTTACATTTGGTAGTGTATATATATATATGTCCATGCCACTCTCTCACTTCGTCCCAGCTTACCCTTCCCCCTCCCCGTATCCTCAAGTCCATTCTCTACGTCTACGTCTTTATTCCTGTCCTGCCCTTAGGTTCTTCAGAACCATTTTTTTTTTAGATTCCATATATATACGGTATTTGCTTTTCTCTTTCTTACTTAACCTCACTCCGTATGACAGACTCTAGGTCCATCTACCTCACTACAAATAACTCAATTTTCTTTCTTTTTATGGCTGAGTAATATTCCATTGTATATATGCACCACATCTTCTTTATCCAGTCAACTGTCGATGGACACTTAGGTTGCTTCCAGGTCCTGGCTGTTGTAAATAGAGCTACAATGAACATTGTGGTATATGCAGCTTTTTGAATTATGGTTTTCTCAAGGTATATGCCCAGTAGTGGGATTGCTGGCTCATATGGTAATTCTATTTTTAGTTTTTTAAGGATCCTCTATAGTGTTCTCCATAGTGGCTGTATCAATTTACATTCCCACCAACAGTGCAAGAGGGTTCCCTTTTCTCCACACCCTCGCCAGCATTTATTGTTTGTAGACTTTTTGATGATGGCCATTCTGACCGGTGTGAGGTGATACCTCACTGTAGTTGTGATTTGCATTTCTCTAGTGATTAGTGATACTGAGCATCCTTCCATGTGATTGTTGGCCATCTGTATACCTTCTGTGGAGACTGTTTGACTTTTTAAATGATAGATATGAATGTGCTTGTGTGTGTGTGTTTTCCTTTGATAAAAAGTAAAGTTTGTTTTTAAACAGTCTCACTTGTGGACATTGTTCAAGTCCTATTTCTGGGCCTGATCCTGTTAGATTCCAATCTAGTGAGAGTGGGACTCAGGAAATGAACTTTACATAGAACCTCAACAAATTCGGATGCAGGGACTTTCCGGTGGTACAGTGCTTAGGAGTCCACCTGCCAGTGCAAGCGATACAGGTTCAAGCCCTTGTCCAGGAAGATCCCACATGCCGCGGAGCAGCTAAGCCCGTGAGCCCCAACTACTGAGCCCGCGTGCCCCAACTACTGAGCCCACGTGCCACAGCTACTGAAGCCTGCACGCCTAGAGTCCATACTCTGCAACGAGAGGCCACCACAATGAGAAGCCCACCCACCACAATGAAGAGCAGCCCCTGCTCCCCGCAGCTAGAGAAAAAGCCCGCACGCAGCAATGAACACCCAATGCAGCCAAAAATAAATAAATTAATTAATTAAAAAAAAAGAAAATTGGATGCAGATGGTTTGTGGACAATACTTTGAGAAACATCACTCAGATCCCCTGAAATTCTACACAAAGTCTTTCAAGAATGTGCAGTTTTTTGGAGAGAGACCATACTTTTAAGATTCTCTTTGATGCCCCCAAACCCAAAAAAGTTTAAGCATTGCTGTTCTCTGTCTGCCTTCCTTCCAAGAATAATTGAGATTCCATTCGTTAATTAAGGTCAAAAGCACAGCTAATTATTGTCGTAGTGAGTTCAGTACTTTGTAAAACTCATTAATGTTATGGACTGGAAAGCACTGGATGAATTTTCAGTCCATTGCTTAGCACATTACCAAGGAGAATAGCAGTGCATTAGCACTGCAGTGCATTGAATATAAATCGAGTGGCTTGATACACTAACACAAGTGTAAATCAACCATACTTCAATTTAAAAAAAAATCTAGTGGCTTGAAAAAGTTAATGTGGCATCTACCAGTGATGTTGACCAAGCCTATAGTTAAATTTTATGCAGTTGAAAAAAACATGCATATATTGTCATTCGGTGGTATCTTTATATAATAATGCCACATAAATAGTTCTGGAGTCCAACTAGAAAAGTTAATGCAGGTATTTTGACAACCTTGTACTTTTATTCAACATTTTAGTAACTTTATGGTGTAGGCCAGACTTTCTCAAATTTATTTAACCTTTCAACCTTTTAAAAATTGTTTTTGTCTTTATAAAACATGAGAGGAGTTCATGAGTTGTGGTTTGGATTAAACTAGACAGCAAAATATGATTTCAGATTAATTGCTGGAAGGAATTAAATTTGGATTCATACGTTTTCTTTAAACCTTGTTATACATTGAGAAGTTAGAGCAGTTACTTTTTTATTTTAGTGACTATAAAAAGTATAAAATATTTTTAAAAGATACATCACATAGACCCGCACAAACCAGTAGCCAAGTTAGTATTTGTTGAATGAATAACAACATATAGCATGGCAATTGTTAGTTATTGAAGCAGATTGTATGCCAATTTGCATATCAAATGTTTCTTATTAATAGATCAGTCGTCTCTGATATTCTTAGGTGTGGCACACTATTTCTTCAAAATAATAGCAAACCCATCCGTAACACTTACCGTGTCCCAGACCTTGTTCTAAGCATTGTTGTTAGTTCATTTAACCCTGGCAACAACCCTATGAAGGAAGTAGTATTATCACTCCCATTTTACAGATGAGAAAACTGATACACGCAGTTAAGTAGCTGTGCACAGCTAATAAGCAGCCAAGCAATGATTAGAAACCATCAGTCTGGCACTAGAATCTTATCCTTTTAACTACTCTCACAAGACAAGACAAACTATTACAGAAAAACAATCACATAAGCAATTATATCAATATAATGTACAATAAAATATCAAATGAAATCTGCATGATACCTCTTGTTTAACAGGGAAAGATTTTGCATCATTCTTTGATATCCTTGAACTAATATTTCTATTTCACTTCTCTCACATAATTTTATCTTAATGTAAAACAATTTGCATACTTCAAAATCTTTGATTATTCAATTATATTCTGTAACAAAATATGTATATAAATTTAATTTTCTGGGCTAATGAAGTTCTAAATTAAAATATTCTATCATTCTAGTTCAAAATTTGTCAATATAACAAAAATTTATAATTCTTAAACATAAAAAGTACAATTGTGCTATAAATGCATTTCTCAATGACAGATAAAGCTAAGATTCACCTTATTCACTGTCATGGATAAATATTACTCATTGCAAGAATCAGATAGGTTCAACATTAATTCATACTTTTCCTTTGTTGTTATAGATGTAAACGCTGACAAACTGTATTTACATAAATAAGTAGATGAGAATGGAAGGAATTTTGTTACAGCATTCTAATTTTTTCCAAGTCAAATTTTTAAAAAATCACTGTGTTCTAAACATTAAAAATTAGACTGGTGTCCAACATATGAAAAACTCACTGTTAGAAGTTATTAACTTCCAGCTGTTTTTCATGGACTTTCTATTCTCTTCTATGTATTTGTTTTTTCCTTTCCAGTCAATTATGAGACTCTCATCATTATAGATTTAGAGGATATTTTGATTTCTGTCAAGGGCCAAGTCCCTCACTTACTCTCATTCTCACAAAAAAAATTTTTTTGGGCTCTTATTTACCTTTCCCAGTCATTTTTATGATCAACTTGTCAATTTTGTAAAAATCTGGGTTGGGATGCTTACTGAAGTGCACTGAACTTTAGCATATTTGATATTGTTCCAGTACTGAGTCCACCTATCCAGGAACTCAGCAAGTCTCTCCACCTCTGCAAGCCTTGTTTCATGTCCCACAATGAAGTTTCATAGCTTTTGTTTCATGGGTTTCGCATATTTTTTTTCTGAATTTAAGATACATATATTTTGACCACTTTAAAGGCATTCTCTCTTCCTTCCTTCCTTCCTTCCCTCCTTCCTTCCTCCCTTCCTTCCTTCCTTTTTCTTTTTTTCCTCTTGCCATCCCAAATAGATTGCAAACCCTTGTGGGACTGGAAATGAACTGCCTTATAACCTCCTAAGTGCCTAGGACAAAGCTGTGCTGGAACGGTTGCTAAGGAAAGAAATACTTGTTGAAGAAATCAATGAATGAAAGTCCTGATTCATAAACTAGAAACGCGACAGGAATAATCTGGGAGAGATTCTTGGAAAGGATTCAAAAGAATTATAGTTCCTTAAAACTGGATGATAGTGTGGCTTGATTATACCACATGGCAGATTTGACAAGCCGTTTGATATTTTTTTTTTAACTAAAGAGACAAAATGACCTGGATATTAGACAGATTCTCCCAGTGTGGATTCACTCAAAGATCCAGAGGAGATAAATATTTGCTTCTGATTTCCTAAGGCTTTGAGAAAAAAGCTAAAGTTTTTCCACCTACGAGGGTTCCAGAAACATTATTTTCACTGAACATTAAGGATCATTTAAATTTTTCTTTTAAGAAGGATGTCTGGGGAGTTCCCTGGAGGCCTAGTGGTGAGGATTCGGCGCTTTCGCTGCCATGGCCCTGGGTTCAACCCCTGGTCGGCGAGCTGAGGTCCTGTAAGCCACGTGGCGTGGAGTTGGGGGTCTCCTTCCTCCTCGAGGCCAGTTTCAAACTCCTCCCCTCCCCCCAACCCCAGCTTTGAATCTCACGGCATCAGATACACCACCTCCTGTGCCTCACTGCCCTTTGCCCTTATTTCTCAGAGGTTTTAGCAGCTGGCTCCTGGTCCTTGTCTCCAGGAAAAGTCCTGTCGTGATTCCAAGTCATTTCAATATCCGTTTGGCTCAGGCTTCAGCTTTCCAGCCCTCAGCCCCTTGACTTCCTTTCTTCCTAGGCTTTTGCCTGGGTCAGTCATGCACCGTGAGGTCACGCCCTGGAGCTTGACCTCATACTCTCCATGGCCAGCATCCTCTGGTGCCACCACTGGCACCCCTGACGCCTCTGGTCCCTGACACCCTGTCCCTGTGCTGAGGTCTGCAGCCCCTCGACCCACCACCTCCCGGTCACGCCGCAGCCCCCCGGACCCCCTCTCTCCTCCTTAACTAGCATACTTGGTCAATTACTGCTTCACTCCCTTGCAGAGAGTTCTAATAACCACCTGCCCTATCCATCCTCCTTCCTTCCAAGATGCTAGAATTAGAGCTGAGCACACCGCTGGCCATATACACCACATTTCCTGGGCTTCCTTGATTTAAACGTGGCCGTAGAACTAACCTTTTACCGACGGAATATGAGCCTAAGTGATGTGCGACCCCTGCAGGCTAGGCCCTTAAAACAAGGGCAGTGCTTTCTCCTCTTGCGTTCTTTCGCCTCCCGGTAACGGGTAAAGGTGTGCCGGCTTCCCAGTATCCACGATTCCGACGGGAGCAAAGCCCTGTCGCGAAAGACAAACGAGAGAGAAGGCCCCCCTCTTCCCCTTCAAGGATCCTCTGAAGCTGAGACCTAGCGACCTGTCACGGTCACGTTGGCCTGTGGCTTGAAATAGACATAAACTCTGCTTTAAGTCTCAGCGTGAATGTTGGATTGCTTTGTTCCAGCCGCCTAGCTTGACTCTGAAGAATACGGCTCCCGGCGCCCTTGGTTCTCTCCCGTCTGAATAGTCCCCCTGCAGGACCACAGGCCTGGTTGAAACGCCACCTCCCCTCGCCCGCGCTCATCCAGGGTATCCGGCCGGAGAAAAACTCTTGCTCATCAGGCTCAGTGGTTCATTTCTGGCCACTGAACGCGCAGTAGGCTGTGATCGCCGCCTGGTAATCACAGCATGCCTCCCCCTCGCCCGCCCCCCGGGACAAACCATCCTCCTTGCCCTCGCCTCCCACAGGGCATCCCCAGCCCTGCTGAGGGAACTGCAAGCTCCAGGATTTCAAGGCGCGCCTGTCTCCTAGCGCCCGTGCCCACCTCCTGTTACTGTGGGTGACTGGCCCGTTCTTCCACGTTTGCACCAGATCGCAAAACTTCTTCTCTATGCAGAGGCTTTACCCTAGCCATTCTCCCTTCTCTCGGGCACCGTCGCGTTTTCTCTCTCGGCTTCCCCTTCCCCATAGCATACAAATGTTCCTTTATTTCTCCCACCTTGAAAAAAAATCTAAAAAGCCTTTCAAGCACCCTTTGCTTCTGGCTATCCCTTCAGCACTCCGCTGCTGCTTTTTTATATGTCTCGAATTTAGCTTTCGTCTTTTTATTTTAAATTATTTTGAAAAACTTCAAGCATACACAAAGGTAGAAAGACGTATATTATTACCCAGTTTCAAAGACTGTAAACATTTTGTCACTCTTATTTCATGCACCCGCCTTCCCTAAATCTGGAGTGTCTTAAACCAAATCCCAGACGTCGTATCATTCACTTGTAAATCATCCACTGTACATCTCTAACAGATAATGACTCTAAAAAATGCCAGTCACAATACCCATATCATACAACAAATCTACAATGAATACATGATCGGGGTTTAAATTCCCTAGTTTGTCTCAAAAACAGCTTTTTTAAATAATAGATTGGCTCAACTCAGGCACTCACCATATTGTATTTAGAGGCGGTTTTTCGTCTCTAACGCTTTCTCCCCCTCCCCTCTTTTCATGCCATTTTTGTTTCCTGGGGTTTTATACAAAGCTCATTTTCCCCGTGGAAGTCCCCACGTTCTGGATTCGGCTTACTGCAGCCTCATGACTTTGGCCAGCATGTTCCTGTCTCTCCTATATTTCCTGTAAATTGATAGTAATAGCTTTTTTTTTTCCATTTTAAAAAATCGAAGTTGATTTACAATGTTGTGTTAGTTTCAGGTGTACAGAGAAGTGATTCAGTTATATACATATAGAATACATATATATTTTTTTCATATTCATTTCCATTCTGGTTTATTACAGGATATTGACTATAGTTCCCTGTGCTATACTGTAGGTCCTTGTTGATTCTCTATTTCGTATATAGTCGTGTGTATCTGTTCATCCCAAACTCCTAATCTATCCTCCCCCCCCCACCCCTTTGGTATCCACAAGTCTGTTCTCTATGTCTGTGAGTCTGTTTCTGTTTCATAGATAAGTTCATCTGTATCCTATTTTAGATTCCACGTATAAGTGTGACATCACGTGGTATTTGTCTTTCTCTGTCTGGCTGACTTCACTTAGTAGGCTCATCTCCAGGTCCCTCCGCGTTGCTGCCAATGGCATCATTTCATTCTTTTTCTGGCTGAGCGGTAGTAACATCTTGAGGCTTGGTTCTCCGCTTTCTGGAACCCACCTCGGTCTCGCGTTCACCCTACTACCCTCTGAGACTGTGTGTGGTCAGGCTCCTTGACGACCCACATCGCTCCGACAGACGGAATGAGCCGTTCTCAGGGCCCTCTTCCCACCCCACTGGCAGTGCGGGAACTTCTCACTGTGCCCCCTTGGTGACCTCCTTTGTCCGGCTCGCAGGGCTCCGCCCTTGGGTTCTGCTCTTAACCTCACTTGTTGCTACCTCTCAGTCTGTTCTGTGGCTCCTCTGACCACTCCTACCTCTACGTGCTGGTGCACTGGAGGATGCTTTTTCATTTCCCTTCTCTACATGCACTAACTTGATGCTCTCATCCATCCAGTTCTCAGGCTTTGATGGCCATTTTATATGTGCTGACGTCCTAATTTTAGAGCTTTGGCCTGGGTCCCTCCCCCAAACCCCAAATTCGTATAGCCAGCTGTCGCGCTGGTATTTCCATCTGCGTGTCTGACGGGCACCTCCACACGGTCCCGTCTGTGATTGGACACCTGAGCTCCTTCCCAATATGCTCCCCCCTTAGACTCCTTCATCACAGTTCATAGAACGTCACCCTTCCAGTTTTTCAGGTCAGAAATCTCAGAGTCATTCTAGACTCTTTCTCTCAGCCCCAGATAGAATCTGTCATAAATCCGAGCGACTACTTTCACAACACACCCACAGTCTGGATATTTCCCACCGCCTCTACTGCTGTCATCTTGAGGCCACCCTTTGTCATCTCGTGCCTCGCCCCATCGCTGCTAACTGCTCCGCCCCAGTCCCTGATCTTAGCACAGCAGTTAGGGTGAGCTTTCAAAAGTGCAGGTCACCACCTTGCTCTGGGAAGCACGGCCATCATCACAAAGTCCACAAACAGTAGATGCTGGAGAGGGTGTGGAGGAAAGGGAACCTCCTTCCCCCTCCACTGCTGGTGGGAATGTAAATTGGTGCAGCCACTATGGAGAACAGTATGGAGGGTCCTCAAGAAAGTAAAAATAGAATTACCATGTGATCCAGCAATCCCACTCCTGGGCATATATCTGGACAAAACTGTAATTCAAAAAGATATGTGCACCCCAGTGTTCACAGCAGCACTACTTGCAATAACCAAGATATAGAAGTAACCTAAGTGTCCATCAACAGAAGAATGGATAGAAAAGATGTGGTACATATATGCAATGGAATATTACTCAGCCATAACAGAGAATGAAATAATGTCATTTGCAGCAATATGGGTGGACCTAGAGATGATCATACTAAGTGAAGTACGTCACACGGAGAAAGAGAAATATCATATGATATCACTTGTATGTGGAATCTAAAAAAAACGATACAAATGAACTTATTTACAAAACAGGAATAGACCCACAAGCATAGATAACAATCTTATGTTTACCAAAGGGGAAGGGGGAGAGGGATAAACTGGGAATTGGGGAATGACAGATACACACCGCTATATATAAAATAAATAAACAACAAGGACCTACTGTATAGCATAGGGAACTATGCTCAATACCTTGTAATAACCTCTAATGGAAAAGAATCTGAAAAAGAATATATACGTATATATTCAGATGTGTGTATATATATGTGTGTGTATGTGTGTTTCTGTCCTGCTCCCCCAAAACTTCTCTGCCATCTCCTGCATGGTCCCCCCTTGCTTTCCCCAGTCTGGCCACACTGGCCCTCCTGCTGTCCCGCCACCTACCTGCCTCTCCCTCCGCCAGCTCCACTCAGCTTTAGGTGCTCTGCCTGGGCTTGTCTTCACGCTGCATCAGCACAGCTCACTCCCTCACTTCCTTCAGACTTTGCCTTTCCATCGAATCCTTTCCTGACTACCCTCTTCAAAATTACATTCCCCTAGAAGTAGAATTGGTGGGTCAAAAAGCATAAGCATTTGAGTTTTCATAAATCCTAAATTTGACCAAATTACTGTCACCAGCATGAGCATACAAGTTTCCCCTAGAGCCTGGCCAATTGAGGCTGCTAACAGCTTTTGAATTCTTGACAATCACAGTGTAGTTTAATTTGCCTTTCTTTCCTCATGTGAGAGTTTGAACATCAGCTTAAGAGCCATTTCTGGCCATCTGTATGTCTTCTTTGGAGAAATGTCTATTTAGGTCTTCTGCCCATTTTTGGATTGGGCTGTTTTTTTGATATTGAGCCACATGAGCTGCTTGTATATTTTGGAGATTAATCCTTTGTCAGTTGCTTCACTTGCAAATATTTTCTCCCATTCTGAGGGTTGTCTTTTCGTCTTGTTTATGGTTTCCTTTGCTGTGCAAAAGCATTTAGGTTTCACTAGGTCCAATTTGTTTATTTTTTATTTTATTTCCATTTCTCTAGGAGGTGGGTCAAAAAAGATCTTGCTGTGGTTTATGTCAAAGAGTGTTCTGCCTATGTTTTTCCCTAAGAGTTTTATAGTGTCTGGCCTTACACATGAAAAGATGCTCAACATCACTAATCATTAGAGAAATGCAAATCAAAACCAGAATGAGGTACCTATCACTTCACACTGGTTAGAATGGCCATCATCAAAAAATCTACAAACAATAAATGCTGGAGAGGGTGTGGAGAAAAGGGAACCCTCTTGCACTGTTGGTGGGAATGTAAATTGATACTGTCACTATGGGGAACAGTATGGAGGTTCCTTAAAAAAACAAAAATAGAACTACCATATGAGCCAGCAATCCCACTGCTGGGTATATACCCTGAGAAAACTAATTCAAAAAGCTACGTGTACCACAATGTTCATTGCAGCACTATTTACAGTTGCCAGGACATGGAAGCAACGTAAGTGTCCATCGACAGATGAATGGATAAAGAAGATGTGGCACATATATACAATGGAATATTACTCAGCCATAAAAAGAAATGAAACTGAGTTATTTGTAGTGAGGTGGATGGACCTAGAGTCTGTCATACAGAGTGAAGTCAGTCAGAAAGAGAAAAACAAATACCGTATACTAATGCACATATATGGAATCTAAAAAAACAGTACTGATGAACTTAGGGGCAGGACAGGAATAAAGACACACATGTAGAGAACGGACTTGAGGACACAATAGGGAATTCGGAAGCTGGGACGAAGTGAGAGAGTGGCATGGACATATATACACGACCAAATGTAAAATAAATAGCTAGTGGGAAGCAGCCGCATAGCACAGGGAGATCAGCTCGGTGCTTTGTGACCACCTAGAGGGGTGGGATAGGGAGGGTGGGAGGGAGACCCAAGAGGGAGGGAATATGGGGATATATGTATATGCATAGCTGATTCACTTTGTTACACAGCAGAAACTAACACACCATTGTAAAGCAATTATACTTCAATAAAGATATTAAAAATAAATAAAATACAAATGCTACTACAACATTAAAGAAAAAGAGCCATTTCTGTTTCCATTTCTGAAAACTGTAAGTTCATATTCCTCATCCACTTTTCTAAGGATGTTGGTCCTCTCATTTACTTGGTAGAAGCTCTTTGTGAACTACAGAAGTGAGTACTTGCCTGTGATAATAGTTGGAATTGCCAACTACAAACTGGCACTTGCCATCTACCTCTACAAGGATTAAATCACGGGGCGCGGCAGCTGCTGACCTGCAACACCCCCTGAAAGGAGTTCAGGCTGGAGATCAGGAAGGAGGCCCTCTGTGCTCTGGGAGAAACTGGCAGAACAGGTCTTCAGATATTTTCAGGAGACGATTTTATGAACTCAGTTTCTTGCATCTCCTCGTATCTAGAAAAGCACTAAAATCATCAACGGCGACATCTGCTCCTTGTGACTAGCAGCAAACTCCTGCCAAAACGTGTGCTTGACCGCATGTCCCCCCTTCACTAGAGTCGCGTATATACTGACCTCCCCCCACCTCTTCGGAGCAGTTCCTTAGAGCTCTCTGAAATGCTGTCTCTCAGGCTCTCGTCCTCCTTTTGCCCCAAATAAAACTTAACTCACAACTCTCACATTGTGCATTTTTTTTTCAGTCTACAGAATAAAATGTTCCCAGCTTGTCATTTGCCTTTGACTTTATTTACGATGGGTTTTTCTATGCAGAATTTTTAAAAATTGGAAGTCTATTTCATTAATATTTTCTTTTATGGGCTCTGAGTATTGTGTCATACTATAAAATCCCTCTCCCATCTGAGATAACTTTTCTTTCCATTTAAATCTTTTATGCACCTGGAATTCATTTTGGTACAAGATGCGTGTTACATGTCCGACGTTACTGCTTTTTCAGATGGTCCCCCATTTGCCCCGCACCGTTTGTTGAATGCTCCATGTTTTCTCCGTTGACATGAAACGCCTCCCAGGAGATTCTTGGGCAGACTTCATGGCTTCTGAGCTGAGCTTGTGGTGACAGTGGTTCCTCTTTGTGAAACCTCTCCAGGCGGGCACAGACCTCAAACACGCCACTGAGAGCTGCAAACAAGTCAAACCTGCACCAGTACCGGCGTGTGTGAGGTCTCCAAACTGCAGCCTGGAATGATGTGAGCGCATGATTCCCATCTAGTTGGTTTCTTTATTGGAGAGACATACCGTCTCTCCAATAAAGTCAGGAGGTGACAGGGAACAGTCACATGGTTTTGGTTGTTTGTTTTGCAGACTCTACTCTGTCAACATGTGCGGAAGACCCGAACTTAATATTTGCAAAGCACTTTGAACTATGGAGAAGAAAGGTGCTATGTAATCCTTGTGTTATCTTTTAGATTTTGAGCCTGTTACTGTGACATCAACATCCTAGGCTTAATGAAGTTTTATTTCAGCTAATATAAGTTCATCCCTCTGTGTTCAACTAGCTGTGAAACCAAGCCACTGGGTGTGGATTATGAGGGCTGAAGTTTTGCGGGGTGGGGTGAAATTTTTCAGAACTCGTGATAGCATATGAGACCACTGAAGCCGGTTTACCTGCCTTCTATCTACAAGGGTGCTTTTTAAACTAGGACACACATCTATTGTTCAGTGATAATTATAGTGATAATGCTGACACTAAGATACTGAAAAATCCTGCTGCACCTTTTGAATTACGTTCTGAGTCATCAAGCATAATTACAAGAAATATAATTTAAGTTTCAAGACAATTTGGCTGTGTTCCTTAATGGTTAGGAGTTTTGTTTAAGACACAGACGAGAGTGAGTTTAATCTTGATTCTTCCACCTTTTATCCGAGTAACTTTGAGCCAGTATCCCAACTTCTGTAAGCTTTAATTTCTCATATATAAAATGGTGATAATAATAGTACTTATTGTTATAGGGATTAACAAGAAAATTCATTTAAAGCAAAATAAGCACTTCCTATCTGATTGGCAAAGATCAAAAAGATCAATAACACCTCTGGTGGTGACAGTCTGGTGGAGACAGGTATACTGCTCAAGGGGGTGTACATCGATACAGCCACCACGTAAAATGGTTTACAATAGCTATCAAATGCACACACATACCTCCGACCAGCACCTCCTCTAGCTGGAGTTTATTGAACAGAGGGACTTGGAAATGAGCAAATTGATCACTGTAGCAGATATTTATTGCAGCGCTGTTACAGTAAGAACAGAGTGGAAAAAACCCAAATTTCCATCTATAAGGGTTTGTTCTGATGGACTCATGCAATCAAATACCATGCTGTAATAAAGAACAAGGAAATATTTATGCCATCGAATGAGATATTACCAGGATATACTGCTAATCCTAAGAAGCAAGGTGTAGAACAGTGTGTAAAAACAGGGGATGGATATATATATATATATATTTGTTTGTATAATCACAGAAAAGCTCAAGAAAAACACTTAAGAAAATGGTAGCATTGACTTCCCCTAAAGCTGGAATTTCCTGGTGGAAATTTTTGAAGTATTTCTTCAGTGGCCAGAAAGCTTTTCACTCTATACCTTTTTCATTTTTTGATTATATTCTTTGAACATGTAAATTATTTCTTAAAAAGCAAATTGATATAAAGTATATAGAACACTGGTGACACATCAGCATGCAATACATATTAGTGCTTATTAAAAATTTCAGTTTAATGGTAATTGATTATCTTCCACTAAAAGATATGTAGAGAAATTTAAAAATCAGCTGTTTAAAAAGTACTATAAATTTTATAACATACAAATAATTTTAAACAATAATATTTGCCTTACTATAAATTATAAAGGCATTTCTTTTAGCCCATGCAGTCCCACAATCTGGGTCTGTTACCGTTTACATTTCTCATAAATGGTGTTAAAAATACCTGGCAATTTTATTTTATTTTACTTTCTTCGAAATCACCACCAATGCATTTATTTGAGGGAAAAAGGGTCAAATCTTATTAGGAACTTCCAACTGGATAGGACTAGAGACACTGATCTACTTGACATCTGGGTGTTCACAGCCGCACAAGTAACCATATCCTGCACATGAGGCGTCACCATGAAACCGACGAGCATTTGACAAGGGGGACACATTCTGAGCAGTCACACGGTTTCCATTCAGAAGGTGCTGCCTTATCAGAAAAGCAGAGTTGAGGGCTTCCCTGGTGGCGCAGTGGTTGAGAGTCCGCCTGCCGATGCAGGGGACGCGGGTTCGAGCCCCGGTCCGGGAGGATCCCACGTGCCGCGGAGTGGCTGGGCCTGTGAGCCATGGCCGCTGAGCCTGCGCATCCGGAGCCTGTGCTCCGCAATGGGAGAGGCCACAACAGTGAGAGGCCCACGTACCGAAAAAAAAAAAAAGAAAAGCAGAGTTGAGAAAAACGAAGACGGTGGCTCCTGAAAGGGGATCACACCCTATTTACAAAGCAGGAGAGCGAAGCTCCCAGCTGAGCTTCAGGATGAGAGCTGGGGCTGACCCCAGGGCTGTGAATGGGGGCTGGGATCTGACCTCAAGAGCCTTTGCTCATCCAACCTCAGGCTCCATGAGCCGTTCTCTGGCCCTCTGCAAGCAGACTCGGGGAAATCTGCAAAGCCAGGGGATTCTGCCCCACCTTCCCCAGGCCTAACAGTGACCGATCCACTGGACGCAGTCTCACTGCCACCCAGCCCCTGCTTCTGGACAGACGCATGGCACCAACGGAAACTGAAGCCCAGCTGGCCTGGAGCACATCTAGGTCTTGCTGGGCTGGTCATCTTACACATGTCCCACGATGGTCAGGCCCCACCCACGGTGTCCAGGCCGAGACAGCGTGCTTTTTTAGGTGACTCAGGTTACTCCGGGCAAGGTACGATCCTGATGACACCCGGCAGAGAAGCAGGCTGGAGCTTCGGAAGAAGTGGCCCTGCACACTGGGGTCCTTCCAGCAGCGGATCCGGATTCGCACACTGAGGAGTGAGGCGGGGGCCCAGCCTGCAGGTGTTCGCAGCCATGAGACCGCCCACCAGCAGGAAGGGGTAGGTCAGCACGCTCAGTGGCACCCCCAACACATATCTGGGGTGGCTCTGGATGGCCAGGGCCTGGCTGAACCGGGAACCTGGATTCTGGTCGTTCCCCAGCCCCCTTGGGGTGTCACCCACACTGTCACCCACCAGGTAGGCACTGAGGAAGCGGGACGGCAGGTTACAGCCCTGCAAGGAAACCACACCTCCCAGGAGGTGAGGGATCAAGCGGACAGAGAATCCCAGCAGCCCCTCTTCTGTGAAAATCTTCCCAGTGGAGCTCAGCTTTCCGCTGTACTTGGCCTTCCTCCCACGAACTGGACCACGCAGCGCGCTGAGCTGACACGCAGCGGGTGGGCCAGCACGTGGGACACGCCCTGCATCGTCATCATCAGGAAGGAGGTCTCCTTCACCACCGTCATCAGAGACGTCTTCGCGCCACGCTTGACGGAAACCTGCTCCATCTCCTCCGGAGGGAGAACCTTCTTCACGCCGCCTGGGTCACGGCGCAGAGGGCGGTGGACGCCAGCCAGGGGCTCAGGCCTCGGTACAGCCCTAGCTTCCCCCGCACCGCGCCGTGTCCTCGGCTTGGGTGGAGACGCTCGGCGGGGAGAGGACCTTCCTCTCCGGCACGCCGGTCCCAGTGGTGGGGGGCGGGCATCGGTTCGCGACCCCCCGGAATGAGCAGCTTCGCTAGAGCAGCGGCTGGCTGAGCACTGTGACTCCCCCGTGCGGCCCCACGTTAAGAGCCTCGGCGGCCAGCGCTGTCTCCGGGCCCAGGCCCGCGCCTGCGCCGTCCGCGCTGCCCGCCCACGGCTGGGCCGAGGGCGGTGGGGGTGTGCACGGTGCCTGGGGCCGCGGCTCCCAGAGCCCCGCCCCGCCGGCTGCAGCTCCGCCAGGCTCGGCCTCGGGTCCGGCTCCACATTTCCCCGACACTGCTGTCCGGTAAGTTAAAAAACCTACTAAGTGTCCATGGACAGAGGAATGGATGAAGAGGCTGTGGCACATATACATGATGAAATACGACTCGGCCGTAAAAAAGAACGAAATAAGGCCATTTACAGCACTGTGGATGCACCTGGAGACTCATACTGAGAGAAGTATGTCAGACAGAGAAAGACAAATATCATATTGTATCGCTTATAAGTGGAATCTAAAACAAATGATACAAACGAATTTATTTACAAATGGAGCCACAGATGTAGAAAACAAGCTTATGGTTATGGAATAAGGGTGGGGAGGGATAAACTGGGAGATTGGGACTGATATGGACACACTGTATACATAAAATAGGTAACTAATAAGGACCTGCTGTAGAGCACAGGAAACTCTACTCAATCCTTTGTAATGACCTCTATGGGAAAAGAATCTAGAAAAGAGTGGATCTATGTATCCGTGTAACTGATTCACTGTGCTGTACACCTGAAACTAACACAACATTGTAAATCAACTATACTCCAATAAAAATTATTTTAAAAAATTCTACTTAGGCAAACAACATGACTAGAAGGAAACGTTTTCCATATATAAATGAAAATGCCTCATGAGTTAGTCTTTGAGCAATTGAGAGTTTGGGGTAGATAATATGTGTCATTTAAGCATCTCTCAAACATTCTGAGATTTTGAATAAGGAAGGAACACACTGAACGTACTCTAGAATTATTTATTTATTTATAGTCGAGTTTTGCTTACAGTTCTGAGTTTGGAGCAAATCTGGATGAACTGTGAATACATGGAGAGTTCTTTTTCTATTTGACTTTCATGTATTGAGACCATCAGGAGGCACTACCTTTTTCCTCAATAAACTGAGCATCTAGGTCTCATTCTTATCGGATGTTCTACTGTTCACATTCCACCTTGTTCTCGCCCATACTTTGAGAATAACAGCTTTGCTTTCTCTGGTTTTTAATTTATTAGACATAAACAGTTTTTAGGCCATGCTATATTTATAATATTAACAGGTGTCCCTCTAGGCTAGTGAAGTATCTTCTGGAATTTAAGAAGACTTAGATCAAATGGTGTCTCCCCTATAAAATTGTTAGAGATCTCCAAAGTTGACTCTCCCATTGTTTTCCCACAGTGTTCTGAGTGTTATACATGTTATTATGTATACGCATTATTATACACAAATTATACATATATTATAATGATTTGTCTCTTTTGTAAAGCAGTGAACTCCTTAAAAACAGCAAGTTTATTTCTTCTTATAACTATATGTCAGGCCTGGCAGGTATTAGGTACTCAGTAATGTCGGCTGAATAAAGACAGTTTTTCTCAGTAGATGTTATACTACTAATGGAAATACTTCAGCAAGTATTATCACTTTACTATATCTGAGTACTTTCCTAGATATAAAAGTAAACTCAAATGAATAGAGTCCTCATCCAGCATGTCTCAAGAATCTGAGTACAGAGGAATTCTGTTTTCCTAGATCCCATTCCAATTCAACTGTGTACTAAATAATTATGATCTAAATTCTCCATTTGAAGCTTAAAAGATTTGTTATTTACTTACTTAAATTTTATTTTTGGCTGCATTGGGTCTTCGTGGAAGCGTGTGGGCTTTCTCTAGTTGCAGTGAGCAGGGGCTACTCTCCGTTGCAGTGCACGGTATTCTCATTGCGGTGGCTTCTCTTCTTGCGGAGCACGGGCTCTAGGCGTGTGGGCTTCAGTAGTTGTGGCACGTGGGCTCAGTAGTTGTGGTTCGCGGGCTCTAGAGTGCAGGCTCAGTAGTTGTGGCACACAGGCTTAGTCGCTCCACGGCATGTGGGATCTTCCCGGACCAGGGCTCAAATCCGTGTCCCCTGCATTGGCAGGCAGATTCTTAACCACTGCGCCACCAGGGAAGTCCAAGATTTGTTATTTTTTAATGACCTGAACACACAGCCTCCTTCCAACAGCATGGTCCAGTGGTCACTTTTAAGGGAATACTCAAGAAGCAGCTGAACTGGCTGGCTAATTTTTTTCTCAAAAGCAACAATGATAAAACTATCATCACTAATGATAAAAATAAAACTGTTTTATTGGCAGATGTTCCCCAACATCGAGATAGAGAAAGAGCAATGCTCTTGATGACCTAGCCAGCATGTTTCACTGCCTGACAGCTCTGACAACATAGCCTTGGGACATGTTCTTTAGTCTCTTCTACCTGGTTTCCTCCTCTGTGAAAAGGGATTCAAACACCAGCCTCTCAGCTTTTACAGTCAAGGTTGACTGTTTTTTTGGATGATGCTTTGTAGTACAGATTTCTGGGGCAACCAGCAGAGTTCCAGGACTTAAATAGATCCATTGTTGTGATTTGAGGAAAGTCATAACCCTCTCCGAAACCTTTCTTCTTAGCAAGGTGAGCTATTCCTTTCTGTGGGCAAAAATACAAGCTCATTTCTCTGCTTCACACTGGTCTGCTATCCAGGGCACTCGAATGACTCTCCTATCAACAGCATAGAAATCCTTCATTTCACATTGTCACTTGTCATCTCAATGATGGAGCCACAATTCAGAGCCTGTTAAAAGCCGAGCTGATACCACATAACCGTCAGCAGGAACTGCAAAAAGAACATGACGAGCACTAAGCCCTGGTTTCACTAAACACAGCCATCTTTCGAACCTGAATTTGAGAAATCTATACCCCTCAATAGACAAGTACTATTCTGGCCACCTGTAAAAATGACTTAACAATATGTTCCTTTGTATATTTGTTTTCGAGGGTCAATACAAGAAAAAGCCTTGGGGAGTAGTAGAGTCTGTGTTTTGGTATTATCGGGAACGCCATCCATCATGTTATTTAATACTCCTCTTATAAATTAGGGGGGACCTACAGATGGCAGAGCCGTCCACGACAATTCCTCTAAGTGTGAAAGCTCCTGAACAGGAGGTGAGAATGTTATAGAGGGAAGCCAACAGACTGCAACAACGAACATTTCTGAGGGCCGGCTGCCTGCCAGATGCTTTCTGCTTCTGCAGAGTGAGAGCTTAAATATTTCTAGCCCATGGTACTTTTTTTTTTAAATTTTTTTTGTGGTACGCAGGCCTCCCACTGCCGTGGCCTCTCCCGCTGCGTAGCACAGGCTCTGGACGCACAGGCTCAGCGGCCATGGCTCACGGGCCCAGCCGCTCCGCGGCACGTGGGATCTTCCCGGACCGGGGCACGAACCCGCGTCCCCCGCATCGGCAGGCGGACTCCCAACCACTGCGCCACCAGGGAAGCCCCATGATACTTTTTAAAACAAAGAGAAGGAACGACACGAGGAGAACGTAATTTGAGGGTGGGGACTTGCAGATGAGAGTTCAGTTTTGGACACAACGACTTTGGTGGGATGTGGTATGGCAAAGAGGACCCAAAAGGTTCCATGGGACAACTCACCTTTCTAAACTGCAGGCTGTCACCACCAGCCATCACTGTTGGTCTAGAACGGTTGACACGGACACCAGGATGCAGACGATGCTTACAAGGCATGTGAAAGCATCAGCACACAGGAGATATTCAGCAATGTTAGTTCTTTTAATTCCCACAAATCATTCTGCCAAAGGAACTGGGAAAATAACCTCGTTTTCCAAAGACGTTTAAATGTTTACAGGAATTCTATACTGTACTTATCATTTTCAGTAAGTTTAAGGACATGAAAACTAATGTTAAGATTATTGGGAATAAATGTTGCTACTATGAATTTAAGATATTAGTAATCCCAAATTATTCCATTAGAGATTAATACCATTGATTATTAATGCCAGAGTAAGGTCATCAAAGACCTCCGTGGCCACTATATTCAGTGGATGTTTTCAGTCCTCTTTTCACTTGACCTCCCACGTTAACCTGTTTTTCACTTTCTCCTTGAAACATTCTTTCTTTCCATGATACGGCATTCTGTTTTGTTGTTGTTTTTTTTGGCTGCGCTGCAAAGCTTGCGGGATCTTAGTTCCCTGACCAGGGACTGAACCCAGGCTCTCGGCAGTGAGAGTGCAGAGCGCTAACCACTGGACGGCCAGGGAGCTCCCAGACACCATATTCTTTCCTTGGTGTGCTTCCGACTTTTCTTCTCGGCCTCCATTTCAGACACATCCTTCTCTCCTGGGCCTTTGAATGTTGTGGCTCCTCAGTGCTCTGCCCCCTTTCTGTAACAGGAAGAATCACGTTCTATTTTCTAAGAATGCAGAGGCAGCCTCAAAGCAACTTTGCAGTTTTAACTTCATTTTAAAATATGCTGATATTAGTAATTATTATAATAAAGTATTGGCTATTTATTGTTAGTAATTGCTTACACTTATTGACTACTTACTGTGTGTCAGATACTAAGACACCTAGATAATTCACGTAATCCTCATAAAACCCTTATAACATATTATTACCCAGATTTAGATGAGGAAACTGAGGAGAGAGGCTACGTAATTTGGACAAGTCACAGGATAGTATCTATTAGAGACTGAATTTGAACCCCGCAAAGTCTGACAGCCAAGTAGAAGTGCTTAGTTATGCTGCCTAGGTAATCCGGATATTCATCTTGGTAAGAATGTTTATGAGGTTACGGCGTAAAAGTGACAATTTTTGGAATAATAAGCTTAAAGCTGCTTTTAAGCTAGTAAATCAGAATAAAAATTTTAATTTTTATGTGTCCTTTGATATTTGGAGGCAAAGTCAAAGTTACCAGTTTGCAGCCCGGAAATGAGACTGGGTTAGGGAACAGTTTACTTCGACTCTGTTATTTATCAAGGGGCCCAGAGGTTATGTGCTGAGCCCTTCTGGATCTTCAGGGGAAAAAGGACGGATAAACACCATGAAACCGAAGGACATCAACTCACAAGAAATTAACATTTTACAGTAACTGTTTTTCTTTTTCTGGCTGCGCTGGGTCTTTTGCCCGGCGGCAAGTGGGAGCTTAGCTCCCCGACCAGGGATGGCACCCGCGTCCCCTGCACTGGAAGGCGGATTCTTGACCACTGGACCCCCAGGGAGGCCCCTACAGTAATTTTAAGGCGCTGGAATTTGAAAGGGTCAGCGCGAGACGCTGATGGAGCGGCCCTTCTGGAGTTGTGCATAAAGGCACATGGAGACGAACGCTCTTGCTAATATTTTCTCAAAAACATTCTCAAGGTCAGACACCGGGAGAAGCGTCGGGGACAGAAAGAGGAAAAGACAAGACAATTCTTGCCCGGGGTTCCATTCTAACGGAAGGAGACAGATGAAGCAGCAAGTTAATAAGCAACGAGAACGCCGCGAGGTGCCAAGGACCACACTACCCTTCTCCAGAATTAGGCTGCACGAAGAGGCGACGGCGTGCCGCCCAGCGGCGGGGCCAGGGGCCTGCACACACGCCCCTACGGGGACGCGGGCGACAGCAAAGCCGCGGCGCCGGGAACCCTCCGCCCGGCCCCCGCCTCACTCCCACGGCCGCGCGAGGATCGAAGCACAACACGGCCGCCCCGGCCCGGCCCGGGGAGTAGGGATGCGCCGCCGCCAGGCTGCCCCAGACCCCCGGACTTAGGTATTTCCTGTCCCGTTTCCCAGACAAACGGAGCTTCACAGCAGCGGCACCTCGCCAGTGAGCGGGGCCCGGAGGCTGGAAGGGGCGTGGCCGTCCGACACGCTCTCCCCTACGCCACGACGGCAGGAACAGCCACGAAGCTTGAGCGACAGGGATAAAAACAACTGGTGCTGCGGCTTCAGTGAGCGAGAAAAGAGGGAGGAGCGGGGTCAGAGAAAGAACGGCCAGAGGCCGGCAGCGAAGGCAGACGCCGCCGGAGGTCGGAATCCGACGCCGGAAGTCGGGCGGAGACGCCGGAAGTCGGGCGGAGACGCCGGAAGTCGAGCGGAGACGCCGGAAGTCGAGCGGAGACGCCGGAAGTCGGGCGGAGACGCCGGAAGTCGAGCGGAGACGCCGGAAGTCGGGCGGAGACGCGGGAAGACGGGCCGCGGCCTCCGGGCCCCTGTCGGAAGCGGGTCGCCAGCGCTGTGGTTCTTCGCAGACGCAGCCGGCTTTGGGGTTCGGGCTGCGCGGCTGCCACGGAGTGTTCCGAGGCGCTCGCGAACGCGTCTGCGGGCCACAATGTCGCACCCGTCACCCCAGGCTAAGCCGTCCAACCCCAGTAACCCCCGAGTCTTCTTGGACGTGGACGTCGGAGGGGAGCGAGGTGAGGAGGCGAGGCTCCCGGGGTCGGGGTCCCAGAGGCTGGGGCGGGCCCGGGACCTTGTACCGGTGCCGTGGGGTGTGCGGAAGTTTCTGGAAGTTTCTGTCCGGGGGTGGTGGCGGCCTTTGGGTCTGTCTCTCCCGACTTGGCCGCCCTTCCCCGCCACCTTTTTTTATGTTTGGGGGACATTCAGAAAGCCCCGGTTATGCGTTTCAGGGGCTCCCGTTCCCCTGTGTCTCTTCCCACGAGACGTGTATCAGCAGTTACCGCGATATCTGTAAATTAAAACGATTTTTGCGGGTTTTTTTCATCTTGCTACGGATTCTTAACTTAGAGGTCCGTTCAGCTCGGAGGCCATCGCCTCTGTGTCGGCGTTGGGGAAAGTGAGGTGCGTGTGGCGGTGTGGTTACCTCGGCTACGGTAGCAGCTCGGAGGCGCCTGAGACCTGGTGAATCAGCGCATTGCTTTGTAGCTGAGTTGCCCGCGGTGTGTTTGAATGTGTGGGCAAAGGAGACATCCGCATTCAGGGACCGGGGGGACGGTTATGGATACACACTGTTGTCTGGAAAAACAAAAACAAAAACAAAACACCGTATGAAAGTTCCGGATTTTTGTTTTATTTGGTGGGCAAAACTGAGGACGTTAAGTCCGGGGTGCAGCTTGGCATATAGCTCTGAGGAGTGCTCTGAAGGGCTAAGAGAGGAGCCGGGATATATAGGAGTTGTTGCAACAAAAACCACGTCGTGGGAACATCAAAAGATGACGGTTAACAGAGGAAACCAGACATGTCAAGTTAAGGGACGTCGCGCTTTTCTGTGTATGGGGAGATGCAAGAGCCGGGCTCACTGAAACCCTTCCCTGGACGTGCACCTCGGCTGCCGGGGCCAACATCCTGTGCTTTCTGACCCTGAGTCTCCTCAGGGGGCACCTTTGGGCTGGCTGCAGCGACTGAGGGCTCGGTGGGCTTGGCACTGGGCAGCCCATTTGTCTTTATGCTGAGCTCCCGCAGGGCTCACTGTCCAGGCGGCTGTAATGAGAGGGCTCGATGGGTGCAACATCCTTTGCTTACTGGTGCGGCAGGTGATCCTCTTCCATTGACCACACACACACACAGACTTATATGTATCAGTACATTCATTTTGTTTTGAAATTTAGTGCCAGGTTTATCTTTTACCTGCCTTAGGAATTGTCTAGAATGTGAACTTTTCACTGGGCAGGTTCCACAGCGCACAAAGACTACAGCTGTACCTACAGCATGGCCAACGTGACCCCTCAGGATGTTTCATTTTCTCCTGTTGGTTACTCGGTGATGGGAAGTTACGAGTACATGTCAGAGAAGTTAATCAAGGGAAAACCATTCCTAGTTCATGGTGTCCTTAAATGGTGCTACTCTTCTGGCTGTTGTGTTGGTGATCCTTTGTAAGATGTAGTAAAAGAATTGTTTCAAATTCATCTAGATTCATGATACTTAACATGAGGTAGACTGAATTTGAATATTAGAAAAATGACCAAAAAAGAGAACTTGGTATTTCAGTCACCATAATTTTACGAACTCTCCTTTTACCATTTGCTTATTTAGCTGGTTGTTTTGCATACTGACACAGTTTCATTTTCTTCTTTCAGTTGGTCGAATTGTCTTGGAATTGTTTGCAGATATTGTACCCAAAACTGCAGAAAATTTTCGTGCATTGTGTACAGGAGAAAAAGGCATTGGACCCAGCACTGGGAAACCTCTACATTTCAAAGGATGTCCTTTCCATCGTAGTACGTACGCGTTTTCTGAATCTGGTTCTCCTTATAGGTGATTGAATCCTGTTCTTTAGAAGTTAGGGAAGAAAACACTAAGTAGAGGGTGAGAGTTAACAATTACATATAATGGATTATTATTCAGCCATGAAAAGTAATGAAGTACTGATACATGGTATACCATGGGGACAAACCTTGCAAATATTATGCCAAGTGATAAAAGTGAGACACAAAAGGTCATTTGTTGTATAACTTCATTTATATGAAATATCCAGAATAGATAAATCCATAGAGACAGAAAGCAGATCGGTGGTTGCCAGGGGCTAGGGGTAGAGGGACGGGGAGTGACTGCTTTTAATTTGTACAAGGTTTCGTTTTGGGGTGATGAAAAGAACTTGAAACTAGATAGAGGCGATAATTACCAATACTGTGAATGTACTAAATACCACTGAATTGTACACTTTAAAATGGTTAGTGGTTAATTTTATGCTATGTAAATTTTACCTCAATTAAAAAAAATCCTCCAAACTGTATGATGCAAAAAAAAAAAAAAAAAAAAATTACTGTTAGTTTCCAAAAGGATGCTTTGACATCTGCGTTGATAGCTCAGTCTCATAAAGGTTGGGCTGTGGAAGGTGGAATTAATTATGGGAGGGTACTAAGATTTATTTATACAGAAATGGACTACCCTAGCTTCACCAGGGTGTGGCCATGGTAAACAGAGCTTGGGTAGCTTGACTACCTGGTGACAGAAAGTTATGCCTCCTTCTTGGGCAGGATTGCTTGGGAAGACTGCAGCCAACTTAAAGATTCCGTGTCTTGTACACCTGGTGTGATAGGACACAGTGTGATTAAAACGTGACTTTTCACACTGTGTCGTCGTACCTTTGTTCAGTGATTATTTGATGGCTCCCGCAATAGACTGTAGGCTCCATGAGTTCAGAAACTAACTTCTCACCATTTTGTCCTTAACATCCAGTATAGTTATTGAGTAGGCCTGCAATAAATATTTGTTTAATGAATAAACAAATGAGTTAAACTATAATTATGAGTATTTAAATTTTCCTAAAACTTGATTAAGAAAAAATTAACAGTGATTTAAAAATACTTAAACTGTTGATTTACTGTCACGTTTAATAAAATACCAAAATACAAGCATACCATGGAGATAGTGCAGGTTCAGTTCCAGGCCACCACAATAAAGCGAATATTGCAGTAAAGCAAGTCACACAAATTTTTGGTTTCCCAGTGCATATAAAAGTTATGTTTATACTGTAGTCTATTGTGTGTAATAGCATTATGTCTGATAAAAAAGTATGTACCTTAATCTAAAAATACTTTATTGCTAAAAAATGCCGAAACAATTATAGTAGTAACATCAAAGATTACTCATCATAGATCACCATAACAAATAATAATGAAAGTTTGAAATATTGCAAGAATTACCAAAATGTGACACAGAGACATGAAATGAGCAAATGCTTTTGAAAAAAATGGCACCGATAGACTTGCTGTATTCAGGATTGCCAGAAGCCTTGCAAGTTGTAAAGACAAAAAAAAAACACCACAGTATCTGCAAAGCGCAATAAATGGAGGAGTGCCTGTATGCTAATAAAGGGTGTGTAGAAAAGAGTTAACTTAGCAGGCCTGAGGCTGCTGGCCTTAGAAGAGTCTACTTGCAAGGGTGGCCATTGCCTGGAGTCAGGGAACGTGGCGCTTGAACCACTCTGAATCCTGAAGGTGATTTACTCTTTCTAGACTCTGTGTGCAATCTGATTTATGCTGGACACTGCTCTCCTTTGGGAGTCTGGAATTTTGCTTCCTGCTGGGCAGACAGTGCCTGCAGGATCAGCCCCAGCAGAGACCTTGGGTTCTGAGTCTCTACAGGGCTCTGCTGGGGAGAAATACTGTGCACATGTTGCTGCATTTCTTTGCTGGGGGGAGGAGGAATGTGCCCTGTGACCGGTCATGGGAGTGAGGGAGCATAAGGGAACACCTGGATTCCTCCAGACTCTGCCTGTATCTTCTCTCTTTATCATCCAGCTGTGTCTTCTTACTTACTACATCCGTGTAATACAAACAGATACCAAGTTCTGTGAGTCCTGGGAAATCTCTGAGCGTGCGGCAGTGTTCTTGGGAACCCTTGCTACTAAGTGATAATATTTGCTGAAGTACTTGCATTACAGTGTAACAAACCTCTTGGGAATAATTGGTTTATTCAGTAGCATTTTTGAGTAACCATTATGTGCCCAGCCATGCACATGGTAACCAAGGAGGAAAAAAGGAGTTGTTGTACTTAATTGTTTGCTGGGAGAGACAGATCATTACGATACATATGATAAAAGTGAGGTAGAATCAAGATGCTGTTGGAGAAAAATAAGGAGTTCCAGTTTTGGGGTCTGACAGTTTTATAGGGGAGGTGCCATACGAACTGATTCTTTGAGTGTTAATGGGCCATCAGGGAGTAGGAATAGCTGGGACTCAGGTTGTGAAAAGCCTTTTAAGAGTTTACAGTTGTGGACGGGGGTGGGGAAAGACAGGAGAGAAGTTGTCCTTATGCTGCAGTCATCCGTAACTTCTAATGGCGATTTTCCTTTTTTGTAGTTATTAAGAAATTTATGATTCAGGGTGGAGACTTCTCAAATCAGAATGGGACAGGTGGAGAAAGTATTTATGGTGAAAAATTTGAAGATGAAAATTTCCATTATAAGGTAAAGTAGACAAAAATGCGTGTTTGTTGCTGATAATAAAGGTTGTGATGTGTCTGGGATACTTGTTGAATTAGGATAAATGCCTCAGATGTGCTCAGATCTCCTTTACTTGTGGAAGGCATCATATTTGTAAATATACTTTTGGTTAATAAATTTATTTTATTTATTTATTTTTGGCCGTGTTGGGTTTTCATTGCTGCGCACGGGCTTTCTCTAGTTGTGGCGAGCGGGGGCTGCTTTTCATTGTGTGCAGGCTTCTCACTGCGGTGGCTTCTCTTGTTGTGGAGCACGGGCTCTAGGCACACGGGTTTCAGTAGTTGTGGCTCGTGGGCTTAGTCACTCCGCGGCACGTGGGATCTTCCCGGACCAGGGCTGGAACCCGTGTCCCCTGCATCAGCAGGTGGATTCTTAACCACTGCGCCACCAGGGAAGCCCCATAAATATACATCTTTAATACGAAAAAATTTCATCCAGTAGTGATTTTATTGGCAAGAATGTAACAGCTATTTCATTGTGATCCAGGTTTATATACTTCAGTAAAGCCAATGTGTTTTTAAGGGTGGCCACCATATGGCAGAACTGTTTCCAGGAAAAATGTGCTTGTCAGAGGGATGGTAACTTATGCATCTTTATGCTTAAATTTGAAGAGCAACAAAAGCATAGCTAATGTCTGGGATGTCAGGGGATTTGCCAACTAGCAGATCTGGTTAATGTCCAGGCTCCTAAAGGACATTAGTGGTGCCTGTGCTTCTTATCTTCCTTGTCTCACGGGTATGTTGCATCACTCAAGTTATAAGAATGGACGTGTAAGTACAAAAGTAAAGTGACTTGTTTCGGAAATGAGGAATATGAGCAAGGTTATTAGGATAATTGGAGATAAAATGTCATCAGTTTTTTGGTTTTTTTTTTTTTTTTTTTTTTTTTGGCGGTTTGCGGGTCTCTCACCACTGTGGCCTCTCCCTCTGCGGAGCACAGGCTCCGGGCGCAGGCGCAGCGGCCACGGCTCACGGACCCAGCCGCTCCGCGGCACGTGGGATCCTCCCGGACCGGGGCATGAACCCGCGTCCCCTGCATCGGCAGGCGGACTCTCAACCGCTGCGCCACCAGGGAAGCGCTCCTCATCAGTCTTTTAAACAGTTTATTGCCTGCAGCTAGTACTGTCACTGGCACTAAAGAATTTATAAAAATGAAATGCCTTCTTGATAAGGAATTAAAAATCTTGCCAGAAAGACAAGATTAAAACACATAAGACAACTGGAGAATAATATAATAATACGCTAGTAAATGCTAAGTTGATTGTGACTTCCTGTGTATGCTGTAGGGAAAAGTGTGATATGTATCAGGGAAGACACCGAGGGGGAATGGGTAGTGAAGCTGGGCAAACTGGAGCTCGCAAGGTGGCTGAGATTTGCTTAGAAGGAACTAGAATACAGATGCCAGTGTGAGGGAGGGATGTGAGTGAGGAAGGACAAAGGCATGAGGAGGCTGAGGAAATAAGGTTAATAATATTTAATATCGTGGGAAAAGCACCAGACTTTTGGAAGGGAGAAAGGGAAGCTACCAGAAGGATGAACCCTAAGATCATGTGATGGACACGTTGAGAAGAAGCAAGGGGACCTTTTGCAAGGGCATCTGGTTCTTCTTGCCTTCTACACGCTTGGGAGCCTTGAAGGCGGGGCCAGATTTAGGCTGAGGGGTAAAGGCACCTTAGGCGGGAGGACTGGCGTGAGTGTCTCACGTGTGGCCCAACAAGGAGTGCGTTTAGGAAGCCGTAGGGTCAGGTGGAGAGAGGAAGACAGTGGGACCACAGGGCCTTTGAACAGGCTGGGCCAAGGTAGAGGTTGGGTTTCGGGAGGTACATGGCGGTTCCTTTTGGACACTCTCTGAAGAAGTGCTTCACCCGGATGAAAGCCGTAATATTTGGCTCCCTTGGAGAGTAGGAAAGGACCCAATGGGACTTCCAGTCTAGACTGAATGTCTCTCGCTGTTCTCAGTGTAAAGGAAGAATCATAATGTAGGCCTGAGAGCAGGAGCGCTGCTGAGTGCTTTTCAGAAAAAATCGCCCCCGTCATAAGAAAGGGCAAAGCCAGATGACTAGATCTTCATCTTAAAGATGAAGCGTAAGCATTCTCTCAATATGGCCGATTTAGAAGTGCCACCTCTGCCTGCCACGATTGTTTCTGTTACTTCATTCGGTCTCATAAGCTTTTCTTAAAGTTTAAAAAGTGATTAAGTATCCCACGTTTTGTGAATTGAAGGTTACAGTTGGTACAAAGTAAGATTACACACACTGTGATCTAAATGGTATTGCAGTCCCCCCTAGTTTTGTGAACGGTTGGTAGAGAGTAATTCAGACAATAACTCTAACCTTGGTTTTCTTTAATGGCTTATTCCTGCAGCACGATAAGGAGGGATTACTGAGCATGGCAAATGCAGGCCGCAACACAAACGGCTCTCAGTTCTTCATCACGATGGTTCCGACTCCTCACTTGGATGGCAAACACGTGGTGTTTGGCCAAGTGATTAAAGGAATGGGTGTGGCAAGGATTCTGGAGAATGTGGAGGTGAAAGGTGAAAAACCTGCCAAAGTGAGTACCAGGTGGCAGGGTAATACCCTCATTATCCTAGTTGCCGTCTTAGGAAATGTAAGTTAAAGGCTCAGATGATGGTTAGCTGAAAGACGGTAGGACAGCTCTTGTTAAAGAAGCCTGGACCTGCCACTTTTTCTTCAAAGCTGTTTTCTACACTGGGAGAGATGAGGGCAGTTTAAAAGGAGGTTGTTACGCTTTCAGCATCAGTCTTGCCGATTTTGGTAACTTAACTCTGCTAGACCTGCAAAACTTTGAGTCAGTGTGTGTACGAGTACAGAGAGAGCAGGAAACCAGGAAATCTTGGTCTCCTCTCTGCCATTGAACTTGTGGTTTAGGCTTGCTCTCGTTATTTAATTTTCCTTGGCCCGTTTCCTCATCTTCCATAAATCGTTTTAAGGGTTTAGACTGGATGATGTCACGCCAAAGATGCTTGTGTTCTAAATGTCTGTGAATCCACACGGCCACCACAGACCCACCCTCACGGGCAGGGTTGGGAGTGGAATTGGAGACTCAGACCAGCAGGAGGGGGGCTGCCACTCAGTGTGCGAAGGAAACGGTGGTCAGTGAGTCGAGGGCACGTGCCCCACGTGAGGAGGATTCCACAGGGAACGATGAAAGTTTCCACTTAGTCTGTGGACGCCGAGCTGCGGGACAGCAGCAGCAAGTGCGTTTGTTGCGAAGTGACACTGCCGTGCTCCTTGGAGCGTGTGCGGAGGTGCGCCTCCCGACGCCAGCCCGTCGGGGCAGAAGCGGCTTGGTCGGCGTTGCTCGTGCCTTTAAAGTCGTCATTAATGTGGTAGACGCGTCTACAATTCAGGGTTATTTTTACAGTTGTGCGTGACTGCCGATTGCGGAGAACTGCAGCGCAGGGATGATTGGGGAATGTTCCCCACGGATGGATCTGGTGACAGTCACCCAGACTTCCCCGAGGACGCAGACGTAGACGCAAAAGACGTGAGTGCTTCACGTGGGTTAAAGTGTAAGGACTTACACTGCTAAAAATGTTTAGCGCTAAAATTGTGAGCTTTTTGTATCAGTCTGTCTCAGTGATAGAACTTAGCGCTAAACCGCGTTACATACTCAAAGCCAGCATATTTGTGTTCCTTCTTTTATACAGGTAGATAAAATTTTATTAATAACGGAAGACTTGAAAAACATTGGAAATACTTTTTTCAAATCCCAGAACTGGGAGATGGCCATTAAAAAATACACAAAAGTTTTAAGGTAATAAAACATTTTAAATAAATTGCTGTAAGAACTTGAAATTGAATTATAAACTGAAATTCAAGAGTTGTTTTTTCTATTTTTGGCATATTACTTGCAGAGTAACCAGGTGTATTGAAATAGTTGCATTTCTTTGGTTGCTTCCAGATTCTTATTTTGAAAAATTTCAAAACAGAAAAGTTAAGAATAGTACATGGATAGCCATGTACCTTTACCTGTGTTCACCGGTTTTTAAGTTTTGCCACACTTGTTTCTGCAGAATCATTTTGAAAGGAAGTTGAAGATACCATGACACTTTACCCCTCAATATTTTAGCAAGCATTTCCTGAGAAGCCAGGCCACTCTTCTACGTAGCCTTAAGACTATGAAAACATCTCCCAAATATCATTTCGTCATCCATATTCAAAGGTCCCCAGTTGTTTCAATATTGTTTTGTTTTGTTTTTACACCAGTATCCATTGTATCCTTGGTTTTATGTCTCTAAGGCTCCTCTAATTTTTAATCTCCACGTTTTTTAGTCATTTGAATTTTGTGGCTTTGAAGCCCGTTGTCTTACGCAGTACCATCTGTGTGTTTATTGCTTCCTCAAGATTAGTTTGAGGTTACATATTTCAGCAAGGACTTGAATAGGTGACGTGTATGTTTCCTATGATACCATGTCCTGAAGGCACATGGCGGTTGTGCCCGTTTTGAGTCTTGGCACTTGGTTAAAGTGGCGCTAGCCACATCTCTGTTTTGAAAGTGCCTCTTCCCCTTTGTAAATAATAAGTCCCTGTGAGGTGATAACTGTGAGATTGTGTGAACATCTCATTCCTAGCCTTTCATCCAGTGGTTTCAGCATCATTGAAGCCCTTTGCCTGAATCAGTTATTACACTGACGCTTGCAGAACTGCGATTTTCTCAGTCATTCTGCAGTTATGAGCTGGCATTCTTCTGCTTGAAAGACCCCCCACCCCTCCTTTTTTTTAAGTGTTACTGTAGTATTTGATCAATTCAACGAGTTATACTATTACCGTCGTTCTTTCTGATGCTTGAAGGCTTCCCGATTGTCCGGTGGGAGCCCCTTTCCTGTATCCCTTTGACTGTTCTGTTAGTCTGTGAGCTCTTGCTTTCTGCCACAAGATGGTCCAGACCCATCTTGTTCGTAACCTTGTGTCCAGATCTGAGTTTCTCCAAGGAGCCCTGATTCCTTTCAGTGGGCGACAGACTCTAGAAACCTAATTCTGGGGGCCAGGCCCTTTTCAGTAAACAGCTAGGAACTACAGTAAAAGACAAGTCAGAATCACCACCACAGGGCTCTTCACCTGTCCCCATTCCAGTCTCTGTCCCACAATGACAGCCTTGGTTCCAAAGCTAATTACACTGGAAAGTGGGTGATGGAAACCTGAGCTTTACAAATAGAAGTGTTCCTACTGTATAATCTCTATTTTTGGGGATTGTTCTTAAGTTGGCTTCTTTGAACATTTTGGGAAAGAAGTTGGAACAATTAAAAAAAAAATCTTCCAAAGGAAAGCATTTAAGAAAAAGATTGTGGTCATTAACATTAATATTAGCATGTAATGAACTTTTATATCAGAACTGACAACAGCACGTTTTGACTGAGTGGAGGAGAGCAGAGTTAAGTCTTAATGGGGGCTGCTTGCTGCTTGTACCGATGTGTTCTCCAGGTACGTGGAAGCCTCGAAGGCTGCTACTGAGAACGCAGGCGGAGCAAAGCTGCAGCCTGTCGCTTTGAGCTGCCTGCTGAATATCGGTGCCTGCAAACTGAAGCTGTCCGACTGGCAGGGAGCAGTCGACAGCTGTTTGGAGGTAAGCCTGTTGATGTTACCTTTTTGAAAGAGTTGGATGATGACTTACTACTTCGAACAAAAGCAGTTTCATGTGACACTACTGTTACCTTACTGCGGACGACCTCGTGAGACCCAGTGAAACATAGAAATCTAAGTCACTTTATCTCTAAGTGTTTTGGACCTCAGTTCTTCCTCTCAGACCATTCATTTAGCTTATAACACTGTATCACTTCATTTCTCTGAAGACACTTTCTTCCTCAGCTCATTTATTCACTTAACTGTTGAGCGCCTGTTGTGTGCTGGGCGTTGGAAGACAGCAGGAATGACTGCGACTGGCCGGCGAGGCTGTTAGCAGAGCGTCGTTGCTTTGCGACCTTGAGCAAGTTCCTACTTGCAGAGTCTGAATTTCTTTATACGCCAAGTGGAAATCCTGCTTTGCTCCTGGGATTGTTAAGAAGACTGTGTGTAATGCGTGTAAACTGTTTAGCGCAGTGTTGGGAGCAGGTTAAGCAGCTAACAGACACTTCGGTGTTTTAATTGAAAGACCCTCCCCTCGAGGAACCTTTTTGATGGGAGGAGGAGTCAGTTTCAACGTAGGGTCGTCAGCACTTGTACAGGGACAGTGTGTGCTGTTGGGACATACAGGAAGGTCCCCTGCCTTCACGGGGACGTCCAGGAGGGCTAACTGACAAAGCCGGCAAGGTGGCAGCCTGCCTTCCTTAAATAGAGCAGTTACGACTGCCTCCCTCTTGCACAGCTTGTTTGAACAGTTTTCCAAACTAAAACATGTATTTTAGAAAGACCGCCTCTAGTAATTTTTATGTATATTGCACATTAATCTAGGTCACAAAGATCAGCTGTGCCCGAGCAAGTGGAAATAAAATGCGATCCTGATTTAGTGCGGTAGGTGGAATAAGGAATAAGAATGTATTTATTAGGAGGGAGCATGTGACAGAGGACAAGACCGTTCTTCACTCTGGATCGCGTTTTGACCTCTGTGAGGCAGATAACACATACCCTTTTCAGTAAAATCTGAATACTGACCTTTAAAAGATACTTTAAAAGACCTTTACTAAATACACTATTTTTTAAATGTTTCAGAGGAGAAACCTATTAAAAGTTACTCTTGCTCCAGAAGAACCCCTAGATGTCAACTAAATGAGTGTACACAAATTTTTATTCAGAATGTTTTTCTCTTATCAGCTAGGGCCCAGTCAGGAGATAGACACCACACAGTAATTCCAAAAGAGAAAGGTTACTGTCAGAGACATACAAGGGGCGATTTGGAGTAGCGAGGGGTTGCCTAGGAGAGGGAACGCTGAAGAATCCGGGCATTGCATTGCAGGTGTGTGCGTGTATGTATGTATGTATGTTCAGAGACATGTGTGATGCAGGAGCAGCTGCTCCCTCTGGGCTGCATGGAGGCCCTGGGCCGACACCCAGGCGCGTTGGGGACGGGGGCTGTGCCTCACTGGGTGCCCCGGAGCGTGGGGGAGCTCGCAGGACGTTTGCAGGGACCTGGAAGGGAAGTGGGTCCCTCGCCCATGGGCACTGGGCGCCCTCTGCTGACAAAGCAGCGTGTAACTGGAGGCTCTCGAGGCCCAGCGCCTTTATCACAGAACAGTGAACCGGTTGGTTTGGAGCTGACCGGTAGTAAATGGAAATCCAGCATGTATACTTAGTACTCAGTATTCAGATAAAAATATTAACTGTATAACTTTCTGTAGGCCCTTGAAATAGATCCAGCAAATACCAAAGCACTGTACCGTAGAGCCCAAGGATGGCAAGGACTAAAAGAATACGACCAAGCACTGGTAAAGTTTGGTTTAAAATTTTACTTTATTTTAAACATCTTTTATATATATAATTGCTTTACAATCGTGTGTTAGTTTCTGCTTTACAACAAAGTGAATCAGTTACACATACACATATGTCCCCGTATCTCTTCCCTCTTGCATCTCCCTCCCTCCCACCCTCCCTATCCCATCCCTCTACGTGGTCACAAAACACCGAGCTGATGTCCCTGTGCTATTCGGCTGCTTTCCACTAACTGTCTGTTTTACGTTTGGTAGTATATATATGTCATTACCACTCTCTCACTTCGTCCCAGCTTACCCTTCCCCCTCCCTGTGTCCTCAAGTCCATTCTCTAGTAGGTCTGCATCTTTATTCCTGTCCTGCCCCTAGGTTCTTCATGACCATTTTTTCTTAAGATCCCATATATGTGTTAGCATATGGTATTTGTTTTTCTTTCTGACTTACTTCACTCTGTATGACAGACTCTAGGTCCGTCCACCTCACTACAGACAACTCAGTTTTGTTTCTTTTTATGGCTGAGTAATATTCCATTGTATGTGTGTGCCACTTCTTCTTTATCCATTCCTCTGTTGATGGACGCTTAGGTTGCTTCCATCTCCTGGCTATTGTAAATAGAGCTGCAATGAACATTGTGGTACATGACTCTTTTTGAATTACGGTTTTCTCAGGGTATATGCCCAGTAGTGGGATTGCTGGGTTATATGGTAGTTCTATTTGTAGTTTTTTAAGGAACCTCCATACTGTTCTCCATAGTGGAGTGGCTTTATCAGTTTACATTCCCACCAGCAGTGCAAGAGGGTTCCCTTTTCTCCACACCCTCTCCAGCATTTATTGTTTGTAGATTTTTTGATGAGGCCATTCTGACCAGTGTGAGATGATACCTCATTGTAGTTTTGATTTGCATTTCTCTAATGATTAGTGATGTTGAGCATTCTTTCATGTGTCTGTTGGCACTCTGTATACCTTCTTTGGAGAAATGTCTGTTTAGCTCTTCTGCCCATTTTTGGATTGTGTTGTTTGTTTTTTTAATATTGAGCTGCATGAGCTACTTGTAAATTTTGGAGATTAATCTTTTGTCAGTTGCTTCATTTGCAAATATTTTCTCCCATTCTGAGGGTTGTCTTTTCGTCTTGTTTATGGTTTCCTTTGCTATGCAAAAGCTCTTAAGTTTCCTTAGGTCCCATTTGTTTATTTTTGCTTTTATTTTCATTTCTCTAGGAGGTGGGTCAAAAAGAATCTTGCTGTGATTTATGTCATAGAGTGTTCTGCCTATGTTTTCCTCTAGGAGTTTGATGGTGTCTGGCCTTATATTTAGGTCTTTAATCCATTTTGAGTTTATTTTTGTGTATGGTGTTAGGGAGTATTCTAATTTCATTCTTTTACATGTAGCTGTCCAGGTTTCCCAACACCACTTATTGAAGAGGCTGTCTTTTCTCCACTATATATTCTTGTCTCCTTTATCAAAGATAAATTGACCATATATGCGTGGATTTTCCTCTCGGCTTTCTCTCCTGTTCCACTGATCTATATTTCTGTTTCTGTGCCAGTACCATACTGTCTTGATTACTGTAGTTTTGTAGTATAGTCTGAAGTCAGGGAGCCTGATTCCTCTAGGTCCATTTTTCTTTCTCAAGATTGCTTTGACTATTTGAGGTCTTTGTGTTTCCATACAAATTGTGAAATTTCTTGTTCTAGTTCTGTGAAAATTGCCAGTGGTAGTTTGATACGGATTGCATTGAATCTGTAGTAGTATTGCATTGAATCTTTGGGTAGTAGAGTCATTTTCACAATGTTGATTCTTCCAATCCACGAACATGGTATATATCTCTCCATCTATTTGTATCATCTTTCATTTCTTTCATCAGTATCTTATAATTTTCTGCAAACAGGTCTTTTGTCTCCTTAGGTAGGTTTGTTCCTAGATATTTTATTCTTTTTGTTGCAGTGGTAAATGGGAGTGTTTCCTTAATTTCTCTTTCAGATTTTTCATCATTGGTGTATAGGAATGCAAGAGACTTCTGTGCTTTAATTTTATATCCTGCTACTTTACCAAATTCATTGATTAGTTCTAGTAGTTTTCTGGTAGCATTTTTAGGATTCTCTATGTATAGTATCATGTCATCTGCAAACACTGACAGCTTTACCTCTCTTCCAATTTGGATTCGTGTTATTTCTTTTTCTTCTCTGATTGCTGTGGCTAAAACTTCCAAAACTATGTTGAATAAGAGTGGTGAGAGTGGGCAACCTTGTCTTGTTCGTGATCTTAGTGGAAATAGTTTCAGTTTTTCACCATTGAGGATGATGTTGGCTGTGGGTTTGTCATATATGGCCTTTACTATGTTGAGGAAAGTTCCCTCTATGCCTACTTTCTGGAGGCTTTTTATCATAAATGGGTGCTGAATTTTGTCGAAAGCTTTCTCTGCGTCTGTTGAGATGATCACATGGTTTTTCTCCTTCAGTTTGTTGATACGGTGTATCACGTTGATTGATTTGTGTATATTGAAGAATCCTTGCATTCCTGGAATAAACCCCACTTGATCATGGTGTATGATCCTTTTAATGTGCTGTTGGATTCTGTTTGCTAGTATTTTGTTGAGGATTTTTGCATCTCTGTTCACCAGTGATTTTGGCCTGTAGTTTTCTTTCTTTGTGACGTCTTTGTCTGGTTTTGGTAACAGGGTGATGGTGGCCTCGTAGAATGAGTTTGGGAGTATTCCTCCCTCTGCTATATTTTAGAAGGTTTTGAGAAGGATAGGTGTTAGCTTTACTCTAAATGTTTGATAGAATTTGCCTGTGAAGCCATCTGGTCCTGGGCTTTTGTTTGTTGGAAATTTTAAATCACAGTTTCAATTTCAGTGCTTGTGATTGGTCTGTAGATATTTTCTATTTCTTCCTGGTTCGGTCTCAGAAGGTTGTGCATTTCTAAGAATTTGTCCATTTCTTCCAGGTTGTCCATTTTATTGGCATACACTTGCTTGTAGTAATCTCTCATGATCATTTGTATTTCAGCAGTGTCAGTTGTTACTTCTCCTTTTTCATTTGTAATTCTACTGATTTTAGTCTTCTCCCCCCCCTTTTTTTTTGGTAAGTCTGGCTAATGGTTTATCAATTTTGCTTATTTTCTCAAAGAATCATCTTTTAGTTTTATTGCTCTTTGCTATCGTTTCCTTCATTTCTTTTTCATCGATTTCTGATCTGATCTTTATGATATCTTGCATAACACTAACGTTGGGGGTTTTTTGTTCTTTCTCTAATTGCTTTAGGTGTAAGGTTAGGTTGTTTATTGGAGATGTTTCTTGTTTTTTGAGGTAGGATTGTTTGGCTATAAACTTTGCTCTTAGAACTGCTTTTGCTGCCTCCTATAGGTTTTGGGTCATCATGTTTTCATTGTCATTTGTTTCTAGGTATTTTTTGATTTCCTCTTTGATTTCTTCAGTGATCTCTTGGTTATTTAGTAGCATATTGTTTAGCCTCCATGTGTTTGTATTTCTTACAGATTTTTTTCCTGTAATTGATATCTAGTCTCAAGGCTTGTGGTCGGAAAAGATACTTGATACGATTTCAATTTTCTTAAATTTACCAAGGCTTGATTTGTGACCCAAGATGTGATCTATCCTGGAGAATGTTCCATGAGCACTTGAGAAGAACGTGTATTCTGTTGTTTTGGGGTGCAATGTCCTATAAATATCAATTAAGTCCATCTTGTTTAATGTAGCATTTAAAGCTTGTGTTTCCTTATTTATTTTCATTTTGGATGATCTGTCCATTAGTGAAAGTGGGGTGTTAAAGTCGCCTACTATGATTGTGTTACTGTCATTTTCCCCTTTTATGGTTGTTAATATTTGCCTTATGTTTTGAGGTGCTCCTATGTTGGGTGCATAAATATTTACAATTGTTTTATCTTCTTCTTGGATTGATTCCTTGGTCAGTATGCAGTGTCCCTGTTTGTCTCTTGTAATAGTCTTTGTTTTAAAGTTTATTTTGTCTGATATGAGAATTGCTACTTCAACTTTCTTTTGATTTCCATTTGCATGGAGGATGTTTTTCTATCCCCTCACTTTCAGTCTGTATGTGTCCCTAGGTCTGAAGTGGGTCTCTTGTAGATAGCATATATATGGGTCTTGTTTTTCTATCCATTCAGCCAGTCTGTGTCTTTTGGTTGGAGCATTTAATCCAAGGTAATTGTCGATATGTATATTTCTATTACCGTTTTCTTGTTTTGGGTTTATTATTGTAGGTCTTTTCCTTCTCCTTTGTTTCCTGCCTAGAGGAGTTCCTTTAGCGTTTGTTGTAAAGCTGGTTTGGTGGTGGTGAATTCTCTTAGCTTTTGCTTGTCTGTAAAGGTTTTAATTTCTCCGTCAAATCTGAATGAGATCCTTGCTGGGTAGAGTAATCTTGGTTGTAGGTTTTTCTCCTTCATCACTTTAAATATGTCCTGCCACTCCCTTCTGGCTTGTAGAGTTTCTGCTGAAAGATCAGCTTTTAACCTTATGGGGATTCTGCTACGTGTTATTTGTTGTTTTTCCCTTGCAGCTTTTAATATTCTTTTTATTTAATTTTTGATATTTTGATTAATATGGGTCTTGGCATGTTTCTCCTTGGATTTACCCTGTATGGGACTCTCTGTGCTTCCTGGACTTGATTAACTATTTCCTTTCCCATATTAGGGAAGTTTTCAACTATATATAATCTCTTCAAATATATTCTCAGTCCCTTTCTTTTTCTCTTCTTCTTCTGGGACCCCTATAATTCGAATGTTGGTGTGTTTAACGTTGTCCCAGAAGTCTCTGACACTGTCCTCAATTCTTCTCATTCTTTTTTCTTTATTCTGCTCTGAAGTAGTTATTTCCACTATTTTTATCTTCCAGTTCACTTATCCGTTCTTCTGCCTACTGAACCTTCTAGAGAATTAATTTACTGTGTGGTTCATCACTGTTTGCTCTTTAGTTCTTCTGAGTCCTTGTTAAACGTTTCTTGTATTTTCTGTATTCTATTTCCAAGGTTTTGGATCATCTTTACTACCATTCTGAATTCTTTTTCAGGTAGACTGCCTGTTTCCTCTTCGTTTGTTAGGTCTGGTAGGTTTTTATCTTGCTCCTTCATCTGCTGTTTCTCTGTCTTCTCATTTTGCTTAACTTACTGTGTTTGGGGTCTCCTAGGCTGCATGTTTGTAGTTCCCATTTTTTTGTGTGTGTCTGCCCCCAGTGACTAAGGTTGGTTCAGTGGGTTGTGTAGGCTTCCTGGTGGATGGGACTGGTGCCTGTGTTCTGGTGGATAAGGCTGGATCTTGTCTTTCTGGTGGGCAGGTCCATGTCTGGTGGTGTTTTGGGGTGTCTGTGGCCTTGGTATGATTTTAGGCAGCCTCTCTGCTAATGGATGGGGCTGTGTTCCTGTCTTGCTAGTTGTTTGGCATAGGGTGTCCAGCACTGTAGCTTGCTGGTCATTGAGTGAAGCTGGGTCTTGGTGTGAAATGGAGATCTCTGGGAGATTTTCGCTGTTTGATATTACGTGGAGCTGGGAGGACTCTGGTGGACCAATCTCCTGAACTTGGTTCTCCCACCTCAGAGGCACAGCCCTGATACCTGGCTGGAGCACCAAGAGCCTGTCATCCACACAGCTCAGAATAAAAGGGAGAAAAAAAGAAAGAAGGTGGTAAAATAAAGTAAAAAAAAATAAAGTTATTAAAATAAAAAATATTAAGAAAAAATTTTTTGTAAGTAATAATAATAATAAAAACCGGACAGACAGAACCCTAGAACAAATGGTAAAAGCAAAGCTATACAGAGAAAATCACCTGCAGAAGCATACACATACACACTTAGAAAAAAAGAAAAAGGGAAAAAAATATATATATATATCTTGCTCCCAAAGTCTACTTCCTCAACTTGGGATGATTCGCTGTCTATTCATGTATTCCATAGATGCAGGTAAATCAAGTTGATGGTGGAGCTTTAATCCGCTGCTCCTGAGGCTGCTGGGAGAGATTTCCCTTTCTCTTCTTTGTTCACACAGCTCCCGGGGTTCAGCTTTGGATTTGGCCCCGCCTCTGCGTGCAGGTCTCCTAAAGGGCGTTTTTTCTTCACCCAGACTGGAGGGGGTTAAAGGAGCCGCTGATTCGGGGGCTCCAGCTCACTCAGGCTGGGGGGAGGGAGTGGCACGGGTGCGTGGTGAGCCTGCGGCAGCAGAGGCCAGCATGATGTTGCACCAGCCTGAGGCGCACTGTGCATTCTCTCGGGGAAGTTGTCCCTGGATCCTGGGACCCTGGCGGTGGCGGGCTGCACAGGCTTCTGGGAGGAGGGGAGTTGTGGGTAGTGACCTGTGCTCGCATACAGGCTTCTTGGTGGCGGTAGCAGCAGCCTTAGTGTCTCATGCCCGTCTCTGGGGTCCGCGCTTATAGCCGCGATTTGCACCTGTCTCTGGAGTTCCTTTAAGCGGCGCGCGGCGCTCTGAATCCCCTCTCCTTGTGCACCAGGAAACAAAGAAGCAAGAAAAGGTCTCTTGCCTTTTAGGCAGCTCCAGACTCTTTCCCAGACTCCCTCCCGGCCAGCTGTGGCGCACTAGCCCCCTTCAGGCTGTGTTCATGCTGCCAACCCCAGTCCTCTCTTGGCTTCCGTCTGAAGCCCGAGCTTCAGCTCCCAGCCCCCGCCCGCTCTGGCAGGTGAGCAGACAATCCTCTCGGGCTGGTGAGTGCTGGTCGGCACTGATCCTCTGCGGATATCTCTCCGCTTTGCCCTCTGCACCCCTGTGGCTGCGCTCTCCTCTGCGACTCCAAAGCGTCCCCCCTCTGCCACCTGCAGTCTCCGCCCGCGAAGGGGCTTCTAGTGTGTGAAAATCTTTCCTCCACAGCTCCCTCCCACTGGTGCAGGTCCCATCCCTATTTTTTTTTGTCTCTGTTTTTCCTTTTTTCTTTTGCCCTACCCAGGTACGTGGGGAGTTTCTTGCCTTTTGGGAGGTCTGAGGTCTTCTGCCAGCGTTCAGTAGGTGTTCTGTAGGAGTTGTTCCATGTGTAGATGTATTTCTGATGTATTTGTGGGGAGGAAGGTGATCTCCACATCTTACTCTTCTGCCATCTTGAAGTTCCTCTCTTAAATTTTAATTTAAAAAACTTTCATAATTCATAACCTAATATTTCTTTAAATGTTTCTTTTTTTCCAATTAAAGGCTGATCTTAAGAAAGCTCAGGAGATAGCACCAGAGGATAAAGGTAAGTTGGCAGTTTCTGTAGTGGAAGTTCATTTTGTCCCTAAAGAATTTATCCTCATGAACCAGCATACCCTTTGCCACTTAGAGGTTGATTTGTCCAGCAGATACTGCAGAACGCCTGTTACAGGCCAGGCTCCAGTCACGCTGCAGAAAGCACAAGTCAGGGTCGCTGCCTTCAGCTTACACTCCAGCCGCTTTCCACATGTCTGAAGACTGTTTTCTCTGCTGTCCTGTAATTCTAGATGGAAGAGCAGCATTAGAAGACACAGTATTTAGGGCGAATTTAGTGTTTGGGACCATGTCTTAAGCTGAACGTGGCCATGACCTAAGTATTCTAGCTACTGAATATGTTTTAGGAAAGGTTTGGAAAGCTGTGACAAAAATAAGCCTGTTTTTCAGGTAAACCAAGTACAAATGGTGATTCTAGGTCTAGATGTGGAAATAGGTCTTTGGGGAGGCACTTCAGTGGGGTCCCCCCTCTGATGGGCAAAGGCACATCTGTGTGTAATTCAGTTCTCTCGGTGGACAGTCTCCTAAAGTTGTGCTCTGTGGTTTTTATGTTTGGTCGCTTTCTCCAAGTAAAATACTCTGTTAATAGGGCTCACTCATTCTTCGAAGAGTTATTTTTTATCATACTAAAGCATCAGTTTGCTGGTCAACCTCATTTTTTGGATGTTTTGAGAAATAACTCATGTTACATGTTTATTTTGCAGCTATCCAGGCAGAATTGCTGAAAGTCAAGCAAAAGATAAAGGCACAGAAAGATAAAGAGAAGGCAGCTTATGCAAAAATGTTTGCTTAATAAGGAATTCAGTTTTGCTTAAGTATGCACTGATTGTATAAAGCGAGTAAGACAATTTAAGGGTCTTGTCTATTATGTATGATCCCTATGTGTTCCCTCTGAGACTTCAGTTCCCATTGTTTGCAGTCTAGGATACAGGTAGGTATTCACTCTTAATAGACCATTGTTACAAAATATGGTGAAGTTGAACTCATTTTAAATGGCTCTCTGCATTGCAAAGGATAATGGTGTCCAGTGTATTTTAAACTCCTAGACACATCTTGTTTGAATAAACAGATGAAAACTTATGTATGTTGTTTTTCTCAGTTGTTTGATGCATCTCTCTGTGACATGTGTGCAGGGCTGGCAGACATCTCTAAAGGGTCAGGTAGCCATTACAGTCTGTCACAGCTACTCAGTTCTGCACTTGGAGCTCAGAAGCCCCCGTTGACAGTGTGTAAACCAGGAGGCACTGCTGTGTTCCAGTTAAACTGCGTAAGAAGGGTGGGGGGCTGGACGCCGACCTCTGGTCTAGGAGATACACTTCATTGAAGTGCGGAGCCTGATGAGTCAAATGTACGTCGGAGGCCAGCAGTACCAACAGTGTACTAAAGCTTGGAAGCCTTGGAGAGAGAAGTAGATGCTACATCACTTACAAAGTTTTATTTAAGAGAGAGATTCATAATTTTTTATGGGACAGTTTTAGGTATAGTATAAAATAAAATTATTTCACTGATAATTATTTTATGAACATTCTGATCAAAAATATACTTAAGCTTTTGACACCTGTGAACTTGCAAACATTTGAAGTTAACTTGCCGTCCGTTTTAGAGACGCTGGCGCGGGTGAAGCCGGCTGCAGGTTACATCCCGTTGTATGCTGGGCCTCCACCGCCTTCGGGTACCACCCAGTTAATATTCTGACTTGGATCCTTAATATCACATGTTTTACAGTGCACGCAGTTCTGGGCATTTATCTGTAGCCGAAATCCATCACCTTGTTCCAAAGGTACAAATTCATAAACTCCTGTAAGGAAACATAGGCAACTCCGTGCAGTAGCTGCCTTTAAAGCAGAGGCTAAAGTCCTGGAGAAATTAGCCACAGAAACCCTCAGGGTTTGTGGACTGAATGTTTACCCACAGAATATTACAGAGATCTGGGTGTGTGCATTTGCTGTTGCATAAATTAAAATGGATAAAAGCAGAAGGTACAGCAGCATGTGGCTGAGTTGGCGTTACCAACAAGGGAACTCGAGGTTGAGCAGTTTTGGGGTGTGATGTTATATATGGACACACTTCAGAGACCCGGACGCTGCAATAAAGTGAATTATCACAATAGAGCAAGTCATGTGAATTTTTTGGTTGCCAGTGCATATGTAACGGTTATATTTACGCTACTTTGCAGTCTGTGAAGTGTGCAATAACAGCATTATGTCTAAAAAAACAATATACATGCCTTGCTTAAAATACACTTTATTGCTAATAGATGCTATCTGAGCCTTTAGCGAGTCATAGTACTAACATCAAAGATCACTGAGCACAATATCAAATATAATAATGACAAAGTTTGAAATTTTGCAAGAATTACCGCATGTGACACACGGAGTGAGCAAATGTTGGAAAAGTGGCGCCAGTAGGCTTCTTCAACGCGGGGTTGCCAGGGACCTTTGATTTGTAAGAAAAGCAGTATCTGCCAGGTGCAATAAAATGAGATCTGCCCGTATACATGTGTGCCGCGACTGCACAGACAAATTAGGTCAGCCCTTACCCTCAGCTTACAGCTCAGTGAGATGACAGAAATGGTTAAAAGATAAAGTCAAGAGACAGTCAAGGTCCCTCCCTCACAGAGCATATGTCCTAGTTCCTGTCCAGAATGTACTGATTTTCACACACCTGGTTGCTGTTCTACCAGCTCTCGAGACCCAGTTCCTACTATAATTCTAGTTGAAAGCTCAGCACTGGAAGATACTGTATCCAGGATGGATTTAAAGTCCGGGACCATTTCCCTGAGCTGCATGTGGCCAAAATCTAGTATTTTAGGCTATGCACACATATGTAATGTATATGTGTGTGTGTATGTGAGCATACATATATACAGACAGGAGCAGCCGTGACAGAAATTTTTTTAAAGTACGTCACGTGAACACGGAAAGAGGTGTTTGGTGCTTTTTCCCGTAACCCTTAACCTTGCGCTGAGGGTAAACAGAGAAAAGGCTGCTTTTGAGAAATGCCATCTGAATTAGGCTTAACGAGAAATCCCTACTGCTCTAGCATTAGAGTAGAAACATAATGAGTTTTCAAAACGTGGTTCAAGCAAATCCTGCTACTGACGTTTCAGTAGCAGATGGGAATGAGCGTACTGACCTGCAGGGCAGAAGCGCTGCTCGGGCCCGTCGTATGTGCTCAGGTTTCTGTTCACAGGTACACTGTCATCTTTCAAGGTCAGATGTGCCGGCTGGTCGTGTTCATGGTTGGTGCCGCTCAGAGCCACGGATGACAAGAGGTCAAAACTGATCTGCCCATCTGGCTTTGGATACTCAATAGGTGTGCAGTCCTTGGCTGGCTTGAGCTGATCGGAGTCAGGACCTTCCCAAGTTTTGAGGAAGGTTTTTAGTAAAAATGTATCTAATTCTAAAGTACTTCCTTAGACATTTTAATAAAAATCTGTAAATATTACACTGATGAAATAAGACTTGATCCCTCTTTCAACAATGATACCCTGTTCTAAAGATACTGAATTCATCATTTCTCTAAAAGTTTAAAACGGTAAAGTGTAAAAGGTCACCTTTTTCCCTACTTACTGGATCCCGTTTCCTGAGTTAAGGACTAACGTTCATACTTAAGCCGGAATTACCTTTATGTTTTAGGGTCCAGGGCTCCATCCCTCTGAATATCCAGTAGAAGATCCCAGTGTAAAGCATCCCTCCGTACACACCCAGGATGCCATGGCAGGACGGCCTGACGTTCCTGACGGCGTGTAGCTCTTTCCACACCCACGACTTCTTCAAATTGTCCTCATACTCAGTTACATCAAGTCCTTTTTATGAAAAACATGAAATAAGTGAAATTGCCTCAAGGAGTATAAAACACTTTATTGTCCAGGTACTTTGCTACGGAAATAACAGATGGCTTTTACACAGTTATAAAAAGCAGGTGGTCATACGACACCACACTTGAAGAACGCTTCAAGTATAAATGCTGACATCTTCCAAAAAGATACCCATTTGATAGGTTGTTAACAGGCAGTGAGGCCATACTGGTAGCGTGGAAAATGAGTTTCAAAATTCAGTGAACCTGAAAAGGAAGCTAAGCGAGTTTATGCTACCTGTGGAGCTGATCACTGAAACACTTCCGTTACGGGCTGAACGGTGACAGCCCAGAAAGGTATTTTGAAGTCCTGACGCCTAGTTGTCTCAGAATCGGTCGGAAGAGGGTCGCTGCCGGTACACCGAGTTAAGATGAGGGCATGCTGGAGCGGCCTGGACGCTTGGTCCAATGACTGGCATCCTGAAGACGCCGCAGGGACACAGGACACAGCCAGAGGGAGACAAGGCAGGGGCTGCTGCTGGGGCTCTGCCAGGAACTTGGGGCCCCCGGACGCTGGAGGCTTGGACACAGCTGCGAAGTGCTCGCCTGCAGGACTCCGAACACCTTCCTGCTTAAAGCTGCCCAGTTCGTGGCGCTCGGCTGTGGCGGCCCTAGGAGGTGGCAGCACCTGAAGCCCTGCACTTCATCTCTAACAGGACGTCTTGGTTCTCGTGACCTGCCTCCTCCTGGTGCCAGTGACCTGCCTGCGGCGGCCCGACCTGTGCGCGCCGCGTGCACGTGCGCGGTGCCAGCGCCTGGCCGGGATGCGGAGTTGGTGAGGAGGTCTGAGGCGCCGGCCCTGCCTCTTCCGTGCCCTGAGGTCTCTCCTGCTCCCCCGCAGGCCCCCCGTCTCCGAGCACACCTGAAGGTACGGTCTACTTGGAGGAGCGTGTCACCTGACTCTAAGGAACACGGCGTACCTCTTGGGCATCTCCGGACTCGCTCCTGGTGTTTTGTGTCCGCAGGGAGCGAAGGCCCTGTCCTGGGAGGAGTGTCCGTCCAAGGAGACGAGGTTGGTCAACAGGTACGTTAAACAGCGAGCCGAGCTGAAAGGTGGAACACACCGGAGAGGGGGCAGCGCAGGAGAGGGCCTGGCAGTGCTGCGTGCCTGTGTGCGTGGTGCAGAGTCACTGGTGAGGTCCACGCGAGGCCCCCGGAGAGAGATCCGAGCCGAGGTGCGGGGAGCTCGGGGGCCGGCCGTCAGCTGGGTGCCCCCGGGACCCAGGAAGCGTGTCCGGGATGGACGGCGACAGGAGGCGACGGCGGAGGCGGGTCCGCTGCCTGCCCTGGAGTGAAGGTCGGGGGGCGCCCACGAGGGTCCACCTGGGCCTGTGCGATGTGAGGCGGGACCCTCACGTTGAACTTGCTTCCAGGGGGCGGGACACCTCGGGCCGCTCTACTTTCCATTCGTGAAATGACACGTGGCCGTGAAAACCTCCCTCGCGGCGAGCAGGCTGCAGTCTGCTTTGCCCAGCAGGCGTCTCGACGCTTTGTGTAGAGGCACAGTCACACCACGCATCTTTCAATGCCCCATGAAATAAACATGCAAGACCGCCAGGATTTCTCACTGTATCTACTGTCATCCTCTATCTGTACACTGAGTGTATGTTTAAATAGCTTTTTAAACGCCCCCGTGAAGAACCTGAGAATAAATGGAAGTTCTTACCTATCGTCTTTGATTGGAGATTCTCACTAGTTAGTTGATTAAAAATAGATTCTGCTGCCAAAATCCCACTTTTCATTGCTGTGTGGGTCCCTTTGATCTTGGGAACATTCATGAAACCAGGGCTACAACCAATTAGTAAGCCCCCAGGAAAGGTGAGTTTTGGTATAGACTGAGGAAAGAAAGCAAAGTGCATCTGTTAGTTCAAATTAAACAAAAGAACTGAACACTCCAAATTATAGCCTCTTTGAAAGCTGTAGGGAAAAACCGAAAAAAAAAAAATTACATGCAAATGAATCCGAGTGAAGAGAAAAACCAGGGCAAGGGCAGTTTCCTCCTCTAAAAACGAGCGTCGGAACGATTACTCCTCCTCTATTAGGACTTTGTCCGTCTCCCTCCCCATGACTTACCTACATGGGACAGATGTCAAGATCAGAGCATTAACATTTAAATTAAATGTTTTTATTTATACGTATCTATGTCATAATTAAAAATATTCTCTAAACCTGAACGTCTGTTATCTAAATTGTGATCTTTTACACGCATTGTGGGTAACACATGACTTACACAGGATGTTATCTTAACTCTTCATACCTCCTTGTTTTACCTTGATGTCCAGGGAGGGAAACCTAGGTTCTAATCATGGCATCACCACAATTAGCCACTACCTTAAATAATATATTTAAGTTAACCGAAGAATAAACTGAATTTCCAAAATAAACTTTAAGATGGTTGTTTGGGCCTCAGTATACACTTCTGACGGAAAACAACGTACTGAAGGGTGGGTGACGGTTTTGGTTGAGCCCCGTGATGTAGCAGTTAAGTCACAGATTGCCTCCCTCAGAAGACTGTACTGGTGGAAAGGAAGAAAAGAGAGCCCTGGAGCTGCTCTTTCCTCCTGGAGGCGTCCTACAGTACACCACGGGTCTTTGCTGAGAAAGTGGTGGGTGGCTGACAATGGGGCCGAAGGGCTGAGAGGGACCCCGAGGAGAGGAGGTCAACAGGGAGCCCGCCACCATCAGCTGCCACGCCGAGGGGCTGTGGCCGCGCTCCCGTGATTACACAGTTCTAACTGCGAGGGAGGGGCGGTGAGAAGCGAAAGCAACGCTGGCACGAGAAGGCTCGGGCCTAGGTGTGACTGCTGCTCTCCAACCAAACTCAGCATCAGAACCACGCAGGTGAAGAGAGCATGAAGTCGGGGTGCGGAGCAGACAACAAGGGGGAGGGCTTTCTGGGATGCCAGGAGCTGCAAACAGAGATAACGGTCAGGAACCTGGATCATAACAATGATCTTCTCAAATTGGGCTGTGGCCCTGCTAATCCTAAGTCTGATTCAAGAGCCAGAAGATGGACGTTTAAGAAAAGGACACGGATTGCTAGTGCAAATTATTCCAAATGGGCGCTTAAGTCCTAAGAATAAAAAATGTTATGGCCTAAGGGAAATGTGTGTTTTTCAGTTCTGGGAGGATCTTACCCAGTGTGGGCAGCTGGACATCTTGTTAAGGACCTGGGGGACCCAGGAAAAGTCGTACAGAGAGATGTATTCTGGGACATCCATTAAACGGGGGTTAGGGCTTCCCTGGTGGCGCAGTGGTTAAGAATCTGCCTGCCAATGCAGGGGACACGGGTTCGAGCCCTTGTCCGGGAAGATCCCACATGCCGCGGAGCCACTAAGCCTGTGCGCCACAACTACTGAGCCTGCGCGTCTGCAGCCTGTGCTCTGCAACAAGAGAGGCCGCGATAGCGAGAGGCCCATGCATGGCAGTGTGGAGTGGCCCCCTGCTCGCCGCAACTAGAGAAAGCCGGCGCACAGCAACGGAGAACCAAGGCAGCCAAAAGTAAATAAAATAAATTAAACAAACAAAAAAATGGAGGTTAAAATGAGGAACCAGGCCTTATCACTGAAGAAGATGGGTATGGCCTGGAGTAGTTCCACAGTAACAGATTTTACCCTTCCACCTGACGATTGGTAAAATCAGTCTTGTAACTTCCTTTTCCCAGGACTTTTCTGTAACCTAATCTATTTCTGCACCAAAATAAAATTACACTTCCCTGCACTAAAAGAAGAAAAAAGAACCCCCCCCCCAAAAAAAAACCCCACAGGGGTTAAATACTAGAAACCCACCAGGAAAGGGGAGCTTTGGTACAGACTGAAGAAATGTAATGAATGTAATGTCATGTAATGAAGTCATGTAATAGTTGTTAGCGCAAAATAAAACTGGATGTTCCAAATTTTTGTCTCTGAAGGGTCTTCAAAAACTTAATGGAAGTAAGTTTCTGAATCTTTGACTAATTAAATCAGAAAACTCAGGTCAAAAGTGTATTGTGGCGGCGGGGGGGGGGGGGGGGTCATCTCTTCCTGCTCATCTAAAGATCATGTGAGATGCTGAAGCACCCGAGGCAGGTGTCATAAACACGAGTCTGTCTGTACTGCTGAATACACAGGAGCCTTTACACTGTCAATTACAGAGCAGAATTAGGCTGGGAATAGGTATTATGCACATTATTCAAAAAAGTTTAATGGGCTTGAACATAGGAAATGTAGCAAATATTATTGCAAACGAATAACTGCTCTAGAAATAAAAACAACCTCATGAGAGGTATGTAACCCCGCAGCAACGGAACTTAGAGACAGTGTTATTTTAGGGTTCTAGTGACGACATTCATAATTCAGCTGTGATTTTACTTGACTTTATGAATGTATTTAGAACTTCACTTTAAAGGTTAAGTCAACTTTTCTCCCCAATTTTCTATGATCTATTTGTTACTTTTACAACAGATTAAAAACAAAAAGATATCAGATTTCTAAAATATCAATAGTTCTAGATTCCTAGAATATTAGAGACAGAAGCGATCATCTTTAATTTACAGATGATCCCTTAACGCCCGAGGAGTTAAATAACTTGACCAAACCGTTTGGTATAAGTTTTAGAGCTGACTTTTAGATCATCTTACCTGTCTAATACTATTTCCAAAACAGTTTTAGCTTTTTATCATAGTTAGCCATCTAGCCATCTAGCTCTTATTTGATTGTTTAATAACTAAATACTTAATAAATTAACTGCATTTGATAGTATTTATTTTGAACATATACTAAAATAGGACAATTAAGGGTAAAAACTTAACAGAGGCCACCTAAAGGGCATGGATGACACTAGGTAGTTGAGATTAATTAATTACCTTTGCTGAAAACTACATCTGTCCTTGGGTTTCCTGGCAGCAAAGGAACAAAGGAAAAGATCTTGGATCACATAGTTTAAATTCTCTGGTTAAAGACAACCAATAAACAAAAAAGCCCATGAATTTTTCTCTAGAAATCAATATATCCTTAAAACTAAATTCATGGTGTCATTTAACTCTGGTGTGGTACAGTTTTATGAATACTAGGGTGCTTTGCTTTAGTTACTTAAATTTTCTTCCTGAGATAATCTTCTATCCTTTATCTAAAGTTGTTACCTTATGTTTCAACATTGAATTTATAGTACAGAAATAAGGATTAAAAACGCAGAAGTGCTACCTGAAAGCCGCCTTCATTGAGGGCTCTGGCTCCATATGCAATCCTTTTCCCGCCTTCCAACGTCGGCTGGATGCTGGGGTGGTGTTTCCACCTCTGGAACTCTCTAAATGGACTTAGGTATGGATTTTGATAGTCTAGACCAACCTTAAAATGTTTATATTTAAATTAGACATTGTTATTTCAAATTGTATCAGGCTGAAGTGTAAGCAATATTTACCAGAGAACATGTACATTAAACGGCCTGTACTCAAAGTACTTGGAGAAAGGTATGCAATGACCCAAATTTAAATAAATAACCCCATAAAATCTGTTTGGAAAAGAAAGGGTAAACGGAAGGATGCCATGTGTTTATAATTGGCAGAACTTGAAGACATTTAGAACGTATTAATAAATCACTGTGCTTTGTAAATCAAAGTCCAAATTAGAAAAATATCTGTAAGTGTTGCACATCATGCTTCTACAAAAGGAGTTGTAATAATTTATCATCCATTTCTCAATATCAACTCCAGAAAGAAACTAAAAAGCTCGATGCAGTACTACTGAGGCAAAAATGAAGAAAAAGAATGTAAACGCACTTAGAAAAAAAGAAGGTGAAAATCATTAGAGATTACATTTTTACCAAAATGCTGAAATTAATAACCAAACCTTTTTTGCTTTGAAAAGATTTAAGTCACTATAAAAACTAAATCGAAGTGATGCACCGAACACGGCAATAATGCATAAATGTAACGTGTCATATACAAGTCTAATAATGACATTGAACGATAAAGCTGCAACTGCAAGGTGCAGTAACTCATATCGCTTTTCCATTCCTTGTAATGTTCAAGATGTAATTTACTGTAAAGATGTTTAAGCGACCAGAAGGGAGGAAATGGTCCTGTTTTAGTTAGAGGTTCAAACCCAGTGCGGACTGCACTTCCTGCAGTGGCGAGCCACAGTGGACACGGGCTTCGGGTCAGACAGGTTCGGGCATGAATCCTGCCTGTCACTTAACGTGTGTGTCTGGCAAGGCTGTTTGGCTTGTCTGGACTTCAGTTTTCCCACCAGTAAAATAACGCGAGACCAACTTCACAGGATTTTTATGGACCGGGATTCCCAGGGAAGCATCCAGCACAGAGCCTGGCGTGTAGCGGCTACTGTACTACAGCTAAGTGAGCTGAAGCTCACCGCTGTCTACAGTGGCCATTTGCACTTCAGATGTGGATAAAAGCAGAGAGGAAGCTTTAAATGAGAAGCCTTTTACATTCTCCCAGATGCAAAGCCCTGGTTTTGTGACACCGAAGACCCAGCGGCTCTCCGGGTGGAACTTCCCATCACGGAGTGTAACTTACCACGAAGCCGAGCGCTACGAGGGGCTCCCCTTCATTCAGGTGATAGAGGAAGGAGCCCCCATACGTGTGTCTGTCCAGGGGCCAGCCGACAGTGTGATCGACTCTCCCGGGTTTCCACTTCTTCTCATCGATAATCCACAGCTTAAAAAAAAAGTCCTAGAGTATTATTTAGATGTTTTATGTCACCACATGTATAAAACTTGCTAACTTTTATGTCTTATTTATGAAAGTTACAACTGAAAAGCAGAAATAAGAGAAACACACAAAAAAGTACTTCAAATAACCCAGAAAATGACATCAAACTGTTGCAGGATGATCGGAGGAAAGAAACAGGTCAGCAACTCTGTAAGACATTCACTAAGTTCTCAGCCGGGTAAGGCATTCATGCGATTGTGGGGAACGCCGCTGAAGAGATGGGGTGCTGGCAACCCCCTACCCCTTGACCCGGGGGACGGCCAACGGGCGTGTTCGCCTCACGAACGTGAGCTGCGCCCTGCACTTCGGATCTGTTACTTTGCAGGACAGATATTATTCTTCAGTGAAAAAAAAGTGTGCTCCCTCCTGCACCACCCTCTCCCCGACTGCAGCTAACTGATCATCCTGTTCTCAGAATGGTTAAGTTTTAAATTGCAAACAACAATTTCCATAGGAAATATTATCTAAAAATCAGATATTATGTGCCATCACATAGAATTATGTACAGTCTACCAAAACTATTAAGCCCTTATTCACAATATAATGAATCTAGTTATATATAGAATTTGAAACTTCCTGAGCTTTACCCTAAAAAGATTTTTAACAAGAGTTATGATGAAACTTTTACGCCAATAGACCTAAGGTTTGGATAAACTGAGAAAATATACAACACTCAGCCTTATTAAATTTTAGGCTGCAGGTCAATATACTACGGCTGAGTGTATGTTTCATAAACTAAATTATCTTTATGTTATAATTTTGAATAAACAATTCTTGTAGGATGTGGTCATTTTACAAAGATCATTGGATAACAGGTCAAATCCTATTAGGGGAGATGGCATTACCATGAAAAAAATCAGTGTCACAAATATTTTCAAATTCAAGACTTCAATCAACATTTGATAAAACAACTAGAACATGCAGACACAATTTAGGTAATAGTGTAGTAATATTCTCCAGCCCCTTGAAAGATATCCCTAATATTTTCAGTCACTATGAACATTTCAGGCTAATGAAAAATATAACTATGAAGTTAAATCAATATCATAAACCACACGACAACACAAATGAAGGTGAGCTTCATCTCTCCACATGGAAGGCGCACCAGCAAACTCGAGTACCTCCTTGAGCCCGATCCCGTACGTCTGGGGCTCACAGTTGGCCCTCAAGTCGAACTTCCTGTACAGCTGCTTGGCCAGATGCCCATGGCAGCCCTCCGCAAACACTGTGACTTGGGCATGTAGCTCCAGTCCCCGCTCAAAGGTTGTCTAAGAAACAGGAACGCGTTAAATTGCAATGTTTGACAATTTAAAAAATATTCACATCCTGGTCAGTTTTCAATTGATCTATGATTCAGGTATAGAAGGTGCAGATGTATAATTTTGGTAACAGAACTAAGTGCTGTTGTTAAGTGGAATCTAATTTAAATTTTACAATGTATCCCGTGTCTTTGTCATATTGATCGAATGGTTAAGTTTGTATGAATTAAAAACACAAAGCACGCTCCTCCCCCCACGAAAAATTATCTACAAATGAATGTACGGTGAGAAGTGAAGGGGGGCAGCTGTGTGGTGACAGGTGGCAACCAGGCTTGGGGTGCTCACCACTGTCTAGTGTACACAGGTATCGAATTATAATGCTAGACACCTGAAACTTGTATAACTAAAAAAAGAAATGTTTTTTAAGCGAAAGGCCATTTCCCCATTGTTCCTGATTTTCCAGTCCCATGATCTGAAGCAAAAAGCACTACTAATAGATTTCTTATGAATCATGCCAGAAAATTTCCATGAATTAAAAAACGACATGAGTCTATTTATATCCTTCTAACACAAACAGGATCATCCTAAAAATACTCTTCAGCTACTTGCTTTTTTCACTTTAATTTTACTTGTTCTCTATTGCTGGATATATACTGAAATTTGTTTTTTCCAAGGGGAAAAAAATAAGCTACAATTACTAAGTCTTTCTCTTTTGCTCTCTGTATTTTGCACTTACATCTGGCACATGGTAGGTACTCAGTAAAGCTTCTGAGTAAAGGAATGCAGAATAATAAGGGAAGTATCTTACGAAATATATATTTCCCGATATTTCTCCATTCATATGTTTACAGGTATTGTGTGTACACAGACACATTCATACAAAAAAACGCTTTACACGGACAAAGCATTTTATAACTGTTTTCACATTATACAAATATAAAGTGATTTGCCTAAGGCAATATACACCAAATTAAACATTCATTTTTTAATTAATTAATTAATTTTGGGCTGTGTTGGGTCTTCATTGCTGTGTGTGGGTTTTCTGTAGTTGCGGCGAGCAGGGGCCGCTCTTCATTGCAGTGCACAGGCTTCTCACTGCAGTGGCTTCTCTTGTTGCGGTGCACGGGCTCTAGGCGCACAGGCTCAGTAGCTGTGGCTCACAGGCTCTGGAGTGCAGGCTCAGTAGTTGTGGCGCACGGGCTTAGTTGCTCCACGGCATGTGGGATCCTCCCGGACCAGGGCTCGAACCCGTGTCCCCTGCACTGGCAGGCGGATTCTTAACCACTGTGCCATCAAGGAAGTCCTAAGCATTCATTTTTAATGCTTGAATAGATTCCTACCTTCTCAATCAGCTCTCAATAACTGGAGGTTTAGGTTATTCCAAGCTGTTTCACTATTTTTTTTAAAAAATTTATTTATTTATGGCTGTGTTGGGTCTTCGTTTCTGTGCGAGGGCTTTCTCTAGTTGTGGCAAGCGGGGGCCACTCTTCATTGCGGTGCGCGGTCCTCTCAGTATCGCGGCTTCTCTTGTTGCGGAGCACAGGCTCAGTAATTGTGGCTCACGGGCCTAGTTGCTCCGCGGCATGTGGGATCTTCCCAGACCAGGGCTTGGACCCGTGTCCCCTGCATTGGCAGGCAGATTCTCAACCACTGCGCCACCAGGGAAGCCCGTTTCACTATCGTAAGCATGGCTCAGATTGATATCCTTGATGCGAAATATTTTCGGTCTAAGTGGTAAGAGCTATTTCACTACTGATTTCATACATGCAGTCACTAGAGAGTCTGAACATCTTTCACGTTTGTTGGTAACTCTGTTTCTCTTGTGCAGAGCTCACCAACGTCATACACGTGCACACACGTCCTGTAAGTGACTGTGCTCAGTACGTTTGGATTTGTTCCCATCTCCTTCCTCTTACTATACTTCACTCGTCCATAAACCCTGTTAACAGCCTAGCATGCCAAGTTTTACCCCAATATATATACATACGCACTGTGGACTGAGGTATTTACATAGACACCTCAACTGTTTTGGTTCCTGATTTATTTCACAATGGTAGCATCATATAATACAGACTTTTCTGTATCTTACTCTTCTCACAATAACACTTCACGGAAGCCTTTCCAAGTCACTGTGCGGCTCAAATCTTTCTTTTGAATGGCGGGCAGCAGTCCGTGCGGGACACCGTAGGTTATCCAGCCATTCTGCTAATGGGTAATAGCCACTCACTGGTTCCAGTTGATTTGCGATGGTAAGAAATGTCATAAAACATACACCCTGTATGTGTATCCTTACAACATTGGTGCTTTCACTCCTGTAAGCTAGGTTCCCAGGAGTGGCGCTGTACCATCAAAGGGCACACCTACTTTTCTTTTACGAGATGTTCCCAGACTGCTTTCCCCAAAGCCTGAACAATTCACACTTCCACCCACAGGGTATAAGAAGGCCCTTTTCCTATTTCTAGTTAGTGACAGTATAACTGTTCCTTTCACGGTTTTGCTAAGTGTAGAGCTGGCTAATGTACTGCTATTTTAATTTGCATTTTCCAGATTACTTTTTTCAGCAACTTTTTCTTTTTGACTCAAGAAATATTAACTGAGCACCTCTGGTGTGCCAGGTTGTATGCTAGGCGCTGGGACAGAGATGATAGAAAAACACTGTCCCTTTCCCTGGGGCGAGGCACAGAGGCAGAGCTAAACATAAACAACTACGTGGGCGTGCAAGGACTAAGTGTGCCTGTGTGCCGTGAGGAGGGCACGGGCGCTGGCGGAGGGCCGGAAGCCTGGGGCCCAGATGAGAGGCATCAGAGGACCTGCCTCCTGGCTAGTGGTTGCTGCTAGCGGGATCCGCTCTTCGTTTTGTAAGATTCTGTCCGTTTTTCTACTGTGTTCTCTTTTTCTTGTCAATGTAGAAGTGCTCTTTGACATCATGGGTCGTCAAAAATTTTCCCCCGATCTCCTGCTTATCTGCAGACTCATTAGTATTTTTGGTATACAGAAGTGTTTAACTTTTAAATAGTTATAAAAGGCCTGCCTCTCATAGGTTTTTAATTTCTGGCCTTTATAGGACGGTTTATCTACCCTACACCTAGGTTGTAATTATAACCTAGATTTCTAATTTTTTTACCGTTGTAAGACATCACGAGAATTGTTTAAAAATGAAGGCCTAACTCTATTTGCTTCCAGATGGACGTGCAGTTTAGTCAGCACCACGTACAAAACGCCTCGGTCTTGGTGAACTAAGACTCTCCTCTTAGAGGCAATACGCCCCTCAGTGCTCGGGGCAGCTCTGGAGCCTCTATTCCAAGCCCAGCTCCAGCACCTTACAGCGGCCTGACCCTGGGCCAGTTGCTCAACCTCGGAAACATGGCAACGCCCACATCAGGACTCTGACCGCCAGGTGCCTGTCAGACCTAAGATCCGAGCTCCTGAGTGAGGAGCAGGACACAGCGCTCTGGGGCTCAGGGGAGGCCTGTCCCTGCCCTGTCACCGGCTCTCAGAGGACGGGGAGCAGAGGCAGCGCCAGCGAAGGCGGCAGGAGGGCCACGAAACACCGGGGACCGGCATAAGGCAGTGTGGCTGCCGGCTCCAGATGGCGTTGCAGGAAGAAGTCATTCAGCTGTGCCACCACTGCCCACCAGGCGCCAAGTGAGAGGACAGGAAACTGGGTACCGCCAGGCGGAGGTGTCTGTGAGCGACGACAACGCTTCAGTGCAAGAGCAGGAGGAAGCAGAACCACGCCGGGACCAACGGGGCCGATTGGCGGAGCACACAGAATCCATCCCTGCTTCTCCTCACCCCACCGGCCGTATGAAATAAACTTGCAGGGGCTTCCCTGGCGGCGCAGTGGCTAAGAATCCACCTGCCAATGCAGGGGACACGGGTTCCAGCCCTGGTCCAGGAAGATCCCACATGCCGTGGAGCAACTAAGCCAGCGCATCACAACTACTGAGCCTGTGCTCTAGAGCCCGCGAACCACAACTACTGAGCCCATGTGCCACAACTACTGAAGCACGTGTGCCTAGAGCCGGTGCTCCACAACAAGAGAAGCCACTGAGATGAGAAGCCCGTGCACCGCAAAGAAGAGTAGCCCCCGCTTACCGCAACTAGAGAAAGCCCATGTGTAGCAACAAAGACCCAACACAACCAAAAATAAATAAAATAAATTTAAAAAAAAGAAAAGGGGACTTCCCTGGTGGCACAGTGGTTAAGAATCCGCCTGCCAATGCAGGGGACACAGGTTCAAGCCCTGGTCCGGGAAGATCCCACATGCTGCAGAGCAACTAAGCCCGTGCTCCACAACTGAGCCTGTACTCTAGAGCCCACGAGCCACAACTACTGAGCCCGCGAGCCACAACTACTGAAGCCCGTATACCTAGAGCCCGTGCTCCACAACAAGAGAAGCCACCGCAATGAGAAGCCCGCACACACTGCAACGAAGAGTAGCCCCTGCTCGCCGTAACTAGAGAAAGCCGCGCACAGCAACGAAGACCCAACACAGCCAAAAATAAATAAATAAATTTTTAAAAAGAGAAAAATAAAATTACAAACTCAAATTACTGAGACTCCACTATACTCTTCTATGCTTTTATAGCTATATAAATACAATATATGAGTGTTTTTACAACTACAAAGCACAAGACACAAAAATACACATTTGAACAAATATCCTGACAATACGCACACAAAGAGAACTATCAGATGGTAGAATTTGCACGCTTCAATGCTGCTGTAATATTAAATATGGACATTTTTAAAGAATAAAATGCAATTTATAATCAAATGATCATAATACAGAAAAGAATAGCCATAACACAGGCAAGAATATAGGAAAGACAGTATTCTTTTATCACCCCTAGTTGCGTTAAGCCCGAGCTCCCTTACTGAGTTCATGATCCTCTCCACCCAGAACGCTGCCCCCGTTCTGCCCTCTGACCTCACCCTGTGCTCACTCACCACCAGTCACCTGGAGTCCGATGACTAAGATGGCTGTCACTGATAACACGGTCACTGCACTAGATCTCGTCACTAACGTACACGCTCAAGCTGTTTCTCCAGGGCAAGATGAGCCTACAGAACCCCGAGGCGTGGACCGCCTGCCAGAGCGTCGCCAGAGACACCCTGACCCCCGAAACAGAGTAAGGAATGTCACGAGACAACGGTTCTTCGCAGCTTCTGTATTCTTCTGATTTAAAACACCCCGAACCCAGAGGCCAGGCTGCGGTGGATCTGAGAGGCTGGTCTCACAGCCCCTTGCTGGGCGCCCTGCAATAAACTCTTACTTTGTTGCAAACTCCTGGCTTTCTGTGCTGAGGGCACATGTCACACTGTGAGAAGCAGGATGAAATAATAGGTGTTGCAAACCTGGCTATGCATCAGAACCCCTGGGGCTTGTTACAAGACAGCTCCTTGGGCCCTGCCACAGGATAGGCTGAGCCCCAAGGCCTCACGTGACCCTGGCGTAGCCAGCCAAGCCACTAGGAGAATGACGCCGCAGGTAAGACTCGAGAGCTTTGGCACCTGCTAATCTCTACGCAGGAAGGAGTGAAAAGCAGGACAATCTGCTGGAGGAGACTTAAGACGAGATGCCCAGCTCTGTTCCAGAATATGGCAGAGGACTAACTCGGAGTTGACAAATCTCTATTGAGGCCCTGGCACTGCCTGGCACTATGCTAGCCCTGGAGTCACCCCCCATGATCTCCACCTTCATGGAGGTTCTAGTCTAGTTGAGAAATTAAGACAATCAACAAATAAACATGAATAGGCAAGTTAATTTATCAAGATGTTAATTTGTGTTTTGTTCTTGTTATCATAGGAAAGCAAGGTATTTTTTTCCTTGTCCTTTCCAAGGGATCTTGCAGAGTGTGAGATCCATGTCTTAGGAGCTCGTCTTTTACAAATGCAAAAATAACGAGCTGTGAAAACCAGAAGGCCGTCCAAGCCTATTTTGGAAGAGATGAAGGCAGTCAGTTTTGCATTTACCAAAAGATGTCAAAATCCTGTCAAAGACTCCATCAGCATTACTGACAGAAATAATGCAAATGACTCCTGTTCACAGAAGTGGAAACTGTGGAGGTGGCCCAGCCGCTGACCCACGTGTGCACGGTTTGTGATTCTCCTTGAACTGGCTGTAACATCTTCCTGATTCCCTCATTAATTAATGAGTGAAATAAAATCTCTGACCCATGTTTGTTTGATATTTGTATGTCATGTTTTTTCTTTTAAGACAATTATTGTTAAACCTGTTATATCTACTTGCCTAAATTATGGTTGGTTCAAAGATGTTTCTCTATTTTTCAACAATGAGAAAAATTCCACATTAATAACTAATGTTCCAACGTGCACTCAATTAACGTGCAGTTCGTAGCAAGACTAAATTATTGCTCGTGAGTTGACTCCTTCTCTCTCACTGTCAGTTTGCGAAGCGCAGAACTGTTCACGTGCGTACCTTGGGCGCACCATCCTTCTGTATCCCTACGTCGTTGGTGGCAATTCCTTTCACGCTACCGTCTTCATGAAAAAGGACCTAGAATGAAAACACGTTTGGTTATCACCTAGGGATTCACAACCGCTTGCAAAGAAACAATAAACAGCCTTCGATTTTTAGAAGGTGAGCTGTTCTCAAGGTTATAGAGACAAAGGCTTAAGAACGTTCCGGCAAAAAAGGCGATATGCTTCTAAGTTACTCCCTTCTAGACAGAACAGAACACAGCTCAAACAGCTGGAAATGAAGGAAATGCCCCAACCTGGTGAGGAAGAACAGGGGGAGCGGCCAGAGGCCACCAAAGGAGCCGGGAAGATGCAGCGGGAAGCCCTCTGCCGAGTTCAGGGGTCAAAGGCATGTGCACAGAACTTGGGGTCAGCACCCGTGACAGGCTGGACCGTCATGTGGGTGGCTGAGGACAGTGTCAGGAAAGCCGCTGTCCCCAGTGAGCCCAGACCCCAAAACCAAAAGACCAAACAACAAGACAAAACAGAGAGGGGCTGAAGGCAGCCCAAGGGTGATTAAGGGTGATCTGGACCACAAAGAAGAGGGAAAACTGGTCAAAGGTATGATTCTGAATATGAGAAATAACAATTCTCTCTCTTACTTGGCTTCTGTTTCCTCCGAAGGAAAATGCTCTTTGGACAGGAAAGAACGAACTGTACACTAGAACCTCACAGCAGAAAGCACAGGAGAGGAAAGGTGAAAGAAGAACCAGCAGCAATGTATGTGACACCTTGAATACAAATCCACAGTAGTATGTGGCTGTGGCCTGGACCTGAAGATGGCCTCGGTGTACAAAAGCTGGGGAGGAGAGGAGAGCTGCAGGGGGCCAGAGAGAGACACAGAGAGACACGGAAGGGGAGAGAGCACATGCGAGCGGGCACGTGTGCAGACACACTGAAAGAGTGAAAATCATGGATGCTACAAAACACCTACTTGTGGCTTTGATTCCTGTCCAACATAGTTTAATTGGGAGAAATGCAAAACCAAATGCATGTGCATGAACTGGGAAACCAGAAATCAGCAGTGGCAAGTGTAATGCAGGGACCATGTGTTTTATTTGGTTTATATACTGTAAAGGTAAAAACAAAGTTTTTCAATTTTCGCTTGTGCCAAAAACAAGAGAACTCCCTCTCCCATACAGATTTTTTTTTAGCATTTCCTTTGGAAAACTTAACTGTAAACCCTTTCTCTGTCTCTCTTAGATATATGGGAGTCATGTTAAAAGCTACATAAGACTCCTGCCATGTCTGTATCTCAGCAATGTGTTTCTTCGGTACTCGGGGACACATCTGAGATGTGACCATGGAGGAGGATGGTGGCCGGTCTCCCTCTCTCTGGGGGAAGGGTCTGGGCTCCGTGCTGGCCTCCGCGTTGTCACTTCCCGCTTGTCACAAAGATACAGGATGCTTTATTTGTCCTTTGGATGGAGATGATGAACGTGCATGTAATGGACTGTATCTGCCTGGCTCTGTAGAAGGGTGAGATTTCTTTCTGTTTCGGCGACCTCCCTAGCAGATGGCCTGTAGCTGCACTGTAGTCTTGGCAAGAAAAAAACTGTTTCATTCTTGTTTATAATATGTAGAGGTGATTTTTCTGGGCTGGCAGGAGATTTTATTTTAAATAATTTCCCCGACAGTATTCAGAGAGAAGCTAGAGTCCGATGTGGCTGCCGAAAGAGTTATTTTGAGGAAAGTACTGGCGGAACAGTTTGAGAGTGAAGCGGGTAAGGGCCCTGCTGTACAGCAGGCGTGAAGTAGTGCAGACATCCTGGGTGCCGCTTGGAAAGGGAATAACAAGGGAGTGCGGCCAGACGAGGGCAAGGAGAATACTGAAGGACGCAAAATATGTAACGTGGTGGCTGTAAGAATGGAGACTATTTAACTGGGAAGAGAAGAACCACCTGCGAAGGTGGGGAAGGAGAGCAGGGCATAGTTATAACTGGAGAGTTCTCCCCGGAGGAGGGCACAGATTTGTTCCACACAGTATAAAACAGTAAATAAACGTCTCCTTAACTTAAGGAAGAGAGTATCACCAGCAAACCAAACATTGGAGATATTTTTTCATCCTTGAAGGTGTTCAGTCCTAAGCTGGACAGTCACATGATGTGGTGACAAGGGCTTCAAGTACTCTTTGGGTGAGATCTTGCTAAGATTTCTTCTGTTCTTGCAGTTCTAAAATCCTATGGCTTTTTGAAAGCATACATCTATTTACCTCTGTACCCATCTTGGTTGCTTTTCAGAGGAAACAGAGACCGCGTCCTATAAGCACTAAGGACAGGGCTGCACAAACCTCTGCAGCCGCGTAGCCGGGGTACACTTCCACTCCCAGGGCTTCCGCCTGCTCGCCCATCCAGCTCACCAGATGTCCCAGGCGCACGATGTAATTGCCGTGATTGTTCATTGGGAGACCTACAGATACATGCTTGGCTTAGAAGTATGACTTTTTACGGGTAAAACATCTCAAAAACAGAAATGCTTAATTTAGAAATTCTAATCAATGTCTAATTTCTACATAAATACACACACATCATCTTCTGGCCATAATTTCAATTTATTTTCTAACAATTCTGGTCTAGAGTTCAAATTACTACATTGAAAATGACATTACAGACTAAATTAAAAATTCCTGGTTGCCTTACAAGACTATCTCAATTCGTCTAGACTGTTAGACAAAAGCACTGGGCTCTAGGCCTGCTTTCTTCCCCAAACGCTAGCTGTGGAATTCTGGTTAAGTCCTTTGAGTCTCCGGGCCCGAGTTTCCCCATCTGTAAAAGGAAGGGATTCCAGCCGATGAAATGTAGCTCCTTCCAGCTGTGGAATTCTGTAAGTCTACGAGTATTTATCATTCCCTACCTGGGAGAACTGGCACAGGAATTCTGTATTTCTCTGTCAAAATCCCAAACCTGTCTTCTGTTACGGGAGTGTTAAGCGGAGCCTGGAAACAAGAGGAGGAGAGGAGAGGACTTTAGTTCATATTTGTGAGGTATATACAAATCATAAACTGCTGTGTTAAAAAGGAAAGGGAACTATGCTCCTCACTGTCCTTCCATCACTTCCTCTGGAGAAGTGACACTGTAAACCCTTTGTCTCTTTGAGATGCATGGGAATCTTCTTAAACCTAAACAAGCCAGTCTGCATCCCAGGAATGTCTTTGCTAGGGGCCTTGGAGCCACTTTTGAAAGTGAACATCAGGGGGGCTGTCTTCCTGTCTCCCTGCCTCTGTGGGAGGTGCCTAGTCAACTGCTGTAACTTCCGGCTCCATGGAAAGAGAAAAGTTTTAGTTTTCCTCTGGATAAAGGCAGTTAACAGGTATGGAATGGATTGGATCTGCCTGGCTACATAAGGCTTTGATATGAAAAACTTTTTCTATTAGAATTGATATTGTGTCAATAATAATTCAGTGATACCTATTTTTGATATAACATTGAAGAGAGAAAGTTAATTAGGCATAGTTATAGCATTTCTAGTTCCAAGGAGCTTCACTACTTTAGAAAGAAGAGCATCATCCCTTGTGCTAAGCCCCACGTCAGCAAACCCAGCCCTGACCTTAACCTCATTCAGTTCCGGCCTCTACAAGGAATGTAATCTTACCCGTCAGCCTCTCTACCAGTCCTCGTGAGGCACCACCTGCAGCCTCGCCTGGTAGGCGACAGTGCCTGAACTAAACGCCCCCCCCCCACTTAAAAAAAAAAAATCGTACAGTCCTAACCACTGGACCGCCAGGGAATACCCTGAAATAACCCTTTTGCTTAGGACCTCCGTGCCCCACCCCCTTTCTGCCTGTAAAAACCTTTCCTTTCCTGCTGCTCCTTGGAGCTCCCTTCTGTTTGCTAGATGGGATGCTGCCCAGAATCACTGAATAAAAGCCAATTTGATCTTTAAATTTATTCAGGTGAATTTTGTTTTTTAACAATCTTTACAGAGTATGTTCACAGATAATAAATATTCTAACACTGAATACCTTGAACAGGTGTAATAAAACCCACCTTACAGGGCTTCTCTGGTGGCACAGTGGTTAAGAATCCGCCTGCCGATGCAGGGGACACGGGTTTGAGCCCTGGTCTGGGAAGATCCCACATGTCGCGGAGCAACTAAGCCCGTGAACCATGGCTGCTGAGCCTGCGCTCTAAAGTCCGTGAGCCACAACTACTGAGCCTGCGTGCCACAAATGCTGAAGCCCGTGCGCCTAGAGCCCATGCTCTGCAACAAGAGAAGCCACCACAGTGAGAAGCCCGTGCACCGCAACGAAGAGCAGCCACTGCTTGCCGCAACTAGAGAAAGCCCACGTGCAGCAACGAAGACCCAAAGCAGCCAAAAATAAAACAACAACAATAAAAACCCCATCTTACAGAAGAAAAAACTGAGATGCATAGAGTACAATATTTTAACCAAGGTCATACAAATGACGACTGCAGTAAAACTAGCACTTGATTCTCTGTGTATCATACCAGTGACTTTTCTGCTTACGTTATAAGGGGTCTTATTAATGTATTTCCTTAGAAAATTAGATTAAATTATCCTCCTTGGCTTTAGATACTGCAATGTCCCAGGACAGTTATAGAACACTTTATTAAGAACAATGATATAAACACCTATGGGACAAGTTAGGAAATACCCTCAAAATCAAAAAGCTATATTTATTCAAGGATCTTCTCAAGATAATACCTTCTCATAAATCCAGTACACAGATGCTATGTGCAGAAGGCATTAAATAAAAACGAGTTAATAGCTTAAAATTTTAACTATATTCGATACGATTCAAATTTTTTGGCCCTTTTAAAATTAAAAACCTATCTACAAGTATCCTCCAAGAGACAGAACTGGGTGAAAAGGTTTTCCACATTCCTTTCATTTGGAAATAGAGATGCAATAAAGACGAGACTGGGTATAAAAAACTACTTTTCATACTCCCTTCTCCTTCCAGTCTGGGAACAGCTCCTGGAAAGCACGTGGGTCCAGGCAAGCCCCAGAGAGTGTGTGCGCGCCTATCTGAGCAGCTTTCTCCACCAGACACACGCGGATGTCCTTCTCGTGCTGGGCCGCCAGCTGCTTGAGCCGAGCAGCTGCTGAGAGCCCCGCAGGGCCGGCACCCACAATTACCACGTCTGCCTCATCTGCAAACCGCTCCATGTTCACCCCTGGAGGGGAGAGGGTTTAAACATACATAACATCTGTAACTCCATTTCTGCTTTGCAAAGAAGTTCATTTGTACCATTTTTTTAGATTCCACTCACTTTGCTGTAAGGCAGAAAGTAACTCAACACTGTAAACCAACTAAACTCCAAAAAAACCCCACCTATCAATTCTGGGATGACAATTACCTGACAAAATTACAGGCTGGGTTACAAGTACCCACTATCCTTTAGAGCCTTATTTATAGAAATAACCGCTCTGCTTCCCATGAGAATTATACTAAGTCCATTACTGTCTTAGTTTATTGTTCTCTTAGGTTCTGTTCCAGGACGTATCTTATTTTAGCTTCCATAAACCAACTTTTATTACTGAGATTTATTATTATAAGTTTGCAAGCATTTGCTTATCTAAATATTAATATGTAACAGATTTTGTAAAGTTTTAAAATATCATTAGATCGTTTTACACTATCATGAAAAATATAGTATTTACCTCCACAAAACGATACAAACTGTCTAGAAAAGTCTCAACAATTTCACAGAAACGCTTACTTGCCTTCCCATCGCTTGTCCTTATCCCGGGGATGGACAGTATAGTGGGTGGTGATTCGAGGTACAGCAGAAGTTGAAGACCATCTTGTAGCGCACAGACGTAGAGAGTTTTTCTTAATTTGTAAGGCATGAAAGCACTGGTACGCTGCACAAAAATCATGAACAGTATTATTTTTCTAATTAGTTTTTCTCAGGAGTAGATTGAAAAAAAATTTTTAAGCAAAAAAAAAAAACAACAAAACCTACGATTGTGGATCAGATCTGGCTTCTGTTTGGCTTTCTGTTAATTACCATAAACGCTTAAACAGATCACTTACCTGCTTTAGATTTCAGTTTCCTCATTCAAAAAAGTAAAGGGCTACCAGGTGATCACTAAGGGACCGTCTTTTTTTTTGTTTTGGGCTGCGCCACGCAGCTTGCAGCGTCTTAGTTCCCCAACCAGGGACTGAACCCAGGGTCAAGGCAGTGAAAGCGCTGAATCCTCACCACTGGACCGCCAGGGAACTCCCCCACTGAGGAACCACCTTGACCTGAAATGGTATGAGTCCATGTGATGCCTTCTCTTTGGAAATGTGTCTCTTCTGGACACGTCAACACTGCGGACTGTCAGTGAATGGTTGCATCTACGCTGCAGAGCCCTTAGCTGTGAACTGTCTCTTTCTTAGGTGAACAATTCAGCTGGCTTTTCCTCAGAAACCAGTGTTTTCAAATTATAACATTTTAAAAGTATCTAATACACTAATTTATTCAATTTACCTCATGTCAAGCTTCATCTATAAATAGGATGACCATACAATTTAGCACCTAAACTGGATACTTTGAAAGTAATAAGGGGCAGTACTAATGGTTATGCCGGGACAAGGTGGCAAACTGCGTTTTATGGTCAGCTTCCTTTTAAATTAAGTGGACGCTGCCATATAGCAGCATCTTCTGAGAGCCTCAAAAACTATCTATTCTCTGAGTTAGCAGATAGGATTTTATGGAAGTAAACAGAAGCGTGCAAAGATTTATTTGCAAGAATGTTCATTAAACCTCTGTCGTCCGTAAACCTTCACCTCTATCTCCTCCCTCCCTTACCTGAAACCAAGCACATCAAACCTCACAGAAAGACAGACGCAATTAGGTGGGAGCTGTCTCAATTCCTGGCAAGAAGCTCTAATGTAATCTGTATTCTGTCCGTCCTGTGTTCATTCTCTCAGGTTATAATAAAGTCACTTAGAGTAACCCTTCCACCTGGATGACGAGGCTAACGCTCCCCATCTTCTTAGAGACAGTCCTGCGCCGAAGACCCCCAACCCCTGTATCTTCAGTTCCTCACTCCCTTCGCTGGCACTCCTCCATGGCAATCCTTCCCGTAACAAAAGAAGGGCAGGGAATCCTCCCTTGGGAATAGCCCTGAAAGATATAACAACTTATATTTGTAGCTTAAATAATTAAAAGTCTGTTATGGGAGAAGGGATGGAATAATCAAAGGAACAGAAAAAAGAGTTTAGAAATAGACAGAATACACTTAAGGATCTGTCATATGATAAAGATACCATTTCAAACAAGGAAGAAGAGACAGCTCCTTATTAAATGGTCAGAGACAGGTAGAAAATTTGGAAAAAACTATACCTCTCTCCTTTTATGAAAATGAATTCCATGTGATCAATGATTTTAACAGGAAAAGTCAAAGTATAAAAGTTTATGGTGACGACTTCCCTGGTGGCGCAGTGGTTGAGAATCTGCCTGCTGATGCAGGGGACACGGGTTCGAGTCCTGGTCCGGGAAGATCCTGCATGCCGCGGAGCAACTAAGCCCACGAGCCACAACTACTGAGCCCGTGCGCCTACAGCCCGTGCTCCGCAACAAGAGAAGCCACCACAATGAGAAGCCCACGCACCACATGAAGAATAGCCCCTGCTCACCACAACTAGAGAAAGCCCATGTACAGCAATGAAGACCCAACGCCTCCAAAAATAAATAAATTAATTTTAAAAAGATTATGATGATAGATCCACAAATTATTTGATTCTCTGCTTTTGAGTGTGGCCCGAACTTAGGGATTAGCTTCCAACAAGTAGAGTGAGGCAGGGAAAAATACTAGCTTTACAGTGGAGAAATATGACAGACACTTTACCCAAGCGATCAAGTTTACCATTACCAGCAATAAGACATACTGGCATCACACGATGTGATGTGATGAGAAGGGCTCCTCACCTCTGTGCTATGCCTCCCCCAAATCCGCAACCTTAGTCTAATCGAGAGAAAGCACCAGACAGACTCAGATCGAGGGACCTCCTACAAAATGCCTGAGCAGCCCACACTGCAAGTGCCAGGTCACGAGAGACAAGAAAAGACAGCGGAATTACCACACTGAAGTAACGTGATATGAGAAGACATGACAGCTGAAGCAATGTGGGGTCCTGGACAGAAAAGGATCTGAATAAAGTCTGTACGGGAACTCCTCGTGCTATCTCAAAAAAAAAAAAAAAGGGTGTAAATATTTGTGAGCTTGGATTAGGCAATAGTTTCTTAGCTATGACACCAAAAGCACAAGCAACAAAAGAGAAAACAGATACACTGTCCTTCATAAAAATGATAACTTTTTGTTTTTAAAAGATACCAACAAGAAAGGGAAAAGATAAGCCATGGAAGGGGAAAAAGTATCTGCACGTCATATATCTGATAAGGGACTTGTATCTGGCATATGTAAAGAACTCATTTCTAATAATGAAAAGACAAACACAACCCAATTAAAAACACACAAAGAATCTGAACAAACATTTCTCCAAAGGAGATAAACAAATGTCCAATAAGCACATGAAAAGATGCTCAATATCATTAACCATCAGAGAAATACAAATCAAAACCACAACACGATACCACTTTATATCCACTAAGACGGCTATAATCAATAAGACATAACAGTGCTGGTGAGGATGTGGAGAAAGTGGAACGCTCGTACACTGCTGGTGGGGGAGTAAAATGGTGCAGCCACTTTGGAAAACAGTCTGGCAGTTCCTCAGAATGTTAAACATACAGTTTCCATATAACTCAGTCATAGGTATATACCTTTTTTCCACTAAAAATTATTTTATTCAAATTATGTTTTCCAAAAGAGAGGGTTCTGTGCTAGTCATCTTTGAAAGTTTTCATACCATTTCAAAACCACATTTGTCGGAATGAACATTTCAGATGGACGTGGTGTCATCTGGGCCTGAGAGACATCAAATGAAGCAAAACTGTAGAAGCTGTCCAACGTCTTTTGTGTGAACTGAGTACATGAGTCAGCCGAAGATACAGCAGCATTACCTACAGGAGCCTGCTGAGCCAGACCGTCCAATAATTCCACGGAACCTCCAATCTGAGCAAGACGGAATTCGGACAATAGTCATGGCTCCAAAGGGCGCTGGCTTCCCTCTCCAGATTTAAGACCTGAAATTCTGAAGAGGGCACTTGGTTTCCCATTCGTGACAAATCCTAGGAGTTGCCATACTGGCACTCCATTTGAATCAGGATAGGAAAAGTAGACAGATCCTTCCACTCCCTCAGGAAATGGGACTGTTCCCAGCATAAAAACCACAGCACGGTTGATATTTTCATCATCAGGCAAGTCAAAACCAAATTTATCCTCTGCCACTTGCCGTGCAGCTGTCTGCATCAGCCTCTCCGCCGCCAAGCGGCCAAACACGATGGCGGCTCCACTCAGCCGGCAGAGACCCTAAGTCCTGGCGCTACTGCCCTAGTCGAGCCCAAGAACCTTCCAGAACGTGGCGGCGGCGCCTACCCCTCTGCTACACAGCAACTAGGCCAGCGGCAGGAACGCCTCCTGCCCCCGTGACCTCTGACCTCCCCTTCCTCAGGTATATACTTAAGATAAAAGAGAACATATGTCTGCACAAATACTTGTACATGAATGTTCATAGGTACGTTATTCACAGCAGCCCCACAGTGCAAATGACCTGAATGTCCATTAGTGGATGGACAGTTGTTGCCTAGGGCTGGAGCGGCTGGGGAGCGATTGTTAATGGGTATGAGGTTTCTTTCTGGAATGACGGCAACGTTCTAAGACACACTGGGGTGACGGTTGCTCAACTCTGTGAATATACTAAACACCACCGAGTCTTATCCTTCAGATGACGTGATTGTATGGTGTGTGACTTGTATCTCAATAAAACTGTTGCTTAAAAAAGAACATTTACAGTCACACACAAAAAAGATTATGGGGAAAACAACTGTAATTTTTTTTTAAAGAATCTTTGATTTGGAAAGGTTTTTCTAAGTGTGGCAAAAAAATCTCAAAAATCATAAGATCACTTAACTAAAAATTTTAAACATCTATATGACCAAAAAAGTGATATAAACATAACTGTCTTATTTGTCTGTTTCCCAGCAGACAGAATACTCCTAAAGTCCTTCTTTCTCTTTTTGTATGCTAGATCCCAGTGTTAGCCTATACATAGGTACAAATATTTATTGATTGACTATCAGTCCTTTTTATATTTCCCTTTATTAGAGTACTTATTTATAATGGACTCATGATATTATTAAACAGGTTAGTGCTTTTTTTAAGTGTAATTCTCTGTGAAAAGGCAGGCTAGAATCATAAATCAAAAGCAGTAAAAGGCCAACATGAGGGAATGAAGAGCTAAGCTGTAGGCTGGAAGAAGATATCTGCAGAACACAAAGCTGATATAGGGCTGACACACAAAATATACAAAGAACTCATACAACTCAACAAGAAAGAAAACATACAACTCAATTAAAAGATAGGCTAAAGATCTGAACAGACACCTCACCAAAGAAGATATTCAGATGGAAAATAAGCACAGGAAAAGATGCTGAACATCTTGTGTGTGTCATTTGGGAATTGCAAATTAAAATGAGATACCACTACCCACCTATTAGAATGGCCGAAACCCAGAACATGGCCAACACCAAATGCTAAGAGGATGTGGAATAGCAGGAACGCTCATTCACTGCTGGTGGGAACGTAAAATGGTACAGACACTTTGGAAGACAGTTTGGCAGTTTCTAACAAAGCTAAACATACCCTTAACATAGGATCCAGCAATTGCAATTGCGAAAATGAGTTGAAAATTAACATCCACACAAAAAAACACAGTCAAGCAAGATGAACTCTAGAGACCTCCTGAATGACACTTTACCTCTAGTCAACAATAATGCATTGTACATTTAAAATTTTGTCGACAGTGTATATCTCATGCTGTGTTCTTATCACAGTAAAATAAAACAAAACATCCAGATTTTTAAAAAAATCTTCACATGAACGTTTATAACAGCTTTATTCCTAATGATCAAAACTTGGGAGATGTCCTTCAATAGGTGAATGGATAAACAGACTGTGGTACATCCATACAACGCAATATCATTCAGGGCTAAAAAATGAAAAGACACGGAAGAATGGAAATGCATATTGAAAAGGCTGCATCCTGTATGATTCCACCTCTAGGACATTCTGGAAAAGGCACAGCTATGGAGACAGTGAGAGATCAGTGGGTATCAGGGGTTCAGGAAGAGGGAGGAAGGGCAGCGAGGCTCTTCTGTATGACAATGTAATTAATGGTGGATACGCATCATTACACATTTGTCAAAACCCACAGACTGTCCAACACACAGAGTGAACCCTAATGTAAACTATGAACTTTAATAATAACGTCTCCCCAGTTGCGACGAAGGTACCACACCAGTCCAAGATGTTAATGGGGAAAGGGAGAAAGTTATATGGAAACCCTGTGTACTTTCCACTCAATTTTTCTTTCAACCTAAAGCTGCTAAATAAAATAAAGTTTATTAATTCAAAACAAAACAAAAAGACAACGAAGAAAAAGGCAGCAGTTAAGTGAATAGGCTCTGGAGTCTGTCTACTTTGTGTTTGAATTCAGTAAGTTATGAACCCTCCCCACTCCACCAGCTCTAAAGTTTATGGTCAGTCTCTGCCTTGGAAATACTACCGCGTAGGATCTAGAATGTCTTACACAAAGCAAGTGGTTAACACACAGTTGTTAACGGGATAGGTACCTTCCTAATTACAATTTTAACTATCATCCAGGTATCTGCAAATCCCTGGTGTTAATTTCCTAAAACGAATTCCTGGGTTATAGAGCAATCTTATCAACAGAATGAAGCATCTATCTGCATACGAACAAATTTCTAAATATGGAACAACTAAATAGTAAAGATCAACAAAGGCTTTCGCATGGATTTGGAATATATAATAAAGTTTGCATTCTCATGGACATACGGAGCACACAGGAATTTTCCATTTTAATACCACATTGTCCTCTTCATGACTTTATGAGATACGTGGGGCACCACGACCCCCATTCACAGCAGAGAAAGTCAGATGATCCCAGCCAATCCCCCCTCAATTCCCCCAACACCAGTCAACTCTGAGACTACAACTGGACTTGCAATGATCTCTCAAGTAATGAAACCTGAAAACAAGTTTTTTCTCTCTTTTCTGATTAAAAGGAGAGATGTCAGCCTGGCATAGGCTAATTATTTTTATTTAGCACCTCACTGCATAACTGATATATTTTTATGTTTCATTCTTTCCAATAAAATGACTTTTAAAAAAGTAAAAACCTAGCATCAATCAATAATTAAAGATTATGATGAATGCAGGAGGGGAGGAGATATGAAGCGACTGACCCCTAAAGCCTCTTAAACACCAAAAATCTGTTTTTGACAGTCACTCAAAAAAAAGTGTCAAGGTAACTAATTTTCTCTACTGGAAAATAGCATAATAAAAACTATAATATTGGGAATAATTTTTTAAAACCTAGTTATCCCTTCACCTATCCTAAATCTTGAAAAAATGATAAAGATATTATAGGAGAGCCCAGTTCCAGTGTTCAAATATAGTATTATCATCATTCAAAAGAATATTTACTTATTATAAAAGACAAATTTGTTTTATGATGCATTGTAGTTCAGTGTATAGAAGCTATTATTTGCTTCTGAAAACTGATGATTTGGTATCAGACAAAACTGAAATTCCATTACTTATACAGCTAAGGATTTTCTTGAAAGTATTTGGAACTGGGTAGTCTGATCTGCTCCAGGGGGGTTAAAAAAAAAGTCACAACCTTTACCTCTTTTCTGAAAAAAATCTGATTCTTCATTTTAGAGATTTAAACACTTAGATACACTGGCTGAACTGTGGTAGAGAAGTGAGGTCAAGAAGTCCCGTGAACTCAGAACATCACCATACAAAGTCACAGATGGCAATTCCATGTCCATCTCTTTGATGCCAGGAGTGCTAACACCAGGCTACGAAATGGCAATGATTTAAATACCCAATGAAAACAGAAATAGTAATCTGGGTGGAATTTGGATAGCACTTGACCCAAGAATGATTTCAACTAAATTAAGACTAGGGCAGATAGCGTCCCATTACTTTGATATTCCAAAATCATAAAGCAAACTGTGGACAAAGAATGTTGCCTGTCATCTCAGTGAACAAAGGATGTTGAGGCCATGCAGCTGCCCCCAGGAGTGCACCCTGAGGGGATTCAGGATGGAGAAAAGCAGGATACAGGCTCTAGACGGTATAGGTGCACATCAAAGGAATAATTTCAGTGAGCCCAGACTCCTGCATCTTCCCATACAGAAAAGCACTATATTCATTAACTTGAGATTTTTAGTTTTCTCTAATTAGCAGTAATCTTTTGCTGTTCCAACTACCTGGGGTTTTTTTTTTGTTTTTGTTTTTTGTTATTGTTGCAAAAACTCCTCCAGATCCTGGCTCTTCTCTTATGTCTCTGGAGCAGTCCCTCAGAGCTGTCTCAGAGGTTGTCTCCTGGGCTGTAGTCCTCAGAATGTCTGTTGAATAAAACATAATTCTCAACTTTTACATTGTGCTCTTTTATCCCCCAGTTGACAGTCTGGCGACCACTAAGGGACCTAGAGCTGACTTCTTCACCTGAACTCTCCGAGGAATGGGAGTCTTGGTACCAGCAGAGGCCTCTTCTGTCCACCCACCTCCTGAGAGACTCCAGACAAATCTGGGTGAGTCTCCCCTGGGTTCTCAGAGCTCCAGATTATTGGTTGATGACCCAGAGTTTTATGTGGTGGTATATAACAGGCACCTGGCTCCCAAGCTGAAAGACACTGGGGGCTCTGGACTGGGTGATGAGGTGAGAGGCTGGCCTAATATATTTGTCTCCAACTAAGACTCCAGCCAGGTTTATGTACGTACAAACCTTATACTTACAAGTACTTACTTAATTGGGAATTAAAGGAAATCTCGCCTCGAAAATGACAAAGATGGGGCTTTTTTATTGTGCACAGTTAAGTTAGAGAAAACCGGCTTGATAAAACACCTTTTCAGAATTCTGACCTTAAAGTAACAAAAGTCCTTCTAGGGGTAACTTGCATTTCCCTTCCTGTGTCTTTGAGATGTAAATATTCTACCTGATCTTTGGTGTTGTGTGTTTTTAAACGTGATCTCTGCCGTCCAGAAGGTAACCTACGGTGTACATCTGTCAGCCAATGGGGTGCCGAGCAGTCTTCTGTCTGTGCCAACTCTCAGGGACTTTTTTTTGCCACCTTAACCTTCATGTGTCAGCCTGTTCAATGAAGGCCTTTACTTTCTTAGACTATTTTTGGGAGTAAACCTTTTGGATCTTGTTTAGGTGGCACCCTCCACGCTCTCTTATTGGGAAGCCTCTTGCATTTTATTGGTTTGAGTCACTATTAAGATATACCTCATTAAGGGCCAGATGATAGATACTGTAAAATTGGAGATACTTCTAAACTGGTAAAATTTTAGAGCGCTCTCATAGTGAGCAGCTGTTTTATTGGTACCCATGAAAAAAACAAATTAGAAGGTGGAAAAAGACATATATAATGATTAACCTAAGAACTCCTTTAAAACAAACAAAGAAAAAAACTGTTTGGGAAGACTTATTTGTGGTCTCTGCTTCCCCTCAATGGGTCTTACAGATGCTAATAAAAGCATTAGGCTAATTAATGTTAACTAGTTTAACATGGAAGTTAAAAAAAAACCGAAGGGAAAAGTCTAGAGGCTTCTTCCTGACAAGGTGGAAATTTTAGAGACTGGTACCCCCCAAATAAAGAAATCCACAGATGGTTATTAATAAATGGGATAAATTAAATGGATGTTAGTGGGATTAAAACAAAAGGTTTTGATGCAACACTACCTAAGGATGATGGGCCAAAGGGACCCCCTACTGGTTCCCAACATTAAAGGGCCCAAAACAAGTCCACTCTACCCGGTTTAAAAACATATATATTTAAAAAGGCTGGAAGAAAATTACATTTAGATACCTGACCAACAGTTACTTGGGGCAACAGGGTAACTAATCAAGTGAAAAGAGTGACAAAAGGGCCTGAGTCCCTTGGTTCAACCCCTCACTAGGGACCCCAGAGCCTTTTAAACAAAATAGATAAAATGGTTGGGGAATGAAAGAAAGCTTCTAGGACTGACTCCTTGTATGACCAAAGCCTGTTGATTGGGTCCTAATGGAAACCAAAGTTAAAGGTATAAAAGTTGACAGAACTGAGATGAAAGTTTATAAAAATTGGTATATTTAAATAGGCTTTATATAAGATGTTTACATCTCTTTTGCTGAATTATATTGTGGGATAGACACGTTTCACTGGGCTTCCTCTACTTGGTATTATAAGACAGGGCATATGAATTTGGCTCTCATGAAATATTAAACATATGAAAGGAAACCAATAGGGTTACCTGAGCCCATACAATATAAAGTAAAAACTGGGAACTAATATTCAGGGGTCAACTGAAATGATAATAGACATTTTGCTCTGGGTCTACCCTGTGCACTCAAAACGAGGGCCGCTGTTAATACCTTATACAAGCTTTTGAAGTCATGATAAATTACATCCTAAAGCTCTAGAACATGGAACTCTGGATTTTCAGTTCAGTTGGAAATCTTCTGATACAAAAGCACATAAAGTAAGTATAGTTGGGCAAATCAATCTTTTAATATCATTTAGGTGGCAGATCAGTTCTTTGGAGAATTAGGAGCAGATGTATCTTTCAAATCTCTACAAATCAGAAATGTAAATACAGCCCACAAAGACCTGAGACTGAGCCTAATTAGCTCAAACAGGTAAAACCTGAAACCAAGGGGGAAAAAAAGGGGAAAAAGGCCTTTTACAACTCAAACTGTTGGAAAGGTTTCCTCACCCAAAATCTAATTCATAGCCTCCTTAAAGGTTTATTAAGGTCAAATACAAATCTTAAGTCTTTTCCACAAATAGTGAAGCCTTGGTCATCTGAGCAAACAAATTTAACTTATTCCAACTGTTACTTATAAACTAGTGAGTTTATATGGTAATACCTGATTCATAACTAAGCTTTTAGAGTGAAGCTACGCGATCTCTAGTTTTGTCTGTTTATATGTCTGGGTGTATATTACATATGAGATATCTCAAACTCTGGATAATATTATCATAATTAAACTTATAAAAGAGCTCTATATAATTGACTTAAGCACTTACAAACTTAATATTTCTAAATGTAAAATAAACTGGCTGGAGTGAATTTTGGGTTCACATGATCTAGGAAATATTCAATATTAAATTGATATCTGATATTAAAGCTATCTTAAGCTTGTTGGTTTAGTCAGTACAGACATGTCTTACTTTTATTGTACCTAGGTTTACTGAAGGTCATAAGTTCATGTTATTTGTAACAGAGTTTGTCAACAAAAAATTAAATAGTATGATTTTTGTAAGTTACAAAATAAAGGTAAATGAGATAAGAGTTTTCAGGTGAACTCTTCAGGAATAATTATGTTTGGGGTATGTCTATCTTAAAATAGTTTCTTCAGATTTTTGGTAATTTGAGTTTTGACAAGTTAAATGATGGGACTTTATTGAATATCCAGGTTATTTCAAATAAGATAAAATACTGGAATGTTAATTGCTAAACAGGTCTAAATCTACCTACTTTTGTCTCCTTACGATAGGGAAACTGAAGATGTTTGGGTTTATTGGACACATGTCTTGTACCACACTGAGGAAAGAAATTATGCTATGAGAAGATGTATGTTTCTAGCGGTTATAGATAATTCTAATCAGGAAATGCTGTTTGTGAACAAACAGTTCACAATGACTTGCTCCTTTTCAGTTTTTGCTAAAGATTAAGGTTTTTAAGGGTTAAAACTGTAATATGTAATCAAAGCTACTAAAAATATTAAGGGAAACATTTCAGTGTGCTAGGAAGTATGTTCTGAGCAAAAGAAGATATGAATAATAGAAATGAATTTGTTGGAAAAAGAAGGGTGATTTTGTCCTAGAGATATTTACTTCTGGATAAAAAAATTAAGGAACAAACTAATATGAACACAGAAAGTTGTGGAAGGTTTGCAGAAAGGGAGCCCTGAAAAGGAGTTCTAGACATGGTCAGGCTGGGATTAGATTAAATTTAATTAGGTAAATGGATTTTGTTATTAAAAGTAGGCTGGTGTAGGACTGGACTTGGTTCCTCTCTCTGTTAAGAGAACAAAGTTTTCACTGCTTTTGATAAGAGATTGATTTTCTGTGCCTCTAAGTGATCTGTTTTTGCTTTTGAAGTATTTTGTCACTTTTGTAAAGTGAATAAGTGTTGTTTCACAGTGACCTATGATCCTATTTGACCAAGTGTTTTGAAACCTTTTTGATACTTTTGACAAACTTCCCAAATAGAAAATTCTAACTAAAGTTCTTCTGACCCCCAGCTAACTCTGAGATGCTTGAAAGGAATCCTGAGATATTTCGAAGAGAGATATTAAACTAAGTTTGTTAACTTACATGGGAAACACTGTCAAATAAGTGGTGATAATACCTCCTAAGGTTAGATGTCATTCATATAGATATTCCAAAATTTGTAAAGAATTCCTAAAAGTCTGATATGTCCTGGTATAATGCTATCAGTCATAATTCTAGTTATTATCTTAAAATGTTGTTTGTCACAGAAATATCCAAGTTTCTTGTCAATTGCATTGTAATCAGATCTTTAACCATGCCATATTAAGTCTTTTGTCATTTTTAGACAATCATTGTTTTACTCTGATGCTTTTATATAATGAAGATCTTCAAGAAGATTTACAAAAAGCACTATTTGACAAATACAAGTTTCTGACAACTTTTAGATCATACCACTGAGCTGGAAAACCTTTCTTCTTACACTTACCCACAAGTTGATTAAATATACCTTTGTAAACGAAGATGAAACATTTCTTTTTCTCTCTACCTGATCCCTCCAGAATTTGGCTTCTCCAGCTGGCTCCCCTGGGGACTTGATGGCTTATTTCGACCAGATTACAACTAGTTATACTAATCATTGTTTTAATTTGCTCTCTTGTTAGTTTCAAATTACTTATGACTTGTCCCTCTCTCTGCTGCACTATGACCTTATTAATGTTATTAGCTGTATTACTTACATCCTGTCTATTCTATAAGATTGCTTTCTCTTGCATTACCCAATGTGTAACCAGGCCTCCAACAAAATCAATGATGTCTTAAGACAGCTGATCACATACATAACTCTAGAATAATTGTTAACAGTGCAACTTTAGATATGGGAAGAAATAACAAGGGAAAACAGCTTCTGGATCGTCATAAACTAGTAAGACAGGCGCTGCAGAGAATTTTAGATTACCAACAGGGCCCGATCCCCAAAATAACACATTGGGTGGCCTATCAACAGAATCTTCGCCTGATCTGGGAATGAGCCCTCCATGCACCATGGGACAAAAACTGGTCATGAAATGACTCCCAAACATTGGTCAAATTTATGACCAGGAGGAGGCACTGTGGACAAAGAATATCACCTGCCATCTCAGTAAACAAAGGATGTTGGAGTCATCAAGCCCTCAGCCACTGCAGCTGTCCCAACTGTCACCGTGGGGAGATTCAGGAAGGAGAGAAGCAGGACACTGGCCCCAGAGAGCAAAGGTGCACATCAAAGGAATGAGTTCAATGAGACCAGCCTCTTGCATCTTCCCATACCTGCCAGAATGCTGAATTCATTAACCTGAGATATCTGGTTTTCACTAACGAGCAGTAATCTTTTATGTTCCAACTACCTGGCTTTTTTTTTTTTTTTTTGCTTTTGTTTGTTTGTTTTTACAAAAACTCCTCTGCATCTTGGCTTCTCCTTGACCTCTTCAGAACAGTCCCTCAGACCTATATCTGAAGAGGCTGTCTCCTGGGCTTAAGTGCTCAGTGTGTCTGCGAATAAAACATAATTCGCAACCTTTAGGTTGTGCTTTTTTTTTTCAGTCAACAATACTTACCCGTTAGGTGTAGTAATACACGCACGAGGTATAGAAACTTTGAATGAAATCCTAAATACTTAATCCACGATGGCCGAATTTGACAAAATTCTACTTTCATGAAATTCGTTGACTTTGCAATAGGTACACCTGTTTATTCTATAACCACAAATTAATTTAAAGAAACTGAAGATAAAAACTAAGTCCGTTGTGGGAGAATTCCATATCCTGGAGTAAACTTTTTTGACTTTTTAAACGTTCTTTTGTTTTTAAGTAAAACAAAACAAAACAAAACCCATCCCGCTGCATCTTTCTACTTTTTTTTTTTTATTAAATGAAAGGGGGGGGCGGGTAATGAGGTATTTTACCAAGTCATCCTGACTTGCCCCCTTGGTTCGAGGGGCAACCATGACACGACAAGGCCTAGAGTTAATTTCAGGCAGCGCAGAAAAATTCCTAGCCCCAGATGCACTCTGGTCACTTGGGCAGCATGTGAAAGTTAATGCTGGTGGCAGAACGGTTCAAATTCTTAAGAAAGGAGTAGGACGGCTGCCAAGACGCCAGCCAGCTGAAGACCAAGGTGAAAAGCTGTGCAAATGTTAGTTTACCCATTTCCAACTCGGCAACAGACAACGCCTGGGCTTCGGGAGGGGCCTCAGCACCGGCGCTCGGGGAGATTCCGCGGCGGCGCCGTGCTGACAAGTTTCCTCCGTCCGTGACCTCTGGCCTAGTTAGTTGTCAACTCTGCAGCTGGACGAGCTGGGGAGGAAGCCGGAGAGGAACGCAGGGTCCGCCGGGCGCTGACCGCGCGCCCTCTGCCTTGGTTCCACCCAACGATGCGGGCCCCGGCTGCCCCGCGACCTCGCTCCCCTCACCCGCGCGCGCAAACCCCGCTCACCCGGGCAGGCCAGCCTGGCCAGCGGCACCTGCATGTTCACTGCAGCCAGTTACGCTGGCGGACGCCGCGGGAGGAGCTCGGGCTCGGCTAACCCAGGAACGGGCCTTCTAGGCCGCGGGGGGCGCCATCGCCCGCCAGCACGCCCGGAGTCTCCGCCTCCCTCCTCAGCGACCGCCCCGCCTTCACTTCGCTCCCGCCTCCCTCTTGCTGTGCACAGACGCCGCGTGAGACGCGCGACGAAAGCAGCGCTTCCGGGTCACGGACTGAGGGGGCAAGGGAAGAGACTCCAAGTCCCGGCGCCGCCCGCGGCTGCAGGCGGCGCGACCTCTCACCAGGGCGCGCGGAGGGCGCCGGAGCTCTTGGGGGCCGAGACCACCAATCCCAGGGTGCTTCGCGCGCGCAGTGCCAAGAAGGTGGGGCGGAGCGGCGCGCACGGCACCCTGGGAGGTGTTGTCTTCCGCTCCGGGAGCGCAGAGCCGCCCAAGGCGCACTTACTGGCACCTGATTGGCTGTCCCGAGAAAGTGACAGGGCTTCGCGGCCCAGGGCAGACAGCGGCGAGGAGGCGGGCCCGCGGGGCTTTAGGCGCGAGCGGTTTAAAGTCGGTTGGTATCGGTTCGGCCGCCGAGGTGCCGTCCCACCGCCCAGCCCGCTCCATGGCGGACCCGGAGGAGCTGCGGCTTTCCCCGCAGCCGCCGTTCTTCTCTGCCTCGTCTTCAGACTCGTCTTCAGCATCTTCCCCCGGCACCCCGGGGGATTGGGGCCGGCCGGTTCTGAACAGGAACAGCGGCTGGCCGGTGGACCCGCTGGAGGAGGTGGAGCTGCAGATCGGAGACGTGAATGTGACCGGCGGGTCCGGGCCGGTCCCGCCCGTGTTCAGGATCCGCGTCGGGAGTCCCGGGCACCCCTCCCGCGCCGCGGCCACGCCGGGGGTTCTTCGTGCCCGGCCGCCGGGGTCCTGGCCGGCGCTGAAACCCGAAACCGCGCAGTTCGCATCGCCCGTCCCACCTCGTCTGCGGGCCTGAGGGCCACGCCGTGATCGTCTGCCGGGACTTAAGGCGCCCTCGTCCCGGTTGGCCGCCTGCCCAGAGCCCGCCGACAAGGCGATTATCTGTCCGGGCGGACCCAGTCAGGACGGGTCACTCCCCGCCCGGGGGTCCAGACGGCCTCCACTAACCGGGCAGAGACCCCTCCCCGGGGTGTCTGTCGGGATGCCGTGTCTGGACGGCTTCTGTTGAACCCCCAATTTCCAGACCCCGCCTCCCTGAGGGGTCCCGGTTTCCGGATTTAAGGTCAAGTGTAGGGTGTGTCTGAACTGGGAGACCCTCCCGTGCAGATCGCAAACTGCGGAGTGAACGCCGTTATTAATGTCTCGTTGCTCAGTGGGTATTTGTTGTTCTAGAAGATGGCGAGAGTGCTGCCGCAGTTTGTCTCTGCTGAGCAGGCTGGGTCCAAGTGAGCGCCTAGAATGTAGTGCGGGTGTGTAACTTGAGGGTCTGTTCTCTGGTCTGTACGTTTTCACGGCCTGCCGCGTTCACAGGTAAATGCAGTGGTGCACGGCCCCTGGTACCCACGTATCAGTAAGAGCTGTGTCATAAGAAGACCATCAGGGCTTCCTTGGTGGCGCAGTGGTTGAGAATCCGCCTGCCGATGCAGGGGACACGGGTTCGTGCCCTAGTCCGGGAAGATCCCACATGCTGCGGAGCGGCTGGGCCCGTGAGCCATGGCCACTGAGCCTGTGCGTCCGGAGCCCGTGGTCCGCAATGGGAGAGACCACAACAGTGAGAGGCCCGCGTACCACAAAAAAAAAAAAAGAAAAAAAAAAAAGACCATCAGATACTTCTGGTAGTCGGTGTCAACGGGCCCAAGGCGTCTTGTTGAGCTAAATGAGACTCTAGTGTATTTTCAACGAAAAAAAATGCAGACTGCTCATGTCTCATCCGTCATGGATTATCTTTCTCGCAGACATACTTCCTCAAAGCTTACTTCATATAGAAGAACTTCTGGGACTTCCCGGGTGGTCCAGTGGTTAAGAATCCGCCTTGCAACGCAGCGGAGGCGGACCCGAGCCTTGGTCGGGGACGAAGATCCCGCGTGCCACCTGGGCATCTGAGCCGCGCGCTGTAGAGCCGGCGCCGGGCAGCTAGTGAGCCCGCGTGCCCCAAGGGCGAGCCTGCCTGCTGCAACTAAGACCCGATGCAAGCAAAGAAGCAACTAAATTTTTTTTTTTTTTTAAAGAAAATTCTTAGGTTTCATGAAAGAGCTGATGTTTTAGTTTGTCGATTTTTTTACTTTTAAAGAAAATAACTTGGGCGTTGGATTTGAGGTTCTAAGTTATTTTCAGGTTGGTTTATAAGATGCGGAGAGAATTTTTTTTAAAACTACTATTATTTGACTTTTTGTTTTTTAAAATTTCAGGCAGCATTTTCATTAACCAAACTTCTTGAAGCTGCATCTGCAGTATCAGCTCAAGTGGAAGAGCTTGCCTTCAAATGTACAGAAAATGCACGTTTCCTTAAAACATGGCAGGACCTCTTGAAAGAAGGCTATGATTCCTTGACACCTGACAGCTGATTTGACTGTAATAATCCATACCACCTGGTTTATTGTCCTATCCACACATGTACCGTGTGGATAGGTTAATCACCAGCAGTTCTGTATACAGAAGATGAAATCTTTCTTGGTTTTCTTCATGTTGTGAAAACAGAATATGATGTTATTTTTGATGCTGGCCCGTTTATCTTTAAACACTTTCTGTTCTCTCAACTTTCAAAGACTCTTCAATGAAAGTTAATTAGTAGATAATATTAATAATGCCACAGTGCTACCAGTGTAGCAAACTAGGTGGACCATTATTCTCTTCAGTTTGCAAGAAGATAACAAAAATGGCAGAGTTTGAAGTCGAGCTTTATTATATGGACCAATGTTAGATTCAGCTCCATTAGGCTAAGTTCCCTAGAATCAATGATTGTGTCTTATTACTTATATATTTCCAGCAGCTAGACGTCTGTTACACAACAGTCACTAAATGTTTGATGAATAAGAGTTGACAATGTAATTAAAAGCTGTTTTTTCTTCCTGTTTTTAGAATGAAGATTATAATTGTTTCTCAAAAAGATATTTGAGTCAGAACCTCATTGACCTGAAGGAAAATGTTATCCCTTTTTTTTTTTTTGCGGTACGCAGGCCTCTCACTGCTGTGGCCTCTCCCGTTGCGGAGCACAGGCTCCGGACATGCAGGCTCAGCGGCCATGGCTCATGGGCCCAGCCGCTTTGCGGCATGTGGGATATTCCTGGACCGGGGCACGAACCCGTGTCCTCTGCATCGGCAGGCAGACTCTCAACCACTGCGCCACCAGGGAAGCCCCAAGGATAGTTTTGTTTAGCATATTAGGTCATGGTTCTTGATTAATTTTTTTAAGTTAAGGATAACACATATGGTGTGTTCCTATACCAAAGAGATGCTTATTTTTATATTAGAAAACTCTTTTTCTTATGTGTCATGAAAATTACAATTTTTAAAATGTAAAAAAATAAACTTTTGTTCAAACCAAATGTTATTTCCATTTCTTTGGGTTCATTATTTTAAAACTTTTAACTGAAATATTTCAAACCTAACAGGAAAGGTGAATGATTTAAAGAACACCCATGGGGCTTCCCTGGTGGCGCAGTGGTTGAGAATCCGCCTGCCGATGCAGGGTACACGGGTTCGTGCCCCGGTCCGGGAAGATCCCACATGCCGCAGAGCGGCTGGGCCCGTGAGCCATGGCCGCTGAGCCTGTGCGTCCGGAGCCTGCGCTCCGCAATGGGAGAGGCCACAGCAGTGAGAGGCCCGCGTATCGAAAAAAAAAAAAAAAAAAAACAAAGAACACCCATGTATTCTCACCATGCGGATTTAATGAATGTTAGCATTTGGTATGTTTTCTTCAGATCTATGCATGTATGTAAATGTTAGATGCATTTGAAGCTTGTTTTGTTATCTCTTTGATCCCATCCCCTTCTCTCCCCAGAGATAACCACTGTCCTAGAGGTGGTGCATATTCTAGTTTGCGTTCTTTGTGTATTTTTAATATGTATGCATGTTTTCAAAACACTACAAAGTACTGTCCTGAAACTAACACTGTAAATCAACTACACTTCAGTTTAAAAAAAAAACTGTACTGTTTTGTGTATGTAGTAACCAGCCTCCAGAGGGCCCCAGTGGTCTTCTCTCGCCTGATACCCATGGCCTTGTAGAGTCAGTCTCCCGCGTTGAATAGTTCTGACTTGTGTAAGTACCAGCCTACTGAGGAAATGCACTGTGATTTCCCAGACCATACCTTTTGTCCATTTTTGTTATGTTTTGTGTTTCCCTTATGCATTTGTAGGTATTACATATTTTGAATACTAACTAATGATCCATTGTGTATGTTTCAACTATCTTTTGTAGTCTGTGGTTTATTTTTGTATTTGATTATAGAGTCTCCTTGAATAAACATCTTTCTTTTTAATTTAATCTCACCAATCTTTCATAATAGTGTTTTCTGGGTCTTGTCTAGGAAATGTCATAAAGATGCTCTCCTATATGTCTTTCCAAAAGTTAAAAAAGTTTGTTTTTAATGTTTAGGTGTTTAATCCACGTGAATTTCTTTTTGCTTATGGTTTAATTTTCAGGTCTTGTTTTGTGTGTTTAGTTTTGTATGTGTATAGCTGTTCCTCCAAATACCATGTTTCAAATGCTACATGTCATTTGATTGGCATATAAATGCCTCGGTCTGAGCTCTCTATTCTATTCTTTTGATCTGTTTGCTTGATCTCAAGCTAAGATTCCCTGTAACTTCCCCTGTTTTGGCTGTGTCATGAGTGTGATCTGTACTACTTTGGTTTTTGTGTGAGTTCCTCTCCCTGCCTCCCCCAGGTATGTTTTTTTAAGTTAGAAAAAGCATGTTAGTTGATTTCTAATTTTATTTAATTGCCATCAGCTTGGGCTAACCCTGATTTCAGGCACTGAGCCGTCTGTGGACACGTTAGTTAATTCCTCTACCAAACTTATAGCTGCTAATGTCGGAGCTCACAGGCCTGCAGCTCTGCTCTGCTTATAGTTTCTGTTGTCCGGTAGGGTCCACAGAGAAATTCATCTTATTTTCGAGAGTGGCTTTTAAAGAAAATCATCCTGTTTTATATTTCTTTTTGCTCTGCTTCATGGGAGAGATTGGGGAAGAGCTCAGAGCATAAACATTTCTTAAAGACCTCAGAAAAAATTTTAAACTTAGTAGCTCATTGCCAGCTCTATGCAAACCTCAGAGGACAATTTATTATTCTGACTGATGTAAACTTTTAAAAGCCTCAAGAGGCTGAAATCAATAAGATGGAATTTTTAGCATTAAAATAGTGTATTTAGTTTCAAAATTTCCTAGTATGAAATATGCATCAGACACTATGCTGGGAGCTTTATAAACATTATTTCATGTAACCATATTAGCTCTCTGAGGAAAGTGATATTATTCCTATCTACAGAATAGAAAACAGGCTGAGATGAAATAATTTGCCTGAGGGCCTCCAACACCCAAACTAATATGCTTGTCTATAACATACCTAGCTTTTGGTTAGAGCTATTAATATTCAAAGTTGTGATTTTATCTACTCTTCCCATGCGATGGTTTATGTGTCAACTTGGCTGGACCACAGGGTACCCATATATTTTGGCCAAACATTCTGGGTGCTTGTGTGAGGGCATTTTTGGATGAGATTAACAATTAAATTGGTAGCCTGAGTAAAACAGATTGCCCTTCATAATCTGGGTGGGCCTCATTCAATCAGTTGAACGCCTTGGAAACATAGCTCTTCCTGCCTGATGACCTGTGAACTGAGACATTAGCTTTTCCTGGTTCTACAGAGCTTCTGGCCTTTGGACTTGAACTAGGACATTGGCTCTGCAGGTTTTTGGACTCGCCAGCCTCCATAATCACATGAGCCAATTCCTTATAATAAATCTCTTTATATATGTAAACATATATATATATATATATACACACACACACACACACACACACACACACATTTGTTGAAAGTCTACCACATTATTCATGTGGAAAACGTATTGGTATCATTCCGTGTAAGAACAGAAATGACTCAGACAAGCCATATTTTTAACAATTAAAGTTCGGGTAGTTTATTTTCAAAAGAAATCTATATAATTATTCAATAAATTTGTTACGTTTTTGATTCCAGTATTTTCATGTTTCAGACATTTGGGAGGTATTTAAAACTACCTGAAAACATTTTATTCCTGTGTAATGTTTTCAAATTATGAAAGCAAAAAATTTCAATAGCTCAGAGCTAAAAAGTGTCAGATGAACTTGCCGACCACATGAACAGAAGGTAAATTTATCCCCTGATGACTTTCTTTGTAGAGAAAAATGTCCTATAGAGTAAAACATGCAGATCCTTTCCCCCTGAAGTTCAGGTCCTGAATCAGTGCATTATGGCCCTTTTTTTCTTTTTCCTTAACTGCTTTATTGAGATATAATTTACATGCCATAAAATTCACCCATCTAAAGTGTACAATTCAGTGGCTTTTCATATAACCACAGAGTTGTTTATCTACCACTACAATCAATTTTAGAACTTCTTTTTGCCCAAGAAGATACTCTGTACTTCTCAGGCATCATCTCCCCAACCCTCCCACCTCAGCAACCTCTGATCTACTTTGTCTCTATGAATTTGCTTATTCTAGATATATCATGTAAGTGGAATCATACAGTTATTTGAACTTTTTGTGCCTGGTTTATTCTCATTCATCATGTTACAGCATGTGTCAGAATTTATTCCTTTTTATGGTTGAATAATATTCCATCATATGTATACACCACATTTTGTTTATCTGTTCGTCAGTTCATGGGCACTTGGGTTGTTTCTATCTTTTGGCTGCTGTGAATAATGCTATGATGAGTATCTGAATACAAGTATCTGAGTCCTGTTTTATTCTGGGTTTATACCCAAGAATGAAATTGCTGTATCATATGGGAATACTATGATAAGCTTTTGAGGAACCACCAAAGTGTTTTCTACAGTGACTGCATCATTTTGCATTCTGACCGGCAATGTAGAAAGGTTTTCAATATCCACGTCCTTGCCAATACTTGTTATTTTCTGGTTTTGTTTTTGTTTTTTTAAATTATAGCCCTCCTAGTACATGCAGTGTTATCTCATTATAGTTTAATTTGCATTTTCCTAATGATTAGTGATATTGAACATGCTTATTGGCCATTTATGAATCTTCTTTGGAGAAAAGTCTATTCAAGTCCTTTGCCCATTTAATAAATTGGGTCGCTTGTCTTTTTTGTTGAGTTATAAGAGTTCTTTATATATTCTGGACATTAAACCCTTCTCAGATATATGAATGAAACTTCTTTCATTGTCTTTTCACTTCTTTTAATAATGTTTGTTGATGCACAAAAGGTTTTAATTTAGATGCAGTCCAGTTTATCCATTTCTTTTCCTTTTGTTGCTCATGCTTTTGTTGTTACATCTAAGAATCCATTGCCAAATCCAGGGTTTGGAAGATTTCCCATATATTTTCTTCTAAGTGATTCATGTCATATTTATGTCTTCGATTCGTTTTGAGTAAATTTTTGTATATGGGGTAAGGTAGGGGTCCAAATTCATTATTTTGCATATGGATATCCAGTTGTCCCAGCACCATTTGTTGAAAAAACTGTTCTCTCCCCATTTGATTGTCTTGGCATCTTTGTTGAACATCAACTGACTGTTAAATATGAGTGTTTTATTTCTGGACTCTCACTTCTGTTCCACTGATCTAAATGTCTATCGTTGTTCTAGCTGTTCTGATTCTTTCCTTTGCCATACTTTTATTCTCTTTTTATGATCTCATATAATGGTGCTCATTTAAAGCAAAAAAAACAACCAGGAAGGAAGTGACAGAGAGGTGCTGTTTTAAGTTAATATCAGAGCTCTTTTTTCATAGTAATAAATATGTTTATTGGCTCTCAAGTATATAGACTTGAAGAGAGGTAAGATGAGTTCTTAAAACAAAATGTCTGTACTTTGCTAATAATCAGACATTTTCTCTGATGCTAGTATACTGATTATTCCAAAACCGTAAACCTTTATTTAAGAGTGTCTGTGATTCTTACATTTGCTGGTAAGCAAGACAGACAAAGCTCTACCTTAAACTAGGAGCTGCCGATGGACTTTTTATATTCTTGTAGTTACAATTTAACATTGTAAACATTTAACATAATACAATTTAACATTGCAAATTGAAAAGATTCTATAGTGTCTACTCTCAGGAATTTACTGCAGTGCCATGCACATAGTAGGTACTCAATAAATGCATGGTAAAAGAATGAATGAACCTTGAAGTAGATTTCTCTTGATTTCCTATGCAAAATATGTACCAGTTTATACACATTATCAATATAATTTATTTCCCTTTACATGGGCATCAGTCATTTTGATTTTTTCCCAAATAACCTCATGTCCATGTAAGCTAATTTATTTTAGCCATTATTATAAATTATTTTGTGGTGTTTATTTTATACTAATAAACCCATCATGAAGCATCCCACAGTATTCTCTGTGTAGAAATAGATTTCAGTCAGTTATGAATAGGAATTGAGTCTAGTTGATTGAGAAATGAGTGATAATTCACAGGGGTCTGTGAAAAGAGCTGGCTTCATTAGCTCAGAAGGCATCTCCTGCAGGGGCCACATTTCTACCCAGATGAACGATGGAGCATATGTCTTCTGACTTCCTTTGCTGTCAATAGATCTTCTCTGTCTGTAGTTATACCAAAACTGACGGATCATTTCTTTGAATGGTCTTGTGGTCAGAGTATAGAGAATTGGGTTCAAAGCACTGTTGATAGGCAGAATAAAAATCACTACCCAAGACGTTATGGTACCTGGAAGAGAAAAATGAAATTCCTTGAGTGTTTATGGATGTTCACAAGGTATGGACACACCTTGTCCTTGTTTCCCCTAACCCCCAGCCCCCCACAGTGACTTTTGAGACTTAATTTTTTTCCCCTTGATGTCACATAATTAAATACCAAGTCTGTATGTGTTTCCAGGATGCCAGTGTTTGAGGGAGGTGCTAACACTATCAAAAACCAGGTTTTTTTGCTAAGTAGCTTTTCTTGAATACATCAACAAAAGTATTCTATTGGGTAGAAATGTGTTTTACCAAGTGATTATATATTACTTGGATATGATTCCAACTTAGGAAAAGCAATATTGTTTAGTATTTAAATCATACCTTTTCAAGTGTTTTAATTATTAGATAGTACGTGTAATATTTCTCAGAATATATAGACTTAGTTTTAATAGATTTCTTTTCTGCTGTTTATTTGGTTTGAAAAACAGGTATGCATTTTTAGGTTTTTGACTAGATATTTATTTCAGTAAAAACATCTTTGGCTAACTTTATCTTAAAATTACTGCAGTATATATGCAACTACCTAATACTCAGATTTTTATTCTAATTTAATCTATGCTCTCTTCCCTCCTTTACTTATAAAATGTAAGGCACTATCACCACCAACCATGGGATAAAGCAAAATTAAAGTTGTATGTTTATAAATTTTTAAAGTGTGAATATATATTGCAGTACACATACAGTTAACAGGATTTTATACATTTTTTTATTGTGGTAAAATATACATAACATAAACTTTTCCATTTTAACCATTTCTAAGTGTACAGTTCAGTGGCATTAACTACATTCACGTTGTTGTGCACCCATCACCACCATCCATTTCCAAACCTTTTTCATCTTCCCACACTGAAACTCTGTACCTTTAAACACTACCCCCCTCCCCCGCTCCTCCCCCTAATCCCTGACAATGCCATTCACAAACTTTTCCTCTCTGTGACTCTGACTACACTAATTACCTCATATAAGTGGAATCATACAGAATCTGTCCTTTTGTGACTGGCTTATTTCAGTAGCATAATGTTTTCAAAATCTATCCATGTTGTAGCATGTATCAGAATTTCCTCCCTTTAAAGGCTGAATAGTAATTCATTATTTTTATATAACTCATTTGCTTTAAGCATTTGTCCGTTGATGGACCCTTGGGTTGTTTCGCTTCCACATTTTGGCTACTGTGAATAATGCTGTCATGAACATGGGTGTATGAATGTCTGTTTGATTCCCTGCTTTCAGTTCTTTGGGGTATATACTCAGGAGTAGAATTGCTGAGTCACATGGTAATCCTATGTTTAAGTTTTTGAGGAACCACCATACTGTTTCCTACAGCAGCTTGCCATTTTACATTCCTGCCAGCACAAGAGTTCCAATTTCTCCACATCCTTGCCAGTACTTGTTATTTTCTGTTTTTTAGAACAGCCATCCTAATGAATGTGATATGCCTTATTTTTAAATATCAAGAGTGCCTTCTTCTGTTGTCTCTCACACTCTGGGGTAATGTTCCCTAAATTGCTATGTATTTCAGGAAGAAAAATTTCTTAAGTTATAAAAAAAAAAGTGAAGTAATTATTTGATAATCATTTTGACCTGTGTTCCTTTCTGGTCATCTTAAGCATGGGATTATCAGAATTTCAACACAGTGAGTATAATTTATTGGAATCATTGTTCCTTTGTTCCCATAGTCACTATGGTTTTTGGCATTTGTGGAAAAAATTGAACACGTGGCAGCCTCCAGCTTGCGCCAGGAGAAGCTGTAGCCCCTGCCATGCTCTGGCTCCAGCCCCCCACCCCTCAAGGCAGCAGCTGCCAGTGGCCCAGGAGAAGCCCTGGCTCACACGGGGCTCTGACTGTAGCCCCTTCGTCTCCAACCCCCCAACCCCCACCAAGGCGACGGGCCTGACATGCCCCAGGAAAACCCTTGCCCCTGTCTATTTCAGATTCAGCTCTCCCACCAAAGCCACTGGGCATGTGCAGACCGCACAGGGGTGCTCCCACATAAGGACACAAATCAAGCTCAGGATAGGCAACTGTTTTGCCTAATTTCACAGAGACAAACAGAGAAAGTCAAACAAAATGAGATGACAGAGGACTATTTTCCAAATTAAAGAGCAAGATAAAACCCCAGGAGAAAAACCAAAAGAAGTGGAGATAAGTAATTTACGTAACAAAGAATTTAAAGCAATGGTCATAAAAATGTTCACCTGCCTTGGGAAAGGACTAGAGGAGCACACAACTGTAACAAAGAAACAGAAAATGTAAAAGAGAACCAATCAGAGCTGAAGAATACAATAACTGAAATGAAAAATACACTCGGGGGTATCAACAGTAGAGTAAGTGATACAGAAGAATGAAACAGAAGAATCCTTAGCAACCTGGAAGACAGAATAGTGTAAATCACTCAATCAGAATAGCAAAAAGAAAAAAATAATTTTAAAAAAATGAGGATAGTTTAAAGGACCTCAGAGACAACGTCAGGTGTACTAACATTTGCATTATAGGGTTCCCAGAAGGAGAAAAGAGAGAGGAAGGGGGCAAAAAATGTATTTGATTAAATAATGGCTGAAAATTATTTAATTTAACCTGAAGAAGGAAGCACCTGATCCAGGAAGCACATAAAGTCCCAAACAAAATGAACTCAAAGAGATCCACACTAAGACATATAATAATTAAAATGGCAAGAGTTAAAGCGAGAATTTTAAAGGCAGCAAGAGAAAGGCAAAGAATCACATACAAGGGAAACCCCATAAGGCTACCAGCTGACTTTTCAGCAGAAATTTGCAGGCCAGAAGGGAGTGGCATGATATATTTAAAGTATTGAAAGAAAGGAAAAAACCTATAACCAAGGATACTGTACCTGGCAATGTTATCATTCAGAATTGAAAGAGCAGCAGCAGCATAGCACAGGGAGATCAGCTCGGTGCTTTGTGGTGACTTACAGGGGTGGGACAGGGAGGGTGGGAGTGAGGCTCAAGGTGGGAGGGATATGGGGACATATGTGTGCATATGGCTGATTCACTTTGTTGTGCAACAGAGACTCACACAGCATTGGGAAGCAATTGTACTCCAATAAAGACGTATTTTTAAACAATGAGTTTCCCAACAAGCAAAAACTAAAAAAATTCATCACCACTAAATCAGCCTTACAAGAGCCGTTAAAGGGACTTTTTCAAGTGAAAAAAAAAGGCCGTAATAAAAAGTAAAATATACGAAGGAAAAAAATCTTACTGAAAAAGGCAAATATAGAGTAAAGGCAGTGGATCAAGTACTTAAAAGAGCTAGTACTAAGATTAAAACCAAAAGTTTGTAAAATCAAAATCAACTATAATTACAATAAACAGTAAAGCGATACATATAAAGATGTAAAATATGACATCAAAACAAAACTTCAGGGGGGAATAACAATGTAGAGCTTTTAGAATGCATTTGAACTTAACTATCAGTTTATGTGTGTGTGTGTATACATATAGATAGATAGATAGATAGATAGCATGGTAACTACAAACCATAAAACAGCAATAGATACACAAAAAAGGGAAAGGAACCCAAACATAACACTAAGGAAAATCAAGGGAAGATGCTAAAAGAAGACAAGAACAGAGAAGAACTACAAAAACAACCAGAAAACAAGTAACAAAATGACAATAAGTACATACCTACCAAGAACCACTTTAAATGTAAATGGACTAAATGCTCCAATAAAAAGACATAGGGTGGCTGAATGGATTAAAAAACAAGCCCCATCTATATGCTAGCTACAAGAGAGTCACTTCAGAGCAAAGATACACACATACTGAAAGTGAAGAGACGGAAAAAGATATTCCATGCAAATGAAAATGAAAAGAAAGCTGGGTTAGCAATACACATATCAGACAAAATAGACTTTAAAGAGAAGTCTGTAACAAAAGCCATAGAAGGGCACTTATATAATGATAAAGGGGTAAACCCAAGAAGAGGATATAACATTTGTAAACATGTGCACCTAACATAGAAGCACCTAAATATGTAAAGCAAATATTATCAGACATAAAGGGAGAAATTGACAGTATTAGAAGATGGTAGGAGACTTTAATACCCCACACACATCAAGGGCTAGATCATCCAGACAGAAAATCAATAAGGAAACAGTGGCTTTAAGAGACACATTATACCAGTTGGACTTAATAAATAGCTACAGAACATTCCATTAAAAACAGGAAATTACACATTCTTTTCAAATGTGCATACAACATTTTCCAGGATAAATCACATGCTAGGCCACACAACAAGTCTTAGTAAATTTAAGAAGGCTAAAATCATATCAAGCATCTTTTCCAAACACAATAGTATGAAACTAGGAGCCAATTACAGGAAGAAAAATGTAAAAACACAAATGTGTAGACTAAACAACATGCTACTAAAAAAACCAATGGGTCAACAAAGAAATCAAAGAGGAAACAAAAAATTACCTTAAGATGAATGAAAATAGAAACACAACCCTCCAGAATCTATAAGACATAGCAAAAGCAGTTCTAAGAGGGAAGTTTACAGTGATTCAGGGACACCCCAAGAAACAAAAAAATCTCAAATGGACAACCTAACTTTCTAATGAAAGGAACTAGGGAAAGAACAAACAAGGCCCAAAGTTAGTAGAAGGAAGGAAGATCAGAGCAGAAAGAAATGAGATAGAGACTAAAAAGTAGTCGAAAAGATCAGTGAAACTAAGAGTTCATTTTTTGAAAAGATAAAATATTGCTAAATCTTTAGCCAGACTCATCAAGAAAAAAAAGAGAAGGGATCAAAATAAATAGAATTAGAAATGAAAATGTAGAAGTTAAAACTGATATCACAGAAGTACAAGCAATCATCAGAGAATATTACTAACAGTTATATGTCAACAAATTGGACAACTTACAAGAAATGGATAAATTCCTAGAAACATAAAAACTTATAAGAGTGAATCAGGAAGAAATGTGGAAAAATGTATTCCATGCAAATGGAAATCAAAAGAAAGCCAGAGTAGCAATACTCATATCAGACAAAATAGACTTTAAGTGGAAGACTGACTGTTACAAGAGACAAAGACTGACATTACATAATGATCAAGGGATCAATGCAAGAAAAGGATATAACATTTATAATATAATTATAAATGTATATGCATCCAACATAGAATCACCTAAATATATAAGGCAAACATTAATGGACAGATTTTTTATTTCTTTACAGGAAGACAAAATTCATACCTGGTATTTCTACCTGAAGCAGTGAGAGAAATTTCAGTACAAAGATGGGTATCCAGCATAATGCATCGGTAAATACAATAAAGAAAAAACGTTTGGCAAGGATCATCTCTTTCCTAACTTGTTTCCGTACTTCGGTTGCTGTTATGGCACTTTGATGGATGCTGTAAAACATGCTTCCATATGAAAAAACTATGATGATAAATGCTGCTAAGTTAATACCTATGAAGAACACAAAGATGATGATTAATGAATAAGAACGTTCTTTCAGAACAAGCAAACATACCCTTAGCTGTTAGTGTAAAGGAGAAGATACAAAGACCACAATGTGTTTTTTGTTCTTTGTAAGAACTACTAAGGCACAAAAATCATTAATTAAAAAAATTTAAATATTGTTGAAGCCATAAGATTGATGAAATGTTTAATTTTAAAATGGCAGATTAAAATTAGATTATAGTGATTCAGTGACTATCTTGAGCTTATTAAATTAATCTGTCTTATGTTAATTTTTTTGATAATTCAATTACTTTGTTGGTTTTTTTTTTTTTTTTTTGCGGTATGTGGGCCTCTCACTGTTGTGGCCTCTCCCGTTGCGGAGCACAGGCTCCGGATGCACAGGCCTAGCGGCCATGGCTCACGGGCTTAGTTGCTCCGCGGCATGTGGGATCTTCCCGGACCAGGGCACGAACCCGTGTCTCCTGCATCGGCAGGCGGATTCTCAACCACTGCGCCACCAGGGAAGCCCTACTTTGTTATGTTTTGAGAATATTTTTCACAAGAGGACATACTTGGTTGTCTGCTCCCAAGCCAAAGACTTGTGTGGCTATGAATTTGTTCATATTACGAAGGCAAAGAGTTAAAATATGTTTTGCTTAGTATTATTAGGGTGACTGCATGAAATGCAAGTGTTTAGCATCTTTTCTTTTATTAAAGTGTATCATATAAGAATGAATATGAGGGGCTTCCCTGGTGGCGCAGTGGTTGAGGGTCCGCCTGCCGATGCAGGGGACGCGGGTTCGCGCCCCGGTCCGGGAGGATCCCACGTGCCGCGGAGCGGCTGGGCCCGTGAGCCATGGCCGCTGCGCCTGCGCGTCCGGAGCCTGTGCTCCGCAATGGGAGAGGCCACAGCAGTGAGAGGCCCGCGTACCGCAAAAAAAAAAAAAAAAAAAAAAAAAAGAATGAGTATGAGGAAGTGGTACTTTAGAAACACTAATCCCTGTAGGGGATTCGGATACAGTCCACCCACAATGTCCATTCTGGTTAGGAGATCTGAAATAGGAAGTTGTAAATATTAAAAGGCATAGTGAGATTCAGATTGTGATTTATTCTAGCATTTGAATGAAAGGGCTTCTAACACAGAGTTTCTTACCGAGAAAAATTGCCACTGAATAAATCTGGGCTCCAATACTTTCTGTATCTTCTGAATGAAGAGGGAAGCATACCCCATTGGTGCCATAGTAGTTTTTGAAAAATTCCTTATTGCTCAGTGGAATGAAAGCCACGATAAAACCAATAATCCAAATGAGAATCAAAACTGTAATGGTGCTGCATTTTCCAGGTCTTAAGCATCTGAAAGGATATACAATGCAGATATATTTTTCCACCGTCAGAAATGTTAAAAGTAACACGGATACTTCTGTGGACAGGATGGCCAGGGACCCCAGAAGCTGGCAATGAATACTCTCCATCCACAGCTGTGCGTGCTTGTTGTATTCTCCTCGAAACTTCAGGTCAAAGGCTCCGATCACAAACAAATAGATTCCCATCAGGCAGTCGGCACCTACAGGGATCAGTGAATTTCACAAATTCAGAGAAATAAATAGGTAAGATGGAGTTATCATTAAGCAGAAATTTTTAAAAAAAATTTATTTATCTATTTATTTTTGTCTGCGTTGGGTCTTCGTTGCTGTGTGCGGGCTTTTCTCTAGTTGCGGCGAGCGGGGGCTATTCTTCGTTGCGGTGCACGGGCTTCTCATTGCGGTGGCTTCTCTTGTTGCGGAGCACGGGCTCTAGGTGCGTGGGCTTCAGTAGTTGTGACTCGCGGGCCCTAGAACACAGGCTCAGCAGTTGTGGTGCATGGGCCTGGTTGCTCTGCGGCATGTGGGATCTTCCCGGACCAGGGCTCGAACCCATGTGCCCTGCATTGGCAGGTGGATTCTTAACCATTGCGCCACCAGGGAAGCCCCAGAAATATTTTTAATATTAGCCCCAAATAGCCAAGTTCCTTCTATCTTGGGGGCGGGGGAGGGAAGTTTTATTCTAAGAGTTCATTTATGGGTAAGGACCACTTCATCAACTCTCCCTGCTAAGAACTCTTACAGCATCCTCTGCAGCCAATTATGTAATCATTCCTCTGTTTTCGTCTAACACACAGTCTGTAAGAGCAGGAATCTTGCCTGTTTTGTTTTCTGTTCTAGTCCCATCACCTAGCAGTGCTGAGTAAATGAGTAAAATGCATGAGCATTCAATTAGGGACAAGATCAGGATGTTATAATTTGGTTCATCTCTTCCATGGAAATTCTCCAAGCTTAAGAAACTTAAGTCATTCAAAATCCCAGAGAAAGTAATCCAGAAGTTGCTATGACAGAGTAATGACTATGAATTTGAGGTCTGTCATTTTGAATATGTGAATAATTATGAAGTATTCTGTAGTCAGTATAATTCTGAGGGGCTTAAATGACTCACCCAGGGGTGGTCGAAGCAAAACTGTTCTCTCTGATTCTTTCTTCCCATTTGAACATCTTTCTCTGTCTCTTTTCAGACTCCTCCACCCGCCACATCAGCTGTTAATGTGATACACTTCTTGGTGTATTTGCTTTTTAAGCAAATATTACATATCAGAGAGTAGGTGAGTTTTTTTTTGACCGCACAAGCATTCTATATAACGATCCTAAAGTCACATCAAGGTATACATCGTAAGGCTGGCCCTAATCTTTAAACACCGAGGTTATATAGCCTTTATCAGGGAAATTGAGCAAACTCAAAATTGTGCAGCTAACAATACAAAGTAGTAAACCATATCTGAGTTCTGTTCCTTGGGTAGCTTGCAATGAAAAGACAGTTCAGCATTATACTTTGAGTGGCGGCGAGGGTGAGACATGGCACAGCACTTGTAAAGAAGTAGAACATCATATTGATTGATGCTTGCTTGAGGGAGTACGGGTAAATTAGAGGCCACTTGACCAAGATTATAAACACCTTGAGGACTGGTTTCTTGCTTTTAATTAATTAATTTTTGTATTTCTCATTTAACATAATACCTTGCAATCACGTTTCAAAAACTTAAAAAATTTAATACTACCCAAAACACTTATTTAAATATTTCAAATTATGAATGGAAAAGACTGTAGAAGCTCAGAGACCAGAAAAACATTTGAAGTCAGCATCCATGAACTGGACATTCAAACTAGAAACAAACACAGCTCTGGAAACATGAAAGGGTCCAATTTGATTACAGGAAAAGATTTTACATGCTTTGATAAAATATTATTTTATTAAATAGTAAAGATTTTATTTATAATATCTTATAATTTTAAATAAATTATTTAATAATATTAAATTTGCTATCTTCTTCCTTCAGAGAAGAAAGCAAATGAACAAAAGCTTCTTTATGAGATAAAAATTAATGAATGAGCCCTTCATTAATCTGTGTAAGGTGACTGACTTTTCTTATTTTAAAAACTTATTTTCTTTCTTATCGCTAAAGTGATTTTATTTTCATGGTAGCAAACGTGAAAACAACATATAAGCAAAGGGGAGAAATTTTAAAAATCTTATAATTCTACCGCTCTTGTTACTTATTGTCTAATAGCAATGCTTTCCTATATTTTGAAACTGTAATTCCTCTTCAGCCAGGAAGTACTCACAGCAGAGGGAAATGATTGACATGGCATGCAGCTTGTTCTCAGATCTGATATAAGGTCGCATACAGATGACAAAGATGTTTCCAAAACACGTAACTGCAGACACAACCCAGACGAACACTCTCTGAATAATGCTCGCCAAGAGATCCTCTAAAGATGAGATTCCATCAGTGTTTGGTTTACAGCTGCGAACATGAGGTGCGTAGCCACAGTACTGGAACTTCTTAAAATAGCTGATGTGCAAACAGAAGGGAAAAGAAGATTTTAAACTGAAGTCAGTGTCACTCTACATTAATATCTATTTTCTGCATTCTCTCAGTAGAAAGAAAACATCTTAATATGAGACTCAGAGGAATCAATGTAAAACATTAGGGATACTGAAGATTTAACCTTAAGTTTAATTCTCATTAACTTGGTTTTTAAAAGAATGTGTGGGGCTTCCCTGGTGGCGCAGTGGTTGAGAGTCCGCCTGCCGATGCAGGGGATGCGGGTTCGCGCCCCGGTCCGGGAGGATCCCACGTGCCGCGGGGCGGCTGGGCCCGTGAGCCGTGGCCGCTGAGCCTGCGCGTCCGGAGCCTGTGCTCCGCAACGGGAGAGGCCACAGCAGCGAGAGGCCCGCGTACCGCAAAAAAAAAAAAAAAAAAAAAAGAATGTGTGGGCGAGAGCCGCAAAAAGGCGTAATAAACATACATACAAGTGTTAGACATGTCTTAGAATATAAATCACATGTTAGCATGTGATCAGGACCGTCCACCCAAGGAAACTTGTTACTGGGTTTTCAGTGTTTAGCGCATGTGTCAATCAATCCACCGTTACATAACTCCTACGGCTGCTGCAACTGATTTTCCTTTTTCAAACCCAGGGGAAGGGAATTTGTCCTCCGTGCTTCTATGGCTTTTCTAGTATAGAATTTGTGTGATCTGTAGCTACTTGCTAACATGCTTATCCTCACACTAGAGTTTGGTACATAATAGGGTGTTCGATAAATATGTGTTGAGTGAATTCTTTCATCAGTAGAGAGACCTCCCTTGTTAATACGACACCCCCAGGATAATCAGTAATTACTATTGTGCTACCATCAATACCAGCACCGTTTATTGAGCATCTTCCCAAGTATCAAGAACAACTTCTCAAATCAGCTCCATGAGGCTGATGTCAGGATCACCGTACAAGAAGATGACTCTTCCATGGAGGCAAATTATCTGCTAGGAAATTTTCTAATAAATGCAGAAATTAGGATTTAAATTAGATCTCTTTGCCCCGAAAGCGATGTACTCTGGCAAAAAACATAAGTGATCTTTATAGGATAAGGAGTTGTAGTAATACAAGAAAAAAACTTGACAATTACAGTATATCGTCCTGTTGTTTAACTCTTGCTGCCTGGATCCCAGGATCTGCCGTGGTTTCTGCCGAATTCACTTCTGCTCCTTGAGCTGTTTCTTGGGTTTTGTGACCTACACCATTTTCTTCCAGTAAACTCTGCTTTGCTTTAGTCAGAGTGTTTTATGTTGTGTGCAACCAAGGAAACTTTTATAAGCATGCTCTCTGAGGAATTATGGGAAAAAAAACCCCAGTATCCTCTGTTAGATTTAAAATACAAGCAAGATTATAGAGTGGTGGTGACTGCCATGACACTTTCTAAATTATTGGGGACTAATTACCTTGGCATGGAGACCATTCTAATATATTTCATATACATACTGCTGTATATGACATTCAATGAAAGAAAATGTTTCTGAAGCCTGTAACCGATGGCGTGATGAGACGCACTGTTTGAATGAAAGAGTTTTCGTGGTTTTACCATTTTATCCGTACACCCTTGCACATCATGCCCTGACATTGTGGGCGGTTTTCACGGAGGAGGATTTCTCTCTTCCCTTCCTCCATTTACATGAATCATTTATAATTATTTTATGTTGTTTATGTAACTTCTTCATCCGGCCGCATTTGTGCCATGTGCACGAACTCCTAGCTGAGCGGCCAAACGTGACCATCAGTGAGTGGCGTGAGGGCTTGGGAGAGTTTACGAGCCTGAGTGGCTTCCCTCCACACTCCTGCTGTCTGACCTTCAGACAAAGCTCCTTTCATTCCGCCAGACCACGGACAACTAAAAATCACCCCACCCGATACCAACGCTTTGAGAGTTAATTATTGTTTAGGCAAATTAATCAGTAGAAAATGTTAATAGATTGGATGCATTGGGTATGGAGGTATGAGCACAATACATGTGGAAACGTAAAAGACTAAAATCAAGGTGAGGAACAAGAAAAAACATCTGCTTACATGTGAGAGAGATTCGTGAGAGGTCTAAACATCCTTTGTTGGATATTTGAAATTTCAATTCCTTCTAGGCTGCTAAAAATATCAAATTAATTATCAAAAAAATATGTTATGCAGGGTATAATAAAATGAGTTTTGGTGATGGACAGTTTAATTAAATGCTGTTAGTTAACACTTATTCGGAACCAAACATTCCTACTTAACCTTCCCTAGGCACTTCCCCAACTCCTTTAAAAATGTTTTTATTAAAAAATTTTTTTTATTGAATGAAATATTCTTTAAATTCTACAGTGCTTTACAATTTTCAAAAGTTTCACACACATGATTTCATATGATCCCATAATAACCCATTTTTTTTCTCCCCAGTGCCTTTTTGATTCTGCTATTTATATGTATATATCCTGCTTATTTGAATTTTTTGGCTTCTAATAGAAAGTGGAACAATGTTTTTTGCATAGTAACTACTCAATATATATTTTTGAAATAAATGAACAGGCATTATCTTTTAGACAATATTGCAATAGTAGAGGCATTTTACATTCCTGAAGTTTTTCTAATAATTTTAAATAATAAATGTTTTTCTAATAAAATGCCATTTTACCGAGGGAACACTTAAAAGAACTGAAGCTTACCTTCTTAAGGCAATTCTTAGACCCTAATGTAATTTGTGTGTGTGTGTGTGTTGCAAGTAATGACTTATATCATCTAGAACATTCCATCTTGGGATAATGATGGCTATAATAAATTCTTGGACACCCAGTGCTAATGAAGGAATAGATATGCATAGATGCCTTCAGAGGATCAAGCAAACACTCCAATATAAGCTTCTGGTGATTACAGAAATATATGAAATGATTAATCATTATCTAATTTGTAGCTTATAAATACGAAAGATTAAACTAATAGCTATCTGTTTGTAGCCCAGCAAGCAGTCATCTTATATGTTTTTCTGGTGTTTAACCAATATCCTGGGACTTCTGATTTGAGATCCTATAAATCTTATTTTATAGAATTTATTAGCTATTAGTATGTAACTAAAAATTACATCATAAAACTATCCCCATAGGTGTATACTTACAGAGACTTGAGTTTGACAAGGTAATCAAATTGGTTTGCTTGAATTTTCTGGATTGGGTTATAGGAAAGATTCCTGTTTTAAAAAAAGAGCAGCAATAGGTCAATTCTTAAAAAGTATTTGAGTAAAGAGAAAGTGTGTCTCTTGACTTAGGGTTACTTTTAAACAGTAACAAAAAGTACAGCAATGTCACTTGACCCCTAGGGCTCATTGGACATTCAAATGGATTAATGGAAACAGAACTCTTAGGCCAGTGCACGGCTGTCAGTAAGTGCGTTAGTTACAGAGCTGAGAGAACGTAAGTGCAAAGGTGGGGAGGTCCAGAGACAGTCCCACCAGAGGAGCAGCAGGGCACCCAAAGGGAAGCCACCCCACTTCAGGTTTTGCCTATCATCAGGTGTGGTTTAAATGAAAGAAGAATCTCATTTAGTCAAAACTTGAATTAGTGAAATCACATTGAATGCTTTTTACAATAAATCATGTCAAAGAGTGGCATATTGTGTTAGCAATTTGTGCAGCATGAAATGAAGAGTAAAAGGCTCTATAGTTAGAAACAAAGAAACAGAGGTCAGAGTGACACTGTAGCTGAGTGTAAATGGAGAAAATTTCAGAATCTTTGCAAAACAACACCTTGAAACAAGAATTGTTGATTAAAGGGACCTTCTCAGGGCAGGTTCACTTTTTAAGAAATTTATTGCAGATTAGACCATTAGTTGGGTGGGGGAGGGGCGATGACTACAGAAAGAAGGGAAGAGAGGAAGGATGACAATAAGAAGAAAGGTGTTGTATGAAAGAAGGGAAGGGGACTCAACAATCTATGAACAGAGGGAAACGACCTTAACATAATAAAAGCCATACAGGAAAGCCACAGTGAGTGTCATAGCCAATGGTGAAAGGCCGAAAGCTTTTCCTCTAAAATCAGTAAGAAGACAAGGATGCCCACTTTTGCCATTTCTATTCAACTGGAAGTCCTAGCCAGAGCAATTAGGCGAGAAATAAAAGGCATCCAAATTGCGAAGGGAGAAGTAAAATTATCCCTGTTCACAGATGACGTGATTTTATGTGTAAAAAACCCTAACAATTTCACACGCGCATGCACACAAAAACTGTCAGAATTATTATAATAAACAAATTCAACAAAATTGCCGTATGTGAAACCAACACATAATAATCAAACAATAATCAATAATCAAATGCATTTCTATACACTAACCATGAGCGATCCATAAAGAAAACTAAGAAAATGATTCCATTTACAATAGCATCAAAAGAACAAAGTACTTAGGAATAAACTGAATAAAGGTGAAAGACTTGCACTTTGAAAACAAAATGTTGCTGAAAGAAATTAAGGAAGACATCAGTTAAAGAAGACATTCTGTGTTTTCGGACTGGAAGGCTTAATATTGTTAAGATGTTAATACTACCCAAAGCAATCTACAGATTCAGTGTAATCTCTGTCAAAATTCCAATGATTTTTTTTCTTGCATAAACAGAAAAATCCATCCTAAAATTCGTATGGAATCTCAAGGGAACCTGAATATCTAAAACAACATTGAAAAAGAAGAACAAAGTTGGAGGTCTCACTTCCTGATTCAAAACTTACTACAAAGCTACAGTAGTCAAAACAGTGTGGTGCTGGCTAAAAGATAGGTGTATAGAACAATGGAATAGAATGGAGAGCCCAGGAACAAACCTTTGTATATATAGTCAAATAATTTTTAAAATGTGCCAAGATTGTTCAATGGGGAAAGGACAATCTTTTCAACAAATAGTGCTGTGAAAACCAGATAGATATCCACATGAAAAAAAAAAAAAGCTTAGACCTTTAGCTTCCACCATGTACAGAATTAACTCAAAATGGATCAAAGGCCTAAATACAAAAGCTAAAACTTTAAAACTCTTAGAAGAAGTCATAAGAGAAAAGCTTCATGACATTGGATTAGGCAATGACTTCTTGTATATGATACCAAAAACATAGGTGACAAAAGAAAACAAAAAAAACAAGAATTGGACTACATCTAAATCAAAAACTTTTGTGCATCAGAAAACACTGTCAACAGAGTGAAAAGGCAACCTACATAATGGGAGCATGTATTTGTAAATCATATATCTGAAAATGATTTAATATCTAAAATATATACACTCCTACAACTTAACAACAAAAACCCAAACAACCCAGTTTAAAAGCGGGCAAAAGACTTGAATAGGTATTCTCTAAAGAAGTTACATGAATGGCCAATAAGCACATAAAAAGATGCTCAACATCATTAATCATTAGAGAAATGCAAATCAAATCCATAATGAAATACCATTTCACATCCATTAGATTGGTGATTATCAAAAAGTATAAAATAACAAGTGTTGTTAAAGAGGTGGAGAAATTAGAATCCTTGTGCAGTGATAGTGGGAATATAAAATAGTGTAGCCACTATGCAGAAGAGTATGGTACTTCCTTTAAAAATTAAAAACAGAGTTGCCATATGATCCAGTAATTCTACTTCTGGGGTTATATACCCAAAGAATTGAAAGCAAGCTCTTGAACAGATATTTGTACACCCACATTCATAGCAGCACTAGTCATAGCAGCTAAAAGGTGGAAGCCACCCAAGTGTCCACCAATGGATGAATGGATAAACGCCATGTGGTACTTACATACAGCGGATTATTATTCAGAGTGATAATATTCAGAACTTCTGACACATGCTACAACCTGTGGATGAACCTTGAGGACATTATGCTAAGTGGAATAAGCCAGTCATAAAGGGACAAATATGTATGATTCCACTGATTTATGAGGTACTTAGAGATGCCAAATTCGTAGAGCCAGAACAGAGTGATGGATGCTGGAGGGGCAGGGGTTGATGGGGAGTTAGTGTTTAATATGTATGGAGTTTCAGTTTGGAAAGATGGAAAAGTTCTAGAGATGGATGGTGGTGATGGTTGCACAACAATGTGAATGAAGTTAATGCCACAGTTGTACACTTACAAATGGTTAAGATGGTAAATATACATACTTATGTATATTTTAATCACAGTTTTTAGAAGTAAAATAAATTAAAAAATAAAGGTACAAAATTCGTATCAGTCTTACAACTGTGAGAGCTCCTTCAGATCCTTAAAGACAAGTGGTGAAAGATTTTCAATCTTATTACTTCCTAAATCCCTAGGGAAACAATTGCAAATATCATATTATTTCCGTAAGACTTTACTTATAGTTCTGTAATTTATTAAAAAACCATTAGACAACTTTCAAACAATGCCATTAATGAGTTATATTAATTAATAGAAGTCAAAACTTTAAAAAGGGAGTGAGATGGTAAAAGATAAAAATATTTCATCCCATTTTATTGCTCTCTCAGAGACAGTACTTGGTGGTATTTGATCTAGTTCTCATAGATACAGTTTTCTAATTCAATGAATATATGTGTTGTGCCCTTCTTCCTTTCTCTTCTTCCTCCCCTCCCTCCCTCCCTCCCTCCCTCCCTTCCTTCCTTTGCTAAAGTAGAAATATGCTTTGGAACCTTAATTTTTTCCTTTGCTTGGGTGTATTATAATTTTCAACTGGAAGTGGATTATTTCAGTTTCCAGTTTCTTCCACAGCTGATATATACCGGATCTCATACACACCTGGGGTGGGATATTTTGGATGTTACTTCATGTACGTATAGAGGTTGGGCTGCCTAAAGTGGTATGAACTTGTAGCTTAGTTGTGAGAAGATTTCGGAGAGTAGCAGCTCTTACGGTAGCGTTGACGGCGGCAACTCTCATGAGAAAGGCCTCAGATTCTTCTAAACAAGACAATCTTTCAATAGGTTTGAGTTCTTCAATGTCATCAAGAGATACTAAGAGAAAGCCTAACCACTTTCCCTGTCCATCTCCAAATCCTATTAGCTGCTACAGGGAGAAGCATGGGAATAGATCTATTTGTTATTGCAGTGCTTTAATTCAACTTGGAAGGGCAAGATAGATTTAGACTGAGTTTTTAAAACTAAAAAGTAGCTAATGTAATCAATACTATAAATGTCTTTGCTGTAAATGTTTTATTTTTATACTGTAAACTGAACCTTGAGGCGGTTTTTGTTATTTATGTTTTCATAGGTTAATTGTCTGTAAAGATAGATGGTCTGATTTGACAACAAAAGGAATGTTTCAAAAAGTTCATCCCTTTCTTAAAATCCTTCAATAGCTCACTGTTGCATAGAAGATAAAATCAAAACTTCTTAGTGTGATATAAAAAAAGCCTTTAAATATCTTGCCACTGTCTAGCTTTCCAGCTCAGTTTCCTACCACTTTCTACTCAGTCAAAATGACTTTCACCAGGGCCTGAAGGCACCTCAGTATTCCAACCTCCGGGTTTTTGCACGGGTGCTTCCTTTTGCTTGGAGTAAGCTTTGATTCTTGTCCTTCTGGTGAACTCCCTACTCATCCTTCAAGATTCTGCTCAGTAAACAACAAGGATTTACTGTACAGCGCAGGGAACTATATTCAATATCTTGTAATACCCTGTAATGGAAAAGAATCTGAAAAAAGCATGGGTATGCATTACTGAATCACTTTGCTGTACACCTGAAACTAACACACTATTGTAAATCAACTATACTTAAAAAAAGAAGATTCCGCTCACATGTCACTCCTCTGTGACCAGGGAGGTTAGGCGTTGTCTTCTCTGTTCTCCCGTATGGAGCATGGATAACACATACAGCACTTATAACATCATATTAAAACGGTTTCTGTACATACGTTCTTCTCTTCTGAAGGATGTGAGCTCTTTCGGTGCAAGCCCTGTACCTATTCACCTTGGGCTGCCCAGCATCTAGCTTAATTTGGGGCTATAGCTGTGCTTTGTATCCCTGCCTAGAAGACCATTAACAGACAGGACCTGCTTCATATTTAGGTAAAAGTGGCGGCACAATTCCAGTTCTTTGTATGGGAAGCCAAGTAAAAGATTGATCATGTTAGTCAGGCAATGTGAAAAACAGATTTAGAAGAGTCCACTAGGATATTAAATCTTGCAATATCATGTTCAGCTGTTTCTGGTGGGAGTGCTGTTTTGGCTATTAGAGCCAATTCTGATGTACAGTTCTTTTATCATGAATCATGTAACGGGAACCATTTGGCCTAGACCCTAAGTGATGTATAAAAAGACCATTTTCTCAGTTTCGTTTTAGGAAAGTTGGTCTAAACTGAACTGGACTTGAGGTCCATTTCTGAATGGGCTCAGGAAACACATTATCACCTAGAGTAGTTGATTTTAAAAGCACAAAGTAAATCGAGCATGTAGCAGAGTTTCTGCCATCAGAACTATTTAAAGGCTACTGTGAGAAGTGAATCCTGTGGGTGGCCAATTTATTTGCCCTGGGTAACTCTGTCAGCGGTATGAAGACAGGAGGGGCAGAGTGTAGCCCAAACCGTCTCAAAGGGAGAGCCACTCATGTGAGGTCTAGACCTACCCATTTAAAGCCATCACCTCTTAGAAAACATGCCATTTGCATCCCCGTAAATCCGATTTTTCAAGCCAGCGTTGGGTATGGGATTCGGCAGGGTTTAGGCAGGACTAATTTTTGGCCTTGGTGACCCTCTCTGCCCCTTTGTTGCTCTTTCCTTTTCCTCTGAAGCTGCATTAGCACTGGTTACAGACCAAGCTGTTGTGTTCCATGCTCACTACTGGTTACTGATACTTAGAACCTGTACCTCAGCGCCACCACGCAGGTCAGGATTGGCAGAAATTGCCTTCTGGTATTCAGATCGCAGTGGCAAGTAGGATAGAACAAGGAAAAGTATGGACCCCTCGACTAGCTTGTATTTTCATGGCTAGATACTACCTTTCGAGTCACCTACATGCACCTCTCCCTACTACTGAGAATAAAATAATTTCCTGTGTGTTGATGGTATGGTTCACTTGCCAGGCCCTGGGAGCTGTTACAGCAGCTGCTTGGTTCTGATATCTGTTGAGATTTTCTTGTGCGTTTTGTGAATGATTGGTACTGTCTACTGAAAAATGTTTCAAGCTAATGGTCATGGAAAAGTGTTGGGGTTTCAGTGGCGTGTTTATTGATGTTTTGGAGCCGAATGCTGCACTGGTTCCCGAGGAACGTTTCTGTCTGGGGCATATGTATTCCTTCTACCTGTATTGTTTTGCAGGTAAGGTGTCCCGAGAAACAGTTTAGTTACATTCTTTTAATTTTTATAGACAAGTTTTAATGAATCAAAGTTCTGCCCAGTTAATTGTCAAACATGTACCTTCTGTCCATACTCCAGATTCTTTCTAGAACTCACAAAATCAAACTGGTGGCTAGCCTAAACTTTAGCAAAAACCCAATTGAAGAAATTAATGGTAAAAAATACAAAATTGTCTGAAGGACATGTACTTCAGTTATTGTCCTGTGTATAGTTTATTTGGACAATCAGCTCCTATGTGCTTGGACCACAAGGCTTTGATTTATCAGAGAGTTATCTTAATGTCCTTTAGAACTGTGTCATTGATCTTAAAAAAGGGACATTATAAATAGCTCTCTTTTCCATTATTACAGTCTGGGATGTTACCCATGGTAGTGTCTGATTTCTTTATGGATCCAAGATTATCCTGTGGTTTCAGAATCAGCAGAGTGGTGTCTTTTTACCTCCTGGTTTTTAAATCCTAACTCTCTAGGAAACTTAAAGATAAATTTGCTATCCCTCTCCAGCAGTGGGTTAGAGTGGTGCAAGATGTATTTTATTTATTGATCTCCCCAGACTTTATTCTTTCTCCACAGCTATGTTTCCCTTACCTCACTTGCCTCAAATATTTATTTTATAGTTTTCCTTTACACATATTTTTTAAACTATCAGAATTCCTTTGTGGCTCAGGGTATGCAGAAATAGTGCTAGGAAGAAAGAAAAATAAATCTTTCTTAAATGTATAAAAATGTATACGTGTGACAACTATGAACTGGAACAGTAGAAAGAAAATTCTTATCAATATATGTGTAATCGAGCTTACAATTCATCTAGTTTCTGGAGCGGTGCAAACGTGTTTTCACTGAGGTGATTAATTTTGTTTTTCCTCATTACCCTGAAAGTAAAAAGAAAAGGATGTTGTAGCTTCCAGAGGTAACTGATAGGTGAGTTATTGGAGAGGAGATTAACAGCCTGCAAAAACAAAGGTAATTACATGGAGTGCACTTTTCACATCAAGAGAGGTTGAAGTAGCAGTGATAAATTACCCAGTCTGTAATAACTTTAATCTTAAATTTCCCAGATCTTTCAATGATGATAAAAGTAAAATAGTGTTCAAATTTCTAAGTGATTTAGGGAAGAGCTCCACAGGCGAAGAGTGAAAACCTCGACTCCTGAGAATACAGACTGAGCAGCTGTCTTAGGGCCGCCTCTGTAGGCTTCATGGTGTGTCTGTCGGACAAAATTCCTCCCACACAGCGGCACTGGCGCACATTGGGCAGTTGATGTGATTCAGGGTGGAGATGCTGCAGGAGGTCTACTTTAAGCTGGACCAACTCAGAAGATCTCTAGTTTGGGATGCTGAATGAGACTGTAAGCCCTGAGAGTTCATCTCTGCCCTGATGTCATGTTATGGGATAGCATAAAGGACTAACTCACAGGAAACCTTTAAAAGATTTCCAGTTCTTGAGGCATTGTGGGACATGCCTGGAAGCTGGCCTCATGCCATGCTTAAGTATTTATCTCCTCTCAGCACTCCAAACCGTTACCACTTTCTCCCAGCATCCTTGGACCAGAAAAGCACAAGCATCTGCCAAGAGGAAACTCACGAATGATTTCTTCATTCAGAGGGTTCTCTAAAAACAAATACAGGTAGAATAGAAAAGAAGGGCTACATTTTTTGGATATTTATTTGGCCTGTGTCCTTTAAGTGCAATTTGGTTTCCTTTGGGCAATTACCATGAACTGTTTTGCATGACTGATAGAATCCTGCATCTGAAGACTGCTAAACTCACTGCAGAAAAGTTCACACATTTCAGTGGCTTTGAGCCCACTGGAATGGGGCGGAGGGCATAACTGGGTAAAAATTTTTGTTGTGTCAGTGGTAGCTATTGCATTGCCCGTACACAGGGGTCCTGTATATTCTATTATGATGATTTTCAAACTTTTCACATGGTAACCGACAGTAGAAAAATGCATTTTGCATTGGGACATAATATACACCCACACAACCCAAGATTCATGGAACAATACATTTAGTCATCTGAATTGCACTCTGATGTTTTTATTCAATTCAATTCTATTCTATTTCATTTTAAAGAATGCGGCTTGGGACATACTACTTTGCTTTCATCACTTGCTTGTGAGTTTCAACCCACAATTTGAAAAATACTCTTCTGGAAGAATAAACTGCAAATGAGGCAGTTATACTTTTCTACTGAAGGAAGCCCCAGTATCCCTCACTGTTATGGAAGAGGCGCCCTGAATTTAAAATAAGCCAGAGAGGAGTATAAGGAGAAATTATACTCGATGACATTCTCAGGTTTATGCTGGTGTCCTCGGGGATGTGAACACGCTACAGCTTCTAAAAGTTATAATTAATTTCCCCCACAATCTTTGCAGTAATAATTTTTATAGGTTAGGACTTTAATTTGGTGTTTCTCAAACTGAGATCCAAGGACAGATTCTAGGTGGTTTATGAGAAAATTTTTTTCCATTAAATTGGGTCTTACTTGTAAGGTTGAGAAGAGCAGGTCTCATGTAAGATAGTACCATTGCGATGACCCGTGTATGTGGTGAATCTGTGGTTATGCCTGGTTTGAACTTCAGTAATTTTGCCAATGTGCTTCCTTTTCAAAAAACTTCAAGTTGAGAGGGAACATTTTCTATAATTACTATGCATGTTTATGCTAGATTCTGTTCTCATAAATGATTCATTTTATTTGTAAAGAGATAAAACGGTACTTCAAAAGGACAAAACATTACTTACAAAACAGTTAAATTACTGCAGGAAATAAAAGTCAAATTCCTTAAATTATGGATATGGTTGCCTTCAAAGTCCCTGAAATATAAAAATAAAAAATGATAAAGCTAAATTTTAATCACAGACAAAAGTCGGTTAAGAATGATTTGTTTTCTAGTAAAATATCCTTTTCCCATGTACTGCATATTTCATAGGGATTCTCACATAATGTAAGTGTAGCCACTTACATAATAGCCGAAGTGATATATTTATATTTAATGTTTCTTTTTTCTGTGTTACTAGTAAAAATGTTTTGAGTTGCGTCTGTAGGAGGTGTTCATATGGGTACATATGTATCCTAAGGAATGTGAAGAGAATGAAAAAAAGCACATGGAAAGATTTTGTTGTGGTAACTACCAGCTATATAAACAGAAAGCACCTAGTGATCCTCGCTGAACACCCATCCAGAGGTACCAATGGCATTTCTCTGAGTGGCGTGACTCTTTCTGCTAGAGCCTGCAGAAGATTCTACGACTGCTGCAGAAGATGCTGCCGCAAAACAGTGTTTAACCTCTACCTCCCTTGCCTAGACACTCCCAGAAGAAGTTCTCCATAGCCTTTTACCACTGAGAACATGCTTTCTTGCTTTATTATATGGCCACACAGGCCAGTGCAGAGGGAGACCCACAGCTGCCCTTGGCTCTCCACTCCCGACTCGGGGCGCTGCTTGCAGACCTGACTTGAGCTCCCTTGCTGTGTGATGCTAGGTCACCAATGGGAGTCTGGTCTGAGCAGCATACTTGTCAAAAAGTTGATGTTTTATTGTCTCTGCTTCATGGTTTTCATGAAGGCGTTCTTCTATTGCCTGTCTTTTACCTTGTCGTAGGGTTTATGGTGGAAGTTCATAGAACAGAGTCAGCTGAGCTCAGGGATACGCTTTCAGAAGCAGATGCTGGCTCTTAAATCTACTTGTTTTACCCAGCACGTTGCTTACCAGTCACCATACCACGTAAAGCCATTCAGGAACAATTGCCACGAAAATATATGAGCTGAAGTCTGACACAGCTACTAAAATCTATGCAGGAAACATGAGTAACATTTTTTCTGCTTGAGAGGCTATACCTGGGACAGTCAGTTTTATTTTGGCACTGCAATAAAAATGGATGCTGACAAAGTCGATCTGGAAGATCTGGAAGGCCAGCATGTAAGGGTTCTAGAAATCAAGTCAATGGACTAAAAGGGTGTATTTATCACAGAGGAGAGCAAAGAAGAGAGATATATTTGAAGTCAGGCATAGGGCTTTTCTCTGTTGCATCAGACTGCAAAATCAGATTTACTCGTTGAAAGACACAAAACATTTCAAATATAAGCTCACAATCCATGGTGTCCAGAGAATAAGCTTCTTATTACTATAGTGATCTAAGAAGGGCATATACTATATAACAAGGTTTTTGTAGACAGGATTTCTGTACATATGGAATGTTGTGTTAAAATCTTAAATCTTGATTCTAGATCACCCTTCTAAAGAAGAACTTCTATTATTCTAGTAAACTGGAAATGAAGCACTTGTAGTACTATTTTTTTGTTGTTGTTGTGGTGGTGGTACGCGGGCCTCTCACTGCTGTGGCCTCTCCCGCTGCGGAGCACAGGCTCCGGACGCGCAGGCTCAGCGGCCACGGCTCACGGGCCCAGCCGCTCCGCGGCACGTGGGATCCTCCCGGACCGGGGCGCGAACCCGCGTCCCCTGCATCGGCAGGCGGACTCTCAACCACTGCGCCACCACGGAAGCCCACTATCTTTTTTGATCATTAGGCTTGGCCACGGCTTTTGTCCTTCCATAATGAAGGTTATCATCGACACAGACTGTTCTATTTCCTTTTCCTACTTTGTTGTTGTTATCATGAATCTACCACCAGGGGGTGACGTTCTCCTAAGGCTCACAAAATTTCTTGATGTTAGTTACACCTGTAACTTCTTTTTCTATTAAGGTAGCAAAAATATCTAGGTTAATATTAATTTACTATTTGTAAAAGTCAGTAAGAGGCATAAACTAGGGACTTTTGATTAAATTGTTAAATTCAATGTTGAGTTTATTTTAATCTTTGTTTGTGAATTTGCTTTGGCTTTCTTCCTAAAATTAGAGGTTTTAGTTCTTGATATGCAGGGGTCTGGCATACAAATCTGTTCCTTGTGCCAGGGCTCCAAGTTCTAGTGGACCTGAGGGGGTGTTTTGCTTACTTAATGCCTGGACCACTTTTTCAACTTAACGATCCTCTCAATCTAACCACTTTATGTTTCCCTCTATACATGGCAGAACTGGCTGAAAATGAAAATTTGGTTCTTGGATGTGAAGAACAACAATTACAGAAAATAAAAACACCAAGAATCTTACCCTCTCAAGTCCCTCTCTCATCCCCTAGGGGCTTTTTGTAAACACGCAGATCTCCTCTCCCTCTGCTTCCTCCCGTACTTTTCTGGCTCCTATCTCACAGAGAAAATTGAGGTGATGAAGGAGGGGAAAGCCTTCACGTTTCTGCCCGACATCCGTGATTTACCTGTATGTGCACCTGGTCTCCTACACCCAGGATGCGATGACCCTCCTTCTGCTTTAGACTAATCCCGCGTTTTCTGAGTTTTGTTTGTGAACGTGTATGTCCTAAAATACATGGTCAATTCTGGTGAATGTTTTTTGGGCGTTCTTCACTTTCAGTTTATATCTATTAGGATTAAGCACAGGTACATAGAACAGAGACCCAACTATAACAGCATAACTACACAAGGATTAAAAAAAAAAAATCTAGGGTTAGGTAGTCCAAGGCTAGTCTGGTAATTTTACCAAGTTGTTAGAAACCTAAGGTCTTTCATATTCACTGTCCACAGGTCCTTGTCTTTGTATTCCAAGATGCTGCTAAAGCTTGAGCCATCATATCCGTCTTTTCTGGATAAGGAAAGAAAGGGAGGGTCTGCCTGTTTCTCTTTAAGGGGGTTGCCCAGAAGTTCCACACTATACATCGTTCTCCTCATTAGTTAGGGCTCGGCCACGTGGCTCTGTTTAGACGTAGGGAAGTCTGGGAATGTAGCATTTTAGCTGGGCACTTTGCCGCGCCAAATAAATCTGTTCTGTTATCGAGAAGGGGCTTTGCACTTTGATATGTAGCGGTTAGGGTTAATTTGTTAACTATGTTATTTAGTTCTCCATATCCTTTTTTTGGTTTTCCTTGATCTTTCATGGACTGAAAGAGGTGGATTATTATTTCTTACCGCTTATGTATGTCTTTTTCTTTTGTTTTGGTTGTTATATGAATCTATTTGGTGCATATATATACTCCTAATATAATATCTTGTATTGGAAATTGCACACTATAGCATTTAAATGTCCTTCTTTGTACTGCTTAATGCAAATTGGCCAAACTTCTACCTACTTAGATAAAAAATGATGCCTGCTTTCTTTGGTTTGCATTTACATGGCATACTTTTGAGCAGTCTTTTATTTTTAATATTTCTTAATCACTTAGTTACAGCTGGACTTTTTTGTACAGAGTACTGAGTTAGGTTTTGCTCTGTGATCCAACTTGAAAATCTGCTTTTTTTTTTTTACTAGGTAATTCTAGCCCACTTACGTTTATCGATCTGACTAATGTATCTTACCTTAGTCTGCTATTTAAAAATATTATTATATGGTTTTATAGATTAAAAAATCTTTCAACAAATGGCTTAAAAATTTTATTTCTTCTAACATTGAAAAAGGTTTGTATATTCTATTGGTAACCTTTATAATTATAACTTTACCAAATAACAATAGCACTTATCAATTTCCTACTATAAGAAATGATGAAATTAGTATATATTGTCTTCCTGCCTTTTCTTTCATCTCTCTCTCTCACCATAGGATTTTGATCAATTATATGCTATTTATTAATATTCACCTTAGGAATATCAAATATCCACATATTGGTAGATTTCTTAGTTTTAAGTGACATCTCTTGATGCCAGGCTATTTTTCTTTATAGTTTTATGGTTTCGGGCTTCCCTGGTGGCGCAGTGGTTGAGAGTCCGCCTGCCGATGCAGGGGACGCGGGTTCGTGCCCCGGTCCGGGAGGATCCCACGTGCCGCGGAGCGGCTGGGCCCGTGAGCCGTGGCCGCTGAGCCTGCGCGTCCGGAGCCTGTGCTCCGCAGCGGGAGAGGCCGCGGCAGTGAGAGGCCCCCATACCGCAAAAAAAAAAAAAAAAAAAAAAAAAAAAAAAAATATGGTTTCACTTTATTCCTTTGAAACTGCTGACTCACTTAAGATTATTGTGGCTCCTGCCAAATTGAGCCCTGTATCATTCTGTGGTATTTCTCTTTATCCCTGGTGATAGTCTTTGTTCAGAAGGCGATTTTTTTCCAATGTTAACATAGCCCCTCCATTAAAAAAAAAAAAAATCAGTGCTGCATTTCTTATCTTCGTTTTACAGCTTGAATATCTCTGTTTTCTCTGGTTGCCTCAAGCTTTTTTCTTTGGTTTTCTTCTCTTTGGTTTTCAGCAGTTTGACTATGATTTGTCCAGTTTTTTTTTCTTTTTTTTCTTTTCTACTTCTGCTTGTTTTCTTTTCTGAGGTTCTTAGATTTTTTTTGGTTTGTTGTATTATACCATTTTAGAAAATTCTTGGTTATTATCTCTTCAGATATTTCTTTGAAAAATGAGCAGGACCCTATGTCCCCCACATCTTATTTGTAGAAAAGCTTTAGCCTCCTAGGCCTTCCCTGAGTTCCAAAGAGCAGATTTAATCAGAGAAGTGAGAAAATGGTGAAACAAAGGAAAATAGTCAAGCAAGACAAAATAGTAATAGTTTAGCCATAAAACAAATTCAAGGTCCTTTAGTTCCTCCTCAAGGGCAATAGATAATACCCTGAGCCATATCCTTGAGTTGTTTTGCAGACACTAAAACCCTCACCAGGTGGAGGAAGTTAACGGCATGCTGCTGATCACCAGCACGTAGACCCCAGGCTGGATGGAACCAGAAGGTTGATGATTGAGATTCCCATAACATCACCCTGTTACCTCACCACCAACCTATCAGAGAATTGTGCACAAGCTGATCACACACCCTGCAGTCCCCTCCCTCACCCTGCCTTTAAAAACCCTTCCCTGAAAACCTTCAGGGAATTTGGGTCTTTTGAGCATGAGCTGCCCATTCTCCTTGCTTGGCACCTGCAATAAATGCTGTACTTTCCTTCACCACAATCTGGTGCCAGTAGATTGGCTTTGCTGTGTGTCTGGTGAGCAGACTCAAGTTTTTTTCCTGTTGTCCTTCTCTTCTTTTTCTGTGACCACTTTAATGCATTTTGAGACACTTTTATATTATCCTGTGACTTTTAGATTCTCTGGTCTATCTTTATTTTATGCTCCATTTTCATTTTGATTCAAATGAAAGCTTTCTATTGACCTATCTTCAAGGTCATTGATTCTTTTGTTAGCTCTGTTCAGCCTGTTAAAGTAATTCTCTGATTCTCTTTAAAGCTTCCATGTCTTCGCAGACATTTTCCATGTGTGTATGTTTTGCCCACCTTTCCCACCATATCATTTAACTGATTAATCATAAGTATTTTAATTTCCTTGTTTGGTAGTTGTAACATCTGAGTTATCTCTGGGCCTAGTTCTGTTGATTGCTTTTTAATTTGACTAGGATTGTTTCTCTTGCTCTTTCTGGGATGGGGCTTTCTCAGCATTGTTGTCTTGCATGCCCCAGAAGCCCCAACCCACTTTGCAACAGTGCAGGATCCTGGGCTGGAGAGGTTTATTTGCCCCCATTGCTGGAGTAGAGAGCTTTGGCTGCTACCGCTCCTTTGGAAGCAGTGGATCTATGTACAGTCCCTGGCTGCAGGAAGATTTTCTGTCCCTCTCCCCATGGTGTAAAGCTTTTGCTTCCTAAGAGGGAAGGTGGGATTTGTGCCTGCATGCTGCAAAGAAGACTCTGTCTGGTTTCCTTAATTACTCCCAGCTTTTTACATGAGCTGGTGGAGGCCAGAGAAGAAGAGCCTGTTAGGAATAGCTGACTCCCTTGAGTATGGAGTTCCCAGTATTCCAAAGGGTTACACTAGCCCACACTTAACCTTTACAGGTTTATTAAAATTTCAGCAGTTTTCTTTGTACCTGCTGTATGAGGGTCAACTCTTCACCTTGTGCTCTGCCAAAGGTGAAATACTGTATATGTCCCGTCTCTCTTGGTCACTCTTTAGAATTCAGTTTACCTGCTTGCCTTATGACTGACAGGCTGGAGAGAATTAAGACTGTGTAGATTGTAAAGTTCTTTCTCATTGGTAGAGTGGGAGCAATATTGTCTTGAGGCTGTCTACAGCTTCAGCACAGCATTGTTGGAATGGAATTGTCATATATAATATGTATCCTTCCGTGACTTTTTCTTTATACTTCATATTATGATCTTGAAATTGTGCCATGTCTATTGAAGCAGGGCAGGTGCATTCATCTTTATTGCACCTGTGTCTGTATCCCATCTTATTTGTCCATCCTTTCCACGGCTTCCAGGACCTTGCTCCATAATGCATCCTCACCGTGTTCCATGTTTACAAATTCTCTGCATTAGCTTCTTCTGCCTATATATAAACTTGCTTTGTCTCATCCCCAGATAAAAGTTTACTTTACCCTCTTGTTCCTTAGCTCATCTTTGGCTATTGCCGCATCTGTTCATATGCTTATTTATTAGTTATATTCCTTCCTTTTTGAATTTCACATCTTTTAGTGTGGTGTTTACAGTTTTCTCTTATTGCTTTGAAAGAACTATATTAAAGGTTTTAATCTGTTTTCTGTTGTATATCTTGATGTTCTCCTAGGCTGTCATATCTCCTTTTTTATTTTTATTTTTCTACTTAACCATAGTTAAACAAATGTTTGCCAACACATCCAACAGATTTTCTAGTTTATACTTTGCTAAGTGAAGGTTCACGTGCAAGGTAAAGATATTGTAATTAATTTTAAAAAATGAATACTTATAAAGCAAAAATTATTACTAGCATTAAAATTGGGACAACATTCACTTTCAGGGATGCATGTGGAGTGAGTTGTTTTGGATAGCTAAAATTTAAAGATTATAATTTTAGTAACAAAAATTTTAGAAGTCCACGCCTTTAGTTATAAATCCTAATCATTTTTTATTTTTATCTGAAATATACATTTGGCTACCTTTTTAAAAGCAAAGGAAAGATTTCTTATTGTATGGGCATAAAATCTCCCACATTTGCTTCTGGTCTCAATGCATGAATTTTTAATTTACTCATATAAATATTAATCAATTTTACTTCATAACTAAGTTTGGATCACTGAGCATGTAATAACCATTAATGAATTCTTTCGAGCACAAATTTAATCACCACAAAGGATATTGCACTTAATTTGCCCTTTCCTTTATGACTTAGTTCGTTATTACTGAGGGTACTATACTGTCATATCAAGATGCCCTCTGGACTTACTAATGATTTGGGGGATGTTTCTCTTCCCCTAGATGGTTCCAAACTAGTGTGTTTTGACTTACTCTGTCTGCTTTTTATAGAATTTCTCGCTCCTGCTTTATTATCAGTTTGCTAATTTTTACTTACTAAAATCAACGTTTCTAACTCCCCCTCCTACTTTTAAGTTGGCTCTTCTAGTCTGTTGTGAGCTTAGGACTCTAATGACCAAACTTTTGGGAATTTCCTACAAATAAACGGCAGAGGAAATGTTCATATAATAGAGTATATGCAGGTTATTGACTGAACATTTAAAGAAATATTTTGGATTTATTTCTTCATTTTTGCCTGTATTTTAAATAGACACATTTACTGGGTAATTGAGTTCTGCATAGGTAGAGTGATGCTAATTACCACCAACAAAACTACTGTGTGAAAAACTCTGTGGAACATATTCTGTTGTGATGAGACATCAAAAATAAAGTCTAAGTATCATATTCTTATTACACAGAATTTAGCAATGAAACTAAAGTGGCTTAGTCTCTCTCTACCAAGTGAACAGGTGAGCAGATTGACAGGGGGAAGAGGTGATGTTACATAGATATCATAACATCCCTTCTGTCTTCCTTCTTCCTGCCTCCAAAGTATGTTTTGTTTCTTGGAGGTGTTTTATTTTGGTAAGAGTTTAGAGGAGTTAGTTTAGAGAATAGGGATGTTTAATAAGAAAATCATGCTAAAAATATTAACAACTACCATTTGAAAAACCCTGACATCCAAAATGAACTAGGCAAAACCAGAAAAGTTGTCTTCTGTAAGAAGAGATAGAGAGAACTCTCCTACACTGTCGGTGGGAATGTAAATTGATGCAGTCACTATGGAGAACAGCATGGAGGTTCCTTAAAAAACTGAAAATAGAGCTACCATATGATCCAGCAATCCCATTCCTGGGCATATATCTGGAGAAAACTCTAATTTGAAAATATACATGCACCCCAATGTTCATAGCAGCACTATTTACAATAGCCAAGAGATGGAAGCAACCTAAATATCCATCAACAGAGGAATGGATAAAGAAGATGTGGTACATATATACAATGGAATATTACTCAGCCATAAAAAGAATGAAATAACGCCAGTTGCAGCAACATGGATGAACCTGGAGATTATCACACTAAGTGAAGTAAGTCAGAAAGCAACAAATACCATATGATATATGTGGAATCTACAAAAATGATACAAATGAACTTATTTACAAAACAGAAAGAGACTCACAGACATAGAAAACAAACTGTGGTTACCAAAGGGGAAAGGGGGAGAGGGATAAATTAAGAGTTTGGGATTGACATATACACAGTACTATATATGAAATAGATAACTAATAAGGACTTACTGTATAGCACAGGGAACTCTACTCAATACTCTGTAATGACCTATATGGGAAAAGAATCTAGAAAGGAGTGGATGTATGTATATGTATAAGTGAATCACTTTGTTGTACACCTGAAACTAACACAACAGTGTAAGTCAACTACTATATTTCAGTAAACATTTTAAAAAAGAGGAGATACAGCAACTTACAGCCAGTGCAGCCTGGGCATGTGCTGACAGAGCGGTTTGTCAGGCAAGCGGGTAAGGACGTTATTCATCAGTGCTCTGAAAAAGAGAAACAAACAGGAGTCTCATTTTTCTGTTTCTTTTCTCAACTGAAGTCAAACGTGGTTTTATCATTATTCTTATAAAGCTGTGAACATCTACTAAGTTCGTTGTCTTCTCACTCAAGTTTTTTTTCTGTAAGTCTTGATATATTTAAGTGCTTGTTAGTAATAAAATTAGACAAACGGTAGCCATCATATGGAGGAAGCAGTAACGTCAGCAACTGAAGAAAAGTCCTGTGCCCTTCAGTAGTGGGTACTGAAAAGGAGCTGATTTTAAACAAATGTATTTTTCTTTACCAAGATTAATATAGGATAGTACTGGTGTGCTTAAGAATATTTCAGTAAAACATGGCAGTGGGGCTGTGTTCAGTTTTGATGGGCTGACATTTTAGAAGATGGAAGATCTTATAAAACTGTTACAACTACAAAATAGCCTCATAGGATATGACTAGGAGATGGTTTTTAGTTGAAAATTCCCTTTTAGGGTTTTAATTCCAAATGTCATGTTGTTAAACCCAAAGCAGTAATTTTTATTCATGCCTTTTCCTTCATTTGAAATATTTGCATAAATTTTTAGTACTTACAGGAGAATAAGAGAATTTAGTCCATAAAATGTTAGTGGGGAAATTCGACTGAGATGATTCTCTTCAATTATCCTGCCAGCCAGAAGAAAAAAATGGGTTCATTTACATATTTTTCGAACATAAAGACTAATACTATAAAATGCCACATAAATTAAACATACAGCCACTCTAGTCTGTGGAGATCTTCAAAAACACCCGGCTTCAAGAAGGTTATTCTGTTATGACTGAGATACCTGAAAAAAGAGAAATAACTATAGTAAATTTGATACCTTCTTGATATCTTATAACAAGGAAAGGAAGAACAATAATTATCCATCTTAAATTTTCTTATATGTTGTTCTCATCAGTCCATTTCCCTGCCTTCGGAGCCCTGAAAGTCCTTTATCACTGACCTTTTCACGTCTAGTTTTTAATTTCCCAATAATCAACCAACCATCAGCTAATCCCTCACGCACTCTGTCTATTCATTTATTCATCAAATTGTTTTGAGCCCCTACTCTATGGCATTGTGCTAGGTGTGGAATCACTTTCTCTGAGGGGCTTTGCATCTAGTAGAAGACAGCATGTGAGCAGGTAGTTATTGCAGCAGCAGAGGGAAAAGAACAAGAACATACGGGTCCTCTGACTTTTCAGCGGAGGAGGTGCCGGCCTCTGCTGGGACTGGGGAAGCAGAGCTTGGAGGGGAGAGGGGAAAAGGGAGTGTGAAAGAAAGAGGTCTATTCCTGCCCTGCAAATAGGTTCGTCTGTGCCATTTTTCTAGATGCCACATATATGCGTTAATATACGATATTTGTTTTTCTCTTTCTGACTTACCTCACTCTGTAGGACAGTCTCTAGGTCCATCCACGTCTCTGTAAATGGCACAATTTCATTCTTTTTTATGGCTGAGTAATATTCCATTGTATATATGTGCCACATCTTATCTTATTTGCAAAGCATAAATGGAGACATGGACGTAGAGAATAAACGTATGGACACCAAGGGGAAAAGGAGGGTGTGAGATGAACTGGGAGATTGGGACTGACATATATACACTATACTGTGTATAAAATAGAGAACTAATGAGAACCTACTGTAGAGCTTAGGGACCTCTACTCAATGCTCTGCGGTGATCTAAATGGGAAGGAAATCCAAAAGAGAGGGGCTGTATGTATACGTATAGTTGATTCACTTTGCTGTACAGGAGAAACTAAGACAACATTGTAAAAGCAACTATACTCCAATGAAAATTAATTACAAAAAAAGAAAAGAAAAAGAAAGGAGGCTCAGTTGACAAGAGCCTTGGATGAGGTGTAGCATTCACAAAGCAAAGCGTGGCAGGGAGTAATTCCAGGCAGAGGAAATGGCTTATGCAAAGGTGAGAGGTGTGACGGTGACATGGTGAGGGGTCATGGTGAAGAGGCTGTGGAGGGGATGCGGGAGATGCCCCTGGAGGCAGGCGTGGCCCTGCTCTGGAGAAAAGACACTGAACGCCTTGCTGGGGAGTCAGACCCATTGTACCGTGACCCGACCCGGCTGTACTTCTCACTCTTCTGCAGAGCGAACCACCTCTTCCTTCTGTTATGCTGATCTCTTTCCGGTTTATTTCTTTGTTTTCTTCCAAAAGCAAACACCAGCTTTTAACGACTTTCAAAATTACCTCTCTTCTTTTATAAAGGCCTTAGAGTCTTATTTATTTTTTTAAAAATTTTATTTATTTAATTTATTTATTTTTGGCTGCGTTGGGTCTTCGTTGCTGTGCGTGGGCTTTCTCTAGTTGCGGCGAGCGGGGGCTTCTTTTCGTTGCGGTGCGCGGGCTTCTCATTGCGGTGGCTTCTCTTGTTGCGGAGCACGGGCTCTAGGCGCACGGGCTTCAGTAGTTGTGGCGCACGGGCTTAGTTGCTCCGCGGCATGTGGGATCTTCCAGGACCAGGGCTCGAACCCGTGTCCCCTGAATTGGCAGGCAGATTCTTAACTATTGCGCCACCAGGGAAGCCCCGACCTTAGAGTCTTTATGTGGCCTTTTTTCTTTTTTTTTCTGAAGAAAACTTTTGGACACACACACAACCACACGCAGCCCAACAGAAGCTGGTAAAGAGAGGGAAATATTTGGAAAACTCTAATTCCACTTAACTTTGTCCTTTTGGTTTGGTAAAGTGGAGGTGAGACTCTCAAAATACCTAAGGTTGCCAATGGTAGCAAAAGCACTGGACTCAAATGTGTGCAAAATTCCTTTCTTTCCTTCCATTTTGTCTTAAAATGGCAGAGAAATTGTCTTGCGTGTTTATTTTTGTCTCAGTTTCTCTAATGCAGCTCTGCTGTCAGACAGTTTGGTTCCTGGCTTTGCTACTTGTTAATAGTGTGACCTGAAACAAACAGCAACTTCAGAAACCCTCATTTTCCCCAACTCTACAACGGAAATAACGCCAGTACCTAATTCACTGGGCTGTTGAGCATTTGCGCCAGGCGCGTCAGGAACACTTGGCGCATCTTAGTGGAATGAGGTCTCTGTTCAACCTCCCACTTCAACTTCTTTCCTGTTCTTCTTCCTCATTGCCTGTGATTCTCATGCAAGTATTTGTTCAAATTCCTCTTCCCCTGATACACGGACCACACTGATTTCTCTTTTTGCTACTCTGACAGATCTTAGAGCTGACGTCCTGTAAAATCTGTCCTTCCAGGAATCTCCCCTTCCCCATCAGATTTGACTCTTCTTGGGGGTAGCAAAGGATAAGGCCCCATATTAGAGCCACTTCCTTCCCTTGCAAACCTGGAGCCCCAGTTGGGCACAGGAAGATGTTAAGAATCTCTTCAACACTTGCCCTGAACACCTCAGGGGTTCCCTTAAGAGCCACTAGACATCCTCTAGAAAGGTACTTGATCCACCCCCCGTGCCCTGTGCTGTCTGATTTGCCCCGTCCTCTTCATTTTTCAGAGCCATCCTTCACTGCTCTGGACCCAAAGTAATCACTCCTTTTAGGGAATCGTCTTAGCAGTTGTGGTCTGAACAGCAGAGATTTAAGTCTTAGTTAAGTAAACTCCCTTTTGCCATTCTCTCGTTGTTGTGTGTATGTTGGCATTGTTTCCCCGCCGTAGACTGTAAGCTTCCAGAGAGCGAGTGGGTGCCTCTCCCCGGTGGAAGCACAGGGTTCTACCTGAAATACTAGGTCATGAGGAGCTGGAAGGCAGCAGGTCTGACTTCTCTTTCTGTGCCGCCCATGGTGTCTCGCTGAGGCCCTTGCACACTGTGAGGGGTGATGAATGTCTACGGATGAGTGAAGAGCAGTATCTGATGTTTACCCAAGAAAGACCAGAACCGTGTGACCTTTTAACAGCCAGACAATATTCTCGTGCCAGGAAAAAACCAAGGGGCAGATGGAAGACACTGAAGTTTACTCTCCAGTCTGTGCTGTCTTTCCAGAGCCTCCCCCACATCCATTGAACATTCAACCAAGCAGGTGCTGTTCAGCAAGTTTTGAATAGCTTTGTGAGAGGCTGTAGAGAAAGGCAGTCAGAAGCACGATGAGGACGAGGCCAGCATTGACTTTGAGTAGTTTGCTAAGACACGAAAGAGCAGGGAAGGGATAGACATAGCCACAGGGGTTGCTGTTAAGACTTTGGGTCTCCGGTGACCTTCTCTGCTAGTAAATGATTAGGTGGCCTTCTTGACTCAACCCCAAACTCTGATACAGCTTGTGAGGAATCTGACCGGAAAGAGTTTCTTGGGTTAAGGAGTAAAAAATGGGGTAGGATAGAAGGCAAGGGGCCAGAAATAGAAATTCAGGGAGTTGTTTATTAATGTGATTTTTGGGGTTATATTTCCATTCAATAACTTCTAGGTGGTAAGTTTCAGCTGCCTGGTAAAATGCAGCTGAAATGGAACAGAACTTTGAGAAAGACTATTTTAAAAAGCTTAGCTCTTAACTACAATGAGATACTACTTCACACCCATAAGGACGGCTGTTATTAAAAACAACACAACACAAAACAACAACAAAATCCCAGAAAATAGCAAGGGTTGTTGCGGATGTGGAAGAATTGGAACCCAGTGCATTGCTGATGAGAATGTAAAATGGTGCAGATGCTATGGTGGGTCCTCAGAAAATCAAAATGTAGAACTGCCACATGACCCAGCAATTCCACTTCTGGGCGTACACCCAAAAGAATGGAATGCAAAGACTCGAATATTTGTACACCAACGTTCAGAGCAGCATTATGCACAATAGCCGAAAGGTGGAAATGACCTAAATGTCCATCCATCGAGGAATGAATATAGAAAATGTGGTATTTTATATATATATATACACACACACACACAACGGACTATTATTCAGTCTTAAAAAGGAAGGAAATTCTAATATATGTCACAACATGCCTGAAACTTGAAGGCATTATGCTAAGTTTAAGATGTGATGAAAAAGGCCTGACACTAAAGGGAAAATACTACCTGATTCCACTTCTGTGAGGTCCCCTAGACTAGTCAGATTCATAGAGACAGAAAGTACCACGGTGGGTGCCAGGGGCTGGGAGGGGCCGTGGGGAGTTAGTGTTTAGTGGGTGTGGAGTCTTAGTTGGGCAGGTGAACAGTTCTGGAGATGGATAGTTGTACAGCAGTGTGAATGACCTGAACGCAACCCTTGAAAATGATTAAAATGGCAAATTTGTTATATATATTTTACCATAATAGAAAAAAGCTTTGTTCTTTTCAACTTATCGTGCTTTATGTATTTGTAAAAGCAGAATTCGTGGGAAAAGAGTAACCGGAGAAGTCTCTGGGTTGTTTCCTCCATGAAGTTTAACCGTCACCAGGCTTGCTCGCGTGCATAAAGTTCATTCAGCACTCACTCCTGTTGCCGCGGCTAATGCACGTTGGGCTCTTAGTACGCGCCCGGCACAGTGTGCCCAGTTCCTCCCACCGATCTGCTCGCTCGTTCCTTACGACGATCCTGAGGTAGGTGCTGTGGCAGTTTGCATTTTACGGTAGAGGGAAGTGATGCTTAGAAAGGAAATTGAGATCTCAAGTTCGCGCACCCAGTGAGTGGTGAGGTCGGGACTGGGACTGCAGCCTGTGTGACTCAGGGTCGCATGCCCTTGGCCCCAGGGCTGTGCTGCACCGCCAGCTGTCTGCGCGTCCCGTGGCCGCTGTCGTGGGCGGCAGGGCCGTGTTGGGTGGGATGGGTCGGGCTGGCAGGCCACCGCGGACGGTTGGCGCTGGTACTTACAGTTTAGTAAGACTGTAGAGTCCTCGGAAAGCATAGACAGATACGGATCTAATCTTGTTGTTTTGCAGGCACCTGTGAAAACGATTATGAAAAGGAAAACGTAAGGAAATGGAGTTTCAGTTTTGCAAAAGGAAAAGCGTTCTGCGGATGGGGGATGGTGATAGGCCTGCCGAGATGCGGGTGTTTGTAAGGCCTCTGAATGTACGCTAAATGGTCAAGCCAGTGCATTTTGTGTCGTGCGTAATTTACCACAATATCTTGTGAGAACCTATAATGGAAGAGAATGTCAAAAAAAAAAAAAGAATACAGATATTTATATGTATATGTGTAACTGAGTCACTGTGCTGTACACCTGAAACTAACACGACATTGTAAATCAACTCTACTTCAATAAAAATTTTAAAAAAAATGAAAAATGAAAGAGGAAATGTCAAAAGATTCTCAAAAATTAAAAAAGGTAAACATAACAAAATAATTTAGCGGAGCTGGGTATCATGTCATTTTGTTTCTTTATTAAGTTCACATATGATTAGGCTAGTTTTTATTTGGAACTTCTAGTTATAAAGGTAGACACATGAGAGCTAAAATTTAATGTTTGAATTTTTAGTGAGTGAAACTTCAGTTTGAGTGCATAGTAATGCACTCACTAATCAAACAAGCCTAGAAGCCTTTTTAACTTTTTAACATTTTCTGCTATAATTCTACAAATTTGACAGTATTCAACACAGTGCTGGCAAAAGTACAAGGCTGTGACATCGTTAAGACCCCAAACCCTATTCCATGTAAACCACAAACTGGCCGAGCAAGTCAACTTGAATTGTATTAATTTGACACCGAAGTTTCGCTCCAAAAACTGTTTGAGGAAACTTACCAAGAGTATATATGACAAAAGAGAAAAACAGAAATCGAAAGAATCAGGTCGACCAAGAAGATCAACAATATTCCACAATGTAGAGGGTGGGTGGGACAGGTTTTAGGGGAAGCATATATTAGTATCTTATTTTTAGCCTGGAAGAGCCCCCAAACTTCTGAAACCAGAAGTATAATTTTTGCTAAAAGAAAGTTTCCAGGAACAAGAAGTAAAAACAGTAACACTTGGTTTTCATATTAAAAAGCGAACAGCAAAAAAGGATCAGGTCTAGAAGAAGAGAAATTAGCTTGGAAGGCCAAGGAAGTAAGCTGGCTGCAGAGTTCACAGAGGTCACGCTGGAGGTTGTGCCTGGAGTTTACAGGAGGTCAAAGGAAACAGAATCTGGAGCACAAGCCGTTGCATCCCATGCGCCCATTTAAGCTCTGCACATCTACACTGGCCCCAGGTTGTGAACAAAGGCAAAAGTAAGGGCTTCAAGTCTTATTTCTTCTGCTGATGCAGGTCACCATTGTTCTTCAGGGTTTGCTGAGTTTATGTATAATTTTCACAGATTTTAGGAGTGATAAGGGATAAACCAGTATGAGCCAACTCTCAGTTAATTAGAAATTTTGACTAAAGGAGAGTCCCTGTTTCTTCAGCATGCAAGAAACCTAACTTTGATTGTAAAATGTTAAGTTTGTTACACACCTAACACTCTCACAGAACATGCTGTGGTCCAATCGTTTACTAGGCAATGCATCTTTCTCACTAATAAACAGAAAAACTTTGACAAGTATTTATTCATTTATTTCTAACTACTGTAATTTTCCATTAAGCAATAGATTATATTGCCTGGAGGTGGAGCCAAAGTACATCTCTAATCACCAATTAGAACTTTTTTGGTAATTAGGCTATTTTGATCTATTACTTGGAACAAATTGGTTCTTCAAGAATTAATTCAATGTTCACTGTGTAAAATTGCTAAACTATTGAATCCTGATGTTTAGAGTTGAAGCCCTGACTCCTTTTAAAGCATGTGGACATAAGGTGGTGCTACAGATCAGAAAAATTCTTCCTATTCTAGAAATCAGAAAATAAAGTAAGGAAGTATCCTCTTGAAGTTTGTGTATCAGGCTTAATTTTGAAAAGCTCTTCTCACTTGATTGATAAATGTCTAGAATACAGTTCTGAAATGTCATCGTTATTAGAATTTAATTTTCTGGTGTGAAATATTTTTCTGCAGGTAATCTGAGCTTTGAGAACATTTCATCAAACAAAGTAGATACATTTTTCTTCTGACTCTGCTCTATCTTTATTATCTTAAAGAAAAAGTACAGATAGATGATATCTGTATACCAGGGGTCTCTAGTGTAAAAACAAATCCCAAACCAGTATAGGTGTGAAAATGAAACTGGGAATTCTGAGACGTTTTCTAGATAGTGTGATTCAGGCGCAGAATATTTAAACCTAACAGTTTAAGCCTATGACAATATGATTTAGCCACAAAGTTGACCTAAATAACAGATAACCATCCCCTGGGCCATTATGGATTCTGTGAGTACATAGGTAATCTTAGACTGAAGAGAAGCTAGCATTTCAGATAAAACTCAACCAATGAGGCAGATGTGAAAATGGAATTAAGTCCCTAAAAAACATGCTTGGAGGTTTCAAACCACAAGGACCTTCTATCTTAGGTAGAGATTGAATGTGCAAACATATGGAAGAAAATTCTTCTCTATTTAATCTTTTTTATTTTTTAATATTTTTTTATTTATCTGGCTGTGCCAGGTCTTAGTTGCAGCACAGGGGATCTTCCTTGCCACGTGCAGGATCTGTAGTTGTAGCATGTGGGATCTAGTTCCCTGACCAGGGATCGAACCTGGGCCCCCTGCATTGGGAGCATGGAGCCTTACCCACTGGACCACCAGGGAAGTCCCTTCTCTATCTAATCTTGAGGGCAGCTCTGGTAAGGGGTCATTACATCTTTCTGTAAGATGGGCATTGAAATGCAGAGAGTAAAACCTCTTGAGTATCTTCACTTGGGGAGAGTGTGGTCGGAGGGTTCATAGCACACGTACTCTGCTTTCTTTGGGGATAGGTATCTGAGATTTTTCTAGGATAGCTTCTAGAATTACTCAGGAAAAAAATGTTACCTGGTAGTCTCCAGCTAATGGCTAAATAATTCCCCAAAGAGGGGTTAGACTTAAGCAGTGGTGCAGTGTTTGTCTCTGCAGAAGTGGGAAGAAACAGATATGCCAAAAAATGTTAGTCAGTTCAATACTAAGAATTAAAATTTTCCTTACAGCTTCTGAAGATCATGGTACTTCTTAAAGCCATCAGGAGGAAGTTTTCTTATTAAGTTCCACTTGAGTGACCTGAAATAAATGTAAATTTTGGTTCTTACTTAAAGGTTTTTTCTTTACTTTTAACAACATTATGAATAATTATAAACTGTATTTACTTTAACACTAGCTTTCAGGAAACATTTTGCTTCATGATGTCACTCTTTTCGAATTAGTATTTTCATTTCCTTTGGAATATACCCAGGAGTGGAATTGCTGGATCACATGTAGCTCTATTTTTAGCTTTTTGAGAAACCTCCGTACTGTTTTTCACAGTGGCTGCATCAATTTACATTCCCACCAACAGTGCAGGAGGGTTCCCTTTTCTCCACACCCTCTCCAGCATTTGTATTTGTTGTCTTTTTGATGACAGCCATTCTGACGGGTGTGAGGTGATATCTCACCATGGTTTTGATTTGCATTTCTCTGATGATCAGTGAAGTGGAGCATCTTTTCATGTGTTTGTTGACCATCTGTATGTTTTCTTTGGAAAAAGACAAATGTTCTGGGGGCTTCCTGGTGGAGGACCCCTGGCCTGGAGGGCCCAGTGTGTGGCTCAGACCACTCACCCCTTGGGGAGAACCTCTGCAGTTTTAATTATTCTCCCATTTGTGGGTCACTCACCTGGGGTTATGGGTCTCAATTATACTGAGACTCTGCCCCTCCTACCCATCTTGTTGTGGTTACTTTTTCTGTCTTTAGTTATAGGAGAACTTTTCTGGTAGGTCCCGGTCTTTTCCTTAGATGGCTCTTCTGCAGATAGTGGTGGTTTTGGTGTGCCCACGAGAAGAGGTGAGCTCAGGGTCTTTCTACTTCACCATCTTGGGAACTCCCTCTCTTCATGGTACCATTTGAACTAGGTTTAACTTTTGATTTTGAATTTTTAGAGATAGTCATCTTTTCTTAAATTTAAGTTACAACATTGTAGTTCTGACAAGAAAAACTTGAAATAATAAAACTGGGAAAGTAATCTTCAGTTATGTTCTTTTCTATTTTCATTTAGCAAGTGGAAAGCATCTCAGTTTTTGAGTGACAAGAATAGTGTTTCTTGTTGAAACACATTCAAGACCTTAAATCATTTTATATTCAATATTTTAGTTCTCATGCTCCACTACCTTTGCTTCCTTTAAAAATTAGTTGGAAAGGAAACTGTCAATTGGTCCCATACACTTGAACCATCTCTGTTCAATAAGTGATCCCAATGCAATTTCCAATAAATTGTATAGAAAGATTTCCCCTTGTATCATAATTTGATAAGCAGCTTGACACAAGCCAGGTTCAGATAATTTTCAGGTTGTATTGGAAAAGACCTAACCTTTACTTTTTAAAAGAAAAGCAATGTAATATGGTAGGAACAAAATAAAACAAGCAAAAAATGCAAACCATTGAAGCTGGGCACCCTTGCAAAATCCATACACAACCTTTCCATATCAGTTTCTTTAACAGTGAAAGAATGGATTTGGAGTAGGTGACCTCTGATAATATGATGCTATTATTATTATTATCCTTGTCTATTTTGAAGGAGCAGACGCTCATTGAGAAATGAGCAATGGACGTCATTGTCAGGAGTTTGACCTACTGTGGAATAAACACTTGGTTAACATAAAGGACTCAATGGAGACAGCTTCATACAAAAGACGCGAACAGTGTTAGTTGCTGTGTTGGTTTTGACCAGTGTTGCTTGAACTTGGTAATGAATCCTTCTTAAAGAAAAATAGTTTCTCAGACTCCCTAGAGCACATTTTTGGAAACTATTGATATTTTGACAAACTGTTCCAGAGTCTAGAAAACCGTGTATTCTCAACACGGTGTTATTGCTGATATTGTTTGGGGTGAAAATAGGATCTTAGGGAGTGAAAAAAATGTTACTTTTTTTTTTTTTTTTTAGAAAGCTAGATCATTTTATTTTATTTTTATCGGTTATCTTTGCATAGTAGTTTTTTTTTTTTTTTGCGGTATGCGGGCCTCTCACTGTTGTGGCCTCTCCCGTTGCGGAGCACAGGCTCCGGACGCGCAGGCTCAGCGGCCGTGGCTCACGGGCTTAGTTGCTCCGCGGCATGTGGGATCTTCCCGGACCAGGGCACGAACCCGTGTCTCCTGCATCGGCAGGCGGATTCTCAACCACTGCGCCACCAGGGAAGCCCCTGCATAGTAGTTTTAAAAAATATCTTTATTGGAGTATAATTGTTTTACAATGTTGTGTTACACTACCAAATGTAAAATAGATAGCTAGTGGGAAGCAGCCGCATAGCACAGGGAGATCAGCTCGGTGCTCTGTGACCACCTAGAGGGGTGGGATAGCGAGGGTGGGAGGGAGATGCAAGAGGGAGGGGATATGGGGACATATGTATACACATAGCTGATTCACTTTGTTGTACAGCAGAAAACCTTACTTTTTTAATGGATAAAGAACTAGTATATTTAGGATAATTCCCCGAATGCTCCGTCTTTGACATTTAATGGTATTTATTGTCTACATAACCAATAAAATGGATGTATATGCAAATAAAAAAAGAACTAGTATATGTAAACATACACACAGTATATCTGAAGTATTAAAACATCCCAGGAGGGGACCAAAAAAATGTCTAAAAAGGCTCAGGAAGGGGAGGTGATAATGAAAAGAAAAAGGGTTAAGAAATACTGTTCCAAAAAAAAAAAAAAAAAAAGAAATACTGTTCCATACTATACATACCTGTCACTTAGTGATTTTTTTAATGAATAGATATCCAAGGTTGATTAACTAGTAATCTTCTCTTGAAATCACTCTTAGCTGCTGGGCTATCACCAGATGCTCTTTCATTCCTTATATTAGCTAATTGAAAATCCCTTTTCTACTAATGGTTCTCACTTGGCTTGGATCTTCAGTTCTGCTTTATATCCTGTTTAAATGTTTGTGTCGTGTAAAGATAAACTGCCAAATATTTGAGTTTGTTTAAGGACATTGATGAAAGTTTAGTGTGCTCTCAAAAATGCTTTCATTCACTCATTTTCTCAACAAATGTGTTGAATGCCTTCCACTCACACTTTGGGGAAAAAAAGATAATATCCCTGCCCTTAAGAAGTTTATACTCTATTTGGATGGCAAATAACATATTTTATCTACAAATAAAGATTTTTCTTTGAAAAATAGCTTCAGTCTTATGGCCCAGGACTATTTTTTATTGTAACTATTTACTTGTAAATTCAACTCAAAAACACTGTTTAGCGCTTACTGTACTCTGTTAGGAACTTTGGAGGTTGTATAGGAAAACCATGCTGTAGGCCGCCACAGAGCCATGAAAGGGAAAGGGAAATGAAAGGGAAATGAAATGCCATAACCACGGAGCTTATGGCATTTCCCTTTCTCTGGTGGAGAAGACTAGGACCCCAACCCTACAGCATGCGGAAGAATGTTTGATATACTTAAAGGAGACACCAGTGAGGTTCTATGAGAGAACCCAAGAGGAGAGCTTAATTGCCCCTGAGTGGGAGGGTCATTTTGGAGGGAAGGGAGGCTCCTTTAGGGACCCCCTAAATAGTGTTTCTTATGAAGTTGTGTTTTGTGTGTGTGTGTGTGTGTGTGTGTGTGTGTGTGTGTGTGTGGTGTGCGGGTCTCTCGATTTGGATTTTCTGGTCATTTGATGTAAGCAGTATGGGTGATCATGTTTTTTCTTTGAAAATACAGTGAAATCATCATACATTTTTATACCCAGCCATTCTAGTCAGAATTTAAATCGTGGAAACTCTCCACAGGACCTCAGATTTTTGGGGGTGGGGGTTATTATTTTTTTCTAGTAGGACTAATTACTATGAAAAAGAGCTATGGTGAGTCTAAGGTAGGACAGAATGCTGTCCTTAGTACAGGTGGGAATGTCACCTCCTTTGGAAAAACAAGTCTTTGTGGTTTAACCTGCCTGGTATTCTCAGCTCATTATCCAATTGGGTAAGCTCCCCAGATTCTGTTAATTTGATGATACCACTGTGTATGGGAGCTCTGAGCTGGAGCTTTTCCTTATTCCTTGAATATGTCAAGCATACGAGCTGCAGAGTTATGTGGTTTGGGTTGAAAAAGGCAAGACTTGCCAACATTTGTAACCTTAAGAATTACTCCTATCTTGTCCTCATATATGCCAAAGTCAGAGCCATAAGGCACTGAAACAGCTTGATGAAAACAAAAAACTCGGCAAAAATATTGGATTATAATGTCTGTCCTCCACTAAGTTCATTTTAAAGGTTCAGCCAAACGTGTGTGTTTGTGTTGATGAAATTTGTTGAATTCAAATTAGTACTGGGTCAATAAACTGCTTATTATGAGGGTAATTTTCTTTTACATGCATAAATTTGAGTTATTTAAGGAAAAACTCAGCATCAAATCTCCCAGTCAAATGTGATTCAGAAGAGTTAGATTTTAAATGTCAAGTTCTGGAATATTTTATCCAATTTATTTTACTTGTTTTATATTTTTATTTATACATAAACATATTAAAATTTATTTCCAATAAAGTCAAAAATTGACTTGTTCAATAAACTTCAATTCTTGTAATAAGAAAGCTCTATATAATAGTTTATTTGGTAGCCTTTTTTCTTTAGTAGCACATACACTTGATTGCATCTTTTGTTTAGATAAAATGTGGCGATACTAAATACTTCATAAGATCGTTATGAGGGGCTAAATAAGTGAACATATAGAATAATTTAGAGTCAGATCTATCATGTAATAAATGCAAATAAATATCAGCAATCATTATGATTGACCAAGGAACAATGACATCATCTTAAGTGACAATGCATTATTAATAATGACAATTACACCTGAATTATGATACAATTTTACAGGGGCTGTTCTGGCTGTCAGGATGAAGCCATTCTTTTCTACTTACATTAAAGTCACATTTGAAGAAACTGGCGGGACAGCTCGTAAATTGGTCTCATCACAATCAAGCTCTAAACCTCGGCAAAGACATTGCACGGGCACAGAACCGACCACTGAATAAAGAGGAAGCAGTAAGGAATGGGGATGGTGAGGGACCAGGGACAGGAGGGTAATGAAAAGAAAGAAGCAAAAAGCTGTAAGAAAATCATATACAAAAATGGGTCATGTCTTACATAAGCAATTTGTGCAAAGCTTTAAATTAAGGTTCCAAAGTTTTGCTTTTAACATTAAAATGATGCTAGAACTTGAAGATAAGGAAACATATACATTTACCAGCCCATGCATTTAAAAAAAAAAAAAAATAGCAGCCTGCCCCTCTCCATTTGTTGCAAAATGAATGAAGTCATCTGCTCTCTCTTATCCTTGGAGAGTAGCTACATCCCAGGGTGACAGGACAGGGTGTGATGGGCGTTAATGTCCATATTAAAGCTGCTGTTTAAGGATAAAGTATTAATAGTTTTAATGGAAGACAAAGCCCTTTTTAACTAGCAAGAAAGAGAACTCAACTCTGAACTATAGTGCTGGTAGATTATTTGTTTTAAATTCAGGAGTTCTTCAAAAGGCTTCTTTTGGCTTATGTAGGGATGTAAGGATGCCTACAGCTTCACTTGAGGAAGTGAATATTTCTTACGCATAACCATTCTGTTCTCACTGATGAGAGTTGGAAAGAGAGAGGAAACGGAATGTGCGCCTTTGACTACCTTGTAGGACTATAGCGGTAGTCTTAAAGATGTGACCCGATATTTCTAAAGTCTGTTAGAGACTTGCGGTGGTGTGTTCATATAGCTAAGCAACGAAACGGGGTTATTATTCAGAGTAATAGACATCATCTGACTGCTGACTTGACGGGGAACGGACGATTCCTGAGAGCAACGAGGTGTGCTCTTTTCTACGTTTACTTTGCAACTCTGCACTTAGAGCAGAGGTTACAGCCTCGAATATCTACAGGGGCAGGCAAAGCGGGTAGAGACTGCGTCCAGGAGTCCCAGTGGGACAGCTTCTCCTAACTGTTGTCCTATATTACAACAGGGACACCTGTGGCCAAGTCAACCAACTTCCTCAAAGAGGCCGGAAAGACAGTGTTTCGTACTATATAGTTACCTACTTAAAAATAATAATGCTTAACTTAAAACATTTTAAATCATCATAGGACAAACAACACTTCTTGTGAGAACTGTCTGTTTGCAGACTTTTAGTCTATAACCTTTAGAGTAAAGCTTCTGAAGAGTAGAAAATCATCGTGATGGCAAAGAAGGCACCCCGAGGCAAAGCTGGGGGGTGGCAGTGATGCAGGCGGGTGGCTCCAGCCTTGGAAATAGTCGGGTGTCTCTTTGCGCAGATATGAGGCCACAGGTGTTTCCCCTCTCCTCCCAAATAACGCTGCAGACTCCCTACAGGATCCTGAGAGCTCACGATCGAAATTTAGGTTTTGTGTGTTTTGTAAACAGAGTCTGTGCCAAGAACTTTAAAACAGGTTTATGGTTGTAAGTGACCATTCTGGCAATGGAGCTCTGGAAACGGATTCTCTCTCTCCATCCTCTGCTAATGTGAATGTTGTGGGGAAGGGGCAGGGTTAGGATGGAACACGAAGGTCCCGAGAGGGACGGTATGAAAGGTAAAAATGGAGGCCCATGAAGTTGGCATTAATCCAGTGTGTCTTTTCTATCATGCAGACTGAATTCAGATAATCCGTATATGCTGATTACAGGGTTATTTGTGATAGGGAAAAATGAAAAAATGACACCTAAATATCCAACCAGGAAAGAAGGATGAAACACATTGTCACTTAATAGAGTATTTTGAAAAGTTTATAATATGGATACCTGATTATGCTAAAATGCTACCTGAAAATATGATAAAAATGGATTGCATAGAAAATTTCAACTATGTTAAAATAAAAAAAGATGAGTAATGCACCAGCAAGTTAATGCTGGTAGCTTCTGAGTGGTGAATTTATGGCTGAGTAAACAATTCTTTCCAAATCTCCATACTTTCCAAATTCTTGAAATTTTAACTTTATTGATATTGGTTAATGATGGATATGTTTTCCATGATATTTTTCTTGAGAGGTGACTTGGTAAATGTGAATTCCTCACATTCTTTCATGCAGTGAAAAAGTATTATAAGCCATTTTCAGTTAAATTTCCAATAAATCCTTATTATAATCTGATTTAAATAAAGCGGTACAAAAAAAATAATAAAGTGGTACAATAGGAACCTTAATTTAAGTTTCACCCCTTAATTTTATGTTACACTTCCCATTTCATTTTTACACTGCTTTTAATCTTGAAAAAAGACACTGCATTATTAATTACCACACTTCCCCCATCTTTCTTGAAAACTCTAATTAAAAATTATATCTTTGTTCATTACTAAGAATTGATAAAACATCGCCTTTGTATTTTTTGAAACATTTTTTTGGTGTGTAGCTACATTCCTCTTATGTAAGTATACTTAGGACACATTTCTCCCAGAGTTCATCATCAGGCAAAAATTTATTTCTCTTGCTAACTTGATCTGTTTTTCGCCTTTGTTTATCTTTGCTTTACAGACCAGACTATGAAAAAGGTATGTAGCCCATTATTTTCGCTCTTTGACCTAATGACTACAGAATTAAGAACTAGGCAGTAACTTTTCTTAGTGAGGATTTCCTTATCTAATTTTTCTTCTGAATTCCTTTTCCCACGCACCATGGAATTTTTGTCTCTTATGTCATGTTAATGGGTTAAGTCTGTTCATAGCCATGTTTTTATTGTAAATTGCCTAACATCCTTTTGGGAATAACGTGAAATATAAAAAGATTAAATTAAAATTTAAGAAATGAAAAGAAAAGTATGTACAGTAAAACAAGAAAATAAAAACTACATTTTGAGATCATCTGGCTTAATCCATTAGTTTTTTGCCTTGTATTAGTAGTTAAATTATACCTGTTAACTTTTTCCTTTCCCAAAAGCTTTTAGCTCTTTAATGATAAAGCAATCTGATCTCGATATTTGACAAGACAACATGAGGTTGAGATAGATTCCTGAGTGACCTGTGAGACTTACAGGAGGGATGTATACCCCTTAAAGTGGGGATTGCTAGCAGTTTTTTTTTAGTCTCTTTTGAGTAATGAAGACAAAAAAATATTTAAAAAATTTTAAAAAGCTGTACTTTACAATTTTTTTTTTTTTTTTTGCGGTATGTGGGTCTCTCACTGCTGTGGCCTCTCCCGTTGCGGAGCACAGGCTCCGGACGCGCAGGCCTAGCGACCATGGCTCACGGGCTTGGTTGCTCCGCGGCATGTGGGATCTTCCCGGACCGGGGCACGAACCCGTGTCTCCTGCATCGGCAGGCGGATTCTCAACCACCGCGCCACCAGGGAAGCCCTGTACTTTACAATTTGTGGTAGAACATAAAGGGAAGAATACAGTGAAGTATCCTTTTCCCCAACCCCTGCTTTTTAACCAAGGTTTTGAAAAGCTAGGATTAAAACTACAACTTTAAGACACACATTTACATTTGAATAATTTATTATAATAGACAACATTTATTTAAAAGGAATTATGTATATAGATCTTCTGATCTTAAAAATTATCGTTTATCCTCAATGTTATACCTTCCTACAGCCCCTTTCCAGGGTTTTTGTAAGTTTTCGGTATGTGACTAAAAGTAGCCGGTTATAATTAATAAGGCTTTTTTGGTAGCTGTAAGGTATGGCTTAGACTCCAGAAGCTTTCTCACTTACAAACGTTAAAATCCAAACAGCTTCTCTGCTCTTCTATTTTCAGTTTCCTTTATATCAGAGTTGCTTTTATATCAGAGCTTATAGTGATTGTGAAAAGGGGGCATGAAAAATAGCAACCCTGATGGACTGACATTAATTTTGTTCACAGCAATACCTGGCATGATTTATTACTGTGCACTTATGATCCTTGAGTGATCTTAAAATAAAATCCTCAAGGCTGCGTGTCTACTATAACATTATAATTTTGCAAATTGAAAACTATAAATTTTCTAAAATGTTGGATCCAACTTTTAACAACATATGGAGTCTTACTATGAACCTATAGACAAGGACCGTCAGTCCCTCTGATTACTTACAGCATTCAGATGTTTCTGCCACAAAGGGATACCAGGAAGTCATTTTGTAGTAATTGGCAAAATATTTGTCAAGTTGCATAGACCATCCATTGTTGTCACCTAAAATAAAGATCACAGAGCAGAAAAGTTCAAGAACAGAAATATTCTGTTGTGTTGGGGAAAATAGGTCCTCTTTTTAAAATAATTTAATGAACTGTATAAGAATAGAATCTAAAAAAAAGTGGATACAGGTATATGTATAACAGATTCACTTTGCTGTACAGCAGAAACTAACACAGCATTGTAAATCAACTATACTCTGATAAAAATTAATCACAAAAATAATGAGTGATTGACAAACAGAGAAACGTCATCTGGGAGCTTGTCAGCAATGAGAATTTCTGGGCCCTTCACCTAGAGATCGTGATTTCATAGGCCTGAGATGGGTCCTGTAATCTCCATTTTTACCAGGCATTCAAGGTGATTCTTCAGCATGTAGTGTTTGTTTGAACCACACTTCAACAAACAGAACTTTTTTTAAAAAAACATTTTATTTTATATTGGAGTTTAGTAGATTAACAATGTTGTGTTAATTTCAGGTGTACAGCAAAGTGATTCAGTTATACGTATCCATATATCTATTCTTTTTCAAATTCTAATTTGAAATTTAGTAATTTTGGTTATTACAGAGTATTGAGCAGAGTTCCTCGTGCTCTACAGTTGGTCCCTGTTAGTTATCTATTTTAAATATAGCAGAAACAAACAGTACTTTATTTATTTTTTTATTATTATTATTTATTATTTTTTTGTTTTCAAACAGTACTTTAGATGCACTGAAACACAGAACGCTGTTCTTAGCATCTTTATTACAAATCCCTCAATCTTCTTCAGTCCTGTAAACTGACGTTGGAGATGGATGTATTAACATGGGAGATGGATGGCCATGATTGTTAAATAGAAAAAGAAAAAAATAACAGGAGCAGCACAATCTCACTCTTTTTTTTTTTTTTTTTAACACACTGTGGTATCACGGATTATGTTGAGTGATTATCCTCTGAGTGCTTACATATTTTCTTCTATATTTTCTGATTTTGATATTAGATTCTTATCATTTTTTGAATAAAGTGAAACAAAAGATAGTAAAAGTCTTCATTTGGAGGGGGGATTTTTTTTTTTTCACAAGATTCCTCGTGACCTTGCAGTTGTTTTTGAACGAGACATGAGGCCAGTCAGGAGGTAGAGTGGATGTGAATGGGGGTGCAGGAGCAGCTTCTCTCTATCGTCTGCAGATGGTACCAGCCTTCATTCCACTGCAGGTTGGGGGTGGGTTTGAATGGGATCCTTTCCAGAGGTTCTAACATTTTTTCAGGATGCTGTTGGGACTCTTTAAGGATGCATAAACATATAAACAGGTGATAGAAATGATAAAAGTTTATCCTATTTCTTTAAGTTACTATTAAATCTGGCATCTATTTTATAAGTTATTTCAGCCATGTATGTATAATTCAAACCTGAGATTGAGTCTAGAGAGTACAGTTTTGTTTAGTTGTGTGGATTTGGTGAAATTGACTTAACCATATCCATGGTTTTAACTCTTATCAGAGGATTTCCTAGTTATATTTCCAACTTGCACTTTATCTTGTGTAACATGGGATCAGTTCACTACAGGCACCTCAAACACAACATTCTCCGAAAGGAACACATTATCTGTCTCCATATAAACTTGCTATTCCTTCTAAATTCTCTGGATTGGTGAATGGTCCCTACAATCTATCAAACTGCTCAAAACAGAAAAGTTAAGTTTTTTGGAATATGCTCTTATCTGATTACATATAATTTGTACAATTTTCCTCCATCTCCATGTTATTTTCTTATTTTTTCATGGCTCATTAGCTCTTCCATGAAGATTACATTTGGGGAAGGAAAGGTATTCTAACGTGAGTGCTATGTATGCTTGTAAGAGTATACTTCCTATTAAAGTTCCACTAAAAATAAATTGGAAAGAAAAAAAAAAAATCTAGAGTGGTTTCTCTTTCCTCCTTCCAGAAGGGATTGCAGATAACAGAGTCTCAAGAATAGTAAGGTTGGGCTGTTTATCTGATCCGGATGGTTTTGAAGATAACGGTAGTCCTGTCACCATTACAACATGGTACTTTCATAGTTTATGGCACACAGCGACCAAAAACAGTTGTTTCAGTGATCACTCTTGGCTTCCTGTGATTATGAGCCTCTTCTAAGGATAGACTCTGGCGAAGTGGATGCTATGGTAACTCATCGGAATGAAAATGAGAATTGTCAAGGGCTGTGGAATGAGATGACTATGGAGATGGCCCTGGAGAGATTAAGGAAAGCTCAGGGTATGATGTCATCAGCTCAAGGAAATTCAGAGAACCAGGGAGTGGCCATGACTACCCTAAGATAATCTTTTATCTCTCGGAACCTCAGGACTCAGATAGAATCTGATCCAATGGGTTGCTAAGGTTACAACAAAAGCGGAATTCACATTTTGTCTTGTCTTTTAAGTGCACATTAGGACACTGATTTGGAAAGAGAGGAACGCTGTGAATTGTAATGGGACTTTTGAATGTGTTCAGTTGAATTTGCAAACCCTAAATCCTCGTTCCACTGAGTCTCCCTGCCCAGCATAAATGGGTCGCTTCCCCTGTCTGACCAGGTTACTTTTTTGTTGGAGGCCTGCTGGTTACTTTACTTGACGAAAATAACTTGTCAACTCTCCTAGTAACTCTATTTCGTCATTATTGTGAACTCTACTTACAGATGGAAAAACTGATTCTGAGAACTTTAAGTGATTTGACTAAGAAACAGAATTATTAAAAATAACCAAAGAATTAAAATAATACAATTATTTTAATGTTTTCTTTTCTAGGTCCAAAGATGATTGAATCAGTTTATATTCCTCTTATAGAAATTCCAACTTTTATACAACATTGTCTTTAAATATTTAGCTGTTACTATCTGTTACCTATTTATTGTTCTATTGCCTGATTCATTTCCATTCTTGAGGCTCTTACATCAGCATTGTGTGAATTATAGAGAAAATTATTTAACAACTAGAAGTAGTTATTAACTGGAATTTAAGCTCATCATTATTATTATCCATGGATCAATGGAAGTATTGTGAATCATTTGTAAAAAAAATTAAAAATAAATTAATTTTCATACTAATGTTATGAATTTTTATACATTTATAAACGTTACAGATGAAACACATGGTAAGAGAAGTCTTTTGGCTCTGGGTATGTTGAGGCACTGATTATTTTTACAGACGAGTTTTTGTGTATCTACAGAGCGAGGGTAGGAAAGTCTGAAGGACTCAACCCCGCAGGCTGCCAGGGCCTGACTGGGGGCGGCGGAGAGGGCGCCCCTGCTCACATTCGTGTCCTGACCCATCCTCCTGGACCTCAGAACACAGCGATGGGACTCAGGCGAGGTGCTGTATCGCAGGGCTGGGCCTGTATCCGCGGGTGGTGTCTCACTGCTGCTGTGACATTCATGAGACAGAGTGGTTGGGTGACCGCCGGAAGATGTTGCTTTTCCTTCTCTCTTGTTCTTCAGCAGGCCCTCTATTTAACTGAGCTTTTCAAGTGAACTGTTGCAATTTGCTGCATTCTTACCATTAATAGGTGGTGCAGTGCTTAACATCTGTTCTAAAGGGGTTTACTATACATGGTGTAGTTGCAACACTTTAGTCCAACAAATCCAAGTGATGTAGTTATTTATGCTACTTCTCTGTCTCTTTCTTAATCTTATTCTTTTCTCTCCTTTTCTGCCTCATTGTACCTCAACACACACACACACACACACACACACACACACACACACACACACAGAGTTGAAAAGAGAGGGAAAAGAGAAAGAGAGGTGATGGGGAATATGAGAATGCAGAAGGAAACAGGACAAGATGGCTTATATTTCTCCAAGTGAGAGCATATATTTTGCGGGGAGATCTCTTTTTAAATAGCAGCATCTTCAAACAAACAAGCTTCTTTGCAATTAGCATTTACCTTCTTTCCTGCCTTCCCAAAGCATTTTCTTCTTCGCACCCATTACTTCCTCTCACCAGAAAGCAGGAACACAGAACATAGAAGATGTAGCCAAAGTTGCAAAGTTGGAAAGTTAGCATTTTTAAGAAAACAGCTTTTGGAATATGTGTTTCTGTATTTTAAATCCCATATCCTTCATATTTTAAGGATGTATGGGACAGTGAGAGAATGGTTTTTCATACTTTACTTATGATCCCACTGAAATTTGACTCTCTGATTTTTCTTGAGGTATCACAGAGTAGAGAGCACAGTACAAGAGGATATTGTGTTAGGAGATATGGTTTCTAGTATGTGTTGGTAGTGCTGTATGAACAGCATTAAGTATATATATTTACTAAAAATAGGTTTTTTAAAAACTAAAAACATGTAATGATGCTCTGAATAAGAATGAATGACGTAGACCAAGAAAAATCTGGTCTTGCGTACTGCCTGAATAAGTATGTGCTAATTCAATGAATGAATGAATGAATGGGTCTCTGTCCTCAAAGACACTTCAGAGAAAACCCAGTCCCCCTGATGTTATAATAAAATTTGGGAACTGGGACACTTAACAAAAACACAGATTTCCAGGCTCCTCTACTGGAGACTGATTTATTTGGTCAGGATGGGGTCTGGGGGTCTATATATTCCATCAATGCCCTGGGGGAGTCTTACAACAAGTTTTGGAAGAACTGCATTATGGGATTTTCTCCGACTAGAGCCTTTCTCATGTCGCACTGGAGGACGGCTAGATTTAGCAAAAGGAAAATCTTGTCAATCAGAAGGATCAGATTTCTTTTCCTTAGTAAAGCTGCTGTTAACAAGATGAATGCAAGTGGTCCATAATTTAAGGGCACTTTGCTCATATATCTTGTTACACTTCTTACAATCTGCTTCATACTGTGCCTATTTATATATGTATTTTATCTCTTTATGAGAGTATGATAGGAATTAATCTTTTTAACTTATGTATTTTTATTGCTTCAGTGACTTCTAAGGTCCTCTTAATATAGTTAAAACATGACTTTTACTAGCTCTCATAAAGTATATAAAATAGTAAATCATTATTTCATTTGCATCTAGTATTAGTTATAATTTAGTTTTATGGAAAAGTGGGTTAGACACACCAATCTGAATTCTGGAGAATGCATCTCTCATCGCCATGCTCTCACATTCCCCGGCGCCAACGCCGGGGGTGGGTGTGTGGCGTGTCAAGGGTTGAGGTCTGGATGGGAATAGGAAAGGGCCAAGTTTCTTGAAGGCGCTGCATGGTTGTGACAGTGCTATATTAGGCTTTCCTCAAATTGCTTCCCAGGATTCTTCTTGAGAAGAGAGTTCTGTGGTTAAATATGCTTGGGAAATGCTGAATCCTGTATCCCCACTTGGAATTAATAATGCTGGCTAGTATGATGAAAGGAGAAATCAGCCTTAAAGAAATAGCTTTAATTTTGTTTAACCCTTTTATATGGCATCTTTTAATACATGTTGGGAACTGTTTGCTTCTGCATTTGCACAAGAAGACCTACAGACTTAGAGAACGAACTTACGGTTACCAGGGGGGATGGCTGGAGGGGAGGGAATTTGGGATTGACATGTATACACTACTATATTTAAAATGGATAACCAACAAGGACCTACTGTACAGCACAGGGAACTCTATTCAATGTAATGCGGCAGCCTGGATGGGAGGGGAGTTTGGGGGAGAATGGATACATGTATATGTATGGCTGATTCGCTTTGTTGTGAAACTATCACAACATTGTTAATTGTCTATACTCCAATATAAAATAAAAAGTTTTTAAAAAAAAGTCTAGATGAGTGGTTTTCAAAGTTCAGATCCGGGACAAGTAGCATCAGCAACACTTGTGAACTTCACAGAAAAGCAAATTCTTGGGCTCCACTCCAGGAGCTTTCAAGTAGAAGTTCTGTAGATGGGGTCCAGCATTCTGCATTTTAACAAGCCCTCCAGCTGATCTGATGCCCGCTAACGTTTGAATTAATCACTCTAATTCATCACTTTCAAGGGGTTCTGAATTTGGTAATAAAATTGTCTGCACTGGGAAGTGAATCATTTCAAAACTTTAACAGGTATGCTACTCACCCATTGTGTTACAATGCATATTTCTGGGCCCCATTCCTACCTACTAGATCAATGTTTCTGGGGGTGGAGCTCAGGACTCTGCACCGGTCACCAGCCGGCTGTGCCAGAGCACGGTTCCCAAACAGTCCTGTAGGTTTGCCAGGGCCATTCCTGGGTTCCTTTCATGTTTGCATTTTGAGTATTCAAAGTCGAGGGACTCATGCCTCTGTCAGAGAGGAAGCCAGGACAAAGAAGGGTGCCATGATGCTGTGTGTTAAATGCTCTACACTTCCATGAAACTGAAGGCGTAAATCCTATTGGCTACAATGTGGTTAATTTAGAAAGTGTGGATTTATGCCAAGCAGAGCATCCCTGATTCTCAGATATTTCCTCAATTCTCAGCACCCATTCTTGGGACACAGTGGAGCATCTTTTTCTCAGAAATCAATGATCCCCAGAGTGGAGGTGCCCTGGGCCATTAAAATAGACCTTGAGGTGTCACCTGGTCAGACAGACCAATTCATCAAACCAATAGTGTGAGATCTCCTTGAATTTGAATGACAATAGCTGTTTGCTGATGGAATACATATGCCTCTTTCTGGGTACTTTTATTTTTTATTTTATTTTTTAAATTAATTTTTATTGGATGATAGTTGATTTACAATGTTGTGTTAGTTTCTGTTGGGCAGCAAAGTGAATCAGTTATACATATACGTGTATCCACTCATTTTTAGATTCTTTTCCCATATAGGCCATTACAGAGTACTGAGTAGACTTCCCTGTGCTGTACAGCATAGGTCCTTATTAAAGCAATTAAAACAACCTAAAGGTTGTTTATTGGAGATGTTTCTTGGTTCTTGAGGTAGGATTGTATTGCTATAAACTTTCCTCGTGGAACTCCTTTTGTTGCATCCCATAGGTTTTGGGTCATTGTGTTTTCATTGTCATTTGTTTCTAGGTATTTATTGATTTCCTATTTGATTTCTTCAGTGACCTCTTGTTCATTAAATAGTGTATTGTTTAGCTTCCATGAATTTGTATTTTTACAGATTTTTTTCCTGTAATTGATATCTAGTCTCATAATGTTGTGGTCAGAAATGATACTTGAAACAATTTCAATTTTCTTAAATTTACCAAGGCTTGATTTGTGACCCAACATATGATCTATCCTGCAGAATGTTCCATGAGCACTTGAGAAGAAAGTGTATTCTGTTGTTTTTGGATGGAACGTCCTATACATATATATCAATTAAGTCCAACTTGTTTAATGTATCATCTGAAGCTTGTGTTTCCTTATTTATTTTCATTTTGGATGATCTGTCCATTGGTGAAAGTGAGGTTTTAAAGTCCCATACTATGATTGTGTTACTTTTGATTTCCCCTTTTATGGCTGTTAGCATTTGCCTTATGCATTGAGGTGCTCCTGTTGGGTACCTAAATATTTACAATTGTTATATCTTCTTCTTGGATGGATCCTTTGATCATTATGTAGTGTCCCTCTTTGTCTCTTGTAATAGTCTTTATTTTAAGGTCGATTTTGTCTGATATGAGAATTGCTACTCCAGCTTCCTTTTGATTTCCATTTGCATGGAGTATCTTTTTCTATCCCCTCACTTTCAGTCTGTATGTGTCCCTAGGTCTGAAGTGGGTCTCTTGTACACACCATATGTACTGGTGTTGTTTTTGTATCCATTCAGCCAGTCTATGTCTTTTGGTTGTAGAACTTAATCCATTTACATTTAGGGTAGTTATTGATATGCATGTTCCTATTACCATTTTCTTAATTTTGGGGGTTTGTTTTTGTAGGTCTTTTCCTTTTCTTTTCTTTCCTGCCTAGAAAAGTTCCTTTAGCATTTGTTGTAAAGCTGATTTGGTGATGCTGAATTCTCTTAGCTTTTGCTTGCCTGTAAAGGTTTTAATTTCTCTGTTGAATCTGAATGAGATCCTTGCTGGGTAGAGTAATCTTGGTTGTAGGTTTTTCCCTTTCATCACTTTAAATATGTTCTGCCACTCTCTTCTGGCTTGTAGAGTTCTGCTGAAAGATCAGCTGTTAACCTTATGGGGATTCCCTTGCATGTTGTTGTTTTTCCCTAGCTGCTTTTAATATTTGTTCTTTGTATTTAATTTTTGGTAGTTTGATTAATATGTGTCTTTGTGTTTCTCCGTGGATTTATCCTGTATGGGACTCTCTGCACTTCCTGCACTTGATTAACAATTTCCTTTCCCATATTAGGGAAGTTTTCAACTATAATCTCTTTAAATATTTTCTTGGTGGTTTTTTTATTTTCTCTTCTTCATCTGGGACCCCTATAATTCAAATGCTGATGTGTTTAATGTTGTCCCAGAAGTCTCTGATACTGTCCTAAATTCTTTTCCTTCTTTTTTCTTTATTGTACTCTGAGGTAGTTATTTCCACTATTTTATCTTCCAGGTCACTTATCCGTTTTTCTGCCTCAGTTATTATGCTACTGATTGTTTCTAGAGAATTTTTAAATTCATTTATTGTGTTGTACATCATTGTTAGTTTGCTGTTTAGTTCTCCTTGTTAAACATTTTTTGTGTTTTCTCCATTTTATTTCCAAGATTTTGGATCATCTTTACTCTCAGGACTCCGAATTCTTTTTCAGGTAGGCTGCCTATTTCATCTTCATTTGTTTGGTCTGGTGGGTTTTTACCTTGCTGTTTCATCTGCTGTGTGTTTCTCTGTCTTCTCATTTTGCTTAAGTTACTGTGTTTGCGGTCTCCTTTTCGCAGGCTGCAGGTTAGTAGTTGCTGTTGTTTTTGGTGTCTGCCCCCAGTAGCTAAGGTTGGTTCAGTGGGTTGTGTAGGCTTCCTGGTGGATGGGACTAGTGCCTTTGTTCTGGTAGATGAGGATGGATCTTGTCTTTCTGGTGGGCAGGTCCATGTCTGGTGGTGTGTTTTGGGGTGTCTGTGACCTTATTATGATTTTAGGCAGCCTGTCTGCTAATGGGTGGGGTTGTGTTCCTGTCTTACTAGTTGTTTGGCATAGGGTGTCCAGCACTGTAGGTTGCTGGCTATTGAGTGGAGCTGGGTCTTGGCATTGAGATGGAGATCTCTGGGAGATTTTCGCCGTTTGATATTACGTGGAGCTGGGAGGTCTCTGGTGGACCAGTGTCCTGAACTTGGCTCTCCAAACTCAGAGGCACAGGCCTGAAAACTGGCCGGAGCAGCAAGACCCTTTCAGCCACTCAGCTCAGAAGAAAAGGGAGGAAAAAAGAAAGAATAAAATAAAATAAAATAAAGTTATTAAAATAACTATTAAAAAATTTAAAAAAGAAAGAAGAGAGCATCCAAACCGAAAAACTTATCCACCAATGATAACAATTCCTAAAACTATACTAAAAAAAATAACAACAATGGACAGACAGAACCCTAGGACAAATTGTAAAATCAATGCTTTACAGACAAATGACCTACAGAAGCATACACATACACCCACACAAAAAGAGAAAAAGGAAAAAAATATATAGTTGCTCCCAAAGTCCATCTCCTCAGTTTGGGATGATTCGTTGTCTATTTAGGTATTCCACAGATGCAGGTACATTAAGTTGATTGTGGAGCTTTAATCTGCTGTTCTTGAGGCTGCTGGGAGAGATTTCCCTTTCCCTCCTTTGTTCGCACAGCTCCCGGGGTTCAGCTTTGGATTTGGCCCCGCCTCTGCGTGTAGGTCTCCGGAGGGCGTCTGCTCTTCGCTCAGACAGGACGGGGTTAAAGGAGCCGCTGATTCGGTGGCTCCGGCTCACTCAGGCCGGGGGGAGGGAGCGGTACGCATGCGTGGCGAGCCTGAGGCGGCAGTTGCACCAGCCTGAGGCGCGCCGCCGTGCGTTGTCCCGGGGAAGTTGTCCCTGGATCCCGGGACGCTGGCGGTGGCGGGCTGCACAGGCTCCCGGGAGGGGAGGTGTGGACAGTGACCTGTGGTCGCACACAGGCTTCTTGGCGGCGGCAGTAGCGGCCTTAGCGTCTCAAGCCCATCTCTGGGGTCCGCGCTGATAGACGCGGCTCACGCCCATTTCTGGAGCTCCTTTAAGCGGCGCTCTGAATCCCCTCTCCTCGCACCCCAGGAAACAGAGAGGCGAGGAAAAGTCTCTTACCTGTTCGGCAGCTCCAGACTTCTCCCGGACTCCCTCCCGGCCAGCTGTGGCGCGCTAACCCCTTCAGGCTGTGTTCACGCCGCCGGTCCTCTCCCGGCTTCCGTAGCCCGAGCCTCAGCTCCCAGCCCCGCCCGCCCTGGCGGCTGAGCAGACGAGCCTCTCGGCCTGGTGAGTGCCGGTCGGCACCCGTCCTCTGTGAGGGAATCTCTCCGGTCGGCCCTCCGCACCCTGTGGCTGTTTCTGTGCTCTCCTGCGCGGCTCCGGAGCTTCCCCCTCCGCCACCCGCAGTCTCCGCCTGCGAAGGGGCTCCTAGTGTGTGGACACCTTTCCTCCTTCACGGCTCCCTCCCGCTGGTGCAGGTACCGTCCCTATTCTTTTGTCTCTGTTTTTTCTTTTTTCTTTTGCCCTCGCCAGGTATGCGGGGAGTTTGTTGCCTTTTGGGAGGCCTGAGGTCTTCTGCCAGCGTTCGGTGGGTGTTCTGTAGGAGTTGTTCCACGTGTAGATGTATTTCTGATGTATTTGTGGGGAGGAAGGTGATCTCCGCGTCTTACTCTTCCGCCATCTTGAAGGTCTTCAATCCTTTGCTATTTTTAAAGTGCTTCAGGTTATAAGATTCCACTTTCCCGGCCAAAATTCTATTTAAGGCATACTATAGACTGTCATGAGATCTCAAAGCACATTCATTATAATGTTGCTGATCTCCGTTTTCCAAGAGTAGAGAATGAAGGTCGAGAGAAGTAAGATGTGAGGGTGTCAGAGGCAGGGACGGAGTCCCACCCCTCTGATGCTATTTTAATATTTCACTTTTACTATCAAGTTGGCACTCAGTTTGAAATCGCCAAAGATAATTCCTGAATGAGAGTCTCACACCTTTTTGTAATCAGGTTCCGTTGGTATTTACCCAGACATATTCTCCCAAGTATCTAAGAGTTTTAGCTGAAACAGTGAATGGTCCCTCCTTTTTTGGTTCTTCCTTGTCACACTAAACACTACTGTAATGACTCAAAGATTTCTTTTTTGGCATCTTTTCTGATTGCATCTGTGATAGTTCTGCATGGAGATGAATAAATGTGTTAGTAATACGTGGTGGAAACATATGGGAATTATATCAAATGGCATTAATTCGGGAAAAGTTTGTACATTTCCATATTGGAGTTTATCAGTAAAGATCAAAGTTATAAAAACGGTGCAATCCATTTTGACCAGGACTTCCCTGGTTTGGAGTTCAGTCAAATGTAAACAGTTCCTGGGATAGAATGAAAAAGATGTGAACTCCAGAGTAACTGCCTAGTAGACATATATATAAATTCTGTATTGCTCAAATATTTTAGAAAGAAGAGATCCTTGTGAATGCACCTGAAACCTTTAATCATTTTATATCAAAAACTTGATTTAAACTTTTCCTTGCATTGTGTCCATAAAAAATGTTCAGTGATTTGATACCTTATGCTTTTTGTACTGAGATATTTTACTTTTAAAAAATATTTTATATTCTTTTGTTTTTTCTGGGTTTTCTAAGAGAACTGGAAAATTATAGTCAAATTAGACTACTTGTTTAAGATGTGTGTGATAATACAAAAGTAACAGTTCTTTCTAAATATAATTAGTTTATATTATAGTTCAATCCATGGGGAGTCAGTTTAACTTATTTGATGGTGTTTCATTTTTCTTAAGTGACTTCCTTAAATTTTATTACCACTATTTCTGTTTGACTTTTTTCTCCACTTTAATAATTACTGTTGGTGTCAAAGTTAAGTAGCTTAAGGGAATAAGGGAGAGCTTTTTGGAGCTACTTTTTATAGGATGTATCTTTTAAAAGGTCTAACCAAGAAAAATTCCCCCCTTCCATTAGAAAAACATTTTTTATGTGACAATATACTAAGCTGTAAATGATCACTCTGAAAGTGATTTTTAGCTGTGGGTTTTCCTTTTATATCTAAGATATTGTATTTTATGTGATTGCAAATATATTTAATGCTGCTTATTCAAATATGCATGAGGTTGACATATTGTGAAAAGGACCAACTTTCTAACTTGGTCCTTTTAGACCAAATTTAAATATGGATGTCTTAAAAATGAACAGCTGGGGGAGCATAAATTATACAGGTACTATAAAATGAAGGAAAAAGCCACAGCTAGTGAAGGAAATTAAAGTAATGAGAAGCAGGAAGAAATAACTACATCTCATAATTTTTATGACCTGGACTGTAAAAATGGTGTGAAATTCTGACATCCTTCTTGGGAAGTTCCAACCCTTTCATGCATGAATAGTAGCAGCATCTCAGTTATACATATACATATGTTCCCAAGAAATCACAGGGAGATCAGCTAGGTGCTTTGTGACCACATAGAGGGGTGGGATAGGGAGGGTGGGAGGGAGACGCAAGAGGGAGGGGATATGGGGATATATGTGTACGTATAGCTGATTCACTTTGTTGTACAGCAGAAACTAACACACCATTGTAAAGCAATTATACTCCAATAAAGATGTTAACAAAAAGAACAGTACGGCCGACTTAAAAATTGCTTCAAAATTTAAAAGGCTAGATCTCATGTTAAGTGTCCTTACCATAATAAAATTAAAAAAATTTAAAGTATAAATGTTGGTATTTAGTATACATTAAGTGCTTAATAAATATTAGTTCCTTGTCAAAAAAACAAATAAAAAGAAATCAAAGAAGGTAAGGGAAAGTTGTTGCTGTTGCGATTACTGTCGTAAACTACTCAGAACTACTGATTTTATATGGAGAGATTTAGAGTGCTAGTTGGGAGAAACTGATTCCAGCTAGGGTTGAAATTGTTTTTCTAGATATCTGTTTTAGCCAGTGACAGGAATAAGGAAGCTTTTTGCCTTTTAAAAACTCTAAACCTTTTGCAGAGCTGTTAAGTTACGAACACTTTTGTTGAAAATGCACATGTACACGAATACACAACATTTCATAGTTTTCAGCGTATTTACAGACCCTGCACCACGCCTGAAGATTTTCTTGATTCTCGGAGTCCCCTGAACATAAGATAAAAACCACCCTTCTGGGCAACTCAGCCCAAGGGTGGGGTAGGCGTGGCAGGAATGTTTTTACAGCTACTTGGAAATTAAAAGCAACTCCTTGAATTATTTCTTTGGAAGTAAAGGTGTTAAAATCTGTATAATGAGCAGCTTGTAAACTTAATGGAGTGAGCTAAGTAATAATTAAAATCTAATTTATGAATACTGAGGTGGATTTGATTTGCAAAAGAAAAGAATGGAGGACAAGAGAAGGACGAAAATAAGAAGGGGGGTTGAGAGAGAGTAAAGGAAGGAATGCGGGCGGGCAGCTAGAGAGGAGGACTAGAAGGGGAGACACATGGACATGACAGGACAGGGAGGGAGAGGCTGGTCACGGACCTGCAGAGAGTGGAAGACACTGCAGGAAGGGGATGGGAAAGAAGAGACAGTTACGGAGGCTGCATCTCCAACCTGATTTTGCTTCCCATTAAGCACTGTTTCCACCAGAGTCATGCCCATATGCTTGTCATCAGAATTCAATTCTAAGTTTGAAGAAATAGACCTGAATGTCATTCCTAGTGTTATACTCTCTCTATTAAAATTCACCAGGATTCAGAGTAATGAACATCCTTCAGGACCAAATATAGAAATCTGCATAATTTATCTCCCCCCCAAATAAACTACAGTTACATTTTCAGGAGATGGGGGAAAGCTTACCCACCTCCTGAATAACTATCCCTGAATCAAGAGGACACATACACACACACACACCCCTACATACACACATAACTACAAAATCAAGAGTGTAGAAAAATATCACTTCTTCAGATATCAGCTGCTGTTTCAATAAGATAAATAAACAGACAAATCATGGTTGCTCCTGGAAATATTTAAATTAAAAGACAGACATTCCTAAGGTCATGGAGGTGGGACTCTTTGAGTCACTGCTAGTTAATATTAATGTCTATGGGAAAAGCAAATGTAATACCAACTGTGTCAAGCGTGGCTGCAGCCTGCCCTCCCTCTGTCTGAGCTCCTCGCACTTAACTTTGAGCTGCTCTCTGCAGGAGGAGGGCTCCATTTCCCCTGTTGGAACAGGGCTGGCCTTGTGATGTGCTTTGGGAGGGATGTGGCAGAAGGGCCAGTGTCCCCAGCTGTCTCAACCCAGGTTGCAGGCACGGGGACAGGGCCAACCCACAGAGGCCTGCAGAGGCATCGAGAAAGCGCAGCAGAGGCAAGAAGACCGTGTAGCTGATCTCAGCTGAGCCCAGATTCGGCCGCACAGAATCTGAGCTAATAATACATGGGAAAGAATGGATTTTTTTAAAAAATTGAAGTATAGTTGCTTTACAATGTTGTGTTAATTTCCAGTGTACAGCAAAGTGATTCAGTTGTACATATATATGTCATACTAAGTAAATATATATATTTTCTTTTATAGATTCTTTTCCATTATAGTTTATTACAAGATAAAGAGTATATTCCCTGTGCTGAGCTCTACTCAATACACTGTAATGGCCTATATGGGAAAAGAATCTAAAAAAGAGTGAATATATGTATATTACACCTGATTCACTTTGCTGTACAGCAGAAACTAACACAACATTGTAAAGCAACTATACTCCAATAAAAATTAATTAAAAAAAAGAATTTATTCCCTGTGCTATACCTAGGTCCTTGTTTATCTATATAGTGGTATGTAGGTGTTAATCCCAAACTCCTAATTTATCCCTCCTACAACCCTTTTCCCTCTGGTAACCATAAGTTTGTTTTCTATGCCTGTGATTCTGTTTCTGTTTTGTAAATAGGTCATTTGTGTCATATTTTAGAATCCACATATAAGTGATATCATATGATATTTGTCTCTGTCTGACTTACTTCACTTAGTACGATAATCTCTAGGTCCATCTATGTTGCTGCAAATGGCATTATTTCATTCTTTTTTATGGCTGAGTAGTATTCCACCGTGTATTATGTATACACACACACAAACATATATATGCATAAAACTGCATCTTCTTTATAAGAATGGGTATTTTAAGCTACTAAAATGAATGTAAGATTTCCTTAAGTGCCGTATAGTTTGTATTTCAACTTCATTTTCTCATTTCCCATTTCTCTCTGTACCGCGAGGTCTCAGCGCCTTGACCCCGGCCCTCCCTCCCCTGGTGCTGCTGTGCCCCAAGCCCCGTCCAGCTGTGACCCGGGGCACGCTCACCGCAGTTGTCCTCGTCCTCTTGGTTCCCACAGTCGTCCACGCCGTTACAGTGCAGCAGCTGAGGCAAGCATCTGGTGGTGTTGCCGCAGGGGAAGTAGCCCAGGGCGCATGAGACATCCTGCCCGCTCCCGGGAGCAACTGTGAAGAGGGAGGGGAGAGAGGTCGACCCAAGACACTGCAAAGAGCAGTTACCCCACGTTCCGCAGACCTTCCTTCTTGGCATCCTGGCAGGTACCACCATCCGTATGCAGCCTCACCCTGCGCACCAGCCTGACGCCAACTATTTTCCAAGAACCCCCACCCCTAAAGGGTGTTCTTTTCCGTGTCCCCAGAAGGTGCCAGGAGTCTCCGCTCTTTGCTTTTTCTCGTTTCCCACCTGGAATGTCCTCACCATCCCTCTTTTTCTATGAAATGTCTGCCCATACTTTACAGTTGAGCTCAATTCCCCTCTTCTCTTTCAAAAATATTTCATCCAATCATTTTAAAAATCAAGACTTTCTTGCATTGTTACTATTGGCTTAGAATTATGGCTGGTCTGATACTGGGGGAAGAAGAGGAGGGGCGGTAACAGGAAGGCACTGCCCACGTTCACTCATCTGGGGGGTAGTTCCCGAGGGCAAGGTCCTGCGCAAGACATTGTGCTATAGCATCAAATAAAATAGTTCCTGACCTTTTCACATGGGCTTCTTTTACTAAGTAATGTGCATTTAAGGTTCCTCCATGTCATTTCGTGGCTTAGTAATTCACTTCTTTTTAGTACTAAATAATATTCCTTTGTCTGAAGGTACCACAGTTTATCCATTCACCTAAGGAAAGGACATCTTGGTTGTGTGCAAGTTTTGGCAATTTTTAATAAAGCTCCTATTAACATCTCTGTGCAGGTTTTTGTGTGGAGGGACATAAGTTAACTGTGCCATTTAAAACCTCAGATTTATAGGATTTCAAAGATGATTGTAGAATCCAAGATAATTCTGTTGCGTATTATCTTTACCAAGTTTGTAAATCATTGAGACCTTATACAATAGTAATAATAGTCAATTATAAAGGAAAAAACAGAATAGTTTGAACAGTCAATAGAGCTTATTGTGTAAAACGTATTTGTGGTCTATCATCAAAACATGAAAAGAATAAAAGTGACTATTTCCTTTGTAAGATACAGTGGAACATTTTGATAACAAGGCAGGTGACATTCTCCTAGGGGAGAAATCCATCTATGTCAGGTTTTGACTGTCCTTACTTGTTTCAGAGAACATCATTTGATAAAGGAAATAGTCAAATCTATTTAATAATGAGCTTTTTACACATAGTATTCTCACTTGTGAAATTATTTAAAAATTATTTTTCAGTCTCTTCTCAACAAATTGATTAGAACAGAGTCAAGACACAGGATTTGTATGCCACAGGATATCATTGGTAGAACATCACACACTTCAGAGACCCGCAGTGTACATATGAATACATTGATCTGTGTTGAGACTGTTTTATGTATTTATTAATTTTTTAAGAACCAACTTTAAAAATCAAGGGTTTCAGAAAAATTCTTTGATGAATTGTCAGGCTTCAGTCACAGAGACTATTTGAAGACATTTTAACTAAACATACCTGCCTGTATTTTCATCCTGCTGTTTTGAAAATTCTTCTCTAACTTACTTTTATGAATATTGTACTTTTATGTCCTGTCTTTAAGATTTATATTTAGAAGCAGGTATAGTTCTTTTAAAAATTTATTTATTTATTTATTTAATTTTTTGGCTGCCTTGGGTCTTTGTTGCTGCATGCTGACTTTTCTCCCTAGTTGTGGCAGGCGGGGGGCTACTCTTCGTTGTGGTGCATGGGCTTCTCATTGTGGTGGCTTCTCTTGTTGCGGAGCACAGGGTCTAGGCATGCGGGCTTAGTAGTTGTGGCTCGTGGGCCCTAGGATGCGTGGGCTTCAGTAGTTGTGACACCTGGGCTCAGTAGTCGTGACTCACGGGCTCTAGAGCGCAGGCTCAGTAGCTGTGGTGCGTGGGCTTAGTTGCTCCACAACATGTGGGATCTTCCCGGACCAGGGCTTGAACCCGTGTCCCCTGCATTGGCAGATGGATACTTAACTACTGCACCACCAGGGAAGACCCAGAAACAGGTATAGTTCTTTAATGATAGTGTCATGAAATTAGTCCTACATTTTCATAATATTATGATTCAAGAAATAAATTTGGAATCTTAGAGATATTTTAAAAATAGATTTTTTATTTTGAGATGATCTCAAACTTAGAGAAGTTGCAAATATATTATTAAGAACATTTTCCTTGTCTGAACAATTTGAGAGTAAATTCCTGACCATGCTCCATCCCCCTAAAAACTTTGGTATGTATTTCCTATAAGAAAGGACATTCTCCTACTAGAAGGACATTCTCCACACTAGAACCATCAAAATTAGAAAATGAACATTGATCGCTTACTGCCATTTAAATCTCAGAACACATTCAAGTTTCACATATTGACCAAAAACTGTCCTTCACAGTGAAAGGATCTAGTTCACAGTCACTCCTTGCATTTTGTTGTCACGGTCCTTTAGTTTCCTTTGATCTGAAATTATTTCTCAGTCTTTCCTTATCTTGAATTATTTTGTAGAGTGTTCCTGAATTTTGGTTTATTTCATCATAATTAGATTTATGTTAGGCACCTTCGGCAAGAAATTCACAGAGGAGATGCTCATGTCAACCTGTCAGGTAGTGCAAGATCTGCTTTGTCCCATTCCTGGTGATGATCACTTCAGTCACTTCATCAAGATGATGTCTCCCACACTTCTCCACTGTAAAGTTAGCCTTTGTGATTAATAAGCATTTTGTAGAGGGGGTCTTGAAGCTATGTAAAAATCCCTTCTCCAGATGAAGGTATTCCCCTGCTCTCTCCTGAATCAGGAGGAGAACAACCCTTATCACTAGAGAAGGAAAGTTGTCACTGAGATGAGTCTGCACAAGCAAACTACTAAAACAAGCCTCTCTTCCACTGGTTTCCCCATGGGTTTACCTGCCCACAAGTTACCACCTATAGAAGCCCAATCACCCCCTTCCCTCTCTTGTTACTTTTCCACAATTTATCATCTTAGTTAAAATAGTATATAAGCCCTTAAGTCTAACCACTTCTTTGAGTTTTCACTTCTTTTCTATGGAGACTCCATGCATGTACAATTAAATATAGTAACAGTAAAATTTGTAAACTTTTTTCCCTGTTAATTTATCTATTGTCAGTTTAATTTGCAGGTCCTATGTACAGAATACAATACTTTCTTTCCCAACTCCCTTGCTTCTCAGTGGCTAAGAGGCACAGCTCTGGCAATGAGACACAGGTGCAGCCTGCTGATGAAGTCCTGAGGGGTTAGCTCTCCTGACACAAGAATGGATGGAGCAGTTGCTATGCCTTCCACCTTCTTCCTTTCTTTCACATGATGTAATGTGTGGAGCTGCAGCAGTGGTCTTGCAGCTATGAGGAAACAAGCATGCTTTTGAGGCCAAGAAAACTCACAGGGATCTGAGAAATGCCAGCCCTGAAATCATTGGGTTAAGCAGCATCCTCCTTATGTGAGAAAAACAAACACATCCTTGTTTAGGCCATGGTAGGTCAGATTTTCTCTATTTTGCAAAAGAAAAAAAAAAAAAGAATGCTTTCCTAACATACATCAAGAACTTAAGTGTCCTTTCTATACACACACAGCCTCTTTCCAGATATGAAAAAAATCTCATGTTGGCAGTTTATTTGCAAGGATGGTTGAATGAGTAATTGAAAGACTGGTGGGGGCCTGGTGGAGGGGGCAGTACAGGAGGCCACGCTCCCTGAGTGTCAGGCATGAATAGCCTACACATACCTTCATAGTTGGTGGGGTTAGTGTTCTCTGTTGGGCTGTGTTGATCAACTGGGATAAAAACATCACAAAGCTATCAAATCTTTCCCTGGCAGCCAGTGTACTGAAAGCTCCAAGGGAGATGACTGGGGAATAAAAAGCCAGTTTAGGGTAAGGAAACATTGTTGGGACTGACATGCAGACAGGTCCTTTGTACGATGTGCTCAGTGTAGCAAGATGGTCTCTGGCAACCCTGCCAGCTTCATTGCCTGCATCACCTGGCTTAGCTGCATCCATGCAACTGAAGGAGTAAAAAAACCAGAGTAAAGCTTTACATCTGATTCCTTCCCACAAACATTATTTTAACTTTCCTGGACTAGGGGAAGGAAGCTTGTCTTTTTTTTTTTTTTTTGCGGTACGCAGGCCTCTCACTGCCGTGGCCTCTCCCGTTGCGGAGCACAGGCTCCGGACGCGCAGGCGCAGCGGCCACGGCTCACGGGCCCAGCCGCTCCGCGGCACGTGGGATCCTCCCGGACCGGGGCACGAACCCGCGTCTCCTGCATCGGCAGGCGGACTCTCAACCACTGCGCCACCAGGGAAGCCCAGGAAGCTTGTCTTTACTCTTGAGGAAGGAAGCCCTTGATGACCAAAATTACTTGTATGCATTTTATAACTTGGCTTTACATTAATGTATATCCACAGTTCTGAGCTTTCTCTGACCTGGTGGCCAGCAGTTTAATTTCATTTATCAAGTTTATTGCAATTCACAAATATCAGTGCAACAAAGAGAGGTGCTTGAAAAATGAGTGTAGAATTCTGCGAGGATATTAATTTGCCCTTGGAAAGACAACTCTGTGTCTTGCCACGAACAGATTCTTGCCTTCTTAGTCTGCATGATACACTCTTGCAGTTTCATATTAAAATAGAAAAAAATATCCTATTTTGTTGTTAATACGCAAATCGTGAGAGTAGAATTCATGGCCACTTGTTTTAAGATTAAATATGTAATTGGTACAAGATATAGTCTTTCTCAGATTATTTTCCATTATAGGTTTTTACAAGATTGAGTACAGTTACCTGTGCTCTACAGTAGGACCTTGTTGTTTCCCTGTTTTATATATAGTAGGGTATATATGTTGATCCCAAACTCCTAATTTATCCCTCTCCCACTTCTTTCCCCTAACCATGTTTGTTTTCTATGTCTATTTCTGTTTTGTAAATAAGTTCATTTGTATCATTTTTTAAGATTCCACGTATAAGTGATATCACATGGTATTTATCTTTCTCTGTCCAACTTCATTCAGTGTGATAATCTCTAGCTCCATCCATGTTGCTGCAAATGGCATTATTTTTCTTTTTTATGGCTGAGTAATATTCCATTGTATATATGTACCACTTCTTCTTTATCCATTCCTCTGTTGATACACTTAGGTTGCTTCTGTGTCTTGACTATTGTAAATAATGCAGCTATGAAGATTGGGGTGTAGGTATCTTCTCAAATTAGTGTTTTCATTTTCTTCAGATACCCAGGAGCAGAACTGCTGGGTCATATGGTAGCTCTATTTTTAGTTTTTTGAGAAAACTTCATACTGTTTTCCACAGTTTCTGTACCAATTTACATTCCCACTAACAGTGTAGGAGGGTTCTCTTTTCTCCAAATCCTCACCAATGCTTGTTATTTGTGTTCTTTTTGATGATGGCCATTCTGACAGGTGGGAGGTGATATCTCATTGTGGTTTTGATTTGCCTTTCCCTGATGATAAGTGATGTTGAGCATCTCTTCATGTGCATGTTGACCATCTGTATGCCTTCTTTGGGAAAATGTCTATTTAGGTTTTCTGCCCATTTATTAATCTGGTTCTTTGTTATTTTGATATTGAATTGTATGAACTGTTTATATATTTTGGATATTAGCCCTTTACTGATCATATCATTTGCAAATATTTTCTCCCAGTCACTAGGTTGTCTTTTCATTTTGTTAATGGTTTCCTTTGCTGTGCAAAAGCTTTTAAGTTTAATTAGGTCCCATTTGTCTACTTTTACTTTTGTTACCTTTGCCTGAGGAGACAGTTCCAAAAAAATATTGCTACGATTTATGCCAAAGTGTATTCTGCCTATATTTTCTTCTAGGAGTTTTATGGTTTCCAGTCTAACATCTACGTATTTAATCCATTTTGAGTTTATTTTTGTGTATGGTGTGAAAGAGTATATATCTTTTGTGGCTCCATAGCAACCAAGACAATTTGGTTCAGTTCTATTATTTTTTTGTAGTTATTAAGAAAGGAATAAAGAATGGCTTTTCAAAATATAAGCATAATATTGGAGCTGCTCTGTTAAGCCATACGTGCCTTACTCTATCTATCCCTCAATCCTGATAAGCTACTCTTCACTGAGAATCTCTGTTTGGATGGTTCTATGTTGTTTGGCTCTAAATAAGGAAGATTCAGTGATTTCTGGATGTGAGGCCTAAATGGAGTAAGCAAACACTTTTTCATCTCTCTGTTTATGTTAGTCTTGGGTGTGTGTGAATTTGCAAACATGCATTCACCAGGCATCAAAACACGAAGGAAGAGAACACAGCAGCAGGAGGACCATGAATGGCTTCATTTGAATTGGTTTTTTTTTTGTTTTTGCTTATTTTAATTTTTTTTTTTTTTTTTTTTTTTTTTTTTTTGCGGTACGCGGGCCTCTCACTGTTGCGGCCCCTCCCATTGCGGAGCACAGGCTCCGGACGCGCAGGCTCAGCGGCCATGGCTCACGGGCCCAGCCGCTCCGCGGCACGTGGGATCCTCCCGGACCGGGGCACGAACCCGTGTCCCCTGCATCGGCAGGCGGATTCTCAACCACTGCGCCACCAGGGAAGCCCTGCTTATTTTAAAATTGTTTGTTTAGTCTTAAATGTGATAGCAAGCTCTTTTAGATAAGGAGTGAATAGATGAGACAGAAAAGTTTAAGAATATGGGATTTAGTGTAAATGTTGCTAAGCTTACCTCACAGGGAAAATATGTGGCTTAGGAGTAGATGCATTTCTAAATAAGTTTTTTGTTTTTTGTGTTTTTTGCACTGGGTAGTTTTATTTTACAGAGGGGCTAAGGGTTAGGGGGTGTCAAGAAGAGTGACATGGAGCAAGTCATTTCTATTATTATTTTTTTCGTTTACAAATACACTGAAGAAGCATGCAATGCTGCCAGCATTGGATGCAGTCCTGGGCCACAAGTCTGCACCTTCCTTTGCAACTGGTCCTGTGATGGCAGAACCTTTCATCTCGCCTTTATTGTTTACTATGACCCCTGCGTTATCTTCAAAATAAAGAAACACACCATCTTTTCTCCGGTATGACTTTCCTTGTCGAATTACCACTGCTGGATGTACTGTCTTTCTGAGCTCTGGTTTGCCTTTCTTGACGGTGGCCATCACCATGTCACCCATACCAGCAGCAGGAAGTCTATTCAGTCGTCCCTTGATCCCCTCCACAGAGATGATATACAGATTTTTGGCTCCTGTGTTGTCAGGACAGTTGATCACGACTCCAACCGGAAGACCCAGGGAAATCCGGAATTTCGCACCGGAGGACCCACCACGTCCTCGCTTCGACATCTTGAGCGCTGGACTCTAAATAAGTTTTTGAAGGCTTTCTCACCACAGTAAATCAAGTATTAAATATAGCTGGATATATTTTTGCAGTGGGAATTTGTAAGGCACTGGGACCGGGAAATTAATAACTTCAACAGAGAATATGGGTAGCAACAGACTCAGAGCTAAAGTCAAACACTTAGCAGAGCCCTCGTGATGCAGGGGGCAGCTGATGGCCATGACAACATGGCAAGGATAAGGTACTGGCTCTGTCAGCATGGTATAAGTTAGTACTTAATGTTGGTATAAGTGCATCCTGCTTTTAGTGATACTTGAATTAAAATTTTTGCAATTACAGTTTTCATTTGAATACTCTCATACAAAAATCACTCATAATTTAAGAAATTTATAAATTATTATTTTTTAAAAAGCACCCTAACTGAAAAGTTACTCCAGTGCATAAGAAGTCAGGTAAATATTGCAGTCAAAATTTGAAGCCATTTGGAAAACATGCTTAATAATTTTAATCGCAACAGCAGAAATATTTTTGGATGAAGCACTTAAATCTCTTCCTTCTCCTGGAAATCCTTTAAGATTAAGTGGATGGAAAAACAGATGAACAGTTACATGTACTGGTTGCCTAGTGAGACACAGTACTGAGTGAAAATCAGTGGCTTTCTCTTTTTCTGCTGGAGGACAAATTATTGTCATTCACTTATAACTAAAAAATATGTATCTGCATTTCATGGGTCTGGGGGGACTGTAGTGCACAGAAAAGGGAAAGATGGTCCAGACTTTTTGCAGTGATCATAGCTTCTCTTTGACTTAATTGGGTGCCAGAGTAATTCAAGGGCCAAAGCCAAAGAGGAAGTACAGTGAAGCATTTTAATAATGTGGTTTTGAGGAAACTGCCCTCATTAACCATATAGTGAGGTGATTATGCTGGGCTGGTTATCATTTTTTCGGGGAGACATGATCTGACCTGGCTTGTGTCCAGATCTTGAATCCCTCTATCAGAACTAAAATCTTAAGGGTTTCAATAAACATATCTTGGAAGCTAAGTTCCTAGGGATTTATCACTACTGGAATAAAACTGAGCTTTTACTTTTTGACAGACCTTGACAGAAATGCACAAGCACTTACAAATGTGTCTAGGGAACTCATTTTCTATGGAAAACACTAACTCAGTGAAATTATAACCCTCATTCTGTAACAACATGAAATGTTAAAATGGAAAATGTCAGTATGGTTAGTCTGGAATCAATGCAGTCACTGCTTAGAGGCAGTTCTGCTAACTTAGGTTCAAATGAAGGAGGTGAGTATTGTTTAATTGTTTGTAGTGTTTCTGAATAGCCATGGCTTTTGCAAACACTAGGATAAGAGTGTCATTGGATTCTATGACTTACTTCCAGCATTTGAAATCCTTTTTATAGTCTATGAAAAATATGCAGTATTCCTATTTCCTTGGGTAACTACCCACAGCATAAAAGGTGTAGAGGCAGTTTGCTAAAATACTTTGTTAGGAAGCAAAATTTATAAAAACAAAATATGAAAAACCATGTACAAAGGCAAACTTTCCCTATATTTAACCCACTTATTTTATAGTTTCTATTTTAAATGCTAACTATCAATAACTATTTCAGATATCCAACAACAAAATACATAAAAGTACCAGTAGTAATAGGGGGTTGTTAAATAAATATATAATGTAATTTTAGAACTCTGCATTCTTGTATAGATATTCAGTTCAACATTTTGGAAAGTGAGGTAGATATACACCTACTAATATAGTAAGATATTCAGTACATATCATTGAGATACAGAAAGTATGTTGAACAACAGCCTATAGAGTCTGGTTTTATTTGTATATATATTTATATCCTTTATAAAATTCTGATATACTAACAAACTATTGTCAGTGGTTGTCTTTGGGAAGTGGACAGTAATGGTAAGAGAAAGGGGTGATTTTACTCTTCAGTTTATATCCTTGGGAAAATTTGGACTTATTTTTTTAAGTGACTATTTAATAAAAATAATCTGGAAGAGGGATAAATTGGGATTTGGGATTAACAGATACACGGTACTACATATAAAATAGATAAACAACAAGGACCTACTGTAGAGCACAGGGAACTATATTCAATATCTTGTATAATGGCAAAGAATCTGAAAAAGAATATATATGTATATGTGTGTATGTATAACTGAATCACCTTTCTGTACTCCTGGAACATTGTAAGTCAACTATACTTCAATAAAAACAATAAAAAATAATCTGAAGCTATTTACAGATGATTCAAATGCATGAAAATCTGTTTTTTTGGCAAGAGATGAAAATACACCGATTGTAATTAGCTGGTTTTCTTTAGACCTTTTGAAACGAGGTAGGACCAAGCCAGTGGCTCTCAGTCAGGGATGATTTTGCAGCCAAAGGGACATTTGGCAACGTCTGGAGATATTTTTTATCATCACCACTTGGGGGTGTGCTACTGGCATCTAGTAGGTAGAGTCCAGTGATGCTGCTGAGTATCCCACAATGCACAGGGCAGCTCACCCCGCAAAAGTTTTATCACCCTAAAACGTCAGTAGTGCCCAGGTTGAGAAACTCAGAATTAGGCATTGGTGAAGCACCAGTGGGAAAGCATCCCGTGTCAGCAGCCTGTGAACACATGCGCTCATTTTCAGGACAGGCAATTCATTATGTCTGTGGCTTGTTTATCTTCTAGTGGAGATTTTCTAATTGATTTCATGAGATCTTAGAAGTAGATGGACATTACCAAGCAGAGGGATCAGTGCAGCTGTTGTATCTCTTGAAAGGCTGTGATTGCTGTTTTGGCAGGTAACATGGGGAAAAGGCTGCCGTTTGTTCTGTGCTCTGATGCCAGAGACAATTTTCTAGTTAGTTTTAAGGGATCGTTTCTTAGCTACAAGAATCATTAAACAAAGGATTGGTTACTAAGAGAATCTCTGGAGGTTTTGAAAAATTGGATAGATAATTTAAGGATATTCTGCCAAAATTAAGGGGATCAGCCACAAAATATTTTCAGGCTGCTTGAACTAGTTCCATCAATCTATGAATAACATAAACAGATGTTTAAAAGAAGTTATCATTTAAAGGAGCATTTTAGACTTCAAATTTGAGATTTTGTGATGTGTGTACTCTGATATACACAGAAAACCTTGAAAAATTCAATTGTCTATACCTCAACAAAGCTGAAAAAAACCCCAAACCAAAACAAAACAAAAAGAAAAACACAGCAATGTCCTGACAAAATCCAGGTACTCAATATCCCTTCGTGATCTTGTCTTAGCCCAGTTTCTCATTTTAAATCTTTTGTTAATGTTCTTTCTCATAGCTTATGCTGGGCCAGATGAATTGGACACTCAGTTTCCCAAGAATTATGCCTTTCTTATTGTCTGTCCTCATTCCTGTCTGACTGCAGAACTTGCACAGCATTGACCCGTGAACAGATGTTTGTGGTCCCCAAATGTGCCGTGCACACCGCCGCCTCCTTCCAGTGAAATGTGAGAGGGGCCTTGATGCCTCTCGGCAGTGTTCTCTCTCCCATGCACTCTCCCATCTCCTAGACGATTATTTCCTTCCTTCTCTCCTTGAGCCTCCAGCACCTCCTGAGGCCACCCGAGGAGCCTCACAAATGCCCGCACGGACCCCCCCCCTCGTGAGCTCCACCTCCTCCATGCCCCCTTCACGTTGTCTAAACCCAGTCCCTCCCCTGAGCTCAGCCTCCATCCCTCTCTCCTGCTTAGGGTGGATCCAGCGGTTCTCCCTTGTCTCTCAGCATCGTCCATCTTCACCTCTCTCCTGAAACATGCTCTTGTGTCTCCCTTCTTAAAAACAAGACAGAAGAAAACACACTTCTTTCCCCATGCCAAGTACATCCTCATTTCTCATCTCCCTTTTTTAGAAAAACTTGTCAGAAATTCTATACTGGTATCTCTGATTCAAGTTTTGGGTGTAGCTTTACTTCTAAAGATTTGGCGATCTATTGAACACAAGAGTAACCTTCCTTTATGAATTTGGGTTGTTGTGTTTGTAACAGGGAAGAACAAACCTGGCTCCATATTGGAGCTGCTTCTTTTACTTTAACCTTTATGTTCTATTGCTTTTGCTACAAGTTAATCACTAAAGGGATGTTGCCTACAGTTTAAAGTGTCCACAGTGGCCCATCTCTGGGAACCCTGCCTCCCATGCCTGAGTGTTAAGCTAAAATACTTGTGTTTAGCTCCCAGGAAACATTCTGACCAGGCGTACCTCTGAATGGCTGCAGGAAGGAAGACATTGACACATCCCCTCTCCAGAGTCTGGTTGGACCAGGAAAGGCTTACAACAACTTGTCACCTTTTTCACTTTACCTCCTCACCTCTCCCTCTTTGCTCTATAAGATAAACTAGCATCCAAACCCTGGGCAAGATGTTTCTTTGGGACATGAGTCCACCATCTTCTCTGTCTGCTATAAGACACTGATGAAAGAAACTGAAGATGACACAAACAGATGGAAAGATACATTATGTTCTTGGATTGGAAGAAATAATATTGTTAAAATGTCCATACTACCCAAGGCAATCTACAGAATCAATGCAATCCCTATCAAAATAACCAATAGTATTTTTCACAGAACTAGAACAAATAATTCTAAAATTTGTATGGAAATACAAAATACCTCAAGAAGCCAACACAGTCTTGGGAAAGAAGAACAAAGTTGGAGGTATTATGCTCCATGATTTCAAACTATACTACAAAGTTACAGTGATCAAAACAGTATGGTACTGGCACTAAAACAGACACAAAGATCAATGGAACAGAATAGAGAACCCAGAAAAGAATCCACACTTATATGGTTAATTAATCTACAACAAAGGAGGCAAGACTATAAAATGGGGAAAAGACAGCCTCTTCATTAAGTGGTGCTGGGAAAGTTGGACAGCTATGTGCAGAAGAATCAAACTGGAGTACCCTGTCACACCATGCACAAAAATAAATTCAAAATGAATTATAGGCTTAAATGTAAGACATGAAACCATAAAAAATCTAGAAGAAACCATAGGCTGTAAACTCTGGCATCAGTCTTAGTAATTTTTTTGAATATGTCTCCTTAGGCAAGGGAAACAAAAGCAAAAATAAACAAATGGAACTACATCAAACTAAAAAACTTTTGCACCCTGAAGGAAACTCAGCAAAGCAAAAAGGTCAGCTACTGAATGGGAGAAGATATTTTCATATGATATACCAGATAAGGGGTTAATATCCAAAATATACCAAGGACTCACACAACTCAACACCAAAAAACAAACAACCTGACTAAAATTTGGTAAAGGACCTGAATAGACATTTTCCCAAAGATGACATACAGATGGCTGACAGACACATCAAAAGATGTTAAACATCACTAATCAACAGGGAAATACAAATGAAAAACACAATGAGATATTCACCTCACACCTACCAGAATGACAGTCATCAAAAAGACTAACAATAACAAGTGTTGGCAAGGATATGGAGAAAAGGGAGCCCTCATGCACTGTTGGTGGGAATACAAATTGGTGCAGCCACTATGGAAAACAGTATGGAGATTTTTCAAAAAATTAAAAGTAGAACTACCATATGATCTAACAATTCCACGCTTGGGTATTTATCTGAAGAAAATGAAAACACTAATTAGAAAAGTGCACCCCTATGTTTATTGCAGCATTATTTACAATAGCCAAGTTATAGAAGCAACCTAAGTGACCATAAATAGATGAACAGATAAAGAAGATGTGGTACATATCTACAATGGAATACTACTCAACCATAAAAAAGCATGAAAGCTTGCCATTTGTGACAACTTGGATGAACCTTGAGAGTCTTATGCTAAGTGAGATAAGTCAGACAGAGAAAGCCATACTGTGTGATTTCATTTATATGTGGAATCTAAAAACAAACAAATGAACAAACAAAACAGAAACAGTTATAGATACAGAGGACAACAGATGGTTGCCAGAGGTTGGTGGGGGGTGGGGGGAAGAAATAGATCAGGGAGATTAAGAGGTACAAACTTCCAGCTATAAAATAAATGAGTCATCAGTGTGAAATGCACAGTGTGGGGAATAGAGTCAACAACTCTGTGACATCTTTGTATGGTGGCATAGCCTGACTAGGCTTATCATGGTGATCATTCTGTAATATACAGAAATATTGAAATGCTATGTTGTGTACCAGGAACTAACATTGTGTTTTAGGTCAATTATACTTCAAAAACAATCAAACAAACAAATTCATGGAGGAAAAAATCAGATTTGTTGTTACCAGAATTGGGGAGACGGGGTGAGGGGAGGGGGAATTGGATGAAGGTGGTCAGAAAGCACAAACTTCCAGTTTTAAGATAAAACAAAGTCCTCCAAAGCATCCTGGGACTGATCTTAGTATAATCAGCCACCAAATCTTTGTTTCCTCAAAGGACATGAGCCCTTCACAGTCCCATAGCAACTCTGGGGTCTACATATTGTCTATGGAACCACCAGACTAAGGAGCCTTCGTTGTTTTGTAGGGCAAGGGGAGGAAAGGAGGAAAGAAAGAGAAAATTAAAGGAAGAAAGGGATAAAGAGAGAAAAATTTTAAATTAAGACTAGCTTTTCAGTAAAGCTGGTGGTGGAATAATACTGTTTTTATCACAGCTGTACTTTGTTATCAAATGATGGTGAAAATCCTAAAGAGGGTTTAGATTTAGAATCTAGAATAAACATCTTCATTAACTGAGTAAATACAAACTTATTTTCCTAGATTAGCTAGGTTTCTCTAAATTGACAACAGATTAAATTGGCATGGGATTTATTTTTTTGGGGAAACAATAAACAAAACTTCGTGCATTCCGTGTGCATGGAATTCTTTCAGCCCACCAGTGCATACCCTATTTAGTATGCCAATATTGCAACTCCAGAATGTATATAATTTTCTGACTATGTTATTTTTTTTTTTTTTTTTTTTTTTTTTTTTTTGCGGTATGCGGGCCTCCCACTGCTGTGGCCTCTCCCGTTGCGGAGCACAGGCTCCGGACGCGCAGGCCCAGCGGCCATGGCTCACGGGCCCAGCCGCTCCGCGGCATGTGGGATCCTCCCAGACCCGGGCACGAACCCGCATCCCCTGCATCGGCAGGCGGACTCTCAACCACTGAGCCACCAGGGAAGCCCTGACTATGTTATTTTTAAAGAGTTAATAGAGTTTCCAAATGTGCATTTAATTTGCACCAGAAAGTAATTTATTCAGTGGAAAGACATTACTTGGTCCAACTAAAGGTGAATCACTTGTCTTTTCATAAATGTATTTGTTTTTAGCTTTCTGTGATCTGTGGTTAAAACATTTCTTGTCATATCAGAAGCCATTAGCATGGTTTATATATAATGTATATTTGCAAAAAGAGCCCATTTTCAGTCATGTATCTCAAGTTTAGTACTTGAGTCAATAATTACCACAAGAATGGTATAATGTATTCTGATTTCAAAGACGTTCTGCACAAGCTATTTTTCTAGATAGTGTGACTATGGGTCTGCAGTGTTTAGGGAGATTAAAAATGTGTTGAGGGTTGAAAGTATCTTGATGCATTTTCAATGGTGCACCTTAAATTTTCAGCACCATTTCACCCTATGCTTATTGTGCCATTCCTAAAGGAAAATCCTAGAAATGAAGTCATCAGGGTACACCTGTGCATCAAACTTACCATGGGTAGTGTTACTCATTAAAATGTAAATGTGTTAAAATAGAGTAAAATTATATTCTTATAGTTATTAGGTTTTGGACCTAGGAACACAGTATTTAAAATTATTTTTATATATGCTACTTCTCCACTGTTGGGGGGTTACAGCTGCTGAGTAAAATCTCTTGAGTTGTTAAAATCTCTTGACTGGTCTAATACTTTCTTAGTTAACAGCCCTGCTTTGCAAAGTTACTTATTGATTGAAGAGGATGGACTGTACCTCGAGATAGTCAGTATCTTCTATTTGATTCAAATGACCATGTATATGGACACTTCGTCCACCTACTGTCCGTCATTGTACACTCCTTTGTTAACTGTGTTTTCTGTTATTATTTTAAAGATTTATTTATTTATTTATTATTTATTTTATTTATTTTTGGCTGCATCTGGTCTTAGTTGCAGGATCTTCCTTGAAGCATGTGGGATATTTCATTGCGGCACGCAAGTTCTTCGTTGTGGTGCGTGGGCTTCTCTCTAGTTGTGGCGTGCGGGTTTTCTCTTCTCTAGTTGTGGCGCGCAGGCTCCAGGGCGCGTGAGCTCTGTAGTTTGCGGCACGTGGGTATTAAACAAAAACTTTGTGTTGTATTCTACATGTATTTTGTATATTTCATATGTATATTTCCTAGAGAAAATGTACTCGGGTTCTAGGAAAGCAATGTCAAAAGCAGCAGCCAACGTGTGTTGGCCTCAGCCGCTTCCTCTTTAGAGACGGAGAGCAACCTCCACACTTCTTTAGGGCTTGCTTTCAGTTTCTCACATTCTAGACTATTTTGGGTAAGTTGCCAGAGTTACTTCCTAAAGAAAAAACTCTTTATATCATTCTGTGCCAAACCTCCCTTCCAACTGCTTATGCATTAAGTCTGAAGTCATTCTTGAGTGTGGCTCACAAAGGCTTCCTGGTCTTTCCAGGGAGCTCCTCCAACTGCATCTCCCAGCCTGTCCTGAGCCCTACTCTTAATGTCTCCACCCAACTCCTCCTAGTTTTCCCATGTCTGGCCCCGCCCACGCTCCACCTGTGCCTGCCCTGCCTCCACCTCTTCCCCCGGAAGCAGTAAGTGGTAGATATGAATTGAGTTCAACTTGCTTGGTCAGTTTGCTCATCTGTCCCGTAAAATGAGAGATAATATACATAACTCTGCACCATGATTTTGGTGTTAGTACTGTGAGTGGAAAGAACTCAGATAAATGTGAATTCACGTCCTGCATTAAGCACTTAGGAGCCTGTAATCTTGGCAAATTCCCAAGTCGCTTTGAGACTGAGTCCCTCCTCCGGTGAGGGGTGGAACCATCGCCCTTCATGGTTCATGGGAGGATTTAATCAGACAACACTTTCAAGTGTTATCATTTAATCAGACGTCAATACGGTAACTGACTCACAACTTTAGGAATAACATAACATAAATAATTCATGTTAATCATCAGACTATGGCAACTTTGGCCTAGCACATTTCTTGTATCTAATTACATGATCAGTCATACTAAAAACTTGCAACAATTTCCCCAGGATGAATTTAAAAGTAGTACAGCTTCATTGGAGACGTGTGTTTGTGATGGTGCAGCTTCTAGGTAGGATGGGAGCATCATGACAGAATACTCTTTGTTCCTCTTATTTATCACAAACTCTGTTGTTTAAGACATTCCATCAGAAAGGAGTTGTGGAAGAAAGTTAATAGATAAACACAATTTTTCACAATTTGAATGACATTTCTAGATTTTGATGTTTTTGTCTATAATATTGTAATTAATGTAGGTTAGAACAACAGGAAAAGAAAGCACTAGGTAAAACGCAGGGAAAAGAGATTGAGAACAAAAATCACACAAAAGGTAGGTGTAAGTGAAATAAGAGGAACCAGTCTGGGTAACAGAGTGGAAAGTGGGAGGAAATAGCACAGAAGGAGCATAGGATTTTGAGTCAGAATCCAAATGGAGTGGGCACTTTTTTGGGTGATTAAAAAAAACCTACCAAAGATACCCCTCTGATAAAGTGAATAACCATATTTACTACCATTATGAAAGTTTTGCAAATTCTTATTTTTCCTTAGAAGTTTCTTAAAAGTGGGAGTAAACATGTATGTTCATTAGTGTCCACGTAACACGGTTGGAAATACAGCTAAATATTTCATATTATATATTTTGTGTATTCTCAAAGAGTTCATATTTTACTAATGTATGTCATTGTAATTATTACGTCGAACGTCTGTGGCTTTGCATTTATAATTCCTGCTTGTCAAATGCTCCATGCTTTTAGGATGTATCCAAATATACTTCCTTCTTGGTTATTCTTTTTTTTTTTTTTTTTAACCCCTCCCCACTCATAGGAGGCAGGTGGATTGTACTTCATTGCTCAGGGAGTGTAGAGCTAAGAAGAACCTTTGTAGAAGAGTCATCTGCCAAAAATAGCCAGATGCTTGAGAGATAATATTTTTGAAACTTGGTATGCTTTTTTGAATTTGAGCATCTTGGCTTGACTATCAACACCAAATACTGAAGGACACAGAGCATTGAGCCTTTCCACAGCCTGTAGGGAAGGTCAAGCTTGCTTCCCTGAACTTGGTGATGGCTGCGTGTGACAACCTCCTGTCCGCATGGAATTTAGAGCTCCTTAGGGGCAGGACGAGGTGGGGATCACCAGAGAGTGGGGCTGCCCAAGCAGAGGTGGTTAGAATCTGAGATTCTAACGTGCACCCCAAGGAGAGGGCATGACTCTGGCGGAAGCCACATGCTCTGCACGGCTCCAGGGCCCGGGCGGCTGTGGGTCTGAGTCAGCCCCACATCTCCCTTGCTTCCCGACACAGGAGGGAGGACCCTTGAGGTTTCCTAGGCTCTCCTGAGAAGGCTGGCTAGGAGCAGACAGTCCGTGTGAAGCGGCCTCTTGCTTGGGTGGCAAACATGGGTTATCTGGCCGGGTAGCCGGAGAAGGTGGAAGTGTTCACATGCTTGGGTAGGTGCCGATTCCCATGCCCAGAAGAACGAGTAACATCTCACGAGAAGCTGGCAAAGTTACACAGATAATTCATCTCTCTACCTGCCCCCTCACGTGGATGTTTCCGAAGCTGCCCTCGAACCTAAAAGCTTTTGGGCAGAGTTGGAAAAGGGTGGAGCAGGTAGACAATTCTTAAGTGATTTAGATTGTATTTTTTTAAAAGTGCCTGATTTTTAAACCAAGCTCTTTCGAATGAGCAAGTTTATCGTACTGCTATATTATGCAGGAGTCACGAGCTCTGAGTTGAGTCACAGAAACATAAAATTTCATTTTCTGCACATCTGACTGTTGAATTAAGTAAACAAGGAGCCCCTTAGATGGAGGTGGCCCTCAAGCCGTGGCAGCAGAGGTAAGCAACCAAAACCTAAGCCCATAAAGCCCTCAAGGTCATGAAACCAAAGAGCTGGGACAACCGATCAGAAACAGCTGACTAACCTCTAAGCGGTAGCCAAGCAACAATTTCCTCACTTGGCCTCTGCAACTTTCTCTGTATGTCTCCTACTTCCCTTTCCAGTTTGGTGCTGTTCAATTCAAATCCATTTTGCTCACATAAACTATGAAAAATTTTAATTTGCCCCAGTTGATCTCTTAACATGAGATTTGTGGCCTAAAAGTATGGAAATTTGATATTATATACGATATCTGGTTTGGGTATACTTAATACTAATGATGGAACAAAACTGTTGGAGTGTGTGTGTGTGTAATAGTTTATAACATTTCCCAACACCCTCAAACTTCATGACAGAGAATGCTGGCATTGCCTTTTGACCTTCTTCTGTGAACTCCTCCTCCACCATGGGCATTCTGAGGGAAAAAAGGGGCAAAGAATGTTTTCTCCTGAAAAATGAGTCAGAATAGAAAGGAAACTTTGTGCCCAAGAACAGCAGAGGAGTGTAGCAGGAGTGGAGGCTGAGTGATGGGGAAATGAGAGGAAGATGGGGGTCCAGGCGGCCTTGGATTGGACAGCAATTGGGGTATAAAGAGGCAGAGGCTCCTGGGCATGGAAGACAGATGGACAAGAAGGGAGACCATGGGGTTTGATGAGACTCCTTTTAGGAGATCATGTGTAAGGGGCTTTCTTTAACTCCTTTCAGAGGCCTGGATAAGGGTGGATGCCCTTGTTCTAGATGAGTGTCTTTACCTACGAACCCACTCCAGGCCTGTACCACGTATAACGGCTTTAAAGGGTCACACTAACATCATCACCAACACATACACCTTGTCGTGTTCCTTCCCCGTCTACATCACGGCCAGCTGGGTGGTTTCATCTCTGAGGGTTCGCTTTCTGTCTGCAAACACGCTTTTTATTCCATACCACGTGGCATCATTCTTTCTTTGCTCTGCAACATGCGCCTTGTTAAATTCCATTCTTGATCAGTCCTCCATTCATTCTCCACTTGTCTATTAAGGCATTCATGATGACTATTCCACAGGCAAACTGTTGGGGGGATACAGTAATAATAACATGCTTGGCCTTGACCTATCTGTTCTCATTTTAATTTAATAATTCTAGCTCACGTTTATACATGTCTATCTAGTAAGATATACATTATATCTGTCTTAGATTCTGAACTAAGGAACTTCAGAGGTAATGACTGGAACAGATCATGAGATTATATGGAAACTGCTACATAAACTAGCTTAGAAACGTTGAAAAAAGATGCCTAAGAGCCAGCAGCACTACAAAAAGATTTGTACAGGTTTTTGGGGTTTTTTTTCCGATTAAACTGGATTTGATGAACAAATGAGTTGCCACATTATTTCAGGTCAACACTGGGGACGAATGCTCAGTTGCTGAGAAAAGTTGCTGAACTTCAACAAACAAAAACTCTCCCTTTTTCCAGGGAGCACAGATTGTTGTGCTGTGAGCTCAGAAGATCATGGGTGAGGACTGCACCCAGAAGGGCAGAAGTAGCAAATCTATATTTAACGTGGCCACACCAGCCGCATCTCCTGATCTTAACACGAAGAGGGGGGTTAAGTGGAGGTCAGGAGAAGCTAACAGCCTGACTGCTGACGTCTTCTCGTCTAAGTTTGAAATGTGTGAGAACGCAGAAACATTTATAAACCATGAGGCAGTTTTGCAATTTCCAACAAATCGGCCACAGCTAAGAGAGTCAAAATGGCAAATCTTCTGGACCATTAAAAATGAGTCAAACATTTCCAGCCTACTCTGGGAAAAACCTATTAAAATATCCAAAGACTGGGGTAAGCAGCAGAGGATGAGAGAAGAGGTTGAAAGAGAAAGACGAAGATCAGAGGCTTTGTGAGTGAACTCGATGGTGGTGTGACTGGTGTTCTCAGCGCCCGACGCACCTCAGAACTCAATCAGTTATTTCACTAATTTATACTTGTAGTATGTGTCCTGCGTGAAGGCTTCCAAAAAAGCCCTTCTCAGCTTCTCTGATTTCTCCCAGTACATCCAGGTACACACATTTATAAATTTTGTTCAGAATGTGTCAGTTCATGTCCATTTACATATCTTGGTCTGTAACATTTTAATCTGAAATCTGTAAAGAAAGATGTATCTGTTGAAATGGCCACAACTACAGAAATTTGCAGGGTCGTAACTTCCTTAACACCGCAAGGATCAGGTATTGGAACCATCTCACTAAATACTGCAGAATTAGCCAAAAATGTCCATGAATCCCGGTAACGAACTGCAAAATGCGGGTGGGAGGATGGGGTATAATGTGCATATTGTGTGTTTAATAGACATCTGTCCTCTGTGAAAGTGCGAATTCGTGAGGAGGGCGTCTTAGGGAGAAGAGGTGGGTAGAAATAAGAATTCTGGTTGCAAGATTTGGAGCCAAGATATCTCTTGTGTGGATTTTGTCAGGAGGGGCGGTGAGCCTAAGGAATAGAGAGGACGGTTCAGATAAAAAAAGGGGAGGGCTTCCTTGGTGGCGCAGTGGTCGAGAGCCCGCCTGCCGATGCAGGGGACGCGGGTTCGCGCCCCGGTCCGGGAAGATCCCACATGCCGCGGAGCGGCTGGGCCCGTGAGCCGTGGCCGCTGAGCCTGCGCGTCCGGAGCCTGTGCTCCGCAACGGGAGAGGCCAAAAAAAGGGGGAGAAGGAGGAACTGGTTGATTAGAACTGGGAATCCAAATTTGGGCCGCTCGGGGGCCAGGAGGAGAGATGCTGCTGAGACTCTACGGGGGAGGGATGAAAAGGAGGAGAAAGTGAGCGCAGAGCAGGATGGGAACTTGAAGGAAGTGGGAGAGCCCCCGAGGAGACTTGCTTACCTTCCGCTTTATCTCTCCATGCCTGGAGCCGAAATGCAAAGACAGTCTCACCCCCCATGAAAAGTAGGACGGTGGACTTGGCCTGGTAGCCAAGAGTTTACTACCAGCGTGGGCTTTACTTGCGACTGAGGAGTGAGTTGTGAGTGCGTTTGGGGAGCATCGCGCAGCAGCGGAGACGCCTTGCACGGCTTGTGTAAGCGTCCCTTCCAGCCCCGCTGCACTGGAAAACGCGTGAGCCCGTCTCAGGAACTGTTGTCTGTGCTGCGGCGAGGCAGGGGAGGGGAGCCGGCGTTCGGGCCTCTATTCATAGGAGCAGAGTCTCACCTGCGCCCCGGCTCTCTGGTACCAGCCTCGGCGTAGACGCAGAGACAGAAGGCACTGATTTGGGGGGTGGAAGGGAGGAAGGGGTTATGGGAAGGGTTAAACACATAGGTATTTGGTGCCCAAGCTATTGGAGGGTACGATAGAGAAAAGAAAGCGCCTGTCTTGAAACGAGAAGCAGTGAGATTCTGATCGTCTACCAACTAGTCCCGGGACGTAGACAGTTTTCTCCTGGACTCCTACATGGCAAGCTCAGTCTCATTCCAGCAGCACGCGCCCAAGGCCTCTTTCACTTTAGCGGGACACCCCAGGGGCCCCATTCATTTATCAGCATATGGCGTGTGATGAAAACGCTCTATCTCTAAGGACAAGATAGCTGTCTGGGGAACAGCCTGGGAGCGAGGGATGCAGAGAGTGGAAACCCCCAGGGACTCTGAATTTACTCTGACAATTTGAAAAGCTCCTTTCCTTAAACTTGGACCTGAGCGCAAGCATGGACTTGGGAAGGTGTCATTGGGACCCTTCTCTCCTCTGCCCAGTCTATCCTTGGTTGAGAATATGTTTATCTGCCAGGCAGGGTGTGTGAAACATGATGACACAGGTCAGGGTATTGCCAAATCTTAATTTTTTTTTTTTTTTTTTTTTGCTGTACGCAGGCCTCTCACCGCTGTGGCCTCTCCCGTTGCGGAGCACAGGCTCCGGACGCGCAGGCCCAGCGGCCACGGCTCACGGGCCCAGCCGCTCCGCGGCACGTGGGATCCTCCCGGACCGGGGCACGAACCCGCGTCCTCTGCATCGGCAGGCGGACTCTCAACCACTGTGCCACCAGGGAAGCCTCCAAATCTTAATTTTTGAGGCTAGGATTTTGGTGGATAAAAATGTAATAACCACGGGTTTAATAACCCCAGTCTAGCTAGGTTCTTTCTATTTCAAGGTGATGTTTTACCCTTCTGATTTTTCTTGCCTATCCTGTCCATCCTGTCCTACTGGAGACCCACTTTTAAAAGTGAGTAAAGGATAATAAAGCTGAAAACAAAAGGGAGAACAGGTATCTGGCCTCATGAAAAATGAAAAATGAGGCTGTTGTACACTGTGAGCTTTACATTTCCTTTGAACTCAAAAAAGTCTAATTTTATAAAACTTAAAAAGTACTTGACAGACATAAGAGGAAACTGTTTCATCAAATTACAATTCACTGAGGACTCAGACTGCTGGAGACGGACAAAGATTCATATAATGTTTCTTTAAATGAATTAGTTAAGAATCAAGAGAAAACACTGTGTACAGCGAAATGGTTTTTCAGTGGATTCGAGCATGAAATTGTGTGACCTTCAAGCAGACACTCAACCCTCTACCAAAAAACAAAAAGGATGATTTAAAATCTCAACTGCCTTCTAAAAGGGGTGAACCTTACTATTAGAGAATATATCAGATTATCTGCTGTCCCTTTTCGTAACAAATCACGTGGGCACCTTGACTAAAGGTGGGTCTGGATTTTGGGTTTAGAGACAGGGGCTAAGGAGAGAGGTCTGTGTTGTTCTTCACTATAGAATGAGAACTTGAGCTCCTGGGGCAACGTGGGTAGGGGGCAGGTTGAGGAGGAAGGATGGGGAGGGAGAGGGGGACAGAGGAGCTGGCAGAGTGACCAGAGGTGACCAGAGTCCAGGGCTCCGTGTGGCCTGGAACGGCCAGTGAAAAAGCCGAGGGTCCCCCTCCCCCAAAATAATCTTTACATTTTTGGGGGAGCACTGAATATTTTTAAAAGACATATTCATTATTATAGAAAACGTAAGAAATAAGTTGGCTCTAGTTAATTCAGGTAATATTGAAATAATTATAAAATCTATTTAACAGAAAATCAAATCTCCAAATTATTATAAACTACAACTATTTTACAGGAAAATGTCAATTCCTAACACAAATAACCAGTGATCCCACTTAATACTGTCCTTTTTTCCGCTCAGCATTTTACCTTTGCTGTGATAGACCATAAAAACTAAATTTGGAATACTCACAACTTGCCCCTGTTTATTTCCAAAGAAGGAAACAGCTTTTGGTTTCAGTGATGGAGCCTAGTTATTCCGACCAGGGTGATGGGTGGGGATGCAGAGCTGTGAAGAGGAGAGAGTGTTGGACCACTGCGCGTGAGACAGGAAATAGGGCTGCTGCGACTGTGGACGCGACAAGGGGAGAAAATATCCAGGGGGCGGGAGAGGTGAGCTAAGATGAGAATGAAGTCACTATGTACTGGTACTTCCTGTGGGTAAAGCTCTGTGCCATGGGCCGTAAGCAAAAGTGCTTTCCAAGCAAAATCCTGGAACCAGTACAGGTTGAGTCTAATTTTCTATTCATTCGCATTATTTACACATCTATCTTCATTCATCCATCCCCGGTGCACGATGAGAAGTGTATGTAAAGCAGATGGTACCGGCCCATAGGAGGACATGCATAAATACAGAGCATGGATTTCTCAAACTTCCCTGGGGTGAGGACAGCCTGCTCTAGTGGAAACTTTGTTTATGTTTGGATTTACCAGTTCTGTGACCTTGGGCTCGTCAATATTTCTCTATTGCTTAATCTCCAAAATGGAAAAATATCTAACGTGCTTAATTAAAGGCCCGTGAGCTTGATGAGGGGATCTGTTCAGGTCCGTTTTAATTCTAAGATATTGTAGCTTTAGAAAGCATTAGCACTGAATCATGTTTTACTAGCGCAGGCCATTCAAGGACACAGACTTGGATTTAAAACTCTTTTGCAACACTTACTAAGGGGTGATGCCAGGCTTGTGACTTAATATTTCTCATTTTCTGTTTCCTATTTTGTAAAGTGAGAATATCCCTTAAGGTTGTTACAGGGATAAAGTCAGATCATGTTTGTAAAGCATTTAGCACAGTTTGTGGTCCATGGAAAGCTCTCGATAAATGGGAGACATAACGACCAACCACATCCATAACCACAGTCCTAGAACTTGACACTAAAATGGTATAAATGTGTACAGTTTGTTTGTTGGGAGATTTTTGATTTCTGTTTCAAGCTCCTTACTAGTAACTGGTCTGTGCAGATTATTTTCATTGATGGATGAATGCATAGAGAAGATGGGGTATACATCCACAATGGATACTACTCAGCCATAAAAAGAGAATGCAGTCCTGCCATGGATTACATTTACAGCATGGATAGATGTGGAGGGCGTCACACTAAGTGAAGTAAGGCAGATGGAGAAAGTCAAATACTGTATGATTTCTTTCATATGTGGAATTGAAAAAACAAAGCAAACAAATGAAGTAAAACAAACTCATAGATACAGAGATTAAATGAGTGGTTGCCAGAGGGAAGGGGGTTGGGGGCGGGTGGGTGAAATGGGTGAAGGGTGTCAGCTGTATGGTGATGGATGGTAACTAGATGTGGGGTGGTGACCACTCTGTAGTGTATACAGATGTTGAATTATAATGTTGTACACCTAAAATTATATAATAAAAAATGCTGATTTTTTCAGACAAAAAATAAGCCTAACTAGAATACCCAACTCCAGGCATTTCAGTTTAACAGGTTTGTCTAATGTGTGAAATTAAGCTTGCAAAATGATTTAGTTCACAGATGTAATAATTTGTTTATCTTTATACAGATGATGGTGCTGCATTTTCACAGACTTGTTAATTTTCTCTTTGAAACGTCAAGATGTGATTCCAAATTCATAGTAAGAACAATATAAAATTGTTAGCAACCTTAAAAAATATCAGGTGAACTGTTAGATACTCTGTAGTCTGCATATTGGAAAGTTTTTTCTTCCATCTTTTGGAGGTGGGTAAATATGCCAGTATTCTCCTGTTTCATGTACTAAAGTTCTGGTTTTTGTGTACTGATGGTTAGTTCAGGAAAGGCTCTTCCTGTCCCCTTCCTCGTGGTTAGAGAAGACAGTTGCTAGAAGATATGCCAGTACTGGGACCCAAGGCAAAGACCAGGTGGTCTTGTAAGTAGCCACTTGGAATCCAAAAGTGAGGACCTTCCCAGATGGGTTGGGCCTTGGCAAAATACTAAAATGGATCAAGTTCATGTCTGGGCCCTTCTATTTCCTATTTCCTTACTTATTCCCTGCCTAAACAAAGTGTTAAGTAAAATGATTATTTTTTGCTTGATGATACCATTTAAGTAATGAGTAAAGCATGTGATGATAAGGACTTAGGATACATTTCTTCCAGGGGATTGTTCTATAGCTTTAAATTCTGCACTAGTTTAGACTCACAAGAAGTGGCAGAAATAGTACAAGAGGTCCCATATACCCTTCACCCAGCTTTCCCTAATGGAACCATCTTATCTAACTGGAGTACATTATCAAAACTCAGAAATTAACATTGGCACAATACAGCTGATTAGACAATAGATGGAGGAATTTTTTTAAGAATAAAAAATTCTCAAGACTGAAAGGAAATCTTTTCTGAATCGTAATGTCATCCCTCTCTGTGCACCCCTAGGTTTTTGCCCTTGTCTCACGGTTTGGTGACCCTAGATAACTTTCTCTTTCCTCCACTCTAACCCTTCAGAGCGGGGACCATGCTGTAGACACCCTTTAGTCTTATTGCTTAGTAAAGTAACTGGCATTTGATAAATTTTTTTGGTTCAAAGGGTGACTGATGATTGCTTAGGTCTATAAAGGGCTTTCTGTTTTCAAAGCCCTGTGGTATACAGTATCTCTACTGAGAATGTTCACAGTCTGGGAGGAAGAGCGTAGACTACGAAAGCATCCAAATCTTGGCATTTATTAGCTTGAGTCTTGTGACAAGGTACTGAATGTCCTTGGTCGTTCCTTCCTCATGTGCTTAATTGTATCTACCTAATAGAGTTGTTCCGAAGATCCAAGGAGGTCACTTAACGTAAAAAAGAACCGGACACAAGGGCTCTGGGCGGTGGATAGGGTAAAAGACTTTATTGCCGTTTTACAAACTAAGGCTCAGAGGGTAAGTCATTGCGGAAAAGTATAGAGCTAGTACAGGGCAGTGCTGTCAAGCACCTTAAATCTTCCATGACAGCACACTGTCCTTTCAAGGCAACAGGCGAGCGGGGTGACAAACGAACCACTAACAACAGCCACGGGGTTAGTTAAGGAGATTTAAGACATTGTCATTATGTGGTTGACTTCTGCTATACGCCCAGGAAATCCTCTCATTGGTGGGGCTTCATGATGGGATGAACTAACTGGTGAGTCATGGGTGTGGGTTGCTGGGTTGGGCGCCCCTGTCAAATGCCCCTCCAGCCCACCCACCCTGTTGACAGCATGTAGCCAGGAGTCTTGCTTGCCCAGTTCTGCTTCTGGAAGGCATGGAGGGAGGAGGACTTGGAGTTCCTGAGTACTCACAGTGCATTATCAACATTTTAAAAATGTCCAAAGATAGATTTAAAAAGTTGGAGGGTTTGAACATTATCATCTTCATCGCTATTACCTATTTCCTGCTCATGAAGATAACTTTTTATTGACAAAAGAGAACATAGAACATTTTACTAAAGATAGAACATTTTTACCCAATGACTGGTAACACATTAGCCAAATTGCTTCTCTACCTGCCCTGAATACCTTTTACATTCCCTTGAATCCCTCACCCTAGAATGCCTATTTGGAAGTATTCCTTTGGCTTATTCGATCTGCTCATTTTATTGAAATGGGAGAGGAGTTAGAAGAATATGTTATGGATTTATGAAGGTGTTGGCTGCGAAAGTCAAAACACTTGGATTGTATTAGAAACATTCAGTTTTTGGTGATGGTGTACACTTTGACTTTTCGTCCTCTAGTTAAAAAATGGGAATGTCAGCAATCAGATCAGAGATGAAGAAAGGTAGGAACTAGAATGTTTCTAAAGGATTTGGAGTCATTTCCTTGGTTACATGCAACCCCACATCTTCGACTGACAAGGTGAGGTGTACTAAGAGGTCAGGAAGACTGGAGATACAGGAAAAAAAATCACTTTGGTGCAGTGCATGCCATCAGAATCGAGACAGTTAGGACTGAAATTTACTTTGAGATATTCTTCAATTGAATGTTTTAGTGTAAATAAACTTCTGCAAACTTTTAAGAGACAGAGAAATGGAAACATGCTTGTGAATTCTAAATTTGTTACAGCTTAATAATTCCCAGCATCACAAGGTATGAAAGGGACCCAGAAAGTTTTCCTTCTTGATTTGCTTTGACTTTCCTCATCATGTATTACCTAAGAAACAGAAATCTTATTTCTGTTTACCTAATAAACTTTCAATAAGGTTTAATGAAGAACAACTCTTTCCTTTGATTAAAAAACAGATTTTCTGAAAATAAAACATGTATACGGAGAGGAAGCAAAAACTGTCATGATAGCCAAAGTAAAATGCCCGTTTGGACTCCTCGTGTGTCTGTGGTTTTCACCGCTTTCTGCTTTCCCTGGTTTATCTTTCAAGGAATAGTGAGAAACTGTGCTAAAAATAAAAAAAAGGAGTTTTCTGAATGCATCTTTCCCTAAGGAGGCGTACCTATGATACAGATCACAAAGGGCTAGGATAATGAAGCGTTATAAACACCCAGGAGCCGGGAGCAAATGTACAGACCTCCCCAGGATGTGTCAATGGGCACATTCCTTGAACACAATCTCTTTAAGGACCACTCCTCTTGAAATATACCATGGCTTATAAAACAATTGTTAATATCAAACCAGTTGGTTATTACGAAGCGTAGGTTTACATGGCATGTTAGTATCCTAGTTTTTAATATAAATACCAGAAATGTATTCAGAGGACTCATTCTGAAGTGAGATAACAGTTTTATCAGAAAAAGCAGTTGCACCTTAAAAGCATACATGTCAGTAATAAACATTTGTACTTTTGATTATTTCATAAAATCCTAAGGTAGACAAAATTAAATGCTGAGCATACTTACAATATTTTCCAAAAATCAAGATGTAGAGGAAGACAGGACCAGATGTCATTTCCTTCCCTCAGAGAAACTGATTAATGAAAGTGAATACAATTTGGTCCTGGCTTCTGAGGCTCATCGGCTCACCGTGGTGGTGGTGTGCTATTTCTGTCTGCAATCTTAGCGGCTACAAAGCAGCTACTCCCCCTCCTCTCCCCTTGACTCTCCCTCTCTCTTTCCATTCCCTCTTTTTTCTTTCTCCCTCTCTCAGAATCTCTCCTCCCCACCCGCCTTCTCCAAGGTCTTAATATCCTTCTTTACACACACACACACACACACACACACACACGCGCACACACACACACACACACACACACACACACACAGACAAAGCTGAGCAGGGATGAAAAGTTTCAGACAGAGACACACAGGCTCTTCTTGTTGAGTCTAAACATCATGCTTGCATGTGCCCTGTGACAGTCCACAAAGGAGGGTGTGTATGAACTCTGACAAATGTCTGAACTGATCAAAGTCATGCAGAGAGACAGAAATCGAGCTTGGAGATACATCACAAGCCCAAAGTGTTTTTTCCCCTACGACGTGGGACTGGGAAACGAACAGAACTACACAGGGCAAAAATGCCTTTGTGGAATTAGCTATAAGGCAAAAATTAAAGTGTAACTTCCAGAAATCTTTTATGAACTGTCTGAGTTTAGGCATTTGAAGGATAGGATATTGTTCAAAGGACAATCTCATAGAGCATTGTGGGTGGTCACTAAATGGCAGCCGTTCATAGCATGATGACTTCTATTATTTTTAGCAGTGGGGGGAAAAAGCATGTAAATGTAAAGCACATTTGCATGGAATGCATTTTCTTTTTTATTTTAATTTTTATTGAAGTATAGTTGATTTACAATGTCATGCTAGTTTCAGGTGTACAGCACAGTGATGCAGTTATACATATATGTGTATATGTGTATATACATACTATTCTTTTTCAGATTCTTTTCCTTTATAGGTTATTACAAGATATTGAATAGATAGGGGCAGGACAGGAATAAAGACACATACATAGAGAATGGACTTGAGGACATGGGGAGGGGGAAGGGTAAGCTGGGACGAAGTGAGAGGGTGGCATGGACATATATACACTACCAAATGTAAAACAGATAGCTAGTGGGAAGCAGCCGCATAGCACAGGGAGATCAGCTTGGTGCTTTGTGACCACCTAGAGGGGTGGGATAGGGAGGGCGGGAGGGAGGAGATATGGGGACATATGTATCCATATAGCTGCTTCACTTTGTTATACAGCAGAAACTAACACACCATTGTAAAGCAATTATACTCCAATAAAGATGTTAAAAAAAAGATATTGAGTAGCGCTCCCTGTGCTATACAATAGGTCCTTGTTGTTTATCTATTTGATATACAGTAGTGTGTATCTGTTAATCTCAAACTCCTAATTTATCCCTCCCCCAAACTTTCCCCTTTGGTAACCACAAATTTGTTTTCTATGTCTGTGGGTCTATTTCTGTTTTGTAAGTAGGTTCTTTTGTGTCATTTTTAAAAGATTCCACATATAAGACAAATATCCTATGATATTTGTCTTTGTCTGGTTTACTTCACTTAGTACGATAATCTCTAGGTCTATCTATGTTGCTGCAAATGGCATTAGGAATGCATTTTCTTTAAACCAGGCTATATCATTCTTATTTTGCAGCAGGATCATTGATTGCTAGAACAAAGGGTAGCACTTTGACATGAGAAATTTATTTGTGAAGTTAGTCTCCTAACCACTCTTCATGTAGAATCTATTTAAATTACTTGACTTTATATCATTGACTCCAATATATCATTGACTCCTATTTCTAAATGGTGGCTATACGGTTATACTGACACTGCTTTTCTTTTTTCCTGTAGAAGTAATTAATACCATGAAATGAGAAATGAGGTATATGAATTCTCACAATTCCTTATTCATTCAGCAGATTTATTTAATGAAAACCCCATTCTTTTGGTAGAAATGTTTATGGTTAACTGGATTTGAGTGCTCATTTCATGTTCAATAAGCGTTTCTTAAAGGTTTATTATTTATAATAATACTAGAATTGTTTTAAGTGGTTAATAATTTAAACAATTATTCTAGAAATAGTGCTTCCTGGAAGGATGCTATGGGACATGTCAAGGGCAGACGCATCAGAAGCTTCTCAACAGTAAAGCTGAGGAACTTGCTTGGGGAAGTGTCCAGCATAAAGTATGCTGTTAATACAGAGGTTTTCAATACAATCCTGTTATTATTTTGTCAGCTTTGAACATTTTGCCTGATGTCACAGACATACACAATTGACCAGCAGCCAGGAAATACTCTTTAGCAATATATACTTGCAATGTATTTTTAATCTCAAATTATCCCTGCAAAACTTCAAAATAATTTCTCATTTCATTAAGATGATATTAGATTTTGGTAACATAGCTATTTACCCTGAGGAACAGTTTTAGGCATTTGATTTTTCAGGATAACACTTTTTTCTTACTTCTAGCAAAGACGGTGAATCTGGAATATTAGTTTTATATAGGCATGTGGGTGGAGGAAACCCGAGCGTATCAGAGTATCCCTTTTATACATTGTAGCAGGCACTATTTTTTACTTAGGGCCAGAGAGTTCTTTACTGTGAAGGGCTGTCTTTTGCCTTGTACTGTAGTCTGTTAAGCAGCATCCCTGGCCTCTACCCACTAGGTGTCGATAGCACGCCCAGGTTGTGACAATTAAAAATGTTCCCAGACATTGGCAGATGTCCTCTGGGGGCAAACTTGCTCCTGGTTGAGAAGAACTTCACTGTAGCAAAAGACTTCCCTGAACAATGTTTAAATATTGATTTTTACCAGATAATTGAAACAAAATTCTTCTTACCTAAGTTTAAAGTGTTTTCTCATTTTCTTGTTCTGCCGTTTTTAAAAATTTAATTTTATTTTAAAAAAGTTTTTATTGGAGTATAGCTGATTTACAATATTGTGTTAGTTCTTGTTTTGCAGTTTTGAAGACATACTTTAAAAAGTTTTAAGAACAAATAGATGTTGGTGGAGAGAGGGATAAATCAGGAGCTTTGGATGAACACACACACACTACTATATATAGAATAAATAACCAACAAGGACCTGCTGTAGAGCACGGGGAACTCTATTCAATACTCTGTAATAACCTATATGGGAAATGAACCTGAAAAAGAATGGATATGTGTATATGTATCACTGAATCACTTTGCTGTGAAGCACCTGAAACTAACACAACGTTGTATCAACTATAATATAAAATAAAAATTAAATTAAAAAAGTAGAGAACAAATGAAACAAAACAAAACAGAACAAAAAAACCCCAACAGACATTGTCCCTGCCTTTCTTTCCCTTCCTGCCCACGTTGTTCAGTGATCAGCCTGCACTCTGAGCCCCATAGAATCTGTGACGTCGTTGCCTCTGCTTGGCTGAGTGCATCCTGGTTTCCACTCCACATCTGTAGCTGACACAGGCTTATAGAAGTCAACAACTTTTCTTACCTTGGAACTTCTACTTGAAACCTTATTGTGGCTCTCTGAATAGTATCAAGATCTTCTGTTTGAAAATTACTTCTCAGAACAACCCAGTGAGTCAAGCCAGATGAGCATTATTAACCTGTCTGTACTACGTAGATTCAAGTTTCTAATCTTGTGGTTTTTCCATCCTGCTATTACTGAAATACACTATAATGTTCTTCAGTATCATATTTTAAAATTAGATAATGATATTTAAGGGCTTTTGTCCGTGCTTCTGAACCTATTTGCCATCATCATTTTCAGCAGTAGAAACAGTCATTTTATTAAATGTTTGTTTGATTGTAGACCTGGGAAAGTTCCAGTGAAAGAGATTGGTAAAAATCTTAATTAGGGCCTCATGATGTAGAGATATTCAGATAACAGTAAGCTAACCCATACATTAAAAGTAAGTTCAATCCAAGAGCTAAAATGTATGCTGTCACATCGTTCATCCTATGAATCCATTTCTAATTGACAGCTGTCAATCAGGCAACACTTTTGAGATACTCATCATTGCTAAGCCACATCAAAAGACAATTTTAGCTGTCTCAATTTAGCATTAATTAAACAATTCTGGAATGAAATGACTTCTGGGGAATGATATCAAGCAAAATGTGCACCAGGGACAGAGCAACAAATAGGTACAGGTATTTCAAAATATATTTTGTACAAAATCTAAACAATTTCACCCTAGATGGAAGTGATCTGAAGCTATTATGTCATTTTAGCAGAGAATCCATGATTAAATGGTAAACCAAGTCCCATGTGGATTCATGTGTTGCCTTTGAGGGATGTAATAGGGACACAACAGAATTAAGTGATCCTCTGCTGAACTGACAGTGTGAAGATGAGGACGTGTTAGCTAGCTCGACACCTAGTTAACTATTATCTATTATCTATCATGCATCTATCTAATCTCTCTCTATCTATCTATCTAATTATCTATCATCTATCCTGTATCTATCTAATCTATTATCTGTCTACCTAATCTATATATCACCTATTACATATTATATATCTATCTAATCTATCTAACCTATTATTTAACTAATCTACTATCTATCTTTATCTATCATCTATCTGATCTATCTAGCTAATCTATTATCTAATCTATCTATCTTATCTCATCTATTATCTATCTTATCTATCATGTATCTAATGTATCTAATCTATTATCTATCTATCTAATCTATTCTCTATCTTATCTATCTATCTATCTATCTATCTATCTATCTATCTATCTATCGTCTTACTCAGTAAATACCAGTTGATGGCATTTGTTAAATGCAAACTATCTCCAGAGTTTAGTATTATTAACCTTGCCTTACTTAGTTCTCTCAGACTATTGTAAATGAAGGCACTCAATTTTCAGGCTCATTCTACCCAGATTGAGCCTGCCTAGTGCAAGATGAACAGAATGAAAGAAGCAGTACAGTGCAGCTGATTGAGCAAGGGGGTGGGATCTGGAAACTAGACTTGCTGTTCTGTGTCTGGCCACCTGCCCTCTCCCTAAGCATCCTTCCTCCTTGCCTCTTTCCTGTAAACCCTTTGTACATGCTCAGTCATCAGAGTCCAGCTTCAGGTTTCTAGATGGCATTCAGCTTTCCTGCAACCATAGCAGCCTTGCCTCGAACTCCAGCTCACTTGCCTGTGATTTGGCTTGCTTTTCACTCTGTGTGGTCAGCCGTACAAGAGATTAAGTGACCTTAGCCCTAGCCTAAGAATCCCAGTCTGTGGCAGATACCTCTGCTTGGTGCACTTGAGACTACCTGATTTATGCAAGGGGTGTCTCCCATATGTTGGAAGGAAGAGTAAATTAGAAAAGTAAAGGTAGCTTGTTCCAGCAGGACCAGTAGAAGATGGAGAGTTACAGTCCCAGTTTTGCCACTGATGAGATGTGTAAACTCTGATAAGTCACTTAAATGCTCTGGTCTTTACTTGCCTCATTCGGAAAACAAATAGTTGTCGTTTTAGATGCCATATAGCTGTGTCATTTCATGAAATGTAATACTCTGCTTCAAAGTAATTTATAGGGGTGGAGTCAAGATGGCAGCAGGGAAGGACGTGGAGTATGTGTCTTTCCACAGCTAGGGCGACTGCCTGACACTGGGGGTGGACCTCAGTGCCCAAGGAGACAGGAGGAACCCCTGAACAACCAGGTAGAACATGGGGGGGCGGGTAAGAGAGGAGGAGATGTGGAAGCTGGATAGGACCAGTGCCCCTGAGGGGCGGCTTGGAGGGGAGAGGGGCTCCCATGCCTGAGGGACCCTTGAGGGCTTGGAGGATCGGGGGGGGAGTGCACCTAGCATTTCCCCTTCCCAATCTGACGCTGGAAAGCCTGTGGGGCTCCGGGGCCTGGTCCTCTGTTCTCCGGGGCCCCCTCTGGGCCACATTGGTCCTGGGGATGTAGGAGGGAGGGGGCCACCTCTGGATCAGAGAATCAAGGGAGGCACGGTGGGCGTTTCCCCCACCCACTCGGCCCTGGGAGGCCTGCTGGTCTCCCAGGCTGGGTCCCTGGCCCTCCAAGTCCCCTTCTGGGCCTCATTGGTCCTCGGGGTGGGGGTGGGGGTAACCCTCCAGTACTGGAGGATCAGGGGAGGAGCCATGGGTGTTTCCCAAACCCATTCAGGCCCAGTGAGCCTGCTGGGGTCCTGGACCTGGTCCTCTGCCCTTCAAGGCCAGAATCACACCAGGGCCCCTCCTGCTGCACTGAGCCTAAGTCCCAACAACCCCCAAGAGCATTTTCCAGCCCTGTGGGTCCTAAGCTTAGGCCCTGCCCACTGGCTAAACTCTGCCCCTGCCTAAGCCCCTCCCCCCACAGCCAAGGCCTTTTCCTGCTTTTTATTTCTTCTTTTTTTTTTTTACTTCTGTGGTTCTGTTTTACCTTCTGGTTGTTGTTTCATCTATATTTTTATTTTTTATTCTTTCTAACATATCTCTTAGTTTTCTAAGAGAAAACTTGTGGGATCTTGGCTCACAAGCTGCGTGCTGGGCCAGAATTTCTGCAGTGGGCCGTCTGAGTCCAAACCACTGGGCTAAGAGGGAACCTTAGACCCCAGGGAGTATTCATAGGAGTGAGGTCTCCTGGAGGTCCTCATCTTGGCACCAAGAGCAGGCTCTACACAGCAGCCTACAAAACCCAGTGCTAAAGCCTCAGGCCAAACAACCAGTAAGACAGGAACACAATCCCACCCATAAAAAAAAAAAAAAAAAAAGACTGCAAAAAAATATGTCACAGATGAAGAAGGTAAAAACCTACAAGACCAAATAAATGAAGAGCAGATAGGCAACCTACCTGAAAAAGAATTCAGAATAATGAGAGTAAAGATGATCCAGAATCTTAGAAGTAGAATGAAGGCATGGACTGAGAAAATACTAGAAATGTTCAACAGAGATCTAGAAGAATTAAGAACAAACAAACAGAGATGAACAACACAATAACTGGAATGAAAAATACACTAGAAGGAATCAATAACAGAATAACTGAGGCAGAAGAATGGATAAGTGAGCTGGAAGACAGAATGGTGTAAATAACTGCCCAGGAGCAGAATAAAGAAAAAAAGAATGAAAAATTGGAAAACAATCTCAGAGACCTCTGGGACAACACTAAACTCATGAACATTCAAATCATAGGCGGCCCAGAAGAAGAAGAGGAAAAGAAAGGGTCTGAGAAAATATTTGGAGAGATTATAGCGGAAAACTTCCCTAACATGGGAAAGAGTCACCCAAATCCAGGAACCACAGAGAGTCCCATACAGGATGAACACTATGAGAAACACACCAAGACACATATGAATCAAACTAACAAAAATTAAATTCAAAGAGAAATATTAAAAGTAACAAGGGAGGAGGAAGGCCTTCAAGATGGAGGAGGAGTAAGATGTGGAGATCACCTTCCTCCCCACAAATACATCAAAAATAGTTCTACATGTGGAACAACTCCTACAGGACACCTACTGAACACTGGCAGAAGACCTCAGACTTCCCAGAAGGTGGCTGACAGGGTCTTGGTGCTCTGGCCAGGTGTTAGGCCTGAGCTTCTGAGGTGGGAGAGCTGATTTCAGGACATTGGACCACCAGAAACCTCCCAGCCCCATGTAATATCAGTCGGCAAGAGCTCTCCCAGAGATCTCCATCTCAACGCTAAGACCCGACTACACTCAATGACCAGCAAGCTCCAGTGCTGGACATCCCATGCCAAACAACTAGCAAGACAGGAACACAACACCATCCATTAGCATAGAGGCTGCCTAAAATCATAATAAGTTCACAGACACCCCAAAACACACCACCGGATGTGGTCCTGCCCACCAGGAAGAAAAGATCCAGCCTCATCCACCAGAACACAGGCACCAGTCCCCTCCACCAGGAAGCCTACACAACCCACTGAACCAACCTTACCCACTGGGGGCAGACACCAAAAACAATGAGGACTATGAACCTGCAGCCTGTGAAAAGGAGACCCCAAACACAGTAAGTTAAGCAAAATGAGAAGACAGAGAAATACACAGCAGATGAAGCAGCAAGGTAAAAACCCACCAGACCTAACAAATGAAGAAGAAATAGGCAGTCTACCTGAAAAGAATTCAGAGAAATGATAGTAAAGATGATCCAAAATCTTGGAAATAAAACGGAGAAAATACAAGAAATGTTTAACAAGGACCTGAAAGAACTAAAGAGCAAACAAACAATGATGAACAACAAAATAAATGAAATTAAAAATTCTCTAGAAGGAATCAGTAGCAGAATAACTGAGGCAGAAGAATGGGTAAGTGACCTGGAAGATAAAACAGTGAAAATAACTACCACAGAGCAGAATAAAGAAAAAAGAATGAAAAGAATTGAGGACAGTCTCAGAGACTTCTGGGACAACATTAAATGCACCAACATTTGAATTATAGGGGTCCCAGAAGAGGAAGAGAAAAAGAAACGGTCTGAGAAAATATTTGAAGAGATTATAGTTGAAAACTTCCCTAATATGGGAAAGGAAATAGTTAATCAAGTCCAGGAAGCACAGAGTCGCATACAGGATAAATCCAAGGAGAAACTTGCCAAGACACATATTAATCAAACTATCAAAATTAAATACAAAGAAAACACATTAAAAGCAGCAAGGGAAAAACAACAAATAACACACAAGGGAATCCCCATAATGTTGACAGCTGATCTTTCAGCAGAAACTCTGCAAGCCAGAAGGGAGTGGCAGGACATATTTAAAGTGATGAAAGGGAAGAACCTACAACCAAGAATACTCTACCCAGCAAGGATCTCATTCAGATTTAATGGAGAAATCAAAACCTATACAAACAAGCAAAAACTAAGAGAATTCAGCACTACCAAACCAGCTTTACAACAAATGCTGAAGGAACTTCTCTAAGTGGTAAACACAAGAGAAGAAAAGGACCTACAAAAACAAACCCAAAACAATTAAGAAAATGGTAATAGGAACATACAGATCGATAATTACCTTAAATATATATGGATTAAATGCTCCAAACAAAAGACATAGGCTGGCAAAATGGATACAAAAACAAGACCCATATATATGCTGTCTACAAAAGACCCACTTCAGACCTAGAGGCACATACAGACTGAAAGTGAGGGGATGGAAAAAGATATTCCATGCAAATGGAAATCAAAACAAAGCTGGAATAGCAATTCTCATATCAGACAAAATAGACTTTAAAATAAAGACTATTACAAGAGACAAAGAAGGACACTATACAATGATCAAGGGATCAATCTAAGAAGAAGATATAACAACTGTAAATATTTAGGCACCAACAAAGGAGTACCTCAATACATAAGGCAAATGCTAACAGCCATAAAAGGGGAAATCAAAAGTAACACAATCATAGTAGGGGCCTTTAACACCCCACTTTCACCAATGGGAAGATCATCCAAAAGGAAAATAAATAATGAAACACAAGCTTTAAATGATACATTAAACAAGATGGACTTAATTTATATTTATAGGACATTCCATCCAAAACCAACAGAATACACTTTCTTCTCAACTGCTCACAGAACATTCTCCAGGATAGATCATACCTTGGGTCACAAATCAAGCCTTGATAAATTTAAGAAAATTGAAATCATATCTAGTATCTTTTCTGACCACAACGCTATGAGACTAGATATCAATTACAGGAAAAATCTGTAAAAAACACAAACACATGGACGCTAAACAATACACTATTTATTGACCAAGAGATCACTGAAGAAATCAAAGAGGAAATCAGAAAATACCTAGAAACAAATGACAGTGAAAACATGACGACCCAAAACCTATGGGATGCAGCAAAACCAGTTCTAAGAGGGAAGTTTATAGCAATACAATCCTACCTCAAGGAACAAGAAACAACCTAACCTTACACCTAAAGCAATTAGAGAAAGAAGAACAAAAAACCCCAAAGTTAGCAGAAGGAAAGAAATCATAAAGATAGATCAGAAATAAATGAAAAAGAAATGAAGGAAACAATAGCAAAGATCAACAAAACTAAGAGTTCATTCTTTGAGAAGATAAACAAAATTGATAAACCATTAGCCAGACTCATCAAGAAAAAAAGAGAAAAGACTCAAATCAACAGAATTAGAAATGAAAAAGGAGAAGTAAAAACTGACACTGCAGAAATTCAAAGGATCTTGAGAGATTACTACAAGCAACTATATGCCAGAAAAATGGACAACCTGGAAGTAATGGACAAATTCTTAGAAAAGCACAACTTTCCGAGACTGAACAAGCAGGAAATAGAAAATATAAACAGACCAGTCACAAGCATTGAAATTGAAATTGAAAATGTGATTTAAAATTTTCCAACATACAAAAGCCCAGGACCAGATGGCTTCACAGGTGAATTCTATCAAACATTTAGAGAAGAGCTAACACCTATCCTTCTCAAACTCTTCCAGAATATAGCAGAGGGAGGAACACTCCCAAACTCATTCTATGAGGCCACCATGACCCTGATACCAAAACCAGACAAAGATGTCATGAAAAAAGAAAACTACAGGCCAGTATCACTGATGAAAATAGATGCAAAAATCCTCAACAAAATAATGGCAAACAGGATCCAACAGCACTTTAAAAGGATCATACACCATGATCAAGTGGGATTTGTCCCAGAGATGGAAGGATTCTTCAATATATTCAAATCAATCAATGTGATACACCATATTAACAAATTAAGGAATAAAAACCATATCATCATCTCAATAGATGCAGAAAAAGCTTTTGACAAAATTCAACACCAATTTATGATTAAAAACTCTCCAGAAAATGGGCACAGAGGGAACTTACCTCAACATAATAAAGGCCATGTATGACAAACGCACAGCAAACATCATTCTCAATGGTGAAAAACTGAAAGAATTTCCTCCAAGATCAGGAACAAGTCAAGGATGTCCACTCTTGCCACTCTTATTCAACATAACCTTGGAAGTCCTAGCCATGGCAATCAGGGAAGAAAAAGAAATTAGAGGAATACAAATTGGAAAAGAAGGAGAACTGTCACTGTTTGTAAATGACAGGATACTATATGTAGAACATCCTACAGATGCCACTGGAAAACTACTAGAGCTAATCAATGAATTTGGTAAGGTAGCAGGATACAAAAGTAATGCACAGAAATCTCTGGCATTCTTATACATCAACGACGAAAAATCAGAAAGAAATTAAGGAAACAATCCCATTCACCATTGCAACAAAAAGAATTAAATACCTAGGAATAAACCTACTTAAGGAGGCAAAAGACATACTCAGAAAACTATAAAACACTGATGAAAGATATCAAAGATGACATAAACAGATGGAGAAATATACCATGTTCTTGTATTGGAAGAATCAATATTGTGAAAATCACTGTAGTACCCAAAGCAATCTACAGATTCAATGCAATCCCTATCAAACTACCAATGGCCTTCTTCATAGGATTAGAACAAAAAATTTTACAATTCTTATGGAAACGCAGAAGACCCCACATAGCAAAAGGAAACTTGAGAAAGAAAATTGGAGCTGGAGGAATCAGGCTCCCCAACTTAAAATTATACTACAAAGCTACAGTAATCAAGAAAGTATTGTCCTGACACAGAAACAGAAATATAGATCAATGCAACAGGATAGAAAGTCCAGAGATAAAGCCACGGATCTATGGTCAACTAATCTATGACAAAGGAGGCAAGGACATACAATGGAGAAAAGACAGTCTCTTCTGTAAGTGGTACTGGGAAAACTGGACAGCTACATGTAAAAGAACGAAATCAGAACACTCCCTAACACCACACACAAAAATAAACTCAAAATAGATTAAAGATCAAATGTAAGATGGGACACTATGAAACTCATAGAGGAAAACATAGGAAAAACACTATTTGACATAAACCACAGCAGGACCTTTTGTGACCCTCCTCCTCGAGTAATGAAAATAAAAACAAAAATAAACAAATGGGACCCAATGAAACTTAAAGGCTTTTGCAGAGCAAAGGAAACCATAAACAAGACAGAAAGACAACCCTCAGAATGGGAGAAAATATTTGCAAATGAAGCAACTGACAAAGGATTAATTTCCAAAATATATAAGCAGCTCATGCAGCTCAATATCAAAAAAACAAACAACCCAATCCAAAAATAGGCTGAAGGCTTAAGTAGACATTTCTCCAAAGAAGACATACAGATTTCCAACAAACACGTGAAAGGATGCTCAACATCACTAATCATTAGAGAAATGCAAATCAAAACCACAGTGTGGTATCAACTCACACCGGTTAGAATGGCCATCATTTAAAAATCTACAAACAGTAAATGCTGGAGAGGGTGTGGAGAAAAGGGAACCCTCTTGCACTGTTGGTGGGAATGTAACTTGATACAGTCACTATGGATAACAGTATGGAGGTTCCTTAAAAAACTAAAGATAGAACTACCATATGACCCAGGAATCCCACTACTGGGCATATACCCTGAGAAAACCATCATTCAGAAGGACACCTGTACCTCAATGTTCATTGCAGCACTATTTACAGTAGCCAGGACATGGAAACAACCTACATGTCTTAGAATAGATGAATGGATAAAGAAGATGTGGTACCTATATACAATAGAAAAGTATTCAGCCATAAAAAGGAATGAAATTGGGTCATTTGTAGAGATGTGGATGGACCTAGGGTCTGTCATAGAGAGTGAAGTAAGTCAGAAAGAGAACAACATATATTGTATACTAACACATATATGTGGAATCTAGAAAAATTGTACAGATGAACCTCTTTGTAGGGCAGGAATAGAGATGTAGACATAGAGAACAGCCATGTGGACATGGGGGGGAAGGGGAGGGTGGGACAAATTGGGAGATTGGGTTTGACATAAATACACTACCACGTGTAAAAAACAAAGCTAGTGGGGAACAGCCACATAGCACAGGGAGTTCAGCTCGGTGCTGTGACCACCTAGAGGGGTGGGATGGGGAGGGAGGGGATATGTGTGTACTTAGAGCTGATTCACTTCATTGTACAGCAGAAACGAACACGACATTGTAAAGCAACTTTACTCCAATAAAAAATAAATACACACAGAAGTAATTTATAGATTAGTATGGAGACGGAATATACATGTATGGATTACATGAAGTATATTTTTTACTGAATCTCTCAAGGAATGCAGATTGATCCCGTGAACACAATATAGTAAATAAGATATGAGAGAGTGTGAAGGAGACGACGAAAGAGAGCTAAGTGGATCAACTGTGAAAGGTTTTTTGGGGAAGAATATCTGGGTAGTGAGTGTGGAGACAGAGAAGCTCATGTACCAATAGAGCATGCTCGAAACAATATTTCAAGTAAAAAACGAGTGAGTGCAAAGGGTAAGCATGTGCCAGCAGCAGCAATGGATGGGTTATGCCAGAAAATAACAAGAAATGGTAGTGGAGAGCCGTGGGGTGATCATTTGTTGGAGAGGGTCAGACATTATTAGGTTGATCAATTAAGATAGCAGAGTAGGATTTATGTTATGTGTTGATATTAACATCTGAGCAATGAATTGATATAAATAGAAAGGATACTAATAAGGAAGACAAGTGTCATGACCATGGGATGTAGACGATGAGAGGGAGTAGAGGCTGTAGTGAGGCAGGTGACACTGCTGGGTCACAGACGTACGTCAGCTCTTGTGGTCTCGTTGACTGCAAAGGCACGCAAACAAGCCGCTGCCAGGAAGAGCAGGATCTTATCATGGCTAATCGTGAGCACACTTGACTTAGAACCGGGGTGTCCAATGGAAATAAAACATGAGCCACATACGTGGTTTAAGATTTTCTGGTAGGCATAGACAAAAAAGAGGAACAGGTGAAATTAATTTTAATAATACATTTTCTTTAACTTAATGGTGCTAAATTAGCACCATTTCAACATGCAGTCAATATAAAAATTATGAATCAGATATCTTATTCCTTTTTTTAACTGTCTTTTAAATCTGGTGTGTGTTTCACACATGCAACACGGCACATTTCAGTTTGGACTGGCACGCTTCGAGTGCTCAACAGCCATGTGTGTTCATGACTGTTATACCTGACAGTGCAGCTCCAGAGGATGGTGAAAGCGGTTTCTTTAAGATTCCATCAGGGCTTCCCTGGTGGCGCAGCGGTTGAGAGTCCGCCTGCCGATGCAGGGGACGCGGGTTCGCGCCCCGGTCCGGGAGGATCCCACGTGGATCCCACGTGCCGCGGAGCGGCTGGGCCCCGTGAGCCGTGGCTGCTGAGCCTGTGCTCCGCAACGGGAGAGGCCACAGCAGTGAGAATAATTCTTTTATAATTAACTAGAATTTTAATAATAACAACGGGGACAACAGAGTTACCAAACAGTTTTGCAAAGTAAAAACACTAAGAACAACAACGAAAGCCATATTTACCATTATCTTTCACCATCATTTTATAAATGTAAGGACATTTGAGTACCACAAAATTAGGGAAGATATAACGTTCAAACACAGAAGAGTTCTCTCAGTTGAATATGTTTAGTTTCATTAAAAGTGATGACATTGTCTCTGTCTCGTTTAACTGCAGACAAGTGCAGACTTCTCCAGGTCCTGTCTATGGATCGTGATTAGGGAACCACTGATCTGGTCCAGGCTCTGGGCTTTCTGGTAGCCCAAGTCCCTTAGACCTCTGGGCGACTGCCAGCGGGTTAGCTTCGGACCGCTCATTAGCTAATAACCAGAGGTTTTAGAGTCTTGGTTGATGAATTACGGCACTGCCTTTGCAGCTTTTTCCCTTTTAGCATTTTTGGGAGTCCCTGACCCTTAGTTCGAAGGCTGCTACCTGGCTTCAAGGCAAGGAAATACAAGTGGGCCACGTGTAGAGCTAATCTGTCACCCGCTCCAGGGTACGTACGTTCCAGCGATTGGTGCTTGATGGAGGGGCCATAGTTACCTCCGTCACTCAGAGGCTGTCCTGTGCAGCATCTTGGAGAAAAGCTGGAAAGTCAGCGTTTCCTACTTCCTTTGGCTTTTTCCAGGTAGGTATTTCCCCTTCCTACTCAGGTCGCCAACTCTTGATTTGGACGCAGAGTTGGATTTTTGCAAAGCCATAGAAAATAACATTATCCGACCTATAATGATCTTTGCAGAAAAGACTTCTCTTTACAAACTTATTTGTTTTTTTTCCCTTTTGCTTTCAGAAGGGCTATCGGTCAGTATAGACTATGATGATGATGTGATAAAATACAGCAACACAATCCCAGTTGTTTAAATTGACAGAAATTTCTTTCTCCCTTTATATGGCCATTGTGGGTCAGCAGGGGGCTCTGATCACCACGATCTCTCAGGCACCAGACTGCTGGAGGGTCCATATTGATGCACCCATCCATGATCAGCAAGACAGTAAAAAGGGAACATACACATGTTCCCTTTCCCATGCAAATGGCTCTTAACGTGATACACATCATGTCTGCTCGCATTTCATTGGCTTAACTTCAACGTGGTAAGGGAAGGAAACTCCAACCCTTCCTTCCTGGAAGGAGAGCAGAAATATTTTGATGAACAGCACTAATGACCTCTTCTCTCGGCCTTTTTGATCCCCTGTAGGCTTAATAAACTAATATCTTTCCCAAGGGAGACATTCCAGAAGTTAAGGTATCAAGTGCACAGTTCAGGGTCTCTGGGTGATGCAGGGTGGGTCGTTCTGACATGATATCTAGCTGTGGGTTCTCCTGACTAAACATTTATGAATGAAAAAGACAAGCTCTCTACCCCCAGTATGCAGTTGGTGGACCAGGGCAAGATAACTGCCGTAAACATTCTCGTTAGCAAGGGGATGTTTGAGGGAAACCCTGCAGATGGTCGAGTGTAGCGATTTGGAAATCCTGCTGGGTCCCTCGCTCCGAGGCTTAACTAAGCCGAGTCTGCTCCCAGTTTCGGGGGCTTCCCTCTCCACTGTCCACTGTGGCCCTTGGTCGGCACTCATAAAGCCCCTCTTCCTCATTATCTGATTTCTCCACATCCAAAGTGGCATTGAAGAATATGCCCTTCAAAGTCCAGAGTTGGGGTTGATCAGAGTTCACAACCTCTTTCTTGCCTTCAGTTTGTTGGGTACCCCCAAGGATGCTTTATAAACAGGACAATTGCTGTCTTTTATTTTTATTTTTATTTTTTTTTAGCTCAGGCTAGTAGTCCTTGTGGTAGTACAATTCAAACCTTTCAAGGGCTTCGTTGTATTCTTTTTTTCTTTTTTTTGCAGTACGTGGGCCTCTCACCGTTGTGGCCTCTCCGGTTGCGGAGCACAGGCTCCGGACGCGCAGGCTCAGCGGCCACGGCTCACGGGCCCAGCCGCTCCGTGGCACGTGGGATCTTCCCGGACCGGGGCCCGAACCCGCGTCCCCTGTATTGGCAGGCGGACTCCCAACCACCGCACCACCAGGGAAGCCCTGGCTGTTTTCTTATTTATTGAATTCCAATTAGTTTCATGTGTCGACAGCCACCTCTATATTAGTTCTTTTCTCAGAAAGATTTCGTGAACCTAATTCGCTGATTTGCTGTGCTGCTTTTTTTGCCCCCATACCCCCCCTCTCCATTTAACGATTTACTGCCAGCAACTTCCTTTGTCTTTTCCCTGATCCATTTGGTCCAATTGGAAGGATTTCCCAAACCGCACTCTTAGTTGGACCTTTACTCAGATATTTTAGTGCCTTCAAAGATTTTAACAGTGGATGTCATGGCAACACCCTTAATTTAATCCTTACTACAAGGCTGATTTTGATTGACCTTTGTCACTAAGGGAATTGTTCAGTTTTCTCTTTTACTAGTTGTGGTTGAGAAGCACAGTCCTAATCAGTCAAATCCTGAATTGCTGGACTCTATTTCCCTTCACTTATTTTTTGCAAACTGGCAAATTCTTTACTAAGCTCATGTGTTTTTTATAAAATCTTGTGGAACATAGGCAGCAGCAACCAATACATCCTACTACATTTCTAGAATCTTTTCTCCTAGGATTATACATTCATTAGGTGTACTAGCGGATTGCGGGTTATCACTGGTAATGATATTACCAAGTGCTTTGCCATTACTCAACCCCGGATAAGTATCCTCACAGCTTCTGACAACAGTTTCCTTCCTGTCTGCCCCCTGGCTTTGAAGCCAACACCACCTATTTTCTTTTTTTTGGAAAAATTATTAATTTTATTAAATGTTGATCTTTCATTACATGTATTTTTTGATTTAATGACTTTTTTCCTGTTTTTATTCAAATTAAAAAGTCTTTTTCCTAATCATTTTTTAAATTGATGTATAGTTGATTTATATTGTTGTGTTAGTTTCAGGTGTACGGCAAAGTAATTTACTTATACACATATGTATCTATTCCTTTTCAGATACTTTTCCCTTATTGGTTATTACAGAATATTGAGTAGCGTTCCCTGTGCTCTACAGTAGGTCCTTGTTGGTCTACCCGTTTTATATATAGTCGTGTGTACAAGTTGATCCCCAACTCTATCCCTTCACCCCCTTCCCCTTGGGTGACAAATTTTCTTTTGGTTGTTATGACAGCACACCACATCTAACTACCAATTTACTTTTTAAATTAATTTTTATTGGAGTCTAGCTGATGTACAAAGTTGTGTTAGTTTCTGCTGTGCAGCAAAGTGAATCAGTTATACATATACATGTATCCACTCTTTTTTAGATTCTTTTCCCATATAGGTCATTACAGAGTACTGAGTAGACTTCCCTGTGCTCTACAGTAGGTTCTTACTAGTTACCTATTTTATATGTAGAAGTGTGTATATGTCAATCCCAGTCTCCCGATTTATACCAATATCTGAATCAGCCGGTACATGCTAGGTTGCACTACAGTAAAAGGCCATCCCCGCAAAAGTTTGATTCTCATATTGTGGATCACTCAGGGACCTAAATTGATAAGATTCTATCCTGATACACATTTCCTTGGTCCTTGGTTGTACTGGGAAAAAAGTAAGGTGTCAAACCACACCCGAGTCCTAAGACACAGCAGGCAGTAGTTTAACCAGATGCTTTTTTTTTTTTTCCTGAATAATTCAATTGCCAAGTTTCCAGTCTGGGTTGAGAATTTACCATTCCTTTCCGCCCCTTATCAACTCAGTCGTGTCCACATTGAGCATCTCTTATGACAACCCGGTTCCCCCATTTTTGTGTTAGTCAGAACTCATTGGGTGCCAGTGACATAAATCCAACTCAGTCGAGCTCATCAGCCTCAGTCTTTCTGTATCTGTCTCTGTTTCTTCCTCCTTTACTTTCTCTCACTCTATTTTTTGTCTCTGCTTCTCCCTGCTTTATTACTTTAAACAGATTTTCTCCATATGGTTGAAATAATGGCTGCTGGTATCCCCTGGTTCTTATCTTTTCAGGTTCAGGTCCATGACCCCCAAAGCAAGGACTCACGTCCTAGTCTAGTTAGAGGAGTATTGGTGCAGGTTTCTGATTTTAGGTTCTGTGTTCAGCCCTGAGCTAACTACTGTATCTAGAGGAAGAGGACCTTATAATTATCTCAGACTAGATTTTGTGTTTATCTTGATGATTAGAAGGTAGTATAGGACACATTGTCAGAAGATGGAGGATGGGTAGGATTGATGGGCAGATGCAGAGTCTACTACAATCTGGAAGGTTCTATGCCAGTAAGTGTAGAAGGAAATAGTACCAAGGCTGACAACATCTTAGGAGAGGTTCAGAGTTAGTGAGGCTAGGTAAGAGGGGAATAGGGCAAGGGAGGGGATGAGAACTGAGGAGAAGAAAGATTGGCAAAGGAAAGGACAGATGGTAAACAAATGATCATTACCTAGTGTACGTTGAATGAAGATATTGTCAGGCTTTGTGAGTTGGTGTATGTGAAAACAAAAAGTTGTCTCCAATTTCTCATTTAATCTTCTCTTACAGTTACAGGAGTTCAAATCTGAGTTCCTGCGATTTCTAAATTATGTCCCAGATAACTGGCTGTTGCTGATGTTAGTGTGCCATGAAACAGCTACAGGGAATTTCTCAGCTATCCTATCTTCCACAGACTAATCAAACACAACACACGATTGGGTCTGGGTGTAAAAAATTTAATAAAGATAAAGACATATTTTGGCAAGTTCTCACTCCTATCATGTTTATAGGTTAGTATTCACCTGTTGAAATGTGAAGTTCAGTTTTGTCCACAGTTTGTCAATCTGTAAACACATCAAATTGTCATATACTTATTAGGATCAAATATCTTACCAGATTTGCTATAGGGGGATAAGGAATATTCTGGGGGGAATATTGCAGGAACCAAGGGGAGGTGGGAAGGAGATACTAGGGCAACAGCATCTTCAGTCATGGCACCAAGAGGCAAATCATGGAATCATAACTATTCAGATTGAAAACACCAAAAATCAAATAGGCACTTAAAAGCAGCAGACTCTTGGGCGCTAATGATCAATAAAGAGAACAAAAGGGCAAGCAGGAGGAGGGCGAGTCTCTGGAAGTGGACCCTGAATGGGTCACCTGGTGTGTTGGACATCTGGTCCTGAGACTGATGTTAGCCAGCTGGTGGGACACCTTAGACACTGTCTGGTACCTGGTACCTGGGGATTTCCTGGCGGGGAGAAGCTGGGAAGATAGTGATGATTAAAGGGTTAGAAAGGGAAGGGTTGGTGAAGAGATGGTGAATCCAGGTACATTATGTCGAATTAGCCAATTGATGGCAGACTTTACTTACTTGCATATTTTTGATGACCATTATTGGATTCACCTTCTCTCTGAAATAAATAGTAACTGTTCTTTAACTTCAGCAATTTATTCATCTCTGTTAATTTTGCCCAAATGCTTTGTAAGTCTACACTCATAGGAGTCACTTATATCCTCTTGAAAGACTGGGAGAACTGGTGTTCCCAGTATCATCAAAGTGAGTTTCTGAGCAGAGTTGCCACTAAGACCATGCTTGATTATTCAGTGACACAATAAGAGAAACAATCCAAAGTCCTGAAGAGTAAACTTGTCTGAAGTTACCCTTGTCACCGCAAAATTCTCTTTATCTACACTAGTCAGTATGCAGCTAGTTTTCAGAGAGCCGAACAGCAAAAGGCATTAACAAACATATGTTGTTAATTTTTTAAAGTGCTTCAAATAAACATAATATACGGGGCCTAAAGTCAATTAAAATTAAGTTCTTAGGCACACATGTTTAATAATTTGCAGTTTCAAATCTTTAACTTAATGAATGAAAAATATTTCCTTTGGAGGTTAATTTTACACCATAAGATTTAGGAAACTAATGTGACGTACTAGTTTATTATAAGAGCTAATGTTATTCTCTAATATAGTGTGTGCATTGAGGACTCCAAAGGAAATTGATTTTTTGATTAAATGTTATTTCTTACATTATCACATAAGTGGTGATATAACAATAGATGGTGCAAATTGGAAATTTTAAAAATTGTGGCTTTGTTTTTAACAAGAAGTACAAATAATTGGTAGCAAACCACACCCATGTAATCATGTATGGTTTTAGAAAATTTTAACTTCTATATATAGTCAGAGTTTTCAGTTTTTGAAAAATCTGTAAACATATGCAATTCAATTTTAATTTAATTGTTTTTTAAAGTTAATACATTGTCTTTAATTTTGTGTTATTCTGAAATGAAGTACACATATGTTCTTTGGAAAACTGTCTATAAGCTAAAATAAAATAAATAGCTGTGCTTAAATTTACAAATATGAAGTTAAAAACATGCAGTATAATAACATGAGACATATTTTTGACAATTGAAAAATGGATGTTTATTGTGTTATTACTTACTAAAATTCTTTAAAGAAACATTGTGAGGTCATGATAAGATAAATCTTAGAGTCAGAAATATGGGTGTTTTCAGCCATAAAAAAGAACAAAATAATGCCATTTGCAGCAACATGTATGCAACTAGAGATTATCATACTAAGTGAAGTAAGTCAGAAAGAGAAAGACAAATACCATATGATATCACTGTATGTAGAATCTAAAATAAGACACAAATGAACATGTCTAAGAACGAGAAACAGACTCACAGACATAGAGAACAGACTTGCAGTTGCCAAGGGGAAGCGGGTGGGGGAGGGATGGAGTGGGAGTTTGGGGTCAGCAGAGGCAAACTACTGCGTAGAGGATGGAGGAACACCGAGGTCGTACTGCACAGCACGGGGAACTATAGTCAATATCCCGTGATAAACCATCATGGAAAAGAATATACAAAAGAATGTCTATATGTGTATAACTGAGTTACTTTGCTATACAGCAGAGATTGGCATACCATTGTAAATTAATTATACTTCAATAAAAATAAATAATACCTAAAAAAATATGAGTTTTTATTTCTTTAGCAGTAATTTAAAGTTATTTTTTGTAACAACTTTTGTTTCTTTTTAGACCTCTAGAATAGTCTACAACAGTGGTTCCTAGAGCATGGGCCTGGGAACCGGTTAGAGATACAGATTCTCAGGCTGCAGCCCCATCTGCCAAAGCAGAGACTTCAGGGTGCAGCCCAGCAATCTATGGTTTCACAACCTTCCAGGTGATTCTGATACACACTCAAGTTGGAGAACCACTGGTCTAGAAAGAGTGGGATCTTTCTTGTCTCATTAAAAAAAAAAAAATTAGGGCTTCCCTGGTGGCGCAGTAGCTGAGAGTCCGCCTGCCGATGCAGGGGACGTGGGTTCGTGCCCCCCGGTCCGGGAAGATCCCACATGCCACGGAGCAGCTGGGCCCGTGAGCCACGACCGCTGAGCCTGCGCGTCCGGAGCCTGTGCTCCACAACGGGAGAGGCCACAGAAATGAGAGGCCCACGTACCACAAAAAAAAAAAAAAAAAATTAAAAAAATTTTTTGGATATGCTGCACGGCATGTGGGATCCTAGTTCCCCGACCAGGGATTGAACCCATAACCCCTGCATTGGAAGTATGGAGTCTTAACCACTGGACCACCAGGGAAGTCCCCTCTTAGCTCACTTGAGACATGAAAAAATAATGTAGAATTTATGTCCTCAAACACTGGTCCTGCTCCTTCTTTTTTTTTTTTTAGCCACAGATCTAAGCTAAGCCAAAGACCAAGTGGCATCAGCTCTCAAAAACGTGCTGTTACAGTGGGTGGCGGCGTGGCGGCGGTGGTGTGAGTGTTTGCAGCTGCAGGCAAGAAGGCCAGACAAGTTCTGCTGGCAAAGGAAACGGTGCTCCAGCTGGATTTAAATGTCTTCAGCACCAAGTAGAGCTCCTCCACGGCACGCGCGAGGGAACATCGGCTGATTGCTGAGTTTCTGTTGGATGGTCAATTTTGGTTGCAGCTAGATTTCATGAGAGAGAAGGAGAAAGAGAGAGAGAAATGAGAAATAAAGTGAGACAAACAGGTTGGGAGTAGAATTTTACAGACGTCGTTATGGTAAAATTAAAAAAAAATTTTTTATGGAAAATAAAACGTGTGCAGTTGATAATCAAAGAGTAGCTAAGGGTTTGTAATGAAAAGCTCCCAGTCACACGTCTTCCTTCCCAGAGGAAGCTACTTTCAATGCTTTCTTCTTGAAGTTTCAGCCTTTCTGCATAGAGAATACACATACCATTAACACTTGATTTATTGATTTAAAATACGATTTAGACACGATTTAATTTTAGACACGGCTTTCTGCTATAAGAGATAAAATTCAGCTCACTTACATAATTTACTCAATTTCCTTTTTACTTTATGCCAATATAGTTATTATTTTACTTTTGTTCCTCAAGATAAATTTAAATTATGTATTTTTTCATTGAAGTATAGTAGTGTACAACATAGTGATTCATAATTTTTAAAGGTTATACTCCATTTATAGTTATATATTGGCTATATTCCCTGTATTGTACAATATATCCTTGTTGCTTATTTTATACCTAATAGTTTGTACCTCTTACATTCCTACCTCTATATCGGCCCTCCTCCTTTCCCTCTCCCCACTGGTAACCCCTAGTTTGTTCTCTATATCTGTGAGTCTGCTTCTTTTTTGTTATACTCACTAGTTTGTTGTATTTTTTAGATTCCACATATAAGTGATATCAGACAGTATTTGTCTTTCCCTGTCTGACTTATTTCACCTAGTGTAATGCCCTCCAAGTCCATCCATGTTGCTGCAAATGGCAACATGTCATCCATTTTTATGACTGAGTACTATTGCATTCTGTGTGTGTATATATATATATATATATACCACATCTTCTTTATCCATTTATCTGTTGATGGACACTTAGGTTGTTTGCATATCTTGGCAATTGTAAATCATGCTGCTATGAACATTGGGGTTTCTTTTGGATAAATACAAAGCAAGGAGTGGAATTGCTGGGTGGTATGGTAGCTCTGTTTTTAGTTGTTTGAGAAGTCTCCGCACTGTTCTCCTTAGCGGCTGCACCAATTTACATTCCCACTAACAGTAACAGTGTAGGAGGGTTCCCTTTTCTCTACATCCTTGCCAACATTTGTTATTTGTGTTCTTTTCTTTTTTTTTTTTTATGATGGGCATTCTGACAGGTTTGAGGTGATATCTCATTGTGGTGATTTGCATTTCCCTGGTGATTAGAGATGTTGAGCATCGTTTCATCTTCTGCTGGCCATCTGCATGTCTTCTTTGGAAAAATGCAAAATTATTTTCTCCCATTCAGTAGGTTGTCTTTTTATTTTGCTCACAGTTTCCTTTGCTGTGTGAAACTTTTGAGTTTAATTAGGTCCCATTTGTTTAGTTTTGCTTTTATTTCCTTTGCGTTAGGAGACAGATCCAAAAAGAAAAATATTGCTACAATTTATGTCAAAGAGTATTCTGCCTGTTTTAAATAAAACGGAAATGATGTATTTACAATTCTTGTTGCATATTATAGGCAATAACTCTTGACTCCCCACATTCCTTCAACTTTTATTTCCCTCTTTCATCAAATTTCTGGCATTTCACTTTAAATTGTTAAGGTTGATAAGATATAAATTTTATTTAGTAATTATAATTAGTTCTGCTTTTATTTAGTGATGGATTCTGAAACTTGAAAATCAGCAAACACTATTTACTTTGTTATGGCTATATAACTACTTTTTCTCTGGCTCCCATTATGCTTTGATTATATTTCATTTTTTAGGCATCTTTGTTTTTTCTCCTGAAGATTTTACTTATGTTTCTAATTTGTTGCCTTTGTTTTTGTTACACTCACAAGTTCTTAGTAATTTCTCAAGAATAATATCAAATCTGCAATATTTTTCTGAGGTAGCTTCTTCCTGGAACTCTATATCTTCCAGCTACAAGGTTTATAGTGAGTTTATAACTATTTCATCCTTTATAACAATTTTAAAGGGTCTTGATAAACAGCAGAGATCAATACTTGTGGTCACTCCTCCAGTTTGACCTTTGTTACTCTGGCCTTTACTGAAGCAGGAAGATGCCTGCTAGAACCTAATTCTAACCTAGGCTTTAAAAAAAAAAAGTTTAGTCTTTATGAACTTTGTATGTGTGAAACAGAACTCTTTTCTACCCAACCCCTATCCCAACCAGCTCCTCTTTAAAATGCAAATGTTCTGAATGGGTTCCACCTTCATTCTCAAGGTGCTCTCCTAGGCCTTGTTCACATATTATGTTTTGGGTCTCAGGGAAATCTCATCCTATCCTAGCTTCAGTTACCATCCATTTGCTGATAAGTCCCGAGTCAGGATCTCTGGCTGAGACCTCTCTTTGGAGCTCCTCCCTTGCCTGGTAGCCCTGTCCTGCAGCATCCCAACGTCACCCCAGCATCAGCACGTTCCGAGCCACTCACCACTCTCCTCCTCCAATCTGCGCCTCCTCTTGTGGTCCTGGCCTCACCCAGGGGAACCATCACCTCTCTGCTGAAGTCAGGGATCTGATAGTCACTCCTGACTCCTTTTGTTTTTTTCACTCCCTGGGGTCCCCCCAACCGTCAGTTGTTGTCATATCCATCCCATAAATATTTCTCAAATTCATTCTATTTCTTAATCCCTGCCGCCACCATTTGAACGGATGCTGGTTGTCTGAATTATTCCCAACTTCCTGACTAGTCTCTCTTTTTAAAAAAAAATAATTAAAATTTTCTTTTGAATTTTTGAATTCTATTTTATTTATATTTTATACAGGAGGTTCTTATTAGTAATCTATCTTATACATATTAGTGTATATATGTCAATCCCAGTATCCCAATTCATCCAACCAGTCTCTTTGAGTCTCCTTACTTCTGCCTGGGACACACTTCCCTCTCTGTTTGCTCTAATTTCTCTTTATCTTTTAGGCACTTCTCCTTTAGAAAGATAGGAGAGAGACCTATATGAGGTTGGAAACTCTTGCTAAGTATTTTCACATCTCTCCTCTCTGTAACAGTATCTCACTTTGTAGTATAATTTTCCTTTGTTAGCCTGTTCTATTGAATAATTAAAATTGTGTCATTCTTACTCAGTATTATGTTCCTGGTGCTTAGCACCATGTGTGGGACATAACAGAAGCAAAATACATAGTTTTGAGTGTTGAGCAAATGAATGAATGTTGTGTTTAGTATTCTTTTAACGTGTGTGTTAGTGGGTTACCTTTATGGTGGGCTCATTAGCCTAGGAGTAGGTAATCTATGAGAAAATTTTAATGTTAATATCGCATCTCTTATGTTGGTGCAGATAATTAACATGGTTTTCCTGCTCCCGGAAGTCATCTAAACCTAGTTCTTCTTCTGTAGAACTGGGAGAGCTACCAAAACACAGCCTTTAACACAGGGTATAAGGGAAAATATGCTACAAGTAAGTCCCCTACATAGGAACGAGTTCCGTTCCGAGAGCGCATTCATAAGTCCAATTTGTTCGTAAGTCCAACAAAGTTAGCCTACGTACCCAACTAACACAATCGGCTATGTAGTACTGCAGTGTAATGGATTTATAATACTTTCCACACAAATAATACATAAAAACAAACACAAAAAATAAACATTTTTAGTCTTACAGTACAGCACCTTGAAAAGTACAGTAGTCCAGCACAACAGCTGGCACACAGGGGCTGGCATCGAGTGAACAGGTGAGAAGAGTTACTGACTGGAGGAGGGGGAGGAGGTGGGAGATGGTAGAGCTGAAGGATCGTCAGCAACAGGAGATGGAGGGTAAGCTGCAATTTCACTCATGCCTGATGTTGATGGCACAGGTTCCTGTTCCTTGCTGGATTCAGTTCTATCTACCCTCTTGAAAAAACGATCCAGTGGTGTCTGGGTAGTAGCTCTTTTTCTCTCATCATAGATGATGTGATAACACTGGATTGCATTCTGAACGGCTGCTGCAATCTTTGTGTACCATTCTACCTTCAGGTCCTGTGCCTGAAGAAACTAACAGTGCCTCCTCAAATAAAGAAAATCCCCTCGCCATTTCCTGCATCATGAATCTCTTCGGTTCTTCAGTTACTTCTTCCTCTGTCTCTCTTCATCCTCTCCTGGGCCTCCAATTCCTGGTGCTTCTTAGCAGTACCAGCCGCTTCACTGCTGCTTTTGCACTTGCTTCCAGACATCCTGATCTTGAAATAAAGTACTTGAAATAAAATACTCTATACAGTCCTCTACAGTAAAGTACACAAAAGCACAACCACTTGTAGAGGCTGCACGCACGTGACAATGTACGCCAGACACCTGAACTAACTTACGTGACTGGACATGTGAATGCACGTTCGCATCTTTGATTCACAACTTGAAGGCTCGTATGGAGGGGACTTGCTCTACAGTCCTGTGTGAGTCAGGGTTCTCCAGAGAAACAGAACCAGTGGGGGGTAGGGGGAGAGAGACAGAGAGAGAGAGAGAGAAAAATATATACAAAGAGCTTTATTATCAGGGGATTATGGAGGCTGAGAAGTCACACAATTTGCCATCTGCGAGCTGGGGACCAAGGATTGCCAGTGGTGTAGTTGAAAGGTCTGAGTGTCAGAGGGCCAACGGTGTAGATACAAGCTGAGCTAGAAGGCCTGATAACCAGGTGTGCCGAGGGCAGAGAAGATCAATGTCCCAACTCAGTCAGTTGAGCAGAGAGTGAATTCAACCTGGCTCTGCCTTTGTGCTCTCTTCAGGCCCTCAAAGAATTGAGGATGCCTTCCCACGACGGGGAGGGTCATCTGTCTTACTCAGTTCACCAATTCAAATGCTAGCCTCCTCCAGAAAAAACTCCACAGACACACCCAGAAATCATGTTTCACCAGCTCCCTTGGCCTAGTCAAGTTGACACACAAAATTAACCATCACAACTACCCAACCCAAGAGTTTAGGATTGACATATGCACACTGCTATATTTAAAATAGAGAACCAACAAGGACCTACTGTAGAGCACAGGGAACTCTGCTCAGTATTCTGTAATAACCTAAATGGGAAAAGAACTTGAAAAAGAATAGATACATGTATATGCATAACTGAATCACTGTGCGGTACACCTGAAACTAACACAACATTGTAAATCAACTACACTCCCATATAAAATAAAAATTAAAAAAATAAAAACAAACAAAAAACCCAACAACCCAACCCATGAAGCTGCCTTCTCTTTAGAACTTGACCTCAGTTCCATGTAGCTGTTCATCTACTCCCTACCTCACGTTACATAGTTAACTTTTCATAGCTTTCCATGGCCATGTTTGTGCCTCTTGTCCTGGCATAGATTTATGTTTATTTTTCACCCTCTCTCCCTTTCTAATCAGGATAATGCCACCTGCCTTAGCCTGTCCCATGAATTCAGCCTACAGTCTCTTAGGCAAGGCTTTTTTGTCACTCCCAACTTGGGACCTACCAAATTGCAAGACAAAATCAGGTCCTTAGAGAACCAAAGGGGGTCTAGTAAGAAACCAATTGCATGCTTCTGAACATCAGGTTATTCATGTTATTCATTTTTATTATTCCAGCTAACTTTTGTTGCGTATGTACCCTGTGCCAAACACCAGAACCAAGAGTTTTCCATGTAATGGAAATTAAGACTTGGAGAATTAAGGGACTTGCTCAAAGTCACAGAGCTTCAGGCATTTAAGTGGTTGGGATTTGAAACTAGTTCCGTCTCAATTTGCAGTGTGTGCTCTTGACAAGGGAGGTACTCTCTGTCTTTGTGTTCATTACATTTGGGAGATGGTGGCCTCAGTGCTGCCAGAGAGCAAATGTCTCAGCAGATCCCTCAGAGGATGGCCAGTAGCTGCCTCTAAAAACGGAGTGTCCTTCCTCAGATTGGTCTTAAACATTTGTTTAACTCTGTCTCATAGTCTTAGGCATATTTCCTGTAAATGTTTCCAGTCTGAGGTTGACTGTCCTTGTTCTATGTTTCCTTCAAAGGTTATAATGCCAGTTTGATGTGAGGGAGTGATTTTTGCCTGCACATTCCTGCTACATAAGAATAAAGAGACAGCTGAGGTTTCCTTACGCAATTGCTGCATAACCTGCCCTGGCCCTCGCCCCCATAAAGGATGTAAACTTGCATGACCCTGGTTATTATTCCCAGGGTGATTTGAGAGTTTACGTGTGCCTATGTGTGTGTGTGCATACACACTGGGAGAGCAAAGATAAAACGCGATAAATCTTTTTTAACCTTAAGATCTCTTCATTTTCTTTAGTAGTTGCACAAGAATCACATGTGAAACTAATTACAGAAGGTCACACTGAGTAGTGCACCAGTTAAAATGCTTTGGGTTTGCTTTATTCATTAAAAGATTCAATATGGGGGGAAAATCGGATTTTTGTAAAAGTTATTTCCAAAAGAAGTCAAATAATTCTATTTAAAATCACTAGGTTAGGTATCCTTCTATTTCAATGAAATTATTCTCTGAAAGATGCACATCTCGTTTTGTTTATGAAGATCTCTAGTGTATTTTGTTTGGCCTTTTCTGTCCACTCCACTCAACAAATTGGTTTTTACCCAAATGTTTTATACACGTGCTGTATTATTTGACCATCTGTTGTCTTTGGTACCCTGTTTTTCTCTTTGGGATTTATTTATTTATTATTTTTAAAGTTGTCTCTCAGTGAGTTGCCCATTTAATTATTTATTGAGATAGTCATGTTAGCATGTGAAATAAAGACCATTTATTGTCTTTTAAAGGATCACCACTGCCCTACTTGGTAAATATGCACAATTCCCAGCTTGTATATAATATGTGTTTCACGTACAGCTGTCAGTTCTGGGTGGTGGATTGCAGTGGAGATTGGTCAGGAGAAAATGACACAGTATCCAGAGATCTTGTGGATGAGACATGAGAGGAAAGCATGAGGTTACAAGCTGGAGAAAGCAAAATGAGTTACATTGAATCTGAGAAAAGCAAGTATCATAAATTCAGAGGATGAAGCTGACATCAGAGTCAACGGATGGTGACATCACAGTCAAAGGTGTCATGGGGGGCTTCCCTGGTGGCGCAGTGGTTGAGAGTCCGCCTGCCGATGCAGGGGACACGGGTTCGTGCCCCGGACCGGGAAGATCCCACATGCAGCGGAGCGGCTGGGCCCGTGAGCCATGGCCGCTGAGCCTGCGTGTCTGGAGCCTGTGCTCCGCAACGGGAGAGGCCACAACAGTGAGAGGCCCGCGTACCGCAAAAAAAAAAAAAAAAAAAAAAGGTGTCATGGGAAGTTCTACCAAGGACCTGGAGGAGAAATTTGGAGGCAGGGGTGTGATTAGGATAAGAGGCCAGGAAATAGGCTCTAACAGAAAGGAAATACAGAGACCAGAAAGTGTCAAGAGTCCAATAGCATTTGGTGGGCCCATACCAGGGGTATTACATGGATAAAACTCCTCATCTCTGGAAATAGGAACTCTATGTCTGGAAGTTGGGTGGTACTTCCCAGCCTAGAGAAAGGCATGGCATTGAAGTTTTGGGTAAATCATCTCAGTAAGGGGAAGGCTAAGTAATCTTGGGTGTTGACTTTTTGACTGGCATATTTTGAAAAATACTGATATAATATTGGTAACTGGTAAAGATCACTTGGGAATTATGGCATAAAATAGATATCAAATGCCAGTCTTTTTGGTGCCAGATACCAGCTAAACTGTCTGATCAGGAGTTTCAACTGTAGATATTTGCCCATCTTTTAAATATTACTATATTGGGCTTTTTTTGGATAAAATTGTTTTGTTTGTTTGTTTGTTTATTTTTTATTTATTATTATTTAGGCAATAATAACTATTATTTATTAATTGTTTTTTGATAAAATATATCTCTGCAGCACATAAAGAGGAAAGCATAAAATTACTATAGAAATTCCAGTTTGAGGCTAGCATTCTCATGAAAATAAGCAGTCCATTTTCCCTATACAACCCATTCCTAATCAGCACACATCACCCTTGCTGTGTCAGAAAACTCCAATTTTGATAGCAAGAGTTACCGACCACTTGAAGTCAGCAATATGATTCATGGATGCAAAACAGGCAATTTTTGGAATGGCCAGGTGCTGGTTTATGCAACTGGCCTGATGACAGACACAGCAGATGGCTCAGAAAAGCAGACTTGGGAACGCTACGTGTGGATCTTTCCATAAACATGAATCGTTCTTGAAAAATTTGTTCGGTTTATTGGATATGGAAGTCTTCCTCCCCATCAGGGATGAATGTTTCCACTCACCAATGTCAAAAGACTAAATTTCACCATTTTTTGGAAATCTCAAAGAGAAGAGCTCTGAAAGAGGTACAAGTGTTTACTTTTTTTAAAGAGATATTTGAAACCCTGGCAAGGGTCTTGAACAATAATTTGTATAAATTAGGATGCACTCATGGAAAAAGATGTTATTATGAAAACTACTGGGATTCTGGGATACTGAGATAATGTCAGTATTATAATACTAAATTAGTAAACTTACAGTTTATTTGAGTCATTTAATGTCTTTGTACCTCAATTCATCCTTTGAAAGTGTAAATTAAGTTGACACACAATACAAATAAGAGTTTATGTCTAATCTCTGGAATTTAGGTATTTTGTATAAACTAATGACACTGTCAGTCTTCCAAATGAATTCATAAACCAATGAGATTTCATAAGAATCAGACATGGGAATGGCAAGCCCTGTTTACTCTTTGTTTGAAACTGACACATGACACATAAAGGAAATTTACTATCCATTGACTTTTTCCCCCTAATGTAGCAATTTTCTTGAGCAAAACAAAATTACTCCTTTTTCTTTCAAAACTCATTTGAATTTGCTCATTGTGCTTTCATTCTGAATAAATCATGTGTTTTTAATTTATGTATTTTAATTTATTTATTTTTGGCTGTGTTGGGTCTTCGTTTTTGTGTGAGGGCTTTCTCTAGTTGTGGCAAGCGGGGGCCACTCTTCATCGCGGTGTGCAGGCCTCTCTTGTTGCAGAGCACAGGCTCCAGACGCACAGGCTCAGTAGTTGTGACGCACGGGCCCAGTTGCCCTGCGGCATGTGACCAGGGTTCGAACCAGTGTCCCCTGCATTGGCAGGCGGATTCTTAACCACTGCGCCACCAGGGAAGCCCAATCATGTGTTTTTAAATAAACCCTCCTAAATATTTTATAAACAAATTTTGCCTTTTAGATTAAGTCTGTTGTCCTTTAGGGTAATGATTTGGCTCTGAGACTCCTGTCTAAAATTTAAACCAAGAGTATAATATTTGTCAAAAATCATCCTGAATAAAAGTAATAATAACATGTTTTATGGAATTTCACTCAATTTACCATGAAAACACTAATTTGGGATCTCATGTTAGTTTAAGGAAAAGGAGATATCAGTAGAAAAAAGAGCACACATTACTAAGAGTGATCTTTAAGTGAAATCATTGATTGTTTGATTGGATTATTTTATTCATTCTGTAATGAGATTCTTGATTCAAGTTACATATAACTTTAAAATAATTTAATTATTTGGTTTTAGGTGATGCTAGACATCAAATTTGGCTGTTTAATGGGAGCTTAAAATTTGATGCATAGATCTTTCCTCCAGATATTCTGATCCAACTGGGCTGGATTTGGCTTTGGTCTTGGGAATTTTAAGAGTTTATAAGGTGATTCTAATGTGCAACCCTTGCTCTACAGACAGGACATGACTCTGTCACCAGCTTCTGACACCACAGCCTATGAATTTCAGGACAAGAGTAACTTAACTCAGGTGATGACTGAGAGTGGTGATAATACCAAAGTTTTGGTCAATTGCTCATGTGTGAGGATGACCAAAAGGGGGAACTGTTAAATTAATTATACAAGGAGGCTGTTAGACCTATGATGTTCTAATGCCATGGTGGCCAACATAAACAACCTCAAATCTAAGCTTATAAGCTCAAGGTTACAAAATTGAAAGTTAAAGACAACCAATCACAAATAGCCAACTAGGTTGTAAGTTATAGCCCATCAATAATTTGCTTTCTGTACTTTCACCTTTTCTCTATAAAACTCCTTCTTGTTGGTGGAGCTCTCCTAATCACTTGCAGTTTGGTCCTGTCCACTTAAAATTGTTTTTTACTCAAATAAACTCTTAGAAAAAGACATCAGCTCCAACAATAATCTTTATTAAATAGGATAAGGTACCGGAGGATACAAGGTACAAGACAGTGTGTAAATATTACGTCTACCACACCACCTCTAGCTAAGATGAATATTCAAGGTGGTAGATTCTGTTTTATTCTTCTTATCTAGAAGATTCCACCTTGTAAAAGATTGTCTTGGGTTGGCAGTTATGAAATTGTCCTAGATTTCTGGAGTGTTTACCTGACTAATTCTCTACTGTGTACTATTTCTCTGTTATTGTAGTGATTGGGCATAAACCCATTCTTAAACAATGGAAATAAACTTTTGACCATTTCTAATCACAGTCTTCGGGCAGCAATATCACAATATAACAGAAGAATAAAATAATTTCCTAAGACTCCAGTGTGATTTCTCTTTAGAAATCTTTGAGAACAATTTTTAAAAATATAATGAAAAAACTTGCTTTCTTCTTCATAAATATTGAATGATTACAAGGGCGTGGGAGACCTTTGTTCTGGACAGACTTTGAAAAATTTCTGGGGAAAGCTGATTGACTTTCTTATAAGCATAATTATTCAGAAAATATACCATATACCTTCCTAGCCAATGAGGATTCAAATCACTGCATCCTTTAATTAAAATAAGGGCTGCTACTCTAGGAAGTGAAGATAGGAAAGATGACATAAATCAGTGTATCTCCAATCACAAATGTCATCTAGGTGTTTTGTCTGGTGTACACCTGGGTGACTGACTGTCTGCCCATCCCCCAGCCTCCTGAGTGTAACTAAGTAAGACGATCACTGCTGAGTCCCAATGTGGAGAAATTTGAGTTTAGAGTGAACTGCAACTGAGGTTATCTATGAAGGTGATGATGACACATTTGTACGGCAGAATTTACCTCTAAATTGCTTTAGTTTCTGAGAAGCTCAGGAAGGCTCATCATGATGACCTTTCTATATTCCTTTGGCTGAGAATTAAACTATTTTGCTAATTATGTAACTGTATTTAGAAATGATTCCAATATCATCACTTTCCATGTTGAGCTGACTTAATGGAACATTAAACTAATTCATGTAATAAAATGGAAACTCTTTAAGGAAGATCTGTATGAGGGAAAATATAAAATAATGCAAAGCAGGGAAGAAAGACTGTAAACATGCAGGTAGTAGTGTTTAACATAGTTACTGAAGTTGAGCAAAAAATGTGGTTCTAAACTTCCTGGTTTTCAAAGAAAAAGGGGAACAAGAAGATTACATGCGTTGTCTATAAACAGAAAACACACTAGTTCTCAGGGAAATGTTCACATAAATCTCAGAAAAGAGAGACAAATACAATATCCAGAAATTATTGTCTGAAGGAGGAGACCGTGACTGTACCCTTGTTCCTATTGAGCCAGTGAAATCTCTAGATGATGTCACTTTTGTCAGGAACGTTGAAAAGGCTGGCTGTTATCTCTTGGTGCTCAGTGGATGCAAAATGTCCTATCATGTGTTTTCAGTGAGGCCTCATCATCAACCAGGTCTGAGGATTTGTGAGGAGTTGTGTTTACATCAACCCACCAATCCCCATGGAATGTCCATACTACTGTTACACACATCACAGTTGTATTCATTTCTGGAACTAAAATGACATCCGTGTAAACCGTTTGGATCCCTGTTGCTTGTAATTTATGTAGTATCTATCAATTGTTCAGGATAGAAATTAAGACAGGGATATTTACCCCTAGCAGTGCCTCAGAATCTCCTATGGAATAATGTGTAAATATTCCCAGACCCCATATGAGTTCCACAGAATCAGAATATCTGCGGATAAAGGTCTAGCATCAATATTTTTAAATAGTTTTGCAGGTAATTTTGATGCAAAGTCAGGATTGAAAATCACTACGGTTGTAGTTGCTGCTGTTTGCCAAAGAAAGAGATTTATGTGAGGAGGAAGAGGAAAGGGGGGGGTGAGGCAAGGAGGATCTATTAACAACTAGCTTAAAAATTGATTGGCATTAAATTCTGTATTTCATAATTGCCTCAGAATAGAGCCAATTCCCCATAAAAATCCCTTCATGTGCTATTTATAAAGAACATGGCATTTAAAAACGATAACAGCATAGCTATTCATTATTCCTCTAAAACATTAAATTAAAATTGACCTCTTAATATGTTGAAACTTCTGTAATAATAACGTGAACCCAAATAGAGGCCACCCCTGGCCACCTGTGTTTCATGCACTGATCTCGTATATATTCATTTTCTACTCTTCACTTACATTAGATAGTTTGCTTAAGAGGCTCCAAACAGTGTGAGGTGGGAGAATGTGCGGTCAAGTAGAGTTAAAGGGCTTCCAGAAGTTTCCTATTCATACATCTTATTTCTGTAGTTCCCATGGCCTGCAACAGCTGGCCTGTGAAGCACAGAGGCTGTATGCAGTGTGACCTCAAACACCTCTGATGAGGTAGTGGTCCAGACAGGTTACTGACACTAAAATAGTTTTTGGTGTTTGATGTCTAGCTTATCTCTGTAGCTAGGCTGTAGTTTATGCTTGTCATGAACTTTATTAGTGCTTCTTTTATATCCAAGCCTCACACACTATTTCAGTGTGATTCGGACAAGTTAGACTGTGTTTTAAATAACAAAACTCATTGTGTAGTTTAAACCAGAAGAACAGATAACAATCCCATTCACCATTGCAGCAAAAAAGCATAAAATACCTAGGAATAAACCTACCTAAGGAGGTAAAATGCCTGTACTCAGAATATTATAAGACACTGATGAAAGAAATCAAAGATGACACAAACAGATGGAGAGATATACCATGTTCTTGGATTGGAAGAATCAATATTGTGAAAATGACTATACTACCCAAAACAATCTGCAGATTCAATGCAATCCCTATAAAATTACCAATGGCATTTTGTACAGAACTAGAACAAAAAAATCTTAAAATTTGTATGGAGACACAAAAGACCCCGAATAGCCAAAGCTATCTTGAGGGAAAAAAACGGAGCTGGAGGAATCAGACTCTCTGACTTCAGACTCTATTACAAAGTTACAGTAATCAAGAGAGTATGGTACTGGTACAAAAACAGAAATATAGGTCAAAGGAACGGGATAGAAAGCCCAGAGATAAACCCACACACCTACAGTCAACTAATCTATGAAAAAGAAGGCAAGGATACACAATGGAGAAAAGACAGTCTCTTCAATAAAGAAGTTGTGGCACATATATACAATGGAATATTACTCAGCTATAAAAAGAAATGAAATTGAGTTATTTGTAGTGAGGTGGATGGACCTACAGTCTGTCATACAGAGTGAAGTAAGTTAGAAAGAGAAAAACAAATACCGTATACTAACGCATATATATGGAATCTAAAAATAAAAAAGGTTCTGAAGAACCTATGGGCAGGACAGGAACAAAGATGCAGATGTAGAGAATGGACTTGAGGACACGGGGAGGGGGAAGGGTAAGCTGAGACGAAGTGAGATAGTGGCATGGACATATACACTACCAAATGTAAAATAGCTAGCTAGTGGGAAGCAGCCACATAGCACAGGAAGATCAGCTCGGTGCTTTGTGTCCACCGCAAGGGGTGGGATAGGGAGGATGGGAGGGAGATGTAAGAGGGAGGAGATATGGGGATATATGTATACATAGAACTGATTCACTTTGTTATACAGCAGCAACTAACAAGCCATTGTAAAACAATTATACTCCAATAAAGATGTTAAAAAGAACAGGAAACTATAAACAATTAAAAAAGACAACCCTCAGAATGGGAGAAAATATTTGCAAACGAATCAACGGACAAAGGATTAATCTCCAAAATATATAAATGGCCCATGTGGTTCAATATTAGAAAAACAATAACCCAATCAAAAAATGGACATGAAGACCTAAATAGACATTTCTCCAAAGAAGACATACAGATGGCCAAGAGGCACATGAAAAGATGCTCAGCATCACTAATTATTAAAGAAATGCAAATCAAAACTACGTTGAGATATCACCTCCTACTGGTTAGAGTGGGCATCATCAGAAAATCTACAAACAATAAATGCTGGAGGGGGTGTGGAGAAAAGGGAACCCTCTTGCACTGTTGGTGGGAATGTAAATTGATACAGCCACTATGGAGAACAGTATGGAGGTTCCTTAAAGAACTAAAAATAGAATTACTATATGACCCAGCAATCCTACTCCTGGGCATATACCCAGAGAAAACAGTAACTCAAAAAGAGACATGCACCCCAATGTTCATTGCAGCACTGTTTACAATAACCAGGTCATGGAAGCAACCTAAATGCCCATCGATGGATGAATGGATAAAGAAGATGTGGTACATATATACAATCGAATATTACTCAGCCATAAAAAGGAACGAAATTAGGTCATTTGTAGAGCTGTGGATGGACCTAGAGACTGTCATACAGAGTGAAGTAAGTCAGAAAGAGAAAAATATCGTATATTAATGAATATATGTGGAATCTAGGAAAATGGTACAGATGAACGGGTTTGCAAGGCAGAAATAGAGACACAGACATAGAGAAGAAACGTATGGATACCAAGGGGGAAAAGCGGGGTGGCTAGTGGTAGGATGAATTGGTAGATTGGCATTGACATATGTACACTAATATGTATAAAACAAATAATTAATAAGAACCTGCTGTATACAAAAAAGGTATTTCAGTTCACATCATAGGGATGAACACATGAACTTCTCGTGACATTGCACATCTTCAGCACAGTTGCAATATGCATTTAAAGAAATAGGATAGAAATATCAGTATCATATTTATTAATATTTACATATTAAGTGCTCATCTGTACATGACCTGGAGCAAGGAGATGTAAAGCATGAGAAGTCGTGTAACACAGGTCCCCACTTTCCAGGAATTTACAGTCTGGTTGGTTAGAAAAGACAATAAACATCACAATGGTTAGAGAATTCTGTACATTTAACGTGGAACTTACCCACTTTCTTCATTGTTACTCCTGATAGTAGATACTCCTGTTGGTAGAAAACCCTGCAAAAGCATAATGATTGACTCCATGACACATCTGTGAATTCCTATTTTATCTCGGTCTTCAATAGCACTTTTACTTCTAATCAATCCCTTTTTAAATTTTTTGCAACAACTGTCTCACATCCCTCCCCGCACCAGGCATTGGTTCTTCATTTTAAAAACCACTTCACTGAAGTAGGATTGACATAGAAAAGCTGTACATATATAATGCATACAACTTGATGAGTTTGGAGATAAGTATACACCTGTGAAACCATCACCACGGTTTATGCCATAAACAAATTCATCACATTCATCATCTAAACTTTCCTCCTGTTCTATTTACTTATTGATTAACTAGTATTATTTTTGTGGCTGATTCTCGGGTACATAATCCTTGTTTCTCATATTCCCTGAGATTGGATTTGTCCGTCTCCATCTTAATGACCTGGGTCTGCTCTACGTCTAAATTTGATCACCATAAGCTTGGTTCGCCTGGGTCATCCTAAGGCTTGTGTTCCTTCATTCTGACCCCAATCACCCTTTGCACCCTTTTCTAGCCTCTGTATTTGTCTTGCAGTTTTGTTGTCTTTCCGTGATTTTGGCTTTTTTTGCTATGAGTTTTCTTTTTGTTCTTGGATATGCTTCCCTTGAAAGTCTCAGTCTGTCTCTGTATGGTAATAACTGCTCACTAGCTTGTCAGCACTCCTCCAGTCCTGCCTATCCCTTCAGCTGTGACATTGCACCAAACACACGCAATTTCCTGTGCAAGTAATGCATGATCTTTCATATATTGGCTTCTACCTGCTTTTCCATCTGCTCTCCAAATGCACAGTTTTTCTGCCATATTGCACTATTTATTGTCACCCCAGCAAGTCTGTATTCTGGCACCACTTGAGAGAGTTCAGGCGTGGTCTGTGCATTCTCATCTGAGGCAAAAGGGGAAACAATACAAAGGCATAATAAAATAAAGAACAAAGAACATGGAAAAATTTTTCAAGAAAGCAATATGAAAAAACAAACATACAGAGAAAACTGTAAAATACCTAGGTAGTCAAGTGATGGTACTGAGAATAAAACATCAATTTCGGCTATCAAATTGATACAAAATTTTAAAATGATAAATCCCAGTATTGGTGATGTGTGATTGTTTTAATGGTACCTGGTGTGTGTGTTGAACAGGTATGGTAAGACATGCAGACACAGAAATGATTGTTGTGAAGGAAGAAGTTTCCATTATACTCACAAGCCCCTACAAACGGGAGGCCTGGCTGCCATGTGAGGTCACATGGGAAAGCACCAGTGCAAGATGAGTAGACAGAGAGAGGGGAGAGGAAGTGCTGGGTAGGAGCTTTTATTGTGGTTTTCATGGGAAGGAATGGACCAGGTAAGCAAGCTAAGCAGGTTTGGGAATGGGTACTTTGAATGATTTTGGTGGGCTCGGGGCTGCTAGGGTGACCCTTAGTTGTCCAGTAACTGGCCTTGGGGTGATGGGGCATGGGGATAGTGTTCCCAGACAGCAAGAGCCTGATAAAGTGAGGCATATGGGTCTATGACTCCAATTGATTGGATTTCATATCAAAGACATAATTCCAGGCAAGCCCTTTACTCTCTCTAGGAATTAGCTAACCTGGAATTAGTGACTCCTTCCCATCAGCAAGGCTCTGGATGCCAGAGCATCAAGAATACAGCAAATTGGGACTTCCCTGGTGGCACAGTGATTAAGAATCTGCCTGCCAATGCAGGGGACATGGGTTCGAGCCCTGGTCTGGGAAGATCCCACATGCTGAGGAGCAACTAAGCCCGTGCACCACAACTACTGAGCCTGTGCTCTAGAGCCACAACTACTGAGCCCACATGCCACAACTGTTGAAGCCCGCGTGCTTAGAGCCTGTGCTCTGCAACAAGAGAAGCCACCGCAATAAGAAGCTCATGCACCGCAACAAAGCTAGCGCCCTTTCACCGCAACTAGAGAAAGCCCGTGTGCAGCAGTGAAGACCCAACACAAGCAGCCAAAAAGAAAAAAAGAATACAGCAAATAAGAAGATACAGATAATACAAGGAATATGGATAATCTTGTATACATACCATGAACAATTATTATCTCTCTTGAATCACCGATTTTCTCTCTATATAGAGGGGAAAAAAAGAACTTAGAATTGTGAGAAGAGACTTGCAGGAGAAAAAATTAGAGGACTTTTCAGCATCTGATTTCACGAATTACTGCAAAGCTACAGAAATCGAGACAGGGTGGTACTGATATTAGGATAGATAAATAGATCAATGCAACAGAATGGAAAGTCCCCAAATAGACATCCAGACATCAATTGCTCTTTGAAAAGTTGCCAGTTCAATTTAATTCAGTGGGCAAAGAAAAGTCTTTTCAACAAATGGGGCTGAGATAATTGGTAAATATCTGGGAAAAAGTGAACCTTGACATTCACCACACTCTGCACTCCAAATTGAGTGAAACATGCACCTAACTTAACAATTAAAATTATAAAATTTCTAGAGGAAATTTCTTCCATAAAAATAAAATCTTCTACAATATATTCATGATCCTGGGGTAGGCAAAATTTCTTACAGAGGACAATGAATCCACTAACTAATAGAAAGGAAATGAAGAACTCTCCCTCATTGAAATTAACATGTAAAGAACAAAGTAAAAAAGATGAACAGCACAATAAAAATGAGCAAATCTCTTGAACAGACACCTCACTAAAGAGGTTATTCAAATGGTATATACTCAACCTGACCAGTTACCAGGGAAATGCAGGTCAAGTCCACAGTGAGTTCCCACTTTACTCCCATTGGAATAGCTAAAGTTGAGAAGACTGGTAACACCACACATTAGTGATGAAGAACTCTCACTTTGGAAGTCTGTGAGTGTTGGTTTGAAACCTTGGGAGTTTTCCAGGTGAAATTCAAAGCTGGCCCCTGTACACAGAGCTCAGGGGGAGGCTGAAGAATGAGGAGGGCCCCTCCACACCGGTAGACGGCAGCTTTAACAAACAAGGGAACGTACATATGAGGCAGTCTTGGGCGCCGCAAGATGAGTAGATTTCTTCAGTCTCAAAGTTTATAGAGAGGCCTTAATGGGGTTCATTCATATATTCAGTCTGACAACAGTTACTCTCTCAAGGCTGCATCCTTGAAATGGCCCTAGTGTAGGAACGGTGGGCAGAGCCTACATTCCAAGGACAAAGGGCAGGAGTGAGGAGTCTCCCATCGTCTGACTCCAGGTCTCAGGTCACCTGGTGGTCATGTCCTCTCAGTGACCTCCTCCAACCGGTAGCTTTATATAAAATTAAACATAGGTTTATTTTATGATATGTTATGACCTGGTAATTCTACTCCTAAGTATTTACCCAAGAGAATTGAAAACACATGTCCACAAAAAGACTTGCATAAGAATGTCCAAAGCAGCATTATTCATAATAGCCTAAAACTAGAAACAACCCAAATGTTCATCCACAAGAAAACAGATACTTACACTGTGGTCTACTCACACAATGGAATATGAATCAGCAACAAAAAGGAACAAACTACTGATGTATGTAACAATATGAGCAAATCTCAACAATCTTGTGTCTGGCAAAAGAAGCCAAACAAAAAGCATACATAATGCTTGGAAGTGACACGTGTCAGTTCATAGCCCATTGTTCAAAGCAAAAGTGTCTCCACCTATATACAACAAGCCAGGGGATGTACAATTATTCCATAGGAGGAGGATTGAAAAATTTGAAAAATAATCCAATTTATCACACTTAGATTATGGTATAGGAGCAATCTCCATATTATAGAAATTATTGCTTTGTGTTTTGATATTTTTTGGCAAGATTTTAATTTATCTTTTGACTAAGTTTTGGCAATGTAGACTAAAAAAATAGTTTTTTTGTTCTTGGTCCTATACTTAAGTGGAATCAATACTCAATCCCAATCTTTCTGCAGTAATTCTTCTATTCATTAATTGTTTGGCTGAAGTTTATCTTCTAGCAGTTTCTTAAGGAAAGATTTATGCAAATTTTGTTCTCTAGGTTTTAAAATATTTAAAAGTATTTTTCGGTTGTCTTTATGCTTGAATGACAGTTTGGCTGTGTATAAAATTCTTGGGTTGTACTTTGAGGACTTTGTGAGTGTTATTCTATTGTCTTCTAATGATGAATTATTTTTTTCTACAGAAGTCACACGTATTCAGAATTTTTACTACAGATGTCACGTGATCATTTTGCTTAGACACCTTTCTCTAATTCAGTTTTATTACAGTTGTAAAATGCAGATAATGATACTGCCTATCTCAGTGTTGTGAGGATTAAATGAGGTGCTACCTGAAAAACATAAATATAAATGATTATTATTATTTATTAATATGGCTCCATTTTCTTGTAGAAGTGTTCTTTTCAATCTGTGATTTAATTCTTTTGTTTCTGGAACATTTCCTAAATTTATGTCTTTTTTTTTTTTCTTTTCTAGTCCTTTGATTTCTTCTTTGGTAACACTATATATGCAAACATTGGATCTCCTTCACCTATCTTCCTAAGCCACCATTTCCTTTCTAATATTTAAAAATCTTAGCTCTTTCTATTTTACTCAATTTTTGTATAACTGTGCTCTAGTTTCTTACTGTGCTTATTTTTTGTTGTGCTGCTTCCAATTTGATTCTCATTTCTGTGATGGCTTTTTTTCCTTGTGCTTCTTTCTTGAGCTGACCTAGTTTATTTTCCACCTTCTATTGTTGTTTTGTTGTGACTGCTCTGAGTTCTAGTATCTCTGATTTGTGTTTTTGTTTTAAAAAGGCTCTTGCTTCATCATGCTTTTCATACATAGCACAGTATATTTGGCTACAGTTTTTATTTGCTCCATGTCATTATTTCTTCAGTAATTAGTCTACACACCATTTATTTATTTTCCTTGTTGCCTGCCTCCTTTTAAAAAATAGATCTTATGTAGTATTCTTTTTCATTACTGTTTTTATTTTTGAATGAATTTTTCCTGAATAATCTTTTTTCTTTTTCAGGAGAGTTTGATAAAGAGAATTCTACTTATGACATAGGGCTGAATACATTCTTTTAGCTTTTATTCCTCTCTAGTCAATTCAAAATGGCACTATAGTCTGTTTTTAATCATCCTTGCCTCCCACTCAGATGGTTGCCCAAATATAGCTCCTCTATGTGTTTCCTAAATTATCTCTACTCCCTGAGATATTTTACACTTGATGGCAAATAGGATACAGGGAGCTTTCCACTATTAGTCTACATGCTTCATTTATCTTGTTTCAAGTATGCAATAGTTCCTAAAAATATCTCAGCGCATGCCACTCACTTTAGAGAATTGAGTTTTTGCTGGCATTTTTGAGCTTTTCAGCTGCAGTTGTTCTTTCTTCGTGTCTTCCTGTCTGACCTTCCCAACTTTTTGTACACTTTCTTTTGTTTTATGATTTGGAGGCTCAGATTGCTCTAGTTTAACCAAAGGTAGATTCATATTTCTGTTTCTCACCTTATTTATGGAGGGAGTAATGCTTCATTAATTTCATTATGATGAGATCTGAAGTTCCTCTGGGCTCATATTTATAGATCCCAATCTATAAAGGTGCTCAGTGGAACAAAAGGGTCTCAGTTTTACCATGGTTGGCTCAGGTTGGGCTGTAGTATGTTTTTTGGGTTTTTTTTTTGCGGTATGCGGGCCTCTCTCTGCTGTGGTCTCTCCCGTTGCGGAGCACAGGCTCCGGACGCGCAGGCTCAGCGGCCATGGCTCACGGGCCCAGCAGCTCCGTGGCATGTGGGATCCTCCCGGACCGGGGCACGAACCCCCGTCCCCTGCATCGGCAGGCGGACTCCCAACCACTGCGCCACCAGGGAAGCCCCATGTAGTATGTTTTTATGGAGCAAATTTCTTTTCTCCTCATCATGTGTATATGCACATATCCAAATCAATACCTATATGAGTATTTAGAAAATAAACTGGGAGGGAAAATTCTGAAATATTGGTTGTGAATCTCTATGCATGAAAGGAAACAATGAAGTCCAAAGTCTTGTAGGTGTACCAGAGTCTTAGAAATTTCTAACTGTCTAGCGGGTCACAAATACTGAATGGGGGAGGTGTAGTAAGGAAGTCAGAGTGTGGAGTAAAAGTGTAGGGACAAGCAAATCAGGGGTGAATTAGTGAGCAGTGTGGGAAGACCTGAGGTTGAGAAGCTCTGTTTGTCTCCAAACTTGCATTTCTGAGTCATGTGGGAAAATTGTGTGTGGGTGTTTTGGTCTGATTTAAAGGCCAGTGTGTCAGGAGGTGCAAGCTTGCCATATAGTACATTCATCCCTCCATGCTATATTCACTCTACCAGACTGGAAAATTCTTACTCGTTCTTTAAGGTACAGTTCGAGGATGATCAGTTCTCTCTAGCTTTCCAGGCTCCTCTCATCTCCCCAGTCCACTTGGATTTCTTCTTGCTTCTCTTAGCTAGTTAAACATGTCTCTATTACAGCACTTAAAAGGTGCATTTAAATTATGACTTGTTTGTCTGCTTCCTTTTTCAGTTATGAATTCTCTGAAGATGAGGATTTAATCTTACAATTCCCAGATCCTACTACACAGCTTGAGATACACTGAATTCTTAATAGAGTTCATACATGTCATTGAATCATGTTTTCTTAAAAATTTTTATTGGGGTATAGTTGACTTACATTGTTGTGTTAGTTTCTGCTGTACAGCAAAGTGAATCAGTTATAGGTACACATATATCAATTTTTTTTAGCTTCTTTCCCCATATACGTCTTTACAGAGTATTGAGTAGAGGTCCCTGTGCTATATAGTAGGTACTTATTAGTTAACTATTTTATATATAGTAGTGTGTATATGTCAATCCCAATCTCCCAGTTTATCCCTTCCTCCCTTCCCCCATGGTAACCATAAGTTTGTTTTCTACATCTGTTCATGTTTTTGTTTTTTTTTTAATTTATTAGCATTAATTGTCTTGGCATGATGGATGACTTAACAGTTTGATAATGGCTAGTTCAAAAGTCTTCAGTGCATCAGTTTAAAATTTGTATTGATATTTAAGATATCTGTCCACATTTGTAGTTTCTATGATTTAAGTACCTAGAAATATTTAATATATCACAAATATTTTGGTTATAAAAACATGATTCATTCATTGCAAGTTTTCATGACCATTCTTTGGAAAAATTCTAATTTTAAGGAAAGTTATAGAGAATAACGTCACAGTGTGTAAAACTTTCATTGCCTGCCCTTCATGAATTTTTCAATTACTCTGAGGAGTTTTAGCTCTACTAAACCTGGACTAAAATATGTTTCCTCAGGCCGTGTCTAGTTCATGGCAACAGACCCACTGCAGAGAAACTCTGAGTTATTTCCCAATGTTTGGATGATCTTTGATCTGAATATTCTGTGTGTATTAGCCAAGACTAAAAGTGTGATTTGCTCTACTATTTTAATAAATAGAATTTATTGAATACTCACTATATTCAGGCACTGTGTTAATGCTTTACACAAATTATTGACTTTAATTCCCCATTTTATTGATAAGAAAACTAAAATTTGGAGAGGTTAAACAACTTGTCTAACCCCACCCAACCAGCAGGCAACTGAAACATATATCCCCAAAGCCTGAATCCTTAGCCACTGTGCTATTCCACTTCCATAGGGATAACTGAAAAATAGCTACTGAATTTGACTCAAACAGATAAAAAATTGTTCTGTAATCCTTCCAGTTTTGCTTATGCAGACTCAAAGCCAGGTCTAGAGAGTCTCAGAGGTTTCTTGGCAAATGATGCAACTTAACAGGATTTTTCAATTACTACAGAGTATCATGGAGCCAGCCTCAAACTCATCTGATTTGTGTGCTCGAAATTCCAATGCCTTGTGAAATGGCCAGGGACGTTTTAAAATTGGAAAAAGCTTTGGTAGTATGGCCTTCCATGACCTCTTCTTCTGCCTCAGTCAGAACGATGATGTGAGACTTGGGAGAGCACGAAGGTGGAGACCATCTCATATCATAGCAACAAGGTTATGTGGCTGACACAGTGTGTGTGTGTGTTGAAAGTCTCTCATTCTAATAAAACACATTCAAAAATGCTTAGCTCAAAACCAAAAAGAAAGGCATGAATTTAACAAGAGCATTTTTTACCTCTTTTGCTTTGTAAATGCCAGTAAATAGAGAGTCTCAGAGTTAGAAGTGGGTCAGGTGTTTGTGGGAAGGATGATATCGATTCACAGATGTATATTTGTGATAACAAATTTAAAAGTATTTCTAACAACCAAAGTGTTTTTTAAAACTTGGAAACAAGTCTCCTAGAACACTCACATCCCCCAAAGTTAATTTGAACACATGGATATGGCCTTTTTCAATTTCATACATTAAATGTGAAATGTAATTTTTTGATATAAGGCCAAGGTAAAAAGCTAATCAGACAAACTGACGGATTTTTTTTGAAAAATGTAACATACGTTTTCTTAAAAACAAAATAAACCAACGCATGAGCTATAATGAATGACTCTGTATATACTGCTTCTCCCTCTTTTTACTCTATAAATTTATGTTGTTCCTTAACAGAAAAGAAAGGGAGAGAATGTGAAGCGGGGGCGGGAGCAGAGCACAGGTTATGGTAGCAGATCTTGCCTTCAAATCCACACAGTACCTGGGGTGTGCAGTGAGAGTAGCAGAGAGAAAGACAGGTGATCTCCCACCTCCTGGGAGTCATTTCCGAGGTGCAGAGAAGGAATAGCAAGTCCCTTGGCTAGTGGCAAAGTAGGCACTTGATATAAGAGAATGACAATGCAGTGAATAAGATAGTATAAAACCTACCATAAGATTAGACCAGAATATATTTCTACATATAAGTATGTAGAAATATAAGCAAGAAATATAAGTATGTGGAATAAACTGGAGTACCAATTTATAGGAGAATTATTCAGCTCTACATCACATCTGCTGTCATCAGTGGCTATTGCTCTTGGATCTACAGAGCAAAATATGACTAGGTTCTTTTTCCAGGCCAGGTACACTTGTTGACTACAGTGAATGCTCCTCTGAACTCAGAAGGTACAGACTCGATCCATGCAAGGTTTTCACCTAACTGTTATAAACAAGGCCCTTCTGAACCCGAATAGACATTTTCCCAGAGAAGACATGTAAGTGAACAACAGGTACATGAAAAGGCGATGAACATGACTAATCATCAGGGAAACGCAAATGGAAACCATGGTGAGATGTCTTCTCACACCAGCTAGGATGGCTGTTATCAAAGAAACGCGAGATACAAGTGCTGGAGAGGATGTGAACAGGGAACCCCGTGCACTGTCGGTGGGAATGTAAATTGGTGCACCACTGTGGAAAGGTGTGGAGGTTCCTCAGGAAATTAAAAATAGAAATGCCGTATGATCTAGCCCTCCAACTTCTGGGCGTAATATCCAAAGGAAATGAAATCACTATCTCGAAGTACTCCTATGTTCATTGCAACATTATTCACGATGGCCAAGGTATGGAAATACCTTAAATGTCCATCAGTGGATTAATGGATCAAGAGAATGTGATAAATATATATGAATATCATTCAGCCTTAAAAAAGAAGGAAATCCTGTAATCTGCAACAACTTGGATAAGCCTGGAGGGCATTATGGTAAATGAAATAAGCCAGACAGAGAAAGACAAATACTGCATGGTATCACTTAAATATGTGCAATTTTTTTAAAAAGTCAAGTCCTAGAAACAAAGAATAGAAGAGTGGTTGCCAGGGGCCAGGGGGGTGGGAGAAATAAGGGAGGTTGGTAAAAGGGTACAGACTTTCCTTTATAAGATGAATAATGTCTGAGGAGCTAACGTATAACATGATAAATACAGTTGATAACACTGTATTGTATAACTGAAATTTTCGAAGAGAGTAAAGCTTAAATGTTCTCACCAAAAAAAGTAAATATATGTGAGGTGATGGATGTATTAATCCCCTCACAATGTATATGAATATCAAATCATCGTGAGTACACTTTAAATATCTTACAATTGTATTTGTCACTTATTCTTCAATAAAGCTGAAAAAGAAGAATAGCCAACAGGAAAATTTGTAAAAAAAATTAAAAAGCAAAAAAATCCCTCCAAGCCCCTTAGGAGTTACCGTAGTACCTAAGAATGGGAAATATTGTATATCCCCTCCGTATATGAAAAATTTGAATCATTCAATCAATCAGTTGCAATTTCCTGAGTTACTATTATGTGCATTTTGATACAAGGGATGGGTTCACTCTTGAAACCGTTTATGAAATCTGAAAGAGGAAGTTTAGCAAAGTGATGGAGTTCAGGTTCAAATCTTGTTTCCAGCACTTACTGGTTGTCAATCTTGGGCAAGTTTCTCAACCTTTCTATACCTCAGTTTCCTCATTTTCAAAACGGGGGTGATACCTTTGTTCTGCTAGGAGACGTGTCTGACTGACCCCACCACCTGGCTAGCAGTGATTGTTTGCATGGTTCTTCCTGACTTTGGTGCCTGTCGGCTCTGTGCACCTTTATTCTCTCTCTTTTTAAGAAAAGTTATTTATTTATTTTGGCTGCGTTGGGTCTTTGTTGCTGCACGCGGACTTTTTCTCTAGTTGTGGCAAGCGGGGGCTACTCTTCACTGCGGTGCGCGGGCTTCTCACTGTGGTGGCTTCTCTTGTTGTGGAGCACCGGCTCTAGGCGTGCGGGCTTCAGTGGTTGCAGCATGTGGGTGCAGTAGTTGTGGCGCGTGGGCTTAGTTGCTCTGCAGCATGTGGGATCTTTCTGCACCAGGGATCGAACCCATGTCCCCTGCATTGACAGGTGGATTCTTAACCACTGCACCACCGGGGAAGTCCCCTTTATTCTTTCTTATACCCACTTCAGGCCAGCAAACTCCACATTTTTAGGAAGGTAAAGCTCTGTGTTTTCTATAACATTTCTTCTACATTATTGAGAAGGAGGCAAACTACACATAAACTATCATTTCTTTAATTGTTAGGTATTTATCACATTTTAAAAGTGTGCTATTTTAAATAAATTTTATTAATGCAGTACTTACAAAGTTGCATACTTTTAAAATCGTCTCTTTGAATCCTATCTCCACCATAAACCCTGCTAGTTTTAATGCAAAATTTTGCAGAATGTGATGTTTTTCAGGAATGTGTATATTGCATTTTAGTATCTACTTAGTTATTAGAGTATATACCGCATAGATTTTTTTGTGTGTATCAGATGGGTTAATACTCTTATAATCTCTGATGATGTCACCAACACTTACTATGTTTTCAGCACTGCTGAACACTTAGCTTGCAAATGTTAGTTGAAGCTGGTACTCCATAAATATTCACTTTTATCAAAGGAAGCATTTAATTAATTTACAGCTTATGGTGACCTGACTCAGGACCACAGGTTATGCCATTACATAACTCAGGGGTGAGGGGTATACACACCAAAGACGCTGCATATTTGTATATGCATTATTATAATATCCCGGTGGATGGCAATACAGTGTCTTGCTTTAACAAAATCATATCTTAATGATGGTAATAAACTGTCTTGAAGTAGAGGAGATCTTTCTAAGTAGTATAGAGGTGCACCAGCAAAGGACTGGCCATGAATAGTCTTTTTCGCAATTATGAATAAAGCTGCAGTAAACATCCATGTGCAGATTTTTGTATGGACATAAGTATTCAATTCCTTGGATAAACACCAAGAAGCACGACTGCTGGATCACATGCTAAGAGTATGTTTAGCTTTGTTAGAAACTGCCAGACCGTCTTCCAAAGTGTCTGTACCATTTTACGTTCCCACCAGCAGTGAATGAGCGTTCCTGCTATTCCACATCCTCTTAGCATTTGGTGTTGTCAAGCTTCTGGATTTTGGCCATTCTAATAGGTGTGTAGTAGTATCTCATAGTTTTAATTTGCATTTACTGATGACATAAGACGTGGAGCATCTTTTCATATGCTTATTTGCCATGTGTATATCTTCTTTGGTGAGGTACCTGTTAAGGTGTTTTGTCTATTTTTAAATTGGTTGTTTGTTTTCTTATTGTTGAGTTTTAAGAGTTCTTTGTGTCTTTTGGATAATGACCTTTATCAGATGTGTCCTTTGGAAATATTTTCTCTCAGTCTGTGGCTTGTCTTGCAATTCTCTTGATATTGTCTTTTGCAGAGCAGAAGTTTTAAATTTTAATGAAGACCAGCTTATCAATTATTTTTTCATTGATCATGTCTTTGATGTTATATCTGGTCATCTAGGTTTTCTCCTATGTAATGTTCTAGGACTTTTATAGTTTTGCATTTCACATTTAGGTCTATGATCTATTTTGAGTTAATATTCATGAGGAGTATAAGGTCTGTGTCTAGATTCTTTTTTTTTTGCATTTGGGTGTCCATTAGTTCCAGTACCTTCTTGAAGAGACTATCTTTGTTGCATTGCTCCTTTGTCAAAGGTCAGTTGAGGATACTCTAAGTGTGAGTCTATTTCTGGGCTCTCTATTCTGTTCCATTGCTCTGTTTGTTCTTTCACCAATACCACATTGTCTTGATTATGTAACTATATAGGGAGTCTTGAAGTTGGTTAGTGTCAGTCCTCCAATTTTGTTCTTCTCCAACGTTATTTTGGCTATTCTGGGTCTTTTGATTCTTCATAAAACTTTATTTAATTTTTTTTTAAATTAATTAATTTTTATTGGAGTATAGTTGCTTTACAATGTTGTGTTAGCTTCTGCTGTGCAGCAAAATGAATCAGCCATACATATACATATATCCCGTCCCCTTTAGATTTCCTTCCTATTCAGGACCCCACCGTGCATTAGGTAGAGTTCCCTGTGCTCTACAGTGTGTTCCCATCACTTGTCTATTTTATACAGAGTATCAACAGTGTATATGTATCAATCCCAACCTCCCAATTCCTCCCACCCCACCCCTTTTCTCCTTGGTATCCACACATTTGTTCTCTCTGTGTGCTTCAGAATCGATTTGTCTATATCCATAAAATAACTTGCTGGCATTTTGATTGAGATTGCATAGTACCTGTAGATCAAGTTGGGAAGAGCAGACATTTTGACAACACAGAGTCTTCCTAAGTATGAACATGGAATAGCTCTCCATGTATTTAGTTCTCCTTTGACTTCATTCATCGGTCTTATAGTTTTCCTCATATAGATCTTGAACATATTTTGTTAGATTATACCGACATATTTCATTTTGGGGGTGCTAATTAAATGGTATTGTGTTTCTAATTTCAAACTCCACTTGTTCATTGTTGGTATATAGGAAAACAATTGACTTTTGTATATTAACCTTGAATCCTGCAACTTTGCTATAATTGCTTATTATTTCCAGGAATTATATTGTTGATTCATTCAGATTTTCTATGTAGATGATCACATCATCTGTGAACAGAGACAGTTTTTACTTCTTCCTTTCCAATCGGTATACATTTTATTTCCTTTTTTTGGTTTTATTGACTTTTCCTATTGATTTTCTGTTTTCAATTTTCATTGATTTCTGCTCTAATTTTTATTATTTCATTTCTTCTACTTAATTATATTTAATTGCTCATTTTTCTAGTTTCCTAAGATAGAAGCATACATGACTGATTTTAGATATTTTTTCTAGTACATACATTCAATGCTATAAATTTCCTTCACGCATTACTTTTGCTGCATTTTGATAAGTTGTCTTTTCATTTTCACTTACTTCAAAATATTTTAAAATTTCTGTTGAGATTTCTTCTTCGGACCATGCATTATATAGAAGTGTGTTGTTTAATCTCCATGTATTTTGGAATTTTCCAGCTCTCTTTTTGTTATTGATTTCTAGGTTCATACCATTGTGGTCTGAGAGCAGACGTAGTATGCTTTTCAGCTTTGGAGATTTCTACTGAGATGTCCAGCCTACTTACAAGCCCATCAAAGGCATTTTTCATTTCTGCTGCAGTGTTTTTGGCCTCTAGTATTTGTTTTTGGTTCTTCCTTAGAATTTCCATCTCTCTGCCTGCCTCGCCCATCCATTCTTAAATGCTGTTTACTTTTTCCATTAGAGCCTTTAACAGATTAACCACAGTTACTTTAAATTCCTAGACTGATGATCCCAACATTCCTGCCGTATCTTAGTCTGATTCTGATGCTTTTTCTGTCTCTTGAAAGTATTTTTTTTTTTTGCCTTCTAATATGTCTTGTAATTTTTTTCTTCTTACTGAAACATGATTTCCTGGGTAAAAGGAACTGCTGTAAATAAACTTTAAGTAATTTGTTCGTAACTTGTGAGGGGAAGAGAAGTGTTCAATAGTCCTGTGATTAGGTTCCAGACCTTTAGTGAGCAATATTAGCTAAATTTAAAAATCATATTGTTCTCTACTCTAGAAATAAGCCTCAGTATGATATATAAATGAAAAAATGATGATAGTAGCAAAACTGTGAAATATTTCAGAATAAATTTAGTGACTGACAAAGCTAGTGTTTTGGGGCAGAAGATTAATTCTCTAATAAAGGTGCTGATGAGATAGGGGATCCATCACGTATAATAAATGAACAAGTTAAGGGTGAGAAATAAGATAATAAAACTCCTACAATAAAATCTAGGATACATGCACTGTCTAGGTTTGTTGAAGATCTTCCTAAGAAAGTCTAGAAACTTAGCAGCTATGCAAATAAAGATAGACATATTTGATTAAAAGATTATAATTAGCAAAACAAATAGATAACCAATATAATGGTTCATCTATTAATGTAAGAAATAGACACATAATATGACTAGGTCATTAAGAAAAGAACAAATCCAAATGCCCAACAAAAACTGAAAGATGGCCAAATTAACTAATAATCAGAAGAAAGGCAATTTTAAGGTGATAACCAGATACCACTTCACAGGTATCAGATTGACTAAAACTTAAAAGGACTGCTAACAGCAATTGCTGCTGGGATACAGAGAACATAAATTCTCAAACATACTTGTGAAAATCTCAATTTGACAACTTTTGGGGAAAGCAATTAGGAAATATCTATTAAAAATAAAAAATACAGTGCATTTTAACTCGGTAGTCCTGCACTTGGGAAGTGTCTCATAGAATTATGAATCTTAGTACATGAGCATATATTTTCAGATATCTACTGCTGCATTATTTGCTGTAGCAAAAATAAATGAATAAATAAATGAATAATGGAATAAATGAATGCACAAGTAAATAGAGCCAAGTACACATTTATCAGTAGAAGAATGCTTGAATAAATTATAGTGTAGATAAACAATTAAAAATAATTATAACTGTACTAATAGAGGTAGTGGAATTTTTGTGAACTGTTGTGTGAAAAAAGCAAGAAACGTGTGTGTGTGTGTGTGTGTGTGTGCATGCGTAACGAGATGGTTATAATTTTATTTTACGCAGGAGTGATATGTATGATATATATGCTACGTGTGTGTCTGTATATGTTTGTGTGTCTTGTCTAAACTTTGAAAAATGTAGATGATAAATTTTGATGCCAACCCCTGGAAGTGTGTTATCGGAGGTGGGCAGGTGGCGTGGGCTGAAGCCCAGGGATGACAGGGAATAGAGGAGCGCGTCAAAAAGGAAAAGACTGAAAAAAATGAGTGTTTTAAACATGTGTGAATGATATCATCACATTCATACACTTATGTGACAATTACAAATACATGTACCTGTAATATTTGAAGAGTACCTTGAAGGATCTACCCAATGTCATAAGGTAGCTAGTGGCTCGTCAAGACTGGGACCCAGATAGGCCTGATGCTATAGCTGTAGTTCTTTCCACTAGTACAGGCTTTCTTAGTTTACAGATATGATTAGACATATAAGCAAATACATTGTTTTTTGGTAAGTAGAGGGTTTGGGCAAAGTAATGCAATGCTCTGAGTGATCCTTGATGAACTTAAAATTTAACCATCCTTTAAAACTTCCACCAGCCTTTTCTGTACTTAGCAAGTTCAGTATCAGTGTTAGGTATGAGGGAGTTCTTATTGATTGTATTTTCACAATTCTCACCTTTCCCACACTTTTTTTACCCCATGGACTCAGATTTTAAGATCATGCAAAATATTTTGGTTATTTGAGCAAATATTAGCTGCTGTATCTGTGTCCAAAATTCACCTCCTGGATGTATTCCAGTGGAGGGCTTCAAGGTACTCTTTGGGAATTTCAATTGTAAAAATAACGAATTATATTTAGAGAGAAATTAGTCACTAACAAATCAGAGAAGAGCACAATATTATTTACATTGTTTATCGTTACCTCACGTTTATAATGTGAGGTATTAGGATGGATTTAAGTTTCCTGGGGTGGCAGGACGTAACACAAAGGCTGGGCTAAATGAAATGCAGGACTCTTGGTTCATAGACTCCACACGAGCAAAGCTGCCACTCAGGGTCACATGGCAGATGCACGGGGATAGGGTAGCAGCAAGCTGGAGCCATGGGAAGAGGCTTAAGGATGGCAAGCAAGGTGAGCTGGGCCGGGTTTCATGGGCTCCATGTGGATTGGCTAATTGGAATAATTTCCAGTGCTGCTGGCATTAGGGCCGTCCCTAGGTGTCCAGTACCTGGCCCAGGGGATTAGGGTGGGTGCATAATGGCCCTGAGTGTGAAAGCCCCATAAGGTAAAGAAAGAGGTTGGGGTATGGACTGAATCCACTCCTCAAGAAGGGGAACTGGCCGGCCTCTAACTAGGGCCTTAAAACTGGGTCAAGACAACGCTTCAAAACAAAACAGAACAAAACAGTTTTATACTTTGTAACGTCCAAAGTATGAGAATGCTTCCCAAAGAAAAGGCTGGTTTAATCTTTCCTTACCTTTGGTTCCTCCAATCAGTATCATTCTTGGCTTATAGGGCTAACTAACAATTTATTTTAGTAATAAATTTCATTTGCATAATTTCTGAATAATCAATAGGGAATATTTGTATTGCTTTCTCAGTAATATACAATTCGTTAGATCAAGCTTATGAAAGGGTTTCTTTTCTTGAATTTGTACAGGTGTGCTAAAAATTATACAATTGCCACAGACCATGGGGCTTTAAATCACTTTCTTCTTCTAGCTCCTTTCTGAGAGTTTCCTTCTGTAATCTTTCCCCAAATTGTGCATTCAACATGAAGGACCATCCTCTGCCTGTGAGATGATCCCTGAAGCTGAGAACTGGAGTAGCATACAGCACCATAAAAATAGCTTAGGCTTTGTTCCTCTGCCGAATAAATTAAGGAAACACATTCGGATGCCAAAGTTGTTTCTGAATGCCATTTCCATAAGTAAAAAGCACTGCTGAAATAAAGCATATTATACATGTACCTAAGTACAATGCATTGGAAACAATATTATGTAATGTTAATACTTCTTCCTTTGTAAACCTGCTTTTAAAACTATTTTCTTTTAAAAATATCCAAAGATATAGCAAATCTTCAAAATAATAGACTTAGCACTGAACAGATATTATAGGCATAAGACAGAGAACATGTGTGCAGATGTATTTGCCCCGATGCTTAATAGTTGAGCGTGGAAGGAGGATGTAACATTGGCTGGTGCTTAACCCATGCCCAGCACTTGCCCTGCAGTTTTGCAATCATGCAAACATCGCAGCAACTTTGAACAACTGATATTATCTCCATTTCACAGTGAAGGATACTGAAGCACAGGGACATGGGGTAATCAGCCCAGGTCACATTACCGGTAAGTGCCAAGGCAAAGCTTTTCACTATAAGAGTGGTTAGTTCCAAGGGCTGCACAAAGTGGTAGCCGTCTTTATCTTTAGAGTTATATATTTATTTGAACATGTTGGAAAAGCTAGGATAAGCACAGCTAGCTTGTGATTTCACATATGTTAATTGCCAAGTTTTGAAAGTGAATCCATTGTAAAGATAAATATTACATAACTAATAGTACAAATAGTATGTGGACATGACAACATATTAGAAATAAGCTTGCCCATAACTTTTTGTTCCTTCTTGATTCATTTATCTATTTATTTAATTTTTTAATTTTTTATTTTTTGGCGTGCCGCGCGGCTTGTGGGCCAACCAGGGGATTTGAATCGGGCCCCGGCAGTGAACACTCCAAGTCCTAACCACTGAACGGCCAGGGAATTCCCTCATTTCTTTTTTTACTAATAATTTTATACCATAGTTATCTACAGGATAAAATCCAAAGTTTGGCATTATTCTATACAGCTAGCTGTAGCCAGCTGGCCTCAATTTATCCCCAGGCCAAGACGTTTACTCACTGTATATCAAGGACAGTGCGGGTAGAGCTCACTTGGAATGTCCACCACAACCTTTCCATCTATTTTTCTGTTTAAAGATCTACACTGTATTTCTTCCACTATGATGCCACATAACACAGACTCAGGATGGTCTCATTTCTCTTCATTTATAGAGTTTATTTTTAAAAAATCAATAACTTAAATGTTAGGTCTGTATATTTTGGGTAATTAATCCATATATCTTTATTAGGTACCTCTGTATCTAAGGCACTGTCTCCTTGCCTTTATAATCTTATAATATAATTGAGAGGCAAATGATCTACTTATGAAAAGTGAACTTATAAAAAAGTAATAATAGAGACCATAACAGTCATTACAAAAGGATAATAGGATTCATTGGAAAGGTCACACATTAGAATTAGACACCTGGATTTGTTGCTTATTAGCGGCAAGTTAGTGGGAACTTGGGCAATTTACTTAAGTGCTCTGAAGATTGCACATTGTAAAATGGGAGAAAATCTATTTTTCAGCCTTACTGTAAATCACAAGATAATGTTTTGTAAAATGCTTAGTAAACTTCATAGAGATCTGCAAGCATATTTTTATTTGCCACAATGTTTCCTATGACAGAAGCATATTACTAATAGGAATTTTGAGATTGAATTATGAAAAACTGGTTACCATGTGTAGGCCTAGAACAACAATAAATTTAATAGAGTCAAGAGAAAATATTGCATAATCACAAAATTCCCCCTTTGGAGTTATTAAATAAGAAACTATTCTAAATAGGAGAGAGCTTATTAGAAAAGGTTAATTTGTTCCACCAGATTCCAAGACTTTTTATAAAATGATGGTAATTAAACACGCATGAATTTGATATCAGGAGATGCAAATAGATCCCACAAATGCACACACATACACACACACACAAATCTGGAGTATAAAAGAGGTGCCATTATAGACCAGTGGGGGTAAAAGACTATTAAATAGGGTAAAAATTGCTAACTAGGTGGGAAAAAGTACAATTAGATATCAATCTCACACTCTCTATAAAATTACTAAATATGTTTTGGTAGATTATGAAAATCTAACCCTTAAAACTTTTGAAAGAAAATTTAGGAGAATATCTATATGACATCAGGATAGGAAAAGACTTCTTGAGACAAATGAAGTATGAGTCATCAACAAAAATTGGAAATTTTTGACTACACTAAAATGAAAAATTTCTGTATGACTCAAAAAACCATAAACAAAACTAAGAGCCAGATATTTTACTGGAAGATTATATTGTCAACACCATAACTAACAAAAAGTTTGTGTCCAGAATAAAGAACAGATACAAATCAATTGGAAAAACACCCAAAATAGAAAAAAATAGGTATAGAATATGAATAGACAACTCACAAAAGAGGAAGCATATTTGGCCAATAACCATATGCAAAGATATTCAAAATCTCAGTAATCTGGAAAATGCACCCATAAGTCAGCAAAAATTGAAAGTCTGACTATACTACCATTTGGTGAGGATGAGAATCTGACATCGCTATGGGAGTGTAAATTAGCACAAATATTTTGGAGAATAATTCACAATCGTCAATAAAGTCAAGGATGCACATATACTATGTATTGACCTTAAATAGACCCTTGTAGATGGACGAGGTGAAAGGTGTAAGAATGTCTGTTTCAGTGTTGTTTGTAATAGCGAAAATGATAAATGTGGGATCAGCGAAATTGTCAGTCCATAGACACATGAATAAGTAAGCTCTGGTTTAGTCTTACAGTGAAAGGCCGCTGGCAAAGGCAAACATACTGTAAAGGTAGGAAGTCATCCACGCACAAATATGATATCAAAACCAGCAATCGTGAGAAGAGGAGAGTATGAATGCAGGATATTTGAAATGCATTTGAAATTTAGAGATCAGCAACTTAAAACAATCATAGATATATATATAAATATAAATAGACTGCAGTATCAAAACATCATGGTAACCACAAACAATGAAAGGTTTAGTTAAAGGAAAAGATGAAATAAGGAAGTAAAGAAAGTTATCAAAATGACTACATCTCAATAATGTAAGGTGAAAAAAGGGAGGCAACAGAATAATATGTTGGGTGTGATACCATTTCTACATAAATTCTATCACACTTAAAAAAGGTGTACACAGTTTATAGTGTTTGGATATGTACGTGCATAAAATATGTTTGAAATGGCATGATCCAACTTTGGTTCCACGTTGCTTGTGATGTTGGGAAACTAGCTGGGGGGAGAGAATTAGCCGTATCAAATGTTTTACTGTTTAAAAGAAGCAATCTGAAGCAAACAAGGGGAAATATCGACGTTTTAAAAATCAGGATGGTAGGGATACGAGGATAAAGAACTTTTTACTGTTTTGTAAAATGCTTTCTGTAGTATCTGTCAAATTCATATATATTTATGAATATATGTGTTTAATGATCTAGCAGCTCTACGCCTACGTATCTATGAGAAATGAAACATATATCCACAAAAAGACTTATACGAGTGTGTTCATAGCAGCTTTATTCTTATTAGCTCTAAACTTGAAATAATATGTATGTCCATCAACATGGGGAATGGTATGGTTATCTAGTGGAATGCTCTTTAACAGCAGGAAGGAATGAAAAATCTCTATACATACACCATGTATGTATCTCATAAAAGCTTTATGTTGAGCATCTGTCTTTTGTTCTTATCCAAACAGTGGAAATGCTGCACAAAACTAATTTAACTGATTTAATTTCATTCCTTGACACACAAACATTCCACCAACACTCTGTATCTTAGGCTTAATGATGAGTAAGCTACACTCTGCCCTATCTTCCCTTTCCTTTTAGAGCATCATTTTCAGCATAAGTGGTTGGCTGATGCAGGGAAGTCACAAAAATAGGAAAGGATATGACATTTCCTTCCTTGGTCATTGGTGTTTCCTCTAACACTGTTACTTTCTTCCTGTGTTGGAAGCGAGTTCTGACTGGCATGGGAATCGTGGCTTCTGAGGCCATGGTGCCTGCGGTTGTTCGTTCCAAGAGGTAAGGTGCTTCACTTGCCTTGAGTTTCACTGAGCTGAACTCCCACTCATCCTTTGTCCCCTGGAACTTTGTCCTCCTGGGGCTTTGCAAAGGCCAGATGCCAATGGGGCAATAAGGAACCATAGATGCTTGTCTTGTTCTATTTTCCAAACAGGCTTTATTTATAAAACACAAGATCAAATGAAATTAAGAACTTCAAGACAGTAGTAATAGCAGGGCACTCGACTAAATGTGGGCCCCTTTTGAACACAGTTATAGGTGTATACATTTCAGTTATATGGATGCATACGTTTCTCAAAACTCAGCAAACTTAAAAGCTGTGCAATTTATTACATGTAAATTGTAAGTAAATAAAAAATAAAACAACAAGAAAACACCCCCATAGTCTTCTCCTAAATGTAAAACTGCAAAAATTTTTATATGTTACTGATTTAATTTTTCTGGTGATGACTCATGGAACAAACAAAACAGATCTATGACCTATTTCTATAGTTACTTAAAATTGGCAAAACTACTGTACTGTCACAGAGGGTAATTTTTTGTCTTGTTCCATATTTTTTTTCCAAAGAAAGCACAGTTGTCACTTTGAATAGTACAATACCTGAAAAAGAAGATTGTAATCATCAGTCTACAATTTCACCTCAACAATGAAGTATTGCTTGCTTCTTTTATGTTTCATAGAATATGTAATGTGTCTGCAATTCATGGGAAATTTACATGCATTTTTCTCTGGGACAGTATAAGCCCCTAGAGAGAAAGGCTTTGACAGGGATAATGATATTATGCCTCCTGGACTCATTTGTTCTGGTCAAGGACATGCGTTGAAGGACGTTTCCCTCGGTGCCATGATGATCTCACCAGCAAGAAGGAATGAACTTTTGGCTGGATAGTTTGGCTGGACTTTTGTTCACCCTTAGTCATTATATCTGCAGTGCAATCAAGGGCTTTAACATACCATCTTAAGATTTTATTTTACGTTTTCCCAGTGACTAATGTTCAGAAGGATGGTGAATTATTTTCACGTTTGTCTGTAATAAAGAAGCTGACATACTGTTTGATTACTTCTCAGCTCATGGAGGTGACATTTGATAGAGACGCATATCCCTTCTCCCCCTATCTCAGTGCTGTGTGATTTGTTAGGAGCAAATATCATTTCTCTGAACCTTGCTAGATTGAAAATGAAAGATCCCTTTTTAAATTGAACTATAGTTGATTTACAATGTTGTGTTAATTACTGCTGTATAGCAAAGTGACTAAGTTATACATATATATATGTGTGTGTATATACACATTCTTTTTCATATTCTTTTCTATTATGGTTTTTAAAAATTTAATTTAATTTATTTTTTGCATGGCAGGTTCTTATTAATTATCTATTTTATACTTATTAGTGTATATATGTTAATCCCAATCTCCCAATTCATTCAACCCTCCCCACTTCCCCCCTTGGCGTCCGTACGTTTATTCTCTACATCTGTTCTATTATGGTTTATACCAGGATATTGCATATAGTTCCCTGTGCTGTACAGTAGGACCTTGTTGTTTGTCCATCCTATATATACCATTTTGCCTCCACTAATCCTAAACTCCCAATCCATCCCTCCTACTTACCCCCACCTCGGCAAGCACCAGCCTATTCTCTATGAGTCTGTTTCTGTTTCATAGATAGGTTCATTTGTGTCATATTTTAGATTTCACATATAAATGATATTATATGGTATTTGTCTTTCTCTTTCTGACTTACTTCACTTAGTATCATCATCTCTAGCTGCATCCATGTTGCTGAAAATGGCATTATTTTGTTCTTTTTTATGGCTGAGTAGTAAAAAAGGAAAAATCATTTTAAGAAAATACTACAAATTGAAAAGATTTTAGACATGGAAAACAGTTTTTAAAAGCATATCACAGGCCAACAAATTTGCCAGTGCCTTTACATGTTGCCTATATGAGGTAATCCTCTGGCTTGGGGTACAGCTGGGGAGTGAAAACCATTTACAAGCCTGTCCAGAGGCAGAACACGAAACATGGAAAACACTTCCTGAATCTCCAAAACCTTGACCTGAATTATTATTGTGTGAGTTACTATTACTTACTATCAACTCAATTTGTTCTTCCTTCTGTTTGAAAATGACACTCTGCATATTGGAGCATACGTTTCTGCTCATATTCTGAATACGATTTGATATTCTGGATGGACAGTCTATATTGTTTTCCCTCTGGATCTGAATTCAGCCTGTCCGGATCCCAATACATCATTCTCCTCCGGAAACCAACACCTTTTTCTTCCTTAATTTTATGTTACCATCTTCTTGAGGATCCACAGCTTTCAGTCATATGTGACCTCGTCCAACCTTTCTTTTTCCCTGACATCCAAGTTGTGAAGGTGTCGTCTGCAGGGTGCCTCAAGAACCTCAGTTCCCTATCCACACCTGCTCTACCCTGATGCCACACCATCACTCTTGTTCTCCGACTGTTGCAAGAGCACACGTCCCCTTCCTTCCGTAGTTTCCCCCCTTTCGACGGCACCATGTATAGCTGCAGCCAGATAGGCTTCTTAAAACACAGTTTCCAATCTACAGCTTTTAAAGGACTCCGTTAACATAATTAGTCCTCATCAGAAAGCCTACTAATAACAAATGCTGGAGAAAAGGGAGCCCTCCTGCACTGTTGGTGGGAATGTACGTTGGTGCAGCCACTATGGAGAACAGTATGGAGGTGCCTTAAAGACTAAAAGTAGAGTTACCATATGATCCTGCAATTCCACTCCTGAGCATATATCCGGAGAAAGTGATAATTCGAAAAGATATATGCACCCCAATGTTCATAACATCACTGTTTACAGTAGCCAAGACATAGAAACAATCTAAGTGTCCATCAACAAAGGAATGGATAAAGATGTGATATATATATAATGGAATATTAGCCATAAAAGTGAATAAAATAATGCCATTTGCAGCAACATGGATGGACCTAGAGATTATCATAGTGAGTGAAGTAAGGCAGACAGAGAAAGATAAGTATCATATGATATCACTTATATGTGGAATCTAAAAAAAAATGATACAAATGAACTTATTTACAAAACAGAAACAGACTCACAGACATAGAAAACAATCTTATGGTTACCAAAGGGGAAAGGGGAGGGGAGGGATAAATTAGGAGTTTGGGATCGGCAGATACAAACTACTGTATATAAAATAGATAAACAACAAGGACCTACTCTACAGCACAGGGAACTCTACTCAGTATCTCGTAATAAGCTGTAAGAAGAATCTGAAAAAGAATATGCATATATATGTATAACTGAATCACTTTGTTGTACACCATAAACTAACACAACACTATAAATCAACTGTACTTCAATTTAAAAAGTTATAAATAATTAGTCTTCAGAGGAAGACTGATACTGAGCGGACGATTTATTAGCTACTCCTCACCACCATTTGCACTTGATGAACTTGGGTCAGACATGCTGTTGCGGAGGAGTCCGCATCCAGGGGTCCCAATGGTCAATATCCTTCCTGCTGTTACCAGCCCTTGGGATATAACGTTGGGCTACGGAGAATTGGAGCTGCAGGATTCCTTGTGTCTCTCTGACCCCCAAAATGTCCTAACCTTCCTTCTCAAAAATAGTCCCTTATGACCATTTTATTTTTAACATTATGGAGCACATAGAAAAGTCTAAAATTACAATGTGCGATGCACTGCTGTAAACAGGACGGGGTCTGAAGGCAATTATACCCTGTTTAGTGAAAAGATCAATTAGACTTATTTTAGATGATATAAATATATTCTTTATAGGTATTCAGTATTGAATGTGCTTAACATTTCCAAATACAGCCTTTTTAAGGAGAAACTTGTACTTGCTTTCATGACCATAACGTTTTAGTATTAGGTTCTTTGCTTTCAGTGGTTGTCTTTAATTCGTGATGGATGATGATATCTTCACTGCCTTCATGGTCACCATCAAAGAAGAATTTTGATCACATAGGTGTATGATTTAAAATATTAAAATTGTTTTTTCAACCATTCCAGTAAAGTATTTGTGACAGTTGACATTGTATTTCAAGCAGCTCTTCCTCTCTTCTTTCCCTCAGAGATGAAACACTGAAATTATTTTTACTGTTAATGGATTTTTGAATCTACTTGAACTATTTTGTATCAGAATTTCAAAATGATGATGAGGCTCTTATTTTCAGAATGTGGGTGCGTTTTAAAGGCCATCGCCTGAAGCTGGTTTGAATCAGAAAAGCAGCAAATTAGCCACAGACCCACAGAATAATTACAAATCTGTGAAAGCAAAGGTTGAGGGCCACTGCCTAGGTTATTTTCCCTCCAAGAACTTAACTTCCTCCCTGTCCCACTCCCACCCCTGCTAGGACACTCAGGCTGCCTTCTGTGCGCCGTGGGCATCTAGGACATGAACTCCAGCGGTTCTGGAGCCCCTCGTCCGTGATGGGCAGAGCTGACGCTATAGCTGGCGGCTGAAAGAGACATACAGGGGCTGGCACACCGCTCACCGGTTCACTGCTCCGTGGGGACACAGCAAGGACGGGCTGTAGCACATCGTGCTCACTGCTTGCACTGGGAGGGCTGCCGAGCCAGTCCGCAATCTGCTAGGTCACCTCCTAGGGGCCCTGGACAGAGATGCTCGTGGCCTGAGGCAACGGGTCTAGGAGCTCCCTGACTGCCAGCACACAGCCCTGTAGGCTTGGAGGATTAACGTCTCAGCACCCGAACCCCTTTCAAATACACCACCATGACAGCCTTGCCGTGGAGCTCTCTTAAATAAGGACGTTTCAAGGCTGAACGGATTAGGACGTCCTGCTCAGGGATACTTTCCCAGGCTGGACTGGATAGTTTGGGATCTGTCTCGGGCTTTTCAACCTGAACCTGCAAAAACTAGACCTCCAGCATCACTCTCACGTCACTGGCGATGATCCCCTTGGGAACTAATTAAGAATAAATTCCACACCATGGAAATCATGCCTCCGCCGTGTTCCCTCCCAGGTGTTCCCCTCCCAGGGGTCCCCCTCCCAGGACACCCTTCCCAGGACTTCCCCTCCCAGGAGCCCCCTCCCAGGCCAGTTTGCTGCTAAGGTGCCTGGTTCTCGGGTTGACAGGTCCAGCACCTCCTTCGATCCTCTTTTCCAGGCTGCTCTCACAGCTGTGTGAGACCCAGTTCCTACTGCAAGTCCAGATTCCGTAACATCCACGGTGACTCTGCTGCCCTGTTGGAATTCCATCTCACACATCTTGTTCCCATATGCCTCTATTTCTCTAATTTCCTTTCCTCACCCTGTGTCTTTCACCAGAAGCTCTTTCCCTGCCCATTTGTGAATAGGAGAAGTCCTATCCATCCTTTGAAGAGTCATTTCCAATACCATTTCCTTCCTGACGTCTTCGTGGTCATCCCAAGTAGACCATGCCTTTTCTCTTTGCACTCCTGCACGCTTGTCCTTTTTACAGCCCCCTCTCCCTCTCGGGTTTTTAAGGCCACTCGTTTTATTCTTCCTAATAGAAAGCAAATCTCTTCAAAGACAGAAACTGTGACTTAACCCTTTTGTATCCTAAGGCATTTCATCTGTTATATACTTAGCATCAGTGAATATTTGTTGAATTCAATTGAATATAGATACAGAAGTAAAATCTCTAAGTTTAGTGAGTAGCCTAAAGTCATGATGAGAAGTCAGTTAATCTATTAAACGTATTTGAGGAAAAGCTGGTATTACCCAATAGGCAAAGATCACTAATAAAGTGATCAACAAGCCTATGCTCTCAACGTGTTATTCCAAGATTGTTTTCATAGTGTGGTGCAGATAATGCAGAGTGGATTATTTAATTTCCATTCTTCAAAAACAGTGGTAAAATAATTTTGCGATGAGGTGCATGATCATTCAAATTCAACTGATTTCTAGTCTTTGTTGTTCAATCAGGGAATTCATGTATATTTTTCTGTGCATGAGATTTTAATTTTCATTGTTTTTTAAAAGATTTTGTTTTATTATTTTTATTTATTTATTTATTTTGGGAGGGCAGCGTTGAATTCGGGGTCTTATTTCCCGGACCAGGGGTTGAACCGACGCCCCCTGCAGCTGAAGCGAGGAGTCTTCACCGCTGGACCGCTAGGGAAGTCCCCTGGAGCACAGTTTGAAAACTGCTACGGCAGCATGTTGGTTTCTGAGGGTTAAATCTCGTTGTGTAAAGACATGGTACGCCCGTCATGCAGACTCTCAGGCCCCATCCGCCACTTACTGGGCTGGACTATGCTTTCTAGGAAGATTCCCAGGTGACTTATACACACTCAAGTTTGAGAAGCACTGCTTTGGAGGATTTGGGGGATGTTAGGGTCGGAAAGGCGACAAAGTGAGAACTGATGTACAGTAGACATGGGTAATGAGACTGAATGAATTGCACACATACGGGAAAACTGTGCTGGAATCTCCTTTCCTTGTGATTCTGGGCTAGGTTTGGCCACAAGAGAAACGGGTGCCACGTGTGCGAGGTGGAGGGAGCCGCGGCGGTGACACGGGGAAGGTTCAGGGCAGCATCCAGGCTCTGCTGCAGCCCACGGTCTGCGGATGTGCCTGGGGGCGGGGCGTCCTCCTTCAGCCTCAGCACAGCCTTGCGGCGAAGGGCGCAGGTATCTCCGCGCATCTCCGGAGTTGCCATGGGGACAGAGGCACAGTCCTACTGGTCCTTCGGGTTTCAGTTTGTCTTTGTGGGTTCCCGCTGCTCTTCACGGGCTCCGGTTTCCCCTTGATTTCTCCAGTTTAGCAGCCAGGTTTTTCTCTCCCTCTGGCTCAGCTGAGCTACGGCGACTTCAGACTCGCGGCCACGTGCAGACACACAGCTTCGCACAGACCAGCTCTCTCTGTGTTCCTGGGGACCGACTCTTCTCTGATTCCCCAAACCTACCTAATTTTGGAGTTTTCTTTCCCCACCTTCTCCCACTGTCGTTCAGTTTGATCCCAGTGATGAAGCCCTCATTCCCTGTTAGTCGTCGTGGTCCTGATTGCCCCGTTAAACCCTGATTGACACGCTTACTGCGTCCACCAAGGGCACGTGCGTGCTGCTTGCATGGCTCCGTCCACCTGCCACTTTCTCCATCTTAACTATTGGCTCCGTGCAGGGTTTTCTCCATGCCTTGAAAAGGGAGATTACTTTTTCTTTTTTTGTAATTTATGGTAAAGTCAATTGTTTCAATGACTCTTTAATTGAAGTAAAGTTGATTTACAAATGTCGTGTTGTTTATACAGCAGAGTGACTCACTTATATATGTATGTGTGTATATGTGTGGTGTTACCATATTCTTTTTCAGATTCTTTTCCATTATACCTTATTGCAAGATATTCAGTAGAGTCCCCTGTCTCTACAGTAGGTCCTTGTTGGTATCTCTTATATATAGTAGTGTGTGTCTGTTAATCCCAACTCCTAATTTATCCCCCCTGCCGAGGGAATTACTTTTTCTGGAAGGAGATTTAAAACTTGATGTACTTAAAATAACTTTTCTGTTGGGTTTCTTGGTGAGGCCCAGAGGATCGCTAAGATGCTACTTAATGCTTCTCTTTCATATGTATAAGTAAAAAAACCTCCCAACCAGGAGCACTAAACCAGAGGAGAAAGCTCAAGAGAAGTAGGCCATTAGGAACAAGACAAAAAGGGCTGTTGGAAAACGTAACAGGATAATGAACTGAAATTGTTTCGTACCAAGAAGTGAATCATCTCACTGAGTCCGCCTCTCCCGAATGAGCACTTCACTGCTCTATCCCTGGTGCCCAAACAGTCCATGGCACACAGTAGGTGCTCAGTCAAGATGTCCTTTGCCGTTTGCCACACCTGCTTTCATGCACACAGTCCTCCTTCAACAGCAATGTGCATGACTTAGGGAAGGACGTCCGGACGAGCTGTGGGGGTATGAGACACGGAAGCGTGGGCGTGGGGTTTGCTGCTCCCTCACTGGTTTGCATGGTGGGCTGTGGTGTTCTCCATGTGTTCTGTTGCTTGAATGAGAAGCATGCTTGCCTGTGCTTACAGTAGGCTAAATTATCCGCCATCCCGTGTCTACATCCTAATCCCTGGAATCTGAGGATGTATCCTTATACGGCGGAAGGACTTTGTAGGTGTGAGAAACTGAAGCTCTGGAGGTGAGAGGAGGGTCCTGACTTATCCAGGTGGACCTGATACAATCACCAGGGTGCTTACAAGAGGCAAGAGAGCGTGTGAGTGGTCGTACATGGAAGCAAGGGCTTCCCTTCATCTTCGTGACTTAACCCCCTGCTTCTCACCAGCTGTTACCGACCTGACGACTCCCATGAATGGCTGCCTCTTGCCACACCGTTTGGCAGCCCTGAGTCTAGCTCAGCCTGGCAGAAAAGGTTTGACCCTCATACCAGAGACGAGCTCACAGGTACGATCCACACCCAGGTCCACCACACGCACACAGCAGGGGCCCAGCTTGGAGACTGAATGAGAATTCAGATCCTTATTACCAGCGCTTTCTAACAAAAGACTGTGTATTAGAAGTTCACCTTATTGGTTTATTTTTAACCTTGGGGGGGTCACGATAAAGTAATGTAGTAAGATTACCTCCTTCAGAGGTAGATAGACTTGAAATCAAACGTCCTTTCTGTTGTCTACTGATTTCACCCTGAGTAAGATCAATTAACTTCTCTAAACTTGTTTTCTCGTCTGAAAAACGAGAAGGTTAATACCTACTTTTAAAGGGTTGTTGTGAAGAATAAATGAGATAATAGCTGGAAACTCATTATGGAAGCAGTTATAGACATATCCCAACTTATCGTGCTTCCCTTTGTTGCACATTGCAGATACTGTGTGTTATTTTTTTACAGATTGAAGGTCTGTGGCAATCCCACATCAAACAACTCTGTTGACACCACTTTTCCAACAGCATTGGCTCCCTCACTTCACGTCTCTGTGTCACACTTAGGTAGTTCTCGTAATATTTCAAAGTTTTCCATTTTTGTTCTATTTGTCATGGTGATCTGTGGTCAGTGATTTTTGATGTTACTACTGCAAAAGATTATGACTCCCGGAAGGCTCAGATGATTGTTAGCATTTTTTAGCAAAAAAGCATGTTTAGTTACAATTACCTATTTTATGTATATCATATTGGCCGCTATTCTTGATCACTTCAGGCAGGAGGGGAATTCTGATCTGTTATCCCATTTTGGCCAGAAGCAGAAGATTACTACTGCTAAAAGAAGGATAGATATATAGAGAGTAATTATTAACCAGAGTTGATGGGAAAGAGCTGTGAATTGATTAAAACACTTTTTTTTGTGTGTGTGTATTTTTTTGTTTGTTTGTTTGTTTTCTGTACGTGAGCCTCTCACTGTTGTGGCCTCTCCCGTTGCGGAGCACAGGCTCCAGACGTGCAGGCTCAGCGGCTATGGCTCACGGGCCCAGCCGCTCCGCGGCATGTGGGATCTTCCCAGACCGGGGCACGAACCCGCGTCCCCTGCATCGGCAGGCGGACTCTCAACCACTGCGCCACCAGGGAAGCCCGACAAAAACACTTTTGCAGCCATTTACTCTTTCAAGGTTGCCTGGGTAGCCTTTTCCTGGGGCAGGACTTTGTTCTGTTTGTGGAAGGGATGTGTCTTGGGTGTCAGCATGAGGGTGGGGTGACATTTGCAGTGGATATGCCTCCGTGATGTGCTTTGTCTTCCAGACGGGCAGTCCTGGGGAAGAGTCGGGTGCCGACACGGTGGGAAGGGTGCCCCACTGCGTTTGTGTTTGGCTCTGTAATTTTAGGGACATTGTGCATTTTGTCTCATTCAGCATAACCACTGGTACCGAAGACCCTTTAAGCTAATCCTAGTTCCTTAAAGTGTAGGCCTGATTCTTCTCCTAAGTGGTTTCACATAATCATTTCCTTTCAGGACCATTTCCTTTGTATCCCTTGTCTTATCTCTGAACAAATAGACCTGGTCCCTAACTTTTCGTATGTTTTCAATCCTGTATCTTTTTTTTTTTTTTTTTTTTTTGCGGTACGCGGGCCTCTCACTGTTGTGGCCTCTCCCGCTGCGGAGCACAGGCTCTGGACGCGCAGGCGCAGCGGCCACGGCTCACGGGCCCAGCCGCTCCGCGGCATGTGGGATCTTCCCAGACCAGGACACGAACCCATGTCCCCTGCATCGGCAGGCGGACTCTCAACCACTGCGCCACCAGGGAAGCCTAGTCCTATATCTTTTTGAATCTCAGAAGAAGTTCAAGTTCCCAGACAAGTCAGACATAAAGGTTTATATATTTTATTCTAATGTTTCCATTTTGCCAATTTTCTGGTAAGATTCATTTAAACTTTCAGCTGGCATTACTGTCAGACACCGCAATACGTGTGCCCAGCTGGAGTTTAAAGATAATTTCCAATCATTTTTCGCTTTGAAAGTTGCTGCCATCTCTCTATGTCTTCCTCTGGAGATAGGTAGTAAGTTTTCTGTGTAAAATACCAGTTTGTGGTGCTGTTGTGTGACTTTAAATCAAACCTAGTTTCTGTCTTTTACTGTCACTGTAATACATTGCAAAAATTATGTTACTTTTTTAAAAGTTTTACAAGTTCTTTTCAGATATGACACTTTCCTTCTGTCATGGGTTAATGAAGCTAGGCTTCCTGTTTGGTTTGTGAATTTCACCTAAAAATGTAATAGAAGAAACACGTAAACAAATCTCTTAATTTTGTTACTGACCCAAGGCAATAAAAATATCTTGTTAGTTTATAAAAGCCCTTTTGGATTGTTTTGCCAAAATGAGAAGTTTTGCTTAGCCCAAAGGAATAATAAACTGCCTTTCAGGCAGCTGTAAATGTGTGTAAACAAACCTAGTGAGGAATTATCTTGGCAGCGCATGGTCGGCTTTTTATCTGGAAGATTTCCTTTTATTTCCACGTGACAAACTTAGATGCTGGTGCATTTTGGGCAAGTGCTTGCAGTGAAATGGATGGAAGGGAAGCTTTGGCAGAGAGCGTTTCTTCCTATGATGGTTTCCAGGTGCATCAGGAGCTCCCTGGAGGGCTCACGTCTACATGAGGACATCCACTGGGCATTCAAGCCCCATTATGGGAATCAAAGTTCCTGGAGCCCATTCACTGCAGACGAATACAACCATAGCTCATAAGCAAATGCTGGTTAGAATGATGGCCAATACTTTGTGAAGAAGCACACTTTATTTCATTCTAGTTCTTGTGATCTGCCCCCCAGACACCTCCTTGTTATTTTAGTCACTCTGCCAGAAAGCCACTTCACCAGTGAGGGGATGATTTTTCTGCTGAAGCCTTCAGGTTTTTCTAGATTTGCTGCCACTAAATTTATGAGTCCGATTTTTTTTCCAAGGAATTTACATTAGGTGCAGAGAAGCAGGTTTCTTACCAGAAGCATTTAAATAGTTAAGTACCTTTAGATATGGTTCCTTAAGGAGAGGTTTACAGTGGGGCAGCTCTGGCCTTAGAGCCCTGGGTGCCATCCCCCTCATGGGGCCAGGGCACCTGCCACCAGGAGCTCCTGTCTCTTCCCTCCCCCTTGCTTCTCTCCCCACCCCCAATTCTCCCTGTACAAATTCACAGGCTGGCGTTCAAGCTCCAAGCCTGCCTTTGATGCCCACTCAGGCATCTTCCCCAGAAGGATCACTGCAGGCTCAGCTGAGCTTGAGTTGCTCCCAGTGTGACTGCAGGGCTGAGGGGCACTGTTAGGGGTATAAGCAGGGCATGGAGATGTGGCCTGGCTTCCCTCCAGATGTGCACTGAGACCCCTTGGGGGTACCAAGTGGATCTGGGTGGTGGTGGTGAGTGGAGGCTGGATAGCATAGGGACCTTGGGTTGCATTCTTCCTGGGCTGTAAGTGATAGGGGAGGGCCTTGGGTGGGGAAGGAAGAAGTCATGAAAAGCCGAAGGGCATGCAGTTTTTCTCTAAGATAGTTTATACACAATGTGTAAAGGGAATGAATAGCACTGAGTTTAAATAAAAGTACAAGGACCTACTGTGTAGCACAGGGAATTCTGCTCAATGTTCTTTAACAACCTAAGTGAGAAAAGAATTTGAAAAAGAATAGATACATGTATATGTATAACTGAATCACTTTGCTGTACACCTGAAGCTAACACAACATTGTTAATCAACTCTACTCCACTATAAAATAAAAAGTAAAAGAAATACAATGAGAAGATGATAGTCAAGTCAGCTGTCAAGGGCAAGGGGTCTTTAAATGATGTGCACTGGGCTTGCACTGGTGTCTCCTCCTTCCTCCCGTGCCTTGGAGACCCCGCCCGAGAGCACGCCTGGCTGGGGTGAGGAAGAGTGGCAGGCGTGCTAGAGGACCATCGCTGGGCCACCACCGTCCAACTGGAGCAGCAATGAGACTGGCCGTTCGTGTCATTGGAAGCATCACGGAATTAGCTGAAGACAACCAAGGGTTCCATGTCCATCAGTGGGGAGAGGACACCCAAGGCTCTCCCAGGGCAGGTGCTCATTTTAATCTCAGAAATGAAGGAGAGAGGCCTTTTTTAGTAACAGGGAGCTGGACTTAGGCTTTTGCTTGAACACCCAAAACTGGGCATAATACATGAAATAATGGTTGATCAAGACATGGGACATCAAGCAACAGAGGATAAGAATCCCTGAGAGGGGAGAAACTGAGGTGAGCCCTGCCGTTGCCCTGGTTCACTGCCTGAGAGAGTTTTCAGGCTGTGTCAGAGGGAGAGGAGTGGCCAGGTGGCCAGGTGGCCACTCAGGTACCACTTCAGACACAGGGACACAAACAGACTGAAAGTGAGGGGATGGAAAAAGATATTCCATGTGTATGGAAATCAAAAGAAAGCTGGAGTAGCAATTCTCATATCAGACAAAATAGAGTTTAAAATAAAGACTATTACAAGAGACAAAGAAGGACACTACATAATGATGAAGGGATCAATCCAAGAAGAAGATATAACAATTGTAAGCATTTATGCACCCAACATAGGAGCACCTCAATACATAAGGCAAATACTAACATCCATAAAAGGGGAAATCGACAGTAACACAATCATAGTATGGGGACTTTAACACCTCACTCTCACCAATGGACAGATCATCCAAAATGAAAATAAATAAGGAAACACAAGCTTTAAATGATACATTAAATAAGATGGACTTAATTGATATTTATAGGACATTCCATCCAAAACCAACAGAATACACATTTTTCTCAAGTACACATGGAACATTCTACAGGATAGATCATATCTTGGGTAACAAATCAAGCCCTGGTAAATTTAAGAAAATTGAAGTTGTATCAAGCATCTTTTCCGACCACAATGCTATGAGACTAAATATTAATTACATGAAAAGATCTGTGAAAAATACAAACACATGGAGGCTAAAAAATACACTACTTAATAACCAAGTGATCACTGAAGAACTCAAAGAGGAAATCAAAAAATACCTAGAAACAAATGACAATGGAGACACGACGAACAAAAACCTATGGGATTTAGCAAAAGCAGTTCTAAGAGGGAAGTTTATAGCAATACAATCCTACCTTAAGAAACAGGAAACATCTCAAATAAACAACCTAACCTTGCACCTAAAGCAATTAGAGAAAGAAGAACAAAAATCCCCCAAAGTTAGCAGAAGGAAGGAAATCATAAAGATCAGATCAGAAATTAAAAGAAATGAAGGAAACAATAGCAAAGATCAATAAAACTAAAAGCTGGTTCTTTGAGAATATAAACAAAATTGATAAACTATTAGCCAGACTCATCAAGAAAAAAAGGAAATGACTCATATCAATTGAATTAGAAATGAAAAAGGAGAAGTAACAACTGACACTGCAGAAATACAAAGGATCATGAGAGATTACTACAAGCAACTCTATGCCAATAAAATGGACAACCTGGAAGAAATGAACACCTTCTTAGAAATGCACAACCTGCCAAGACTGAACCAGGAAGAAATAGAAAATATGAACAGACCAATCACAAGCACTGAAATTGAAACTGTGACTAAAAATCTTCCAACAAACAAAAGCCCAGGACCAGATGGCTTCACAGGCGAATTCTATCAAACATTTAGAGAAGAGCTAACACCTATTCTTCTCAAACTCTTCCAAAATATAGCAGAGGGAGGAACACACCCAAACTCATTCTACGAGGCCAACATCACCCTGATACCAAAACCAGACAAAGATGTCACAAAGAAAGAAAACTACAGACCAATATCACTGATGAACATAGATGCAAAAATCCTCAACAAAATACTAACAAACAGAATCCAACAGCACATTAAAAGGATCATACACCATGATCAAGTGGGGTTTATCTCAGGAATGCAAGGATTCTTCAATATACGCAAATCAATCAGTGTGACACACCATATTAACAAATTGAAGGAGAAAAAACATATGATCATCTCAATAGATGCAGAGAAAGCTTTTGACAAAATTCAACACCCATTTATGATAAAAACCCTGCAGAAAGTAGGCATAGAGGGAACTTTCCTCAACATAATAAAGGCCATATATGACAAACCCACAGCCAGCATCATCCTCAATGGTGAAAAACTGAAACCATTTCCACTAAGATCAGGAACAAGACAAGGTTGCCCACTCTCACCACTATTATTCAAACTAGTTTTGGAAGTTTTAGCCACAGCAATCAGAGAAGAAAAAAATAAAATTAATCCAAGTCGGAAAAGAAGAAGAAAAGCTATCACTGTTTGCAGATGACATGATACTCTACATAGAGAATCCTAAACATGCTACCAGAAAACTACTAGAGCTAATCAATGAATTTAGTAAAGTAGCAGGATAAAAAATTAATGCACAGAAATCTCTGGCATCCCTATACACTAGTCATGAAAAATCTGAAAGTGAAATTAAGAAAATACTCCTATTTACCATTGCAACAAAAAGAATAAAATATCTAGGAATAAACTTACCTAAGGAGACAAAAGACCTGTATGCAGTAAATTATAAGACACTGATGAAAGAAATTAAAGATGATACAAATAGATGGAGAGATATATCATGTTCTTGGATTGGAAGAATCAACATTGTGAAAACGACTCTACTACCCAAAGCAATCTACAGATTCAATGCAATCCCTATCAAACTACCACTGGGATTTTTCACAGAACTAGAACAAAAAATTTCACAATTTGTATGGAAACGCAAAAGACCCTGAATAGCCAAAGCAATCTTGAGAATGAAAAATGGAGCTGGAGGAATCAGGCTCCCTGACTTCAGACTATACTACAAAGCTACAGTAATCAAGACAGTATGGTACTGGCAAAAAACACAAATATAGATCAATGGAACAGGATAGAAAGCCCAGAGATAAACCCACGCACATATGGTCACGTTATCTTTGATAAAGGAGGGAAGGAAACACAGTGGAGAAAAGACAGCCTTTTCAATAAGTGGTGCTGGGAAAACTTGACAGGTACATGTAAAAGTATGAAATTAGAACATTCCCTAACACCATACACAAAAATAAACTCATAATGGATTAAAGACCTAAATGTAAAGCCAGACACTATCAAACTCTTAGAGGAAATCATAGGCAGAACACTCTATGGCATAAATCACAGCAAGATCCTTTTTGACCCACCTCCTAGAGAAATGGAAATAAAAATAAACAATTGGGACCTAATGAAACTTAAAAGCTTTTGACAGCAAAGGAAACCGTAAACAAGACCAAAAATCAACCCTCAGAATGAGAGAAAATATTTGCAAATGAAGCAAGTGACAAAGGATTAATCTCCAAGATTCACAAGCCATTCATGCAGCTCAATAACAAAAAACAACCCAATTAAAAAATGGGCAGAAGACCTAAATAGACATTTCTCCAAAGAAGATATACAGATTGCCAACAAACACATGAAAGAATGCTCAACATCATTAATGATTAGAGAAATGCAAATCAAAACTACAATGAAGTATCATCTCACATGGGTCACAATGACCATCATCAAAAAGTGTAGAAACAATAAATGCTGGAGAGGGTGTGGAGAAAAGGGAACACTCTTGCACTGTTGGTGGGAATGTAAATTGATACAGCCACTATGGAGAACAGTATGGAGGTTCCTTAAAAAACTAAGACTAGAACTACCATATGACCCAGCAATCCCACTACTGGGCATATACCCTGAGAAAACCATAATTCAAAAAGAGTCATGTACCAAAGTGTTCATTGCAGCTCTATTTACAAGAGCCAGGACATGTCAGCAACCTAAGTGTCCATCATTGGATGAATGGATAGAGAAGATGTGGCACATATATACAATGGAATATTACTCAGCCATAAAAAGAAACGAAATTGAGGTATTTGTAGTGGGGTCGATGGACCTATAGTCTGTCATACAGAGGGAAGTAAGTCAGAAAGAGAAAAACAAATACCGTATGCTAACACATATATATGGAATCTAAGAAAAAAGAGGTCATGAAGAACCTAGGGGTAAGACGGGAATAAAGACACAGACCTACTAGAGAATGGACTTGAGGATATGGGGAGGGGGAAGGGTAAGCTGTGACAAAGTGAGAGAGTGGCACGGACATATATACATTACCGAATGTAAAATAGATAGCTAGTGGGAAGCAGCCGCATAGCACAGGGAGATCAGCTCGGTGCTTTGTGACCACCTAGAGGGGTGGGATAGGGAGGGTGGGCGGGAGGGAGTCGCAAGAGGGATGAGATATGGGAACATATGTATATGTATAACTGATTCACTTTGTTATAAAGCAGAAACTAACACACCATTGTAAAGCAATTATACACCAATAAAGATGTAAAAAAAAAATCAACACGTTGTACATCTTGAACTCACACCGTGTTATATGACAATTATATCTCAATAAAAAAATTTACAAGGCAGAGATAAGGGAGCTTCAGAGAACTTCAAAGATCTGTAAAGGGTCCCCTAGAGTCTTCCCCTGAGTATAGACCAGTGCGTGTGTGTAAGAAAATTACCTGAGGCCAAGGGGGAAAAGAACACCCCAAAGGTCCAGAAGGTACAATCCCCCAGTAGTCTAAACACTCCCATGAAAGGCAGAAATTCTCAGATTGAATAAAAAAGCAATGTATTTTGTTTTATATCTCTTAACGTACAGGCTCCTATAGATTTCAGTTTTTAACTTTTTTTTTCACCTCAGCAAAGACATTGAGTTTACTTGAAATTTCCTTTTATATCACCTGCATCTCCTTCAGGTTGAATCATTTTATAAATACTCATAAAATGATTCTTGAGGACATGTTTAAAATTTCAAAATATTTTTATGTCTTTTTAATGACATTAAAAAAGCAGCAGCTCCTAGAGTTGGTTGCGTTGGAAATTTGATGTAAATATTCTTCAAACAAAGTGGGTCCTCTTCAGTGGCAATATTGAAAAGAAGCACCAACGATGAGGCCCTGCCTCCTAGAAATATTTCATTTCAGTTCTAAGTCTAACAGCTGGCCTTTCCCAAATGTAAAAATTAATATTTTTAATAGGGGCCTGTGAAATTTGGCCAAATTTTTCTTTATCTCTACAGAATGGCTAGGTATGACAGTTGGATTAGATTTCTCAATACTTATTTGGCTAGTTAATTCTAACAACATATCCTTTTGGAACATATGTTAGAGCTATAATTATGTGAATAAATAGATAGTCATAGGAGCTTGTACGTTGAGAGATATAAAACCCCCTTATGGAGCTAAAAGAGAAACAGGCAGACCTCATTTTATTGCTCTTCACTTTATTGTGCTTCACAGACACTGCTTTTTTTTTTTTACAAATTGAAGGTTTGTGGCAACTCTTTGAGTTGAGCAAGTCTATTGATGCCATTTTTTTCCAACATTTGCTCACTTCTTGTCTCTATGTCACATTTTGATAATTCTTGCAATATTTTAAGTTTTTTATTATTACTATATTTGTAATGATGAGCTGTGATCAGTGATCTTTGATGTTACTACTATACTCATTGAAGGCTCAGATGATGGTTAGCATTTTTTAAGCAATAAAGGATTTTAAAATAAAATTTAAAAAGCAATGTGTTTGGAATGTAAAATGGTACCATGAAAGAACAATTAAATGCTTCTTAAATCCAAGCTTCTTTGCCTGAATTTTTTTAAAAAATTACTTTAAGTCTGTAATGAAAACTGGTTCATGACCCTTGGGAAGGTATAATTTTGTAAAACTTGTATCAAAATTAAAATATAGTTGTTTCAATTATATCTGTGTTCTGACAAAACTAATCACATATACACAATTAACATATTTTTTCTAAATTTCTTCAATTCTCATCCAAAATTGTGGATCAATAAATATATGCTACGAAAATTCGATGCCATGAAACTTACTGTTTCCATAGTTGGGATGTATTTTTTACTGATAAAAGGCCTACTGAGTTCTCAGTAGGGTCTGGAAAAGAAAAAAAATTTTTAAAGCTTTCTGGAGTCTTTGGAGTCCATGCTTAGTTTTCTGGATGAATGTTAGTTTATGAACAAAATTAAATATTCATATATGTCAGGGCATTAAGCATCAGTGGAAAGTTTGCTGTAACCCAGGCACTTTTCTAGCATCCTCACAACTCAGTGATGCAGGCCTATTATTACCACTTTTATCTTTACAGATGAGGAAACTGAATTCCAGAGGAGTTAAGGAATTAACCCAAGGTCTTCAGGAAGTGGCTCAGTGTGAATCTCACATGTACTGATTGAAGAGCCAATTACCCTTATTCAATTATATCGTGTTGGCACTGTAGTTTTACAAAATTTTTATTTTATATTGGACTATAGTTGATTTACAATGTTGCGTTAGTTTCAGGTGCACAGCAGAGTGATTCAGTTATGCATATACAGGTATCTATTCTTTTTCAGATTCTTTTCCCATTTAGGTTATTACGGAATATTGAGCAGTGTTCCCTGTGCTGTACAGTAGGTCCTTGTTGGTTATCTACTTTAAATATAGTAGTGTGTATATGTCAATCCCAAACTCGGCACTATATTTTTATTTCAATCTTTCACAGTAGTGAGGAAGGTCTAAACCTCTTATATTTGAACTGAATTTGTTTGTCAACCAGTAGGGCAGGTAGATTCTGAATGAATCTCAGCCGAAGATTTGTCTGTCCTCTCACTGCATGCTCCGTTCTAGGAGGTTTTGCTGGGTCAGCACTAGACTCACATGACCCTCAGACAGGGAGCCGACGGAACATGACCATCTCTATATAGATATTCACAAAATATTCTAGAATAATATTTTTTTTCCTCTTGTGCCTTGTTTCTAAATGTCCAGGGATTCCACTCAAAGTAATATATCTGTATTTCTATGACAGTACATACATTTATTTCAACATAGTAAAAAACTTTCATTGATAATAAAAGTATATGGAATGCCGTCTCAGTCAGCTGGGCTGCTGTAACAAATACTGCAGACTGGGCAGCTTAAAGAACACACAGTTATTTCTCAGAGTTCTTGCGACCGGGACGTGTGAAAGCAGGCAGCCAGGGTGGTCATTTTCTGGTGAGGACCCTCTTCTTGGCTGTGGATGGCCACCTTCTCACTGTGTCCTCACATAGTGGGGATTGAAAGAGAGAGAGTGCTCTGGTATCTCTTCTTATAAAGACATTAATTCCATCACGAAGGCCGCATTCTCATGACCTCACCTAAATCTAATTATCTTCCCAAAGTCCCATCTCTGAATACATCGCATTGGGGATTAGGATTTCCACATGTAAATGTGGGGGGGACACAAGTCAGTCCACAGAGGTGCCTGTATTATTTCTTCCACCATTGTCTTCTCATATAAACTAACCTTAATTGGATTATAGAATTTTGTTAGTTAACAAGAATTTGGAAAATAAATTCATTTTTTACTTGAATTTTTAAAAGATTATTCTGCTTTCCGAGTTTTTCTCAGTGAAAAGATTTCCCTTTATTCTAGTGCTGCTACAAATAGTGGGTTGGAGAGAAAAACATATACAGGAGTCTCTTCTTAGCACAGTCGTCCCTCAGTATCCATGGGGTGGGGGGCAGGGAGTGGTCCAGAACCACCCTCTACTCAGTTACCAAAATCCACAGATGCTCAAGTCCCTTATGTGAGATAGTGTAGCATTTGCATATGACCTATGCACATCCTCCTGTGTACTTTAAATCATCTCTAGATTACTTATGATACCTAATACAATGTAAATGCTATGGAAATAGTTGTAGATACAGGGCAAACACTATGTAAATAGTTGCCAGCACGTGTGGCAAATTCAAGTCCTGCTTTCTGGAATTTTGTGGAATTTTTAAATTTTTCAAATATTTTTGTTCTGTGATTGGTGGAATCTGTGGGTGAGGAACCCGCAGATATGGAGGCCTGATTGTATTAAATGTGTTCTTAGGTCAAACTTTGTGACCTGAATCCTTGCGATTTTCTCATTTGCATAAAAAGAGGTATGCATTTCAAAAACTGATCGATCTCAGTGGCTCCTATGGACAAAGCAATCTGGAAAAATGTCACATGGTAATATGACTTAAAAAAAAAAAGAATACTGCACCAAAAATGATGTGGTGCCTGAACAAAAAAATCACATTACAAAGTGTAATCCAGCAATGGAGAGGAGTGCCGTCCAGAGGATGGGTAGTGTGTGAGGCAAATGACAGACTTACTGATCACAAGTTATGCTGTCAAATGTTTTCTTGAAAGTTTTCTCCTCCCCCATTTCCCGCTCCCCCTCCTCCTTCTCCTTCTACAGCATTTAAAATAATTCCTGGATGCTTCACAGCAAGATCCTTTTTGACCCACCTTCTAGAGAAATGGAAATAAAAACAAAAATAAACAAATGGGACCTAATGAAACTTAAAAGCTTTTGCACAGAAAAGGAAACCATAAACAAGACGAAAAGACCACCCTCAGAATGGGAGAAAATATTTGCAAATGAAGCAACTGACAAAGGATTAATGTCCAAAATATACAAGCAGCTCATGCAGCTCAGTATCAAAAAAACAAACAACCTAATCCAAAAATGGACAGAAGACCTAAACAGACATTTCTCCAAAGAAGATATACAGATAGCCAACGAAAACATGAGAGGATACTCAACATCACTAATTATTAGAGAAATGCAAATCAAAACTACAATGAGGTATCACCTCACACCAGTTAGAATAGCCATCATCAAAAAATCTAGAAACAATAAATGCTGGAGAGGGCGTGGAGAAAAGGGAACACTCTTGCACTGTTGGTGGGAATGTAAATTGATGCAGCCACTATGGATAACAGTATGGAGGTTCCTTAAAAAACTAAAAATAGAACTACCATATGACCCAGCAATCCCACTACTGGGCATATACCCAGAGAAAACCATAATTCACAAAGACACATGCACCCCAATGTTCATTGCAGCACTATTTACAATAGCCAGGTCATGGAAGCAAACTAAATGTCCATCGACAGATGAACGGATAAAGAAGATGTGGCACATATATACAATGGAATATTACTCAGCCATAAAATGAAACGAAATTGAGTTATTTGTAGTGAGGTGGATGGACCTAGAGTCTGTCATACGGAGTGAAATAAGTCAGAAAGAGAAAAACAAATGCTGTATGCTAACACATATATATGGAATCTAAAAAAAAGGGGGGTTCTGAGGAACCTAAGGGCAGGACAGGAATAAAGCGGCAGACGTAGAGAATGGACTTGAGGACACGGGGAGGGGGAAGGGTAAGCTGGGATGAAGTGAGAGAGTGGCGTGGACATATATACACTCCCAAATGTAAAATAGAGAGCTAGTGGGAAGCAGCCACATAGTACAGGGAGATCAGCTTGGTGCTTTGTGACCACCTAGAGGGGTGGGATAGGGAGGGTCGGAGGGAGTCGCAAGAGGGAGGGGATATGGGAACATATGTATACGTATAGCTGATTCACTTTGTTGTAAAGCAGAAACTGACACACCACTGTAAAGCAATTATCCTCCAATAAAGATGTTAAAAAATAAAATAAAATAAATAAATAAATAAAATACACATTCCCCTGGACACAACAATTTCCTTCACTGGAATTTATCCCAAGAAAATAATTGGGCAAGTGCTCAAGACCAACTGTATAAATGTAGAAAAGAAAAAAATAGTTAAAAAAATAATTCATGTATTCTGATTCTGTTAGAATGTACTGTGAAATTTAATAACAATTGTTTAACCGTAATGCAAGCCCTGCATTTGTATAATATACTATCGTATATTAATATTTGTAATATATGATAGTATAAAGATTCATAGCTACCCAAAACACATGATCTTAGGATGTCACAGAGACTCAGAAAGTTCTGCAGCTGACTCAGGTTCAGAGTTAACAAGAAATGAACTGTCAGCTCAGGCATTTGACCCCGGAGCCCGTGCTTCTAACCACTATATTAACGTTGATTCATTCAGATGGAATGATAAATATTTATTATGCAGGGGCAGTCCTCAAGTTTCCAGGTAGAACTGTGGGCACTGGGGCCTCGTCTCCTGTGAACTGACTGCCGGTTCTCAGCTGCTGGCTGGCTCCATCTCATGGCCTCTCACCATGAGAAACTGGTTGGTTACGCTTTTTCTCACCCAGATGAATTAGAGTCTTTCACCCTTAGGGTTGGTTGCAAACAGCAAATTTGAAACTATAAAATACTAAGCATCAAAAGGCAAATGGTTTTACTTATTCTGACTTGGAAACTGTCCTGGAACATACCTCCACATGACTAAAACTCTTCTTTATTATGGCTGGATGGGAAATTAAAGGCATAAACTTCAGGCTGATTTTAATATCTATTGCCTATGTAAGAGGATGTGGAGTTTGACTTTCTTGTCTTGGAATTGTGGGTGAAACCCAAAGCTGAAGCCACAAGGCACTAAGTATTCCTAAGCCCCTAACAGCTGCCAGGGCTTCCTAAGTGGCCTTCATTCCTGCCACCACCTCTAGTCACCATCTCTCTTCCACCCACTCCCTCCCCACCTCCATTCCCTCACGCTTCCTGGAATTTCAGGAAGGGAGGACATCCACAATTTATGGCTGGAGGTTCTTTCCTCCCTTGCCCTTGGAGGAGGAGACAAAGATGCTTTTCCATCCATGGAACCAAGTGAGTCAGCTTCAATAAAATCCTCATGAAGATTGGGGTGTCTTAAAAAAGGGGAGACTGAAACATTTTCCTCTGGATATTTACTTAGCTGCAGAATCTGCAGAGTTATTCTGTAGCTAAAAGTATGAATGCTTTTTAAAGATATTAGAATACGCCAACCCAAAACATTCCACTTTGTCATAAGGATTATTTTGAGCCAAAGACAATCGAGAAAAAGCAAACATGGGGCGAAGTCTCTGCCTTTTCTCTATCTGCCTAAAAGCAGGGCACAAGTTTCCCTTTGAGGAAGGTGATGTCTCCCCCAACACACTGGGGTGAGAAGGACAACTCATCACTGAAGATGGGAAGTGGACACCAAGATGAGTTTGCATAAACAGTCTTACTAAAATACAGTAAGTCCCCTTCATACGAACAAGTTTCATTCCGAGAGCGCGTTTGTAAGTCCAATTTGTTCTTAAGTCCAACAAAGTTAGCCTAGGTACCCAACTAACACAATTGGCTATATAGCACTGTACTGGAATAGGTTTATAATACTTTTCACACAAATAATACATAAAAAACAAACAAAAAATAAAGAAAACATTTTTAGTCTTACAGTACAGCACCTTGAAAAGTACAGTAGTCCAGCACAACAGCTGGCATCCAGGGCTGGCATCGAGTGAACAGGCCGGAAGAGTTACTGACTGGAGGAGGTGGGAGATGGTAGAGCTGAAGGATTGTCAGCAATAGGAGACGGAGGGCAAGCTGCAATTTCACTCACACCTGACGTTGATGGCACAGGTTCTGGTTCCTTGCTGGATTCAATTCTATCTACCCTCTTGAAAAAACGATCCAGTGGTGTCTGGGTAGCAGCTCTTTTTTCCTCATCATAGATGACACGGTAGCACTGAATTGCATTCTGAATGGCTGCTGCGACCTTCCTGTACCATCTTTTCACCTCACTCCACTCTCAGTTATTTTCACTTTTGTTTTCCATCATTATTCCTTGGCGCTTCTCAGCAATACCAGGTACATTACTGCTGCTTTTACACTCGCTTCCGGACATAATGCGCTTGAAATAAAGATACTGTACTACTGTACTCGATAAAGTACTGTACAGTAAAGTACACAAAAGCACAGCCACTTGTAGAGGATGCACACACGGCAATGTACGCCAGACACGTGAACTAACTTATATGATTGGACATGCGAACGCACGTTCTCATCTTTGAAAGTTCCCAACTTGAAGGCTCTCATGTAGGGGACTTGCTGTAGCTCTTATTTTCCATTAGTTCCCCCATATATTTCCAAGTGATTTCCCTACAATTTGTTGTCCCTAAAAGCCCAAGCTCTATTTCCTTTGTTAAAAGGATATATAACCCCTGAGTCTAATCACCTCTTTGATTTTCTGTGAACTCCTCTGCACATATATATTAATAAAAATTGTGTGCCTTTTCTCCTGTTAAATCTGTCTTTGGTTAGGTTAATTTGCAGGCCCCCAGGTACTTAATGTAAGTGTGTAGGGGAAAGGTTTTTGCTCCCCAACACTTTTCTTTTCAGTTCTCCTCCCTCACTTTGGGAAAGAAGAGGGAGATGCTTGACCATGTCTCCTGATGTTTGAAGACACATCGTGGTGAACTTGAAGAAGGCAAGTTGCCGTTTGGAGGAGCTCTTGGGAGACTGGGAGTATTTCAGACACAGAGAGGTCCAGCGTGAAACTTCACATGTACATCACTTATGGGGAGGTCATCATCACCAGATGGAATCAGCCTAAACTAGAAGTAAAGTAGGGACCCTCCCAACCAGAACTGTGGAGACAATTACATAAAAATGTTGTCACCCTCATTCCCATTTCCATTTTGTTTTCAAATCAACAGCAAATATCTGTAAGAAGGAAGAAAAGGAGGTGCCTCAGGGACAAACCATACTCCCCCTCTGCTTCAAAGACTAAAGCTTGTGTGGGAGCGGGGGAAGAGAGTAAGAGAGGACAAGAGTTTTGAGTCAAGTGTGAGATTTAACTTTTAGGAAAATGAATAGCATCAAGTCCCAATTACTGGAAAAAAGATTGTTTTAGCAACTGCAAATAGTTTTAGAATTAAGACATTATTAAGGTAGCAATCACCCAGCTCGGGAGGCACATTTGATCCAAGATTGCTGGTGGGCATAGTTGGAAGAAAAAGATCATTTTGTAATTGAACTCCAACAAATTGAGCCTCCTCAATCAGCAGGTGTATTTATACGCATATTGTTTCCCCCAGCAAGTGTCCATGAATTTTCTTTATGAGCAAGGTTTTGATGGCTTTTTATGTTATCTAGACCATGATGTCCAAAAGAACTTTCTGTGATGAAAATGTTTTAAATACGTGCCATCCAACGTGGTACCCAGTACACACGTGGCCACTGAGCTTTTGATATGTGGCTTATAGGACAAAGGAGTTGAACTTTTAATTTTACTTAATTTTGATGTAAATTTAAATATAGATGCTATCATGTGGCTAGTAGCTAAACCATTAAACGGTGTTGGTCTTGAAAAAAATTGAGGTAGAGACAAAGGTAAAGATAAGGGAAATCCTATGTTGATAGGTGTTTTTCTTCTCTTATGAATTTAATCTTTTGTAAAAGGGTAGTATAGAAGCATCAGCGTGTACTAATTTGACTAGGATTTATTTTAATCTAATTTAAAGAGAATCTTGGGCTTCCCTGGTGGCGCAGTGGTTGAGAATCCGCCTGCCGATGCAGGGGACATGGGTTCGTGCCCCGGTCCGGGAAGATCCCACATGCTGCGGAGAAGCTGGGCTCGTGAGCCATGGCCGCTGAGCCTGCGCGTCCGGAACCTGTGCTCCGCAACGGGAGAGGCCACAACAGTGAGAGACCCGCGTACCGCACAAAAAAAAAAAAAAAAAAAAAAAAAGAGAGAATCTTATAGTTTTTAAAATGTCACATGTTTAAGGATTCATTTGTTAACTTAAGTGTGGAAAGAATGGAATGCCTGGAATCAAGTCTGTGAGAAAGTGAGCCATAGAAAATCTTTATTCAACGATGATTTCCCCACGGGTTATTTTTCCAGAAATATTTGCTTTGACCTTAGAGTAAGGTTAAAAGTCATTTCTTCTCTCTCAAGTTTATTCTGTTCCTCAATATTGCATCTTTCAGTCTGACTGTTTATATCAAAAAAATGACTAAACTGTGGAGCGAAGGAAGCCGAGATGGCACAGGGAAATTTCTAGGGCTTAAGAATTCTTCATGCTACTCTCTCCAAAGCCAAGATGGATAAGATGGTGTTCTGATCCACTTCAAATGGAAATAAAAAAAGCTATATTCTATTCTCTCTTCTTATTAACACAAATCAATAGTCTGATTATTGTTGTTATTTACATTAATTGCATGCTTATCCCTTTGTTACAGCAAATATTAGAAAAGCAGACAAACCTCTATACTGATGATGCGGTGGTACTATCATGGATTAGGAGACCTTCTTCCTGATTGCCTGCTACTGATAAGAGAACTAAAATAGGTTTTCTTGGCGGATTAGGTCCAATATTCAAATAGCGAATACTTGGAATATTTGTATTCAGCAAATTGGCTGTATACTTTGTGGTGAACTCCTTTTCTGTTGGCTCAACAGGAAGCATTGCTCCAGATGGGTTATTGCCCAGCTGGCTTCCTACGGCCCCAGATCTGCCAGGGGATTGGCTGCCACACTGTTGTTGCCTTTGAATGTGAATGCCTTTAGGTAGGCATCTCCAGTTTCCCACTGTTCACGCCTGGCCCCATTACACATTGAGTGACCTCTGAGTTGGCAACCTTCATTCTACCCAAACTATCTTGAAATTCCTCTATGGTCAAGGCAGCTCGTTGACAATTATAGCTGTCCTTAAATATTTCCAGGCCCAGTCACCTACATCTTGCTCTCTGGGACTCAGCATAGTGGTTATGTAAGCTTTTGACCAAATTCAAAGATTTGAGGTAGACGTTTATCCTACTGTCAGGCAGTGCTGGAGTCCCTAGCTTATTTAGCTCCTTCCAATTTCTGATGAAAATGAGAGATGTTGGAAAGAAGCCATATAGGACACCATTAAGATAAGTTCCTCTAGGTTCTATCCTTGTAACAAGTTAGATCAAAAGCCATCTACTTGGACTAGATTAGCTTTTCCTATAAAAATGTTTTTCCTGAAATACATTTAATATCGTGCCCTTGGCTTTATGAATAAGACATGTTGGATGAAAATTTTTTCATTGGTCAGTATCTTTATACAAAGACCCATGGGATACATATTTTTATCCCTATTGCCAGACAAAATGTTTGACTGTCTTGAATTGATGCACTTCTTTCTATCAGACAATGAGAATTTCCTCACCTGTAATGTATTCTTTTTACCTTGGCTATAAGAATAGTAAAATTAACTCTCTTCTTTCTCTGTGTGGTTTCTCATCTCTCTTTCACCTTTAATGCTTTTCTGATGCATGTATATAAATTTGCTTGTAAATAATTTCAATGACCTTTTAAGAACATATGACTTAAAAACTGCAAATAAATCATTAACCATGAAACAGAGCTCTATTCAAATATTTCAAAGATTCTATGACACTTTGTCTTACTCTTTCTTGTTTAAGAAAATAAGAAAACATATGGAAAAATCTAGTGTTTTAAAATATACATATTCTTAGGGAAATAACTAAAGAGATGTACAAATACTTAGCACCAGATACATACCGTGAAATGCTGTTTGTAATAAGAAAACAAGGACATATATATTTGTATGTATAAAAATATTGGTAATTAGCTGAATAAATTAATGTATGTCTGTCTGTGCAGTGGAATACTATGCAGCCATTTGAAAAAAGTCTGCTGTACAAGTATATTTGTTAGATGAAATTTTTCAGAATATTGTGATTCAAAACAACAGACATTGTGTTAGAATTTGGTTTTTTTTTTGGTGTGCAGAAAAGTCTGGAACTACATATACCAAAGAGTTAACAATAATTGCTATGGGTAGTTGGAATTATACATATTTAAAATGTATTTCATTTTTGCTTATTTTGCTTATTTTTTTCACTTTTTCTATAATAAACATGCCTTACTTTACAATAAAGGCTAATAGATTTCAAATTAAAAACAGGGCCAGTGGTTTGGGATTTTATTGTCTCGAATGTTTGAAGTGGCAAACGGACATGACCTGTGAAGACAGTGATCAACCCCAATCTGTCAGAGAAACATCAGGTCCAGAGAGGAACTTCAAAGAACAGCTTACAGATGAGCCCTGAGTGGTCCTTTGATCTTCACAGTAGCATCCCCTGAGCACCACTTAACGACTCTTGGTTAGTGTCTGCTGATAAGAAGACAGGATTAGAGACCTACCTGCTCAGTAAAGTAGCTTTGATTTAGTAGAGATGGAAATCAAGGGATTTTAATAGATTGGATCCATAACGGTTTGTTGTCAATGTTTTTGAGACAAAGAGAGGCTATAGCACAAAATAATTCAGTTAATATCTGTAAGATCCATCCCTTTAAAAAAATATATAGGCATTTATGGATTTAGAATGAGGAAATTTAATAGTATCTGGAAAAAAATTACTGGGTGCCTGGCAGCATGGCAGGCAGAAAAAAAGTTACCCTGTTATATAAGCTAGTCCTGTGATAAGCTAGTTCAGTTATAAGCTAGTCCTTCAAAACCACCAGTAAAGTCTTTTATTTATTTAGTTTTACTTCATTCTGCTTCTTTTAAAGCATGGGGAGTTTTATAAGTTCCCTGACCTCACTTCTCCATATGACAATTTGCATTGAAATCTGAGGCTTCCATTTCAAGAGCAGAGCCTCTTGTAAAAAACAGGTGTCTTGCCATCTTCCAGAAATGACAGCTAATCCTGACTCAATCCTTTGGAACACATGAAAAGTGTAGCCTTCCCCACAGTCTGCTGGAAAAGAAAACATTATCAGGCTCGTGGATGGTGTCTGACTGATGGTTAGGGTGTGAAAAGGAAGGTAGCTATTTGGAGAACTGCTGTGTTCATGGGAAGATTGGGAGGAGAGGTCTCCTCAAACCTGTGGGGTACCATCTGTCTGTGGGTTTATGTAGTCATAAATCAGAGCATTAGGTGTAATGATCTCTGCAGCAAAAATCTCACGTGGAAGAATCTCTCACTGCATCTGCTCCCAATATGACAATTAAGGTTCACCTTCTATGGCAGTTGGTCATTGTGTCAGGTCCTCTACTAGCTAGTGAGATACCTGAAGAGACTGCGTCTTATTTAGATTTTTATTCCTTATTGTGCCTAGAATAATGCTTTTTGCCTTGTTCATGTACCATAAATGCTTATTGAATTGACTCTATCAATATTTTTCATCTCTTTATGCTAATGAATAAAGCCTTTCAGCTTAAAAAAAAATCACTGGTTCAAAGTCTTAAGGGGTGGGGAGTTTGGGGAAGATGGCAGATGACTGAGACATGGAGATCACCTTCCTCCCCACAAATGCATCAGAAATACATCTACACGTGGAACAACTCCTACAGAACACCTACCGAATGCTGGCAGAAGACCTCAGACTTCCCAAAAGGCAAGAAACACCCCACGTACCTGGGTAGGGCAAGAGAAAAAAGAATAAACAGAGACAAAGGAATAGGGACGGGACCACACCAGTGAGAGGGAGCCGTGAAGGAGGAAAGGTGTCCACACACTAGGAGCCCCTTCACGGGCAGAGACTGTGGGTGGCTGCGTGAAAGCTTTGGAGCCGCGGAGGAGAGCGCAGCAACAGGGTGCGGAGGACAAAGCGGAGAGATTCCCTCACAGAGGATCTGTGCCGACCAGCACTCACCAGCCCGACAGGCTCGTCTGTTCACCCGCCAGGGCAGGCGGAGGCTGGGGGCTGAGGCTTGGACTTCTGCCAGGAGCAGGAAGAGGACTGGGGTTGGCGGCATGAACACAGCCTGAAGGGGCTAGTGTGCCACGGCTGGCCGGGAGGGAGTCCGGGAAAAAACGTAGGCCTGCCATAGAGGCAAGAGACCATTGTTGCAGGGTGCACGAGGAGAAGGGCAGATGGGCCATAGGAGCTTCTAGCGCCGTGCGCTGACAGACAGCAGGGCACCACCTACAGGAGCTCCAGGGCCAGGCATGAGCCGTGGTTGCTATATCTCAGACCCCAGAGATGGACACAAGAGCTACCGCTGCCGCCACTGACACCAGGGTCCTGTGAGCAAGCACTGGTCACTGCCCACTGCCTGTGCAGCCCACCACTGCCGAGGGTCCTGTGACCTGGAGCCAACTTCCCCAGGAAAATGCCTGGCGTGCCTCAGGCTGTAGCAGCTTCCCACCAGGCTCTGCCACTGCAGGCACTCCCTGCACATCCCGTCTGTGACTGCTGAATCCCTCCCGCCCCCTGACCTGAGTGAGCGGGTGAGCCCTAACCAGCCGCTGCTTTTACCCCCTCTTGCCTGGGCGGCAGATGCCTGAGGGCGGCCCACATGCAGAGGCGGGGACAAAACTAAGCTGAACCCCAGGGGCTGCGTGACCAAGCACGAGGGAGGGAAGTCTCTCCATGCAGCTGTAGGAGCAGCAGATTAAATCCCCACGGTCAGCTTGGTAAATCCCGCATCTGTGGAATAACCGAATAGACAACGAATGTTCCCACAGTTGAGGCTGTGGGCTCTGGGGTCAAGGACACGCAGGAGTTGGACCAGGTCAGAGTCTGAGCTGCCCCCACTGTGCCCACAGCAGGTCCAGAGACCTCCCTAGAGTTTGCTTTCTGCTTTTGATTTGTTTTTCTTTTTGTTAGCTTAGTTTTTAGTGTTTGTTTGCATTTTGGGGCTTGTTTATTTGTTTGGTTGCTCTCTTATTTTCTGTTTTCTCTTTGTGTGTGTGTGTGATTCTTTGTGTGTGTGTGATTCTTTTTGTGTGTCTTTTCATTTTCTTTTTTCCCTTTTCTTCCACACCGTGTGGCTTACAGGGTCTTGGTGTTCTGGACAGGGGTCAGGCCTCAGCCCCTGAGATGGGAGAGCCTAGTCCAGGATGTTTGAACACCAGAGAACCTGGCCCCAGAGAATATTAATTAGCGAGAGCTCTCTCTGGCCCCAGAGAATATTAATTAGTGAGAGCTCTCCCAGAGGTTTCCTTCTCAACACTAAGACCCGGCTCCACCCAACCACCAGAAAGCTCCAGTGCTGAATGCCTCATGTCAAACAACTAGCAAGACGGAAACACAGCCCCACCCATTAGCAGACAGGCTGCCTAAAGACCACAGGCTGCCTAAGATCACAGACACACCAATGAATGTTCAGAAAGAGAAATTAAGGAAACAATCCCATTTACTGTTTCAATAAAAAGAATAAAATACCTTGGAATAAACCTACCTAAGGAAGCAAAAGACCTGTACTCAGAAAGCTATAAAACACTGATGAAGGAAATCAAACATGACACAAACAGAGGGAGAGATATACAATGTTCTTGGATTGGAAGAATCAATATTGTGAAAATGACTAAAATACCCAAAGCAATCTACAGATTCAATGGAATCCCTATCAAATTACGAATGGCATTTTTTACAGAACTAGAAAAAAAATCTTAATATGTGTATGGAGACAAAAAAGACCCCAAACAGCCACAGCAATCTTGAGGACAAAAAACCAAAACAAATCATGGAGCTGGAGGAATCAGGCTCCCTGACTTTAGACTATACTTCAAAGCTACAGTAATAAAGACAGGATGGTACTGGCAAAAAACACAAATATAGATCAATGGAACAGGATAGAAAGCCCAGAGATAAACCCACGCACATATGGTCACGTTATCTTTGATAAAGGAGGCAAAAATATACAATGGAGAAAAGACAGTCTCTTCAATAAGTGGTGCTGGGAAAACTGGACAGCTACATATAAAAGTATGAAATTAGAACACTCCCTAATACCACACACAAAAATAAACTCAAAATGGGTTAAAGACCTAAATGTAAGGGCAGACACTATCAAACTCTTAGAGCAAAACATAGGCAGAACACTCTATGATGTAAATCACAGCAAGAAACAAAAGCAAAAACAAACTAATGGAACTTAATTAAACTTAAAAGATTTGCACAGCAAAGGTAACCATTGACAAAATGAAACAGCCTATTGAACAGCAGGAAATATTTGCAAATGGAATGACTGATAAAAGGTTAATACCCAAAATATATAAACAGCTCACACAACTCAATATCAACAAACAAACAAACAACTGGATTTAAAAAAATGGGCAGAAGACATGAATAGACATTTTTCCAAAGAAGACATACAGATGGCCAACAGGAACATGGAAAGATGTTCAACATTGTTAATCACCAGGGAAATGCAAATCAAAACCACAGTGAGATATCACCTCGCACCTGTCAGAATGGCCATCATCACAAAGAACACAAATAACAAACATTGGTGAGGATGTGGAGAAAAGGGAACCCTCCTCCACTGTTGGTGGGAATGTAAATAGGTGCAGCCACTATGGAGAACAGTATGGAGTTTCCTCAGAAAACTAAAAATAAAACTACTATATGATTTGGCAATTCCACTCCTGGGTATATAGCCAAAAAATAAAAAATAAACAAGAAAGAAAACACTAATTCGAATAGATACCTGCACCTCAATGCTCATATCAGCAGTATTTACAATAGTCAAGATATGGAAAGAACCTAAGTGTCCATCAACAGACAAATGGATAAAGAAGATGTGGCACATATATAAAATGGAATATTACTCAGCCATAAAAATGAATGAAATTTTGACATTTTCAAAAACGTGGATGTGCTTGGAGGACATTAAGCTTAGTCAGACAGAGCAAGACAAACACTGTATGTTATCACTTATAAATGGAATCTAGGTTTGCAGGGCAGAAACTGAGACACAGATGTAGAGAACAAACGTACAGACACCAAGGGGGGAAAGTGGTGGGGTGGTGGTGGTGTGATGAATTGGGAGATTGGGATTGACATGTATACACTGATGTGTATAAAATGGATGACTAATAAGAACGTGCTGTATAAACAAATTAAATTTTTAAAAAATGAAACAAACAAATGTATATAACCAAACAGAAACAGACTCACAGATGTAGAGAACATACTAGTGGTTACCAGTAGGAAGAGGGAAGAGGGGAGTAGTGAGATCAGAGTATAGGCTTGAGAGGTACAAACTACTATGTATAAAACAAATAAGCTACAAGGATATATTGTATAGTGCATGGATAATAGCCAAGATTTTATTTAACTTTAAATGGAGCAAAATCTAGAAAAATATTGAATTGCTGTTCTACACCTGAAAGTAATATAATATCGTAAATCAACTATACTTCAATTAAAAATTACAAAAAGATAAAATTTTCTGGAAAAAAAAGAAAATTAGGAGAATATATATGTGTTCTAAGCACAAACCAGGATGAATAACAAGACTTCTATCTTTGAGAGCTGTAGGTTGAAAAAAAAATACCCTTTAAAAGAAATGAGGCAGTTTATAGAAGAATCCCAGATGGGGCTGAAAACCATCAATTTGTTATTTCAATCCAGATGCTTATATTTATTCTCCACCCTGGATGCCAGTGTGAAGAGAGAGAAGATGTTGGGTTGAATCCAGAGTAAGGGACTGGTAATGCAAGTTAACTGGAAGGAAAAGTGGGGTAAGGAACTGACCATGCTGGTACAGAAATAGTTGATGTAATTTATCATGTTTTCCAGGCTGGGAAACAAAGTAAGTGAATCCAGGAGAGGCCAGATGGGCTGAAGAATTGGGCATGGCCAAGCAGGAGCAGATTTGGATAATGATGATGAGTAATAAGAGTAGTCAACAGGACTGCAAGTCATAGATGCAGAACAAGTTATCAGTCTTCAAACATAGGTTCAAAAACATTATGTCTATAACATTTATTTATTTATTACTTTATGCAACAAATATTTCTAGTGCCTTATGACTTAGAGCTTATAAAGGGTCCATTCTCCCATTTTAGGAAGCTTTGCCTACTTTCAGTGGTTAAATCTGAGACAATTGCTCAGCAAAATATTAGAAAATTTTATTTGTGCATTACAATTGTTATTCTAAAGAGAACTTTCCAAAAAGGTATCCCAAGCCAAACCTTCCTTGGTTCCTCCTGTTACCTACCCCCATTCCAAAAGGATATGTCTCATAGTATCTTGTTCAAAGATCTTACCTTAATTTTTTTTTTTTTTTTTTTTTTTGCGTTACACGGGCCTCTCACTGCTGTGGCCTCTCCCGTTTGTGGAGCAAAATACTGTATATTTTGCTGCCTTTGGATGGAATGTGTGTGTATATATATATATATATATATATATATATATATATATAGTCTGTGAAATCCATTTGACTAATGTGTCATTTAAGGTCAGTGTTTTTAAATTGATTTACTGTCAGATAACCTGTAAGTGGGGTGTTAAAAGTCCCCTACTATTATGGTATTACTGTCAGTTTTTCCCTTTATGTTTGTTAATATTTGCTTTATGTATTTAGGTGGTCCTATTTGGGGTGCATATATATTTACACTTGTTATATCTTCTTGTAGGATCAATGTTTTTATCATTATTTAAGGTCCTTTTTCTCTTTTAGTCTTTGTTTTAAAGTCTATTTTGTCTGATTGTAGTCTTGTTACTCCGGCCTTCTTCTTGTCTCCATTTGCATAGAGTGCCTTTTAATACCCCCTCACTGTCAGTCTGGGTGTGTTTTTAGATTTGAAGTAACTCTTTTGTAGACAGCATATATACAGGTCTTGTTTTGTATCCATTCAGCCAGTCTGTGTCTTCTGATTGGAGCATTTAGTCCATTTACATTTAAAGTGATTATTTACAGGTATATACTTATTGCCATTCAGTTAATTGTTTCCTTTTTTTCAGTTTCTGTCTATTCCTTTCTTTTTTGCTCTCTTCCTTTGTGATTGGTGACTATTAATGTATTATGTTTGCATTCCTTTCTCTTTTTGTGTGTGTATCTGTTATAGATTTTTGGCTTGTGGTGACCCTGAAGTTTATATTTAGCCCAATATATATGTTATATACATATATATAGCTTATTTTAAGTTGATGATATTTTAAGTTCAAATGCATTCTAACAACATTGCATCTTACCACCCCCCATGCTTAATATTTTTGATGTCAACTTTTACATCTTTTTTATTTTGGGGGGTGTGTGTGTCTCTCTTAACCATTTTTGCAGGTATAGATGATTTTACTACTTTTGTCTTTTATTCTTACTACTAGCTTTTTAAGTCATTCATCTGCTACCTTTACTGTGTATTTTCCTTGACCAATAAGATTTTTCCTTTTGGAATTTTTATATTTCTAAGTTATGGTCTTTTCTTCTACTTAGAAAATCCCTTTAACATTTCTTGTAAGGCTGGTTTAGTGGCTCTGAACTCTTAGCTTTTACTTGTCTGTTAAACTCTTTGTCTCTTCATATCTGAATGACATCCGCATGAGGTTGAGAAATCTTGGTTGTAGTTTTTTTCCTTTCATCACTATAAATATATCATGCCACTCCCTTCTGGCATGCAGAGTTTCTGCTGAAAAGTCAGCTGACAGTCTTGTGGTTTTTCCCTTGTACTTAACTAGTTGTTTTTCTCTTACTTCTTTTAAGTTTCTCTCTATCTTTATTTTTTGCTATTTTAATCATAATGCGTCTCAGTGTGGGCCTCTTTGAGTTTGTCTTGACCAGGACTCTCTGTGTTTCCTGGACCTGGATATCTGTTTCCATTCCCAAGTTAGCAGCTATTAATGCTTCAAATAAGTTTTCTGCCTTTTTCTCTCCTCTCCTCTGGGACTCCTATCATGTGAATGATAGCTCTCTTGATGTTGTCCCAGAGGTCCCTTAAAGTGTCCTCATTTTTAAAAATTCCTTTTTTTTTTCCCGTTCAGATCAGTGTTTTCAATTACTCTTCCAGTTCACCAATCTGTTCCTCTGTATCATCGAATCTACTGTTGACTCTTTCTAGTGTGTTTTTACATTTCTGTTGCTGTAATCTTCAGCCCTGTTTGGTTCTTCTTTCTATTTTCTAACTCTTGTTAAACTTCTCTCTGTGTGTGTTTTTTTTTTTTTTTTTTTCTCTGTGTTTATTGATTCCTCTCCTGAGTTTATGATTATTACTTTGAACTCTTGATTGTGTAGATTGCTTATCTCTACTTTGCTTAGTTCTTCTGGGGTTTTATCTTCTTCCTTCATTTGGAACATTCTTTGTCACATAATTTTGCCTAATTCTCTGTTTTCATTTTTATGTATTAGGTAGGTTGGTTATAATTCCCTATCTTGGCTAAATAGCCTTATGTAGGAGACATACTAGGGGACCCAGCAGTGCACACCCCTCTGGTCACCAGAGCTATATTACCAAGTGTGCCCTCTTTGTGCATTGAGTGGGTCCTTCTGTTCTGTTGTGGCAGTGTGGACTACTGTAGGTAGTGGTGGCAGGGCCAAGTGCTGGTGCAGCTGGCTGCATGGACCAGGGAGTCCTGGGTCTGGTGCCTGCCCACTCATGGGTGGGGTTGGGTCCCATAGCAGAGCTGACTATGAGCCTGTGGGTCCCAAGGCAGCTGGTTTCAGATCTGGGGTGTCTGGGGACTGGTGCAAGCAAAATAAATTAAAGAACTGAGACAATTTTTATAAGTTTTAATGAGGGAGGTGTTTTATTTTTCCTATTATCTGCCTATGTCAGGTGTACATTTTTATTTTTATTTTTTATATTTATTTATTTATTTATTTATTTTTGCGGTATGCGGCCCTCTCACTGTTGTGGCCTGTCCCGTTGCAGAGCACAGGCTCCAGACGCGCAGGCTCAGCGGCCATGGCTCACGGGCCCAGCCGCTCCGCGGCATATGGGATCCTCCCGGACCGGGGCACGAACCCATGTCCCCTGCATCAGCAGGTGGACTCCCAAACACTGCGCTACCAGGGAAGCCCTACATTTTTATTTTCCTTAATTATTTACTGTTTCTCTCCATTCTATCTGTTTTACTGGGGCCAGCCGAACATTGGATATTCTGAAAAAAAAAAAAAAAAAAAACCAAAGAAGTAGCAACAAAAGCCTTTGTAATAAAAGAAGCATAAATATAGATTCCATTATTGGAGTAGACATTGTTTTAGTCTGTTTGTACTGATATAACAAAATACCTTAGACTGGGTGACTTAAACAACAATCATTTATTTTTCACAGATCTGCAATCTGGGAGTCCTGAGATACAGGCACCAACATATTTGATGTCATAGATATTCAGAGATGACTTCCTTCTCACTGTATCATCACATGGTGCATAGAAGGAGGAAGCTCTCTGGACTCTCTTTTATAAGGGCACTAATCTCACTCATGAGGGCTCCACCCTTATGACCTAATCCCCTCACAAATGCCTCACCTCCTAATACCATCACATTGAGTTTCACATATGAATTTTGGAGAGATACAAACATTCAGTCTACAGTAGCATGTTTCAAGACCTTGGCACAGGGAAGGACCAGGCAGAGATGAAAATATTCTTCTGGGCCCTCTGTGACATAATCACCAAACTGCATACCTGACACCACAGCCACCACAGAAACAAATGTCTACAGTAGTGGTTAGTAAACTTAGGGTCATACTAGAACCATCTGGGAGGATTTAAACAATACCAAAGACTGGGTCCTACACCCAGTTATTTGAATTTAATTTATCAGGCATAGGGCCTAGGTATCACTGTTGTTTTGTTTTTTTAATTGAAGTATAGTTGATTTACAGTGTTGTGTTAATTTCTGCTATACACTAAAGTGATTCAGTTACACACACACACACACACACACACACATATGTATGTATGTATTGGGCTGGCCAAAAATTTCGTTTGGGTTTTTCCATAAGATGGTAGTCTGTGAGTCTGTTTCATAGATAAGTTCATTTGTGTAATATTTTGGATTCCAAGTATAAGTGATATCATATGATATTTGTCTTTGTCTGACTTACTTCACTTAGTATTACAATCTCTACGTCCATCCATTGTGCTGCAGATGGCATTATTTCATTCTTTTTTATGACTGAGTAATATTCCATTGTATATCTGTACCACATCTCCTTTAACCATTCATCTGTCAATGGACATTTAGATTGTTTCTGTGTCTTGGCTATTGTAAATAGTGGTGCTGTGAACATAGGAGTGCACGTATCTTTTTGAATTATAGTTTTGTCTGCCCCTAGGTTCTTCAGAACCATTAACATCTTTATTGGAATATAAGTGCTTTACAGTGGTGTGTCAGTTTCTGCTTTATAACAAAGTGAATCAGCTATATGTACACATATCCCCACCCTCTCTATCCCACCCCTCTAGGTGGTCACAAAGCACTGAGCTGATCTCCCTGTGCTATGTGGCTGCTTCCCACTGGCTATCTATTTTACATTTGGTAGTGTATATATGTCCATGCTACTCTCTGACTTCATCCCAGCTTACCCTTCCCCCACCCTGTGTCCTCAAGTCCATTTTCTATGTCTGCATCTTTATTCCTGTCCTGCCCCAGGAAAATGTCCTTTTTTCTTCTTTTAGATACCATATGACCCAGCAATCTCACTACCGGGCATATATCCTGAGAAAACCATAATTCAAAAAGAGACATGTACCACAGTGTTCATTGCAGCTCTATTTACAATAGCCAGGACATGGAAACAACCTAAGTGTCCACTGACAGATGAATGGATAAAGAGATGTGGCACATATATACAATGAAGTATTACTCAACCATAAAAAGAAACAAAATTGAGTTATTTGTAGTGAGGTGGATGAACCTAGAGTCTGTCATACAGAGTGAAGTAAGTCAGAAAGAGAAAAACAAATACCGTATGCTAACACATATATATGGAATCTAAAAAAAAGAGAGGTAGATCCTTAATCAACCCTGACCAGTGTACTCCAGCCGCTAACCTCCTGTGCTTGGTTATAAATCTGAGAGTATGTGGATTTCTTACCAGTTAGTGAAGAGTTATAGAAAAAATATTAAATTACTAGATTTTTTTAAAGGGATGAAAACACACTGATTTATATAAAGTGTACCTCATTATCATTAGTTAAATCAAACATCAGTTCTGGATTTTTTTAAGATAATACAGTATGTTTTCCTTTTGGTTCTTTAAAGTTAAACATTTTTGCAAAAGGAATGAATGCTCATTATTTATAATAGAAGTTTATATTTTTAAAAGAATGCCTCTTGGCTTCACTGTCTCTGCCCTTCTTTCCCGGTGTCCATAGACAACCATTCACAACTCCTTCAGCTGTTACCTCTGGTGTTTATTTCCATAGTTCTCAATGATATGTGCCAACAGTTATTTTTATTGTTCAAGTTAAGACCTTCTCTTTGACTTTCTGTGTTGGTAGATGGAGATTCAGCTGGGTGAACTCACCCTCTCTTTCCCTCCTGATGAAGTTACAGCAACACATCTTTACTTCCAGTTCTCACCGCTCAGTTCTGTAACTACCCAACTCCCAGTGTCCCAGATACTTGGGGCACTGGTCCATGGTTGAGTGAAGCATCCCCCCTCAGGAATCCAACAACAAGCCCCCTTTTCCATGCTCTCAGGGATCACTGGTAGACAAGCAGCTTTTGTCCATAAAACTTTTAAATAGTTTGTATAAACTCCCTTTTACTGTAGCAAGGAACTATTAAACACCTTCTTAAAAGATATTCTTTTGCAAGCTTTCATTTTTGGAAACACCCGCATTCTGAAGGGGCTACCTTCTGTGCCTCAAAAGCCATATCCTGTTATTGGCATCAGCCTCTGATTATTCCCAAATGCCCACGCTCCCCTTGGAATTGGAGCCACCTCCAATTCCCCACCTCTGGGTGGCTATCTACCACACTTCCAGCCAGAGAAGGGGAAAAGATAAAGAGCCAAGTTTCATTTGTAGCTGAGCATCTCACAATAGTAGATGACCTTCTTGGGTGGTTATGAAGAGAGACCCCTTCACTTACAGCTGCGGGTTCATTCAGGTTTGTTTAAAACCTAGTTCCATCCCTTTATAGAAATGCCTCTATACACCTTCCACACAGGAACATGTAAGTGCAGGAATAAGCAATAGTTAACCAAGGTGATCTGACAACCAAAATTCAATATATTCAGCATTAAGGAATGTGAACGTTTTAATTTAGAATCTCTCTCTCTTTTTTGTGATGGGCTTGATTTTTTCCCTCTGTTTGGGCTAGAGCTGCTTCTCTTCTGGAACATTTTCTTCTTCAACGATGTGAAGCCATGTGTCATGTCTTGGGTATGTGGCCCCAGGCTTTCCTGGGGAATACTCAGTCGACAGCACCAAGGGGCTCTACAGAGAGGCCACCGAGACCCAGAGGGAGACCTACGGCTTCCAACGTGGCTGTTTCAGGCCAATTCTCTCCCTCTTGGCATTAATGATTCAGATTCCAACAGCTTAATCCTCACCGTGACAAGTATGCAGATTGGATTACTTTGAATAGGACTAACTCTCCCTTTAGTGCCAGAGAACACATGCTCCCACTTTGCAAGGTGCGTGAGAATCCTGGAACATTGCACACCCCTCGCCTTTGTCCTTATTTTCCCTCCACCATCTTCATCTCTCACATGGGAGCAGCCACCTCCGTGGGTCCCTCCTGGAAGTCTGGACGATGATCTCTTTCTAAGTGCTTTCAGGCAGAGTTTATTGCTCCATTTTCTTGTTTTGTTTTCATAACATTTTGTCCACATCTCTGTAATGGTTCTTTTTAATCCCATACTGTAATTTATTTTCTTATTTTCCAATTCCTCTATCCACTTGAGGGAAAGGTCCATATATTTTCTTTTCCAGAGTCATTTAATTTTATTGAAATATAACTGATTTACAATATTATATTAGTTTCAGGTGCACAACATAGCAATTCAATGTTTTTATAGCTTATACTGCATTTAAAGTTATTAGAAAATAATGGCTGTATTTCCCTGGGCTGTACAATATATCCTTGTTGCTTATTTATTTTATACATAGTAGTTTGTGTCTCTTAATACCATACCCCTATCTTGACCCTCCCCTCTTCCCTCTCCCCACTGGTAATGACTAGTTTGTTCTCTATATCTGAGTCTGTTTCTGTTTTCTTATATACGTTCATTTAAAAAAATTTTAGATTCCACATATAAGTGATAACATAGAGTATTTGTCTTTCTCTGAGTTATTTCACTTAGCATGATAATCTCTAGGTCCATCCATGTTGCTGCAAATGGCAAAATTTCATTCTTTTTTATGGGTGAGTGATATTCCATGGTGTATATATACCACATCTTCTTAAGCCAGTCATCTGCTGATGGACATTTAGTTTGCTTTCATACCTTTGCTATTATAAATATTGCTGCTGTAAACATTGGGGTGCATGTATCTTTTTGAATTATAGTTTTCATTTTCTTCAGGTAAATACTCAGGAATGGAATTTTTGGATCACATGGTAGCTCTATTTTTAGTTTTTTTGAGGAACATCCATACTGTTTTCCATAGTGGCTGCACCAATTTACATTTCTACCAACAGTGTACGAGGGTTCCCTTTTCTACACATCCTCACCAACATTTGTTATTGGTAGACATTTTAAAGATAGACATTCTGACACATGTGAGGTGGTATCTCATTATGGCTTTGATTTCCATTTCTCTGATGATTAGTGGTGTTGAGCATTTATTTCACTTGCCTGTTGGCCAGGAAAAGGTTATTTCTTGAATGGTTTTGGCTTTACTAAAGCTATTGCAGTGCCTGAGTCAAAGCAGAGACTAAATAAGTGTTTACTGAACAAATGAATGAAAGACTTCTAAGATGGATGCATTGGGAACATTCTATGATTTATACTATTCTTTCCTGAGAATATATTGCCCAGACTATATTACACTTCAGGAGAGAATAACTATCTGACCAAAAATAGCCAGACTATCAGAGAATCCAACCAAGAGTACTCAGGTATGTTTCTGAGGAATATTGTTCTTCCAGGGACCAAGGGTCTTTCTTCTGTAACTGAGACTGAGAGAACAGAGTAATTGTCCAGGTATCTGCTCCTCTTCTACCCAGACAGCATCAGAAACATCTCTTTCTTTGTATTGCCAATGACGTTCTCTAGAGAACCAGGGGAAATGTCTTCTCTAAATACGCCCTTGGAGAACTGAGTGAAACTCTTTTTTGGAGACAGAGCAAAAGGAAACAATCTGAGAGATAAGGCAGGCTACCGTAAAAAGAAAAGAGGATATTTTCCAAGTAGCCTCTAAAACTTGGAGGATTATGTCAGCCACCCAGCTTCAAAACTGTAAATAGTATTGGAAGTATTGATTTGTAAATTTGTGTAAGTAAAACTGCAGGTAGAAACTGGAAACTGGTGTATCTTATACACCTTGTGCATATGAATAACTAGTTTTTGCAGCTACTACTTGTCTTACTGTTTAACCATTTGTATTAGTTTCCTAAGGCTGCTCTAACAAATTACCACAAATTTGGTGGCTTAAAACAACAAAAATGTATATTCCCCCACAGTTCTCTTCTCTGTCTGTCTCCTGGCTTCTGGAAGCTGCTGGCAATCTTTGCTATCTCTTAACTCATCACACCCATCTCTGTTCCATCTTCACATCACCTTTTACTCTGTAGGTCTGTGTCTCAAACTTCTCTAATTTTTCTAATAAGGATACCAGTCACTGAATTTATGGCTCACTCTAAATCCAGGATGAGCTCATCCTGAGATCCTTAGCTTCATTAAAGTTGCAAAGACTCTGTTTCCAAGTAAGGTTACATTCACTGATACCAGGGTCAGGACCCAGCCATATCTGTTGGGGGAATACAATTCAATTCACTCCACCACTTATGGCTTTAAAAAGTGCCTGCATTACATAATAAACACATGTTAGATTTTGCATATAGTAAGTATATGTTACAGAAGCAAAGTAAACTCAAAAATTGAGGTATCAATACTTGTCTGGAAAATTTTGGTAAAATAATCAATTTTGATTCATGTAGTTGAATATTTTAGGCCAAACATGCTTTGAAAACGTGTATGTTGCTTTGGGCAGATTCTCTTAGTTTTAAAAGACATGGAGTTGAGAAAAAGATAAGATAATAGCTTGGCCAAGGGAGACTTATTATAAAAGAACAGAGAGGCAAGGCTTTCAGGCTCAAAAATATTCCAAAGGTCTGGTAACTTGTGAAAATGACTTGTGATGTTGTAAAATTAATTACTTGACCATGGATGTGTTTTTATTTATTATAGTCTAGAATTTGTACTTTGATCTATAATTCTTCAATTTAAAATATTATTGGAGTGGGTTATTTAGTTGACATTTATTGAACTCTAGATATTCAGTTATGAGAAAAACAATAGATGTATTCTGCTCTTCTTACTAGCTTCCGTTGGTCAGTGATACTTATGATTGAATAAGATCTTGATCACTTTAGTCTCAATTACTCTTTTTAAAAAATATATTTTCACATATAACTTGTGAAATTTATTTTATTTTTTGGCTGTGCCATGCATCATGCAGGATCTCCCCTGACCAGGGGTCAAACCCATACCCCCTGCATTGGGAGCACAGAGTCTTAACCACTGGACCACCAGGGAAGTCCCTCAATTACTCTCAGTAATTTATTTGGCCTGTGATGAATCAGTCTATTAAACTTCCATTAGAAATGGAGAACTGTATTTACATTTTTTAAAACATAGCATTATAATTTATGATACTTCTTCCATACAGTGGATGATTTGATGAATTCTTCTAAAACATGCTTTGTTTGGTTATGGAATGAAAAATGTTTTAAGCAAAATACGTATTTGAGTTCTTATTAAAAAGAATAAAGTGTAATTACTAGTTAAGGAAATTGTACAATAATGAGTCATTGTTTGAATAATTTGTTTTTATGAAAGTGGTGAATAAGAAATATTTTAAAATATTAATGACCAAGGCAGTAAAAAAGATCATGGTAAGCAGTCTTGGCTCTTTTTATTAACTAAAACACATGGCATATTTACTGCTTTGTAAAGAAATCCATGGAGCACTTGGTATCTTGGGTTTCTTAACCATCTGGTCAATTTTGGATTAGAAAATGTGAGAAAAAGTAAAATCAAAGACAGTGAAGTTGGAACAAATGTAGTAGAGAAAGAAAGTAGAATCATAGGAATGAGTGTAAACAGTCATCAATAAGAAGTAGGGATGTGTGTGTGTGTGTGTGTGTGTATTGAAAGCAATATTTGTGCAATTAGACTGAATTAAAAGTTATAATAATATGGTTAAACAGTGTGGTAAGAGCCAACTTTAGTAGAACAGAGGAAAATTCATTACTTTTATTTTTCACTTTAAATATTGTACCAATATATTCTGGACTCTAGGGTTTCTGATGAGTAATCCATGGCCTAAAACTTTCTTTTCTCCCAATATTTAATGGATTGTTTTGTTTCTGGCTGCCTTCAAAGTTTTCTTGTTATCTTTGGTCTTCAGCAGTTTGACTATGATGTGTTTACATGTGATTTTCTCCATAGTTATTATGCTTGGATTTCATTGAGCTTCTTTTACTTGTAAATTTATATATGTCATATAATTTTGATATTATTATATACACCTGATGCCAGGTTCATGTTTTTAACTTTTAAAAAATTTCTCTCCTTTCTATTGATCTCTCTTTAAATTTAATATATTTTTCTTCTGTTAACTAAATTATGTTACTAAGCCCATCTAAAACTTTTTATTTTTAAAATTTTAGGTGCTGTTTATTTCTGGTTCAATTTTTTTGTTCTTTTCATATTTTCTATTTCTGTGATGAGTTTTTTATGTTTTAAATTTATTGTCTTGTGTTTCCAACATCTAGATTATCTCAGGATTAGTCACGTTAATTGCTATTTTTCTTCTTCTTGAGTATTAGTCAAATTATCCTAGTTCTGTGTACATCAGGTAATTTTGTATTTCTTCTTGGATATTGTGAACATTATTTTGTGGGTACTGGATTCTGTTGTATTCGTCTAAAGAGTGTATATGCTTTATTTTAGCAAACAATTAGCTTGGTTTTGTTCAAACTAGAAACTTTCATAGCTTCAGTCTTTACAGCACAGATCTTCATTAAGTCGGCTTCCTGCTGCCCAAGGCATATGTGGTTCAGGTGTCATCTCAAGACTTGGTCAAAGTTTATTCACCAGATGTGGGGTGGCCCTTTCTCTGGATTTCCCCTTCCTGGAATTGCCCCTCACTGTTCTGTGACCCATGTGCTTTGGATTACTTTCCTTAGGCTTTCCAGTGAGAAAGACCTTACTATCAGTGATTTACTTTGCCTCACTGTGAATGCAGATGCTCGATAGACAAAGCCACCAAAATGAGGAACTTAAACTATCTCAGGCAGTTTTCACAAGGAAAATTCATTACTTTAAAATATCTAGTTTAGAGAGAGAGAAATTGCAGGAAAACACAGCCTACCATATTGGGAAAAGTGGAGTAAGAAACCTGGAAAATGATATCTACCTGGCAGTTTTTCTTCACAGCATGTGGAAAGAAGGATGTATAACAAAGAGACTGCAAATGTCATCTTTGTGTTCCCACCTGTGTCTTTTCTCCATTAAGCAAGAAGAACTCCAAATAACTCCTGGTTAGGTTTCCAAAAAAGAGGTAAAATATGAAAAGGCAGGTTTGTTCATTAAGAAGTAAAGTATAAAGAACATAATTCTTTATACTTATCATGGTGATTTATGAATACAGAAACCAAGAAGCCCTAAGTTAAGCCAGTATGGGAAGAATTAGGAACTCTGGTTCCAACCCAAGAACTACCTCCCCTAATTCAGTGGGTGAGTGCTGGGAAACCAGCCCACTTCTCTGAGTCTCAGTTATGTCCTTAGTAAAATGAGGGGATTGGTGCAGATGAGGATATCATAAACTGTGGCTGAACGAAAGTACTAATAAAGTCAGAATCATGCACTCAATTTGATCTTTAGGTAGAATAGTGATATCATTAGTGTAACAAACTGGTTTTTAATTATATTCATTTTTTGAGACATTATTCATTGTTTGCAATAGTGTCTGGGTAAGACAATGAATTATCCAAAATTTATTACCATTGTTGGGAAAACAGCTAAAACTTCATGACTCTCTCATTTACGGAAGAATTGATATATTTGACTACTTAGAAACAATTGCATGGCAAATAACCATAAACAAATAAAAGAAAAATCACACATTGTGAAGAAAATATTTGTATCTTGTATTTCTAATATTTAAAGGATGTACTAAAAACAAGAAAGAGAAAGACAAATAGAGATATAAAAATGGGCAAATGATATGACAGTTCACAAGAAGAAGTAAAAATTGAGTTTAATGATTTTTTAAACATCTTTATTGGAGTATAATTGATTTACAATGTTGTGTTAGTTTCTGTTGTATAACAAAGTGAATCAGCTATACGTAGATATATAGCCCCATATCCCCTCACCCTTGTGTCTCCCTCCCACCCCCCCATCCCACCCCTCTAGGTGGTCACAAAACACCGAGCTGATCTACCTGTGCTATGCGGCTGCTTCCCACTAGCTATCTATTTTACATTTGCTAGTGTATATATGTCGAGTTTAATGATCTTTAAAGATATTTAAAGATCCTCAAACTCACAATAGAAGAAATGCAAATTAAAACTATATTGAGATACTACTTCTCATTTATCAGGTTGGCAACATTTCCAATGTCTGGCAGTACATTCTGTTGGCAAGGTTTTGATGAACTAGGCACTCTCATATGGTGTGGTGGGAATGCAAAATTGTTATATCCCCCATAAAAGGAAATTTGGCAGTATTTTTCCAAATTACATATTCTTTTATTCTCTGATGCAGCATCCCAATTTCTAGGAATATAATCCAAGAACACATTAGTATAAATAGGACTGGTGTCAGCAAAAGATTATTCACAGTGTTATTTGTATATACAATATGTGTTATATATGTGTACTATAGTAAAGAATTACATATTTATAAGTAAATATATACAAATGCAAATGCATATATATGTAATAATAGTAGAGAAAAAACAAACACAACCCAAATGTGTAGTACACCTCACAATGGAATACTAGGTAGACATGTAAAGGAATGAGGAAAATCCTCTACACAGCAATGTGGTGAGGATTCCAGGATACATTCTTAAGTGAATAAAGCAAGGTGCAGAATGACACCTTTAAGACATATCATCTTTTGTGTAGGAAAGGGGGAGAGTGTACATGTGTGTGTATATTTGTTTATCTGCAAAAAGAAATACCGAAAGGATATGTTAAAATTTAACATGGTAAATTTTTACATGGTACCACCTATGGTGGGGGGGAACAAGGTCAATAAGGGAGAGATGGAAATAAGACTTTATTTATGTTTGGTTAAATTTATATTTATATATAAAATTTCAACTTCAGAGCTATGTAAGTATATGTATATTCACAAAGTAAAAATTTAAAAAGCAATATTTAAGAATTAAAAATACACTAAAATGAATGAGTCTAAGTGCATTGCAAGTTGGAGACAAAACCATTTAAAGAAAGGTGTGATTATAAGAGACTTCAGAGCTCACTATTTTGCTTATACATACAAAGTATATTCTGTGTTATAAGGTCATATATATATATATTTTAACATCTTTATTGGAGTATAATTGCTTTACATTGGTGTGTTAGTTTCTGCTGTATAACAAAGTGAATCAGCTACACGTATACATATATCCCCATATCCCCTCCCTCTTGCGTCTCCCTCCCACCCTCCCTATCCCACCCCTCTAGGTGAACACACAGCACCGAGCTGATCTCCTTGTGCTATGCGGCTGCTTCCCACTAGCTATCTATTTTATATTTGGTAGTGTATATATGTCCATGTCACTCTCTCATTTCGCCCCAGCTTACCCTCCCCCCTCCCTGTGTCCTCAGGTCCATTCTCTATGTCTGCCTCTTTATTCCTGTCCTGCTTCTAAGTTCTTCAGAAGCATTTTGTTTTTTAGATTCCATAAATATGTGTTAGCATGTGGTATTTGTTTTTCTCTTTCTGACTTCACTCTGTATGACAGACTCTATCTAGGTCCATCCACCTCTCTACAAATAACTCAATTTCATTTCTTCTTACAGCTGAGTAATATTCCATTGTATATATGTGCCACATCTTCTTTATCCATTCATCTGTCAGTGGACACTTAGGTTGCTTCCATGTCCTGGCTATTGTAAATATTGCTGCAATGAACATTGTGGTACATGACTCATTTTGAATTATGGTTTTCTCAGGGTATATGCCCAGTAGTAGGATTGCTGTGTCGTATGGTAGGTCTAATTTTAGATTTGTAAAGATGCTCCATACTGTTCTCCATAGTGGCTGTATCAATTGACATTCCCACCAACAGTGCAAGAGGGTTCCCTTTTCTCCACACCTTCTCCAGGATTTATTGTTTGTAGATTTTTTGATGATGGCCATTCTGACTTGTGTGAGGTGATATCTCATTGTAGTTTTTTTTTTTTTTTTTTTTTTTGCGGTACACGGGCCTCTCACTGTTGTGGCCTCTCCCGTTGCGGAGCACAGGCTCCGGACGCGCAGGCCTGGCGGCCATGGCTCACGGGCCCAGCCGCTCCGCGGCATGTGGGATCTTCCCGGACCGGGGCACGAACCCGCGTCTCCTGCATCAGCAGGCAGACTCTCAACCACTGCGCCACCAGGGAAGCCCTCTCATTGTAGTTTTGATTTGCATTTCTCTAACGATTAGTGATGTTGAGCACCCTTTCATGTGTTTGTTGTTAAACTGTATGTCTCCTTTGGAGAAATGTCTATTTAGGTCTTCTGCCCATTTTTGGATTGGGCTTTTTGTTTTTTTGATATTGAGCTGCGTGAGCTGCTTGTATATTTTGGAGATTAAGTCTTTGTCAGTAGCTTCATTTGAAAATATTTTCTCCCATTCTGAGGGTTACCTTTTCGTCTTGTTTATGGTTTCCTTTGCTGTTCAAAAGCTTTTAAGTTTCATTAGGCCCCACTTGATTATTTTTGTTTTTATTTCCATTTCTCTAGGAGGTGGGTCAAAAAAGATCTTGCTGTGATTTATGTCATAGAGTAAATGACTATGTTTTCTGCCTCTAAGAGTTTTACAGTGTCTGACCTTACATTTATGTCTTTAATCCATTTTGAGTTTATTTTTGTGTATGGTGTTAGGGAATGTTCTAATTTCATTCTTTTATATGTAGCTGTCCAGTTTTCCCAGCACCACTTATTGAAGAGGCTGTCTTTTTCCATTGTATATTCTTGTCTCCTTTATCAAAGATAAGGTGACCATATGTGCATGGGTTTATCTCTGGACTCTCTATCCTGTTCCTTTGATCTATATTTCTGTTTTTGTGCCAGTACCATACTGTCTTGATTACTGTAGTTTTTTAGTTTAGTCTGAGGTCATGGAGCCAGATTTCTCCAGCTCCATTTTTCTTTCTCAAGATTGCTTTGGCTATTCGGGGTCTTTTTTGTTTCCATACAAATTGTGAAATTTTTTGTTCTAGTACTGTGAAAAATGCCAGTGGTAGTTGGATAGGGATTGCATCAAATCTGTAGATTGCTTTGGGTAGTACAGTCATTTTCACAATGTTGATTCTTCCAATCCAAGAACATGGTATATCTCTCCATCTGTTTGTATCATCTTTACTTTCTTTCATCAGTGTTCTATAGTTTTCTGCATATAGGTTATTTGTGTCCTTAGATAGATTTATTCCTAGGTATTTTATTCTTTTTGTTGCAGTGGTAAATGGGAGTGTTTCCTTAATTTCTCTTTCAGATTTTTCATAATTAGTGTATAGTAATGCCAGAGATTTCTGTGCATTAATTTTATATCCTGCTACTTCATCAAATTCATTGATTAGCTCTAGTAGTTTTCTGGTAGCATCTTTTGGATTCTCTAAGTATAATATCATGTCATCTGCAAGCAGTGACAGTTTTACTTCTTTTCTGATTTGGATTCCTGTTTTTCTTTTTCTTCTCTGATTGCTGTGGCTAAAACTATGTTGAATAATAGTGGTGAGAGTGGGCAACCTTGTCTTGTTCCTGATCTTAGTGGAAATGGTTTCAGTTTTTCACCATTGTGAACAATGTTGGCTGTGGGTTTGTCATATATGGCCTTTATTATGTTGAGGTAAGTTTTCTCTATGCCTACTCTCTGGAGGGTTTTTAAAATCATAAATGGGTGTTGAATTTTGTTGAAAGCTTTCTCTGCATCTATTGAGATGATCATATGGTTTTTATCCTTCAGTTAATTAATATGGTGTATCACATTGATTGATTTGCATATATTGAAGAGTCCTTGCACTCCTGAGATAAACCCCGTTTGATCACGGTGTATGATGCTTTAGGTGTGCTGTTGGATTCTGTTTGGTAGTATTTTGTTGAGGAGTTTTGCATCTATGTTCAGTGATATTGGCCTGTAGTTTTCTTTTTTTGTGATATCTTTGTCTGGTTTTGGTATCAGGGTGATGGTGGCCTCGTAGAATGAGTTTGGGAGTGCTCCTCCCTCTGTTATATTTTGGAAGAGTTTGAGAAGAACAGGTGTTAGCTCTTTTCTAAATGTTTGATAGAATTCGCCTGTGAAACCATCTGGCCCTGGGCTTTTGTTTGTTGGAAGATTTTTAATCACAGTTTCAATTTCAGTGCTTGTGATTGGTCTGTTCATATTTTCTATTTCTTCCTGGTTTAGTCTCAGAAGTTGTGCTTTTCTAAGAATGTGTGCATTTCTTCCAGGTTGTCCATTTTATTGGCACATAGTTGATTGTAATAGCCTCTTATTTTCCTTTGTATTTCTGCAGTGTCGGTTGTTACTTCTCCTTTTTCATTTCTAATTCTGTTGGTTTGAGTCTTCTCCCTTTTTTCTTGATGAGTCTGGCTAATGGTTTGTCAATTTTGTTTATCTTCTCAAAGAACCAGCCTTTAGTTTTATTGATCTTTGCTCTCCTTTTCTTCATTTCTTTTTCATTTATTTCTGCTCTGATCTTTATGATTTCTTTCCTTCTGCTGACTTTGGGGTTTTTTTGTTCTTCTTTCTCTAATTGCTTTAGGTGTAAGGTTAGGTTGTTTATTTGAGCTGTTTCTTGGTTTTTTTAAACATCTTTATTGGAATATAATTGCTTTACAATTGTTAGTTTCTGCTTTTGTTGTTTCTTTTTTTTTTTTTTCTTTTTTTAAAAATTTTTTTTGTGGTACGCGGGCCTCTCACTGTTGTGGCCTCTCCCGTTGCAGAGCACAGGCTCCGGATGCACAGGCTCAGCGGCCATGGTTCACGGGCCCAGCCACTCTGCGGCATGTGGGATCTTCCTGGACCGGGGCATGAACCCATGTTCCCTGCATCGGCAGGCGGATTCTCAACCACTGCGCCACCAGGGAAGCCCTTCTTGTTTCTTGAGGTAGGATTTTTTTGCTATAAACTTCCCTCTTAGAACATTTTGCTGCATCCCATAGGTTTAGTGTGTTGTGTTTTCATTGTCATTTGTTCCTAGGTATTTTTTTATTTCCTCTTTCATTTCTTCAGTGATCCCTTGGTTATTAAGTAGTATATTGTTTAGCTTCCCTGTGTTTGTATTTTTTACAGATCTTTTCCTGTAATTGATATCTAGTCTCATAGCGTTGTGGTCGGAAAAGATACTTGATACGATTTCAGTTTTCTTAAATTTGCCAAGGCTAGATTTGTGACCCAGTATATGATCGATCCTGGAGAATGTTCCATGAGCACTTGAGAAGAAAGTGTACTCTGTTGTTTTTGGTTGGAATGTCCTATAAATATCAATTAAATCCATCTTGTTTAATGTGTCATTTAAAGGTTGTGTTTCCTTATTTATTTTCATTTTGGATGATCTGTCCATTGGTAAAGTGGGGTGTTAACGTCCCCTACTATGATTGTGTTACTGTCGATTTGCCCTTTTATGGCTGTTAGCATTGCCTTATGTATTGAGCTGCTCCTATGTTGGGTGTATAAATATTTACTATTGTTATATCTTCTTGGATTGAGCCCTTGATCATTATGCAGTGTCCATCTTTGTCTCTTATAATAGTCTTTATTTTAAGGTCTATTTTGTCTGATATGAGAATTGCTGCTCCAGCTTTCTTTTGATTTCCATTTTCATGGAATATCGTTTTCCGTCCCCTCACTTTCAGTTTGTATGTGTCCCTAGGTCTGAAGTGGGTGTCTTGTAGACAGCATATATATGGGTTTTGTTTTTTGTATCCATTAAGTCAGCCTGTGTCTTTTGGATGGAGCCTCTAATCCATTTACATTTAAGGTAATTATTGATATGTATGTTTCCTATTATCATTTTCTTAACTGTTTTAGGTTTGTCATTGTAGGTCTTTTCCTTCTGTTGTGTTTCCTGCCTAGAGAAGTTCCTTTAGCATTTGTTGTAAAGCTGGTTTGGTGGTGCTGAACTCTCTCAGCTTTTGCTTGTTTGTAAAGGTTTTAGTTTCTCCATCAAATCTGAGTGAGATCCTTGCTGGGTAGAGTAATCTTGGTTGTAGATTTTTCCATTTCATCACTTTAAATATGTCTGCCACAACCTTCTGGCTTGCAGAGTTTCTGCTGAGAAATCAGCTGCTAACCTTATGGGGATTCCCTTGTATGTTATTTGTTGCCTTTCCCTTGCTGCTTTTAAAATTTTTTTCTTTGTATTTAATTTTTGATAGTTTGATTAATATGTGTCTTGGCATGTTTATCCTTGGATTTTTCCTGTGTGGGACTTTCTGTGCTTCCTGGACTTGATTGATGGTGTGATGGTGCTGGTGTGATGAATATGGAGATTGGGGTTGACATATACACTAATATGTATAAAATGGATAACTAATAAGAACCTACTGTTTAAAAAAAATTTAAAAAGTTTGGTTTTCAAAGTCCAAGGATTTCTAATGTTAGTTCATTTCACTTAAAAACTAAATGGAAAAAGAGCAAGTGATGCTTTTTAAATACACAATACCAAAGATGCCTACAAAGTCAATTTCTCCAGTTTGTAATCATTTTATTATTTCATAGCATAGTTAACTAAATGGAGAATAGTTTTTCATATCCAGTTTTTCTATTAATATCCAGCATACTTTCTTATTTTCTGTGTACTTCAGTTATCTTTATACATGCAGAGTAGTTTCTTTCTTACCTTTGCTCAGCCAAGCAAGATAAGGGGCTATAATTATAGAGAAATGTATCCTTTGTAGAGCCAAAATGTTCCCTGAATAAATTTTTTTTGTTCATAAAATTAATATGACTACAATGGAAGCCAAATTTACTTTTACCTTTGCCAAATTATTTATCAAAATTTCAGAGGCCATGCTGGGCTAAACAGATATGGGAATAAAATTGATTTCTTGCTAAAATATTATAGCTTACATCTAAAATAAACATATAAAATTTACTGACTTGGAGGAAATTTTAGTACCAGTAAAGTATGTTTTTTGTTTAGTTAAAGCTATGATTATAACAGAATACTCATGTATTTTTACATCTCATTATACTTATTGCCAGGACTCCAGAAGAGATTAGGCAATTGCTTTTCCTTGTTCTCCTTATTTACTTATTCTTTTTTACTGAGCACTATTACCTCCAACAAAAAACTTCCTGGCAAAGCCAGCAGGAACAGAATTCCAACTCTACCTATGTGCAGGTTTCCAGATGACTTATTTTTTAAACTTCTCATTTATTTACTTTGTGTCTTACATGTTCTTATGATGTTAATATCATAGATCAGAATTCATGCTTAGTGGTCATAAGACTCATTAAAAATTTTGGATTGTCTTATTACTAGAGAGCAACTTTTTATTTACCATCAATCTTGAACCCAATTTTGTGATTTAGAATTTTTCTGAAAATTTTGTTTAAACACAATGTCTATCCTATTTTATGGGAATTGTCAACCAAGTAACATAAAATATTAATGCAATCTCTGTTTTTGAAAAATGTGAGATAATGTGTATTGTGTATAGCACATAAAAACAAAGAATATTTCAAGGCTGGTCTGGCAAGTGACTTGAAAACTGTTTACACTACTGTCACATGGCACCACTTCAGCTGATAAATAGCAATGTCCATCCCTAGGTCAGCATCTTGGGAACCCAGCTATTGTTTATGGAATGGAGACTTGTATGAGGGGTTGTGGTGACCACTTTGCTGTTATTTTACCATTCACTGTTATCACGATTGAAAATATTTTTAGATGACATAAAAAGGTATCCAAATACTGTTTAACTGGTGGTACTTCTTTTAGTGCTGAAAAACAAGCTTTAAAATCAGTAACTTTGGAAAGGAAGTTAGAAATGATGGAATACTATGAAGAATTCCTCATAATTGTCATTAGGCATATTTTTGGAGACCTCTACAAAAATATTAGAGGTAATATTGTTAAATTAAAGGGAGACATTAAAGCAAAAAAATACCCAAAAAGCACATTTGTTGTAAATTATTCATTTTAGGTAGATATTATCCACCCCCACCCCCAATTCTCAATTTGGAAAAACTAGGTTTGGATTATCAAAGTTTTGAAATATGCCAAGTCTTCAGCAACTTGTTGATTATGTGAAATGCCACTTTCCCAATACCAGAACAGTTTCAAGAGAAAAACAAATACCGTATAATATAGCTTAGATGTGGTATCTAGAAAAATGGTACAGATTAACTTACTGGCAAAGCAGAAATTGAGTCACAGACATAGAGAACAAACTTATAGTTACCAAGGGGGGAAGGGGTGGTGGTGGGATGAATCAGAATATTGGGATGGACATATATACACTACTATGTATAAAATAGATAACTAATGATAACCTGCTGTATAGCACAGGGAACTTGACTCAGTACTGTGTAATGACCTATATGGGAAAAGAATCTAAAAAAGAGTGGATATATGTATACATATAACTGATTCACTTTGCTGTACAGCAGAAACTAACACAACGTTGTAAAGCAACTATACTCCAATAAAAGTTAATAAAAAATAAAGTTGGGAAATGGTTGCTTGAAAGGTGGAAATTTGGGGATAGGAAAGGGGAGTGAATGAGGGTGGTTTGAGCAGACCAGTGTTTGATAGCTTTCTGCCTTCACAACTATCCTGTTAGTGTTTCCATTTCTAATATCTGCTCTGACGGAAAACAATTGACTCAGAGACTAGGTCAGTGGACAAGAAGAAGAGAGATCAAGTAAAGATGGGAAGCAAGAGAGCTCCTAACCCTGAGTGCTTTTGCACCAAGGAAGCATATAAGAATCTTAAAGAAACTAGGAAGATCTCTACATTCCCTTTCATCTTAACTTTTCTACTCTAAGCCCTAGTTATCTCACTAGCATGTCTCTTCAACCAGCTAAGTCCCCATTTAGCAAGATTTTTGTCAAGCCCTTTAAACATGCTATTGTTGAGGTGTTTCTTCATGGACATCTTAGGTATTAAAAATGGTAAGCAGTTTTCCCAATATATTCCAGACCATATTCATTAGAGGCCAACACCCAGGTCCTGTCTGATGACTATAATACTTGCAAAATATATGCCTAAGGGCCACTAATAAATTTCTGGAAATGCGTAATAAACATGAAAATTTAATTTCCTAAATTAATAATATAGCCTATGAATGTTAAAGAAGTGTTGAAATAAATTACGCCTTATGTGTTCGATACCCTTGGATATCTGATTTAATTTAATTCTGTGTAGCAGTGGGGTTTCTTGGAGACACCTTCTAGACTCATCTCTAATTTTTTATTAGTACATTGCTTAGTTTGAATTCCCATAAGAAATGAACCTTTGGGGGAGATCCAAGCCAATGAAGTGGGAAAGAAGGAGAGAGAATGAAGAAAAGCCAAAAGAATTTGTGTAGTGAGCAGGCTTTTGCTGTGTGCAGTTGGAGTTCAGCTTTGTGGGAAACGCTTTCAGAAACTATGCAGAACACCCCTGGCCTGTCCCTCTGGAGGATAGGAAGTTTGGCATATTTACCCACCAAATCTCATCCCCTGTTGTATGAAGGTGGTCCTTGTGATCTTAACTCTTCAGCCCTCCAGTACTTCCTCGTCCTGTAAGGGTTAAAAATCAACCTCAAACATAGAAGAGAGACAGATCCTTGAGATAGGAGGTTAGCTTCCCAGGTGTGTGGACCTCAGCTTCAGGTGGACTCATGGGGGCTGAGGGGAGAGGCGTTGACATCATATCCGACATGCATAATGCTAGCATTGGGTCAACAAAAACCTTACTGCTAAGTGGTGTTCCTTCACACACACATTACCAGAAACAGTCTCATCCATTTCCTTGCATAGATTTCCCTTTAGATTGATTGCTTTCCCCTGCCAACGTGGCCTCAAGTCACTAAAATAATTTTCCATGGTATTTCTCAATATTTTCTAAGTGTTTTGGTCTTAGAATTCCTTTTCAGGGGAAGAGTTTCCAAAACATATGCAACATCAGGTCCTAAAAATATAATATAGCAAGAGTTTTTACTGCATTGACAATAGAGTGAATTTGCATAGGGTCTTTAAAAGAAAAGATAGATGACAGACTCAATTTTATGAAGCCAAGAAGTCCTTTAGGCAGGCATGTAATGCAGAAAAGGAAATCTCTCAGAATGTGTTTATTTTTAACATCTCGATTACTAAATCTTAATCTTTATTGTATGTGTTACGTGGCAATTCAATGACTGAAAATGTGCATTACTAGGCAGTGAGATGGCAGTGATTGGAAAATTGGTATCTTTACTGTCTTAATTGGGTTCCATCTTTAACAGCAAAGGCTCTTCTCAAGTCTGATTTGTTTATTGGAAAAATAATGCTTGTGAATTCTTTTGGCTACTAAATATTTGGAGTTATTTATTAACGATAATAAAACAAATTGACCCTTTAGATTTTGTTCTTGGCTATACTCTGTGGTATAAGGAATAATCAGTGGAGATAGAATACATTCTCTCACACTTATTCCATCTCTGTATCAGGACACTGAGACGACCTGTCACACACCAAGCCTGCACTTCTCTCTTCCCTTCAGTGCATCTTTTCTGAAGAAGTTACTTAGCCAAACTCCTTACCTTTTTTTTTTTTTTTCCCATTACTATTCACATATATATAAATAATTAATTATTTATACTGTTGCCAGATCTAATCCATTACCTGTTTTTTTAAATCAAATTATCATCAAATTTAAGAAGATGAATACTACATCAAGCCATACATGATCTATATGATTTTACCTTGCCCATCACCCAGACTATGTCCCATATAAGATTCTGGCCATTCTCTTTTCAGACTTTTCACGTTGCAGGCTTACACATGCCTCTCTTTGCCTTGTATCATTCTGCTTCTAAAATCTAAAAGAAGCATCTTCTTCTTCTCTCTGAAGTTTCAGCCGAAGTTCTGTATTTTCAATGGCATTTTCTGATAGCAGCCCACACAGATTTCTCCTCCTTTAACTCCTTTCTTGTTTCTTGCGTACTGTGTGTACTCTACAAGAAGCATCTTGTACTTTTCGTATTGGCTACTGGTTCAAGTGAGAAACTTCAGAACAATGATCCTCAAACTTTAATGTGCATGACAGTTAGTTGGGGAGCTTGATACAAAAGTAGATTCTAGAGCTCCCTCAGATACTTCTGTTGAAGGCACTTGTGGATCGTGCTCTGAGAAATCGTGCCCTGTTTTAGTTTTTCCTAAACATGTAAAACTATAATTTACTCGTTGTTTTTAGGATACATAAACTATTGCATTATCTTCTCATCCTCCCTGAGTTGGTTGATTACTTGATAAAGGCCAATCTTTACCCCTGCGGGTGAACAACTAAGCCTTGACCCTGAGGTGGTTTTGGAATCCCGGAGAAGCTGGTGATCAGGAGTGAAAACTACTGGCTTCCAGATAAACTAGATGCCTCTTTGGATTATAGAAAATGATGTCATTTTAGAGTCGACTCTATCCACTGTCAAATAGATTTCAACAGCTGTGTTGAAATATTTCTTCTTTCTCTCCTGTAATATGTTACCTTTATCTCTAGATGACAAGTGTCCCATCCTGGATGGGAGTAAATTCCTCTCACCAAGACTATTCATTCCTATCTTGTTGGTCCAAGTTTCCACTTCATAAAAATAGCCCTCCAGCAAGACAGCTCAAACTAGCTGAAGGAAAACAACGACATTTAAGGGCAAAATTTTTAAAACGCAAAAACCAGGAAACTATAAAATTAGGCTGATTTTCCACTTAATAGACTCAAAGCAAACATTCAATACGTCCTTAATAGATTCTGGTCTGTTTATTCCTACTTTCTATTATGAAAACTTGGTTAAAACCTACTACAGCATATTTATTTAAAATAACTATTTCAGATGATCTGTTCTTCAGGACTATATATACACTTCAATTCTAACGTTAGTTCCTCCTGTCAGCAAGTCACAAGAGGCATACAACCACCCGGTAGCCTTTTTTTCTTCTGATCCTTAAATCAGAACTCACAGCTTAAGGTTTTTATAGTAAATTAAACCCTTTTAATATAAGTTTTCTCAAATTTCTCTGTTTCCTTCTAGTAGGTAGTAGTACCATAACTTAATGATTTAAGTTTTGTTTTTTCCATTTCTCTTATGTGGTCCTATAGATTATATTGTTATCCCTAACTAAGGCATCTAAAAAATAAAAATTTAAAGATATATGGTATAATTTCTATTCAGATGGAAGAAAGAAATCAGTGATCCATTTCAAGATGGAATCTATTTAAGGAAAGAGAAGCACGATGGTCTGCATCAGTTAAAATACGTATAAACTTGCTTCATGTATAACTGTGGAGTAAGAGAAGGGAAACAAGGGCCTATAATGTTTGTTCCAGGTACTGAATGCGAATTGCAGCATGGGAGAAATCAGTTCAGTTCTATGCTTCATGAGCGTTGCGGCACGCTGAGTAGGATGGTCTGGTAATAGTTACGGAGTCATTTATTCATGAAGTGGGAGCAGAGGGCAAAGAATGGGTGAGAGTGTGGCTATTGGTTGTCAGAATACACGAAAGGAGAATTAACAGTGAGATTTACATAAAGAAAGGCTAACTCTATACCAGCCCCTCTAGGGAAAGAGAAGTTAAGAAGGGAAATGGAACAGGTTCAAAAGGGAATTTAAAATATTAACCTATTTAGCAACTACACCAAGATTGATTTGAGAATTTACCAAGCTTGTCTAAGTAGATGTTATCTAATCAGTATGTAGTAGTACAACATTCTAAATGGCATTCTTGTTAACGTGTATTGATAATTAGGATAATTTTTTCAGGGCTATTATACATTGTATACTTTTATTAAAAGTTGAAGATAAGGCTTGATTTCTCTCATTATAGGTTTATTTCCATTCAGTTCAACAAAAGATGACAAAATTACTATTGGGTTCCAAGCACTGCACTGTCATTAGAAATACAAAACACTGCTGATGAAAATTAAGACAGACCTGAATAAATGGAGAGATTTACCATGTTCATGGATCAGAGATTCAATATTGTTAAGATGTAATTTCCCCCACCCTCCAAATGATCGACAGATCCAAGGCAGTTGCAATCGAAACCCCAGGAGACATTTTTGTAGAAATTGACAGGTTGATTCTAAAATTCATATTGAAATACAAAGGAAGAGAATAGGTCAAACCATGTTGGAAAGAATAATAAAGTTGAAAGACATAAACTACCTGACTTTAAAACTCTTATAAATCTATAGCAATCAAGACACTGTAGTCATGGTGTGAAATAGACCTATCGATGGAACTTAATAAAGAGTCCAGAAATGGACTCACATATAATGGTTATTTGAGGGTTGACAAAGGTATCAAGGCAAATTCAATGGAGAAAAAAATAGTCTTTTCAACAAATGGTGTTGGAACAATTGGACATCTGTGTGCAGGTGAATGAACTTGGATTCATACCTGGTACAGTATACAGAAGTTAGCTCAAAATGGCTTATAGACCTAAATATAAAATCTAAACCTGTAAAATTTCTAGGAAGAGATCTTGTGGTCTTGGATTTTTTAGCTATGACACCAAAAGATGGAGACCAAAGGTTTCTTAGATCCAGCACCAAAAGCAACATCCCCCCCAAAACAAATTGATTAATTGGATTTAATCAAAAGTGAGAACTGCTCTCCAAAAGATACTGTTAAAAGAACATGAGCTCAAAATGGGAAAATATTTGCACTCACATATCTAATAAAGTACTTCTACCCAGAATACATAAAAAATGTTCAATACTTCATAAGAAAACAGGCACTCCAATAGGAATAGTCAAAAGATTTAATAGCCTCTTCATCCAAGATTTATGAGTGGCAAGCAAGCATAAGAAAAGATGCTCATCATCGTGTAAAGTAAGTCCACATTGGGATACTGCTATAGAGCCACTAGAATTGCTATAATTCAAAAGCCTGTCCACGTCATGTGTTGGCAAGGATGTAGAACAGCTGGAACTCTCGTAAACTCCTGGTATGAATGGAAAACAGCACAGCCATGTAGGAGAACTGTTTGACAAAAAGTTAAACATACACCTACCTTATAATCCAGCCATCCCACACCTAGGTATTTATGCAAGAGTCATGAAAGCACATGTTCACACAAATATTTGGACACAAACATTCATAACATCTTCATCTGTAATAGTCTAATATTGGGAGCAGCCTGAATGTTCATCAGTGGGTGAATAAATAAATTCTGGTAAATCCATATAATAGGATAACACAGCATACATGGGTGGATCTCAAGATCATCATCCTGAGTGAAAGAATCCAAACTAAAAAGATTACATATCACAGGATTCTATCTATATAAAATTCTAGTAAGTGCCTGAGGATAGAGGAAAGGCCATTGCAGTGGAACAGGAGGGCGGGAGTACCAGTGGGGCACTGCGAAACTTTAGGGAGTGATTGATGTGTTCTTTATATTGACTGTGATGATGGCTTCTCAGGAGTATAAATATGTTAAAATACATGAATGTCACTTTGAATACCTTAATTAAGCTGATTTAAGACAAAGAATAGATATTAGAATTGTTTTGATGTAAATAACATATTGTTTCTTGGATTATAAATGGTTAAATTATAGTCATACATTTACCACAATAAAAAGCCTATCAAAGGAGCCTCTTCCCTTTTGTGTGCTAGTATAGTCACTAAATTTGATTTTGAATTAACAAAATATCCAGTTCTAGTTTTAAAAGCTTTACCCAGACATATGTTTTCCAGAAAGAAAAAAAAAATTCCCTTTGCATTTTGGAGAATAACAAGTGATTTCAGAGGGGGCAAAAGAGCTTGGGTGGTGCTCTTATTCTGGGTGCTTCACAAAACTGGCCAAAAAATGGCAGAAAAGAATCAAAGATATTTTCTATTATGACAACCAGAATCCAGCGAATATGTAGCTGTGACTGAGTCCCTGAGTAACTTCAAGAAAGATATAGACTCTTTAGTGGGAAGGCCAAAAGATTTTGTCTCATGAAAGCCCCATGACATGGGAGTCACACCAGGTCCTAGTTTAATTTTGACTCAGAGAAACAGGCTGTCACAAAGATTTTATAAGCTTAAAAATTAAAAAAGTCCCTTCCCATCACACATCTAAATACAAACATCTGGGACAGGAGAGGGGTGGGGTGGGATACTTAGAAGAGAACAGCAAAGCCAAGTAACAGTGTCACAGGTTGCGGTGGCATCTCCATCTGCAGACCCCATGTTGTCCAATTTTAACATAAGGAAGCAAAAAGATTCTACAGACAAAAGACACAGGACGTGAGCAAGGATACTCTGAAAGAATTAGCTGGAAAAGTTGAAGAAACAAAGGGAATCTAACGGCAAGATACTTGGTGTTCTAGCCCAGGGGAGGAGAAGCAAGAGAGCACATTATCACTTATGGATGATGAATGTCCCCAGATAGCAGCAGGATCCCTCAATGAATCCAAACACATCATCACTCAGCATTGGAACTAATCTTCTTTGGAGATAAGCTGGCTTATCTGTTATGTTACACTCACGGTGAGATAGTTTCCTTACCTTTAAACGCCCTGTGCCGTACCTTTTGCTTCTCAGGTTGTCGTCACACAGCAGGGTGAGGCGAATTGTCCGTTATCCTCCTCACAAGTTATTATCTAGGGTTGGGCGCATGAGTGTGTGTGCAGAATGCACATGTGTACAGATGTGTACAGAATACCAGAGAAGAGGCAAAGGGAAAAGATGCAGAAAGGAGAGAGAAATCAATAACATGCAGATAACAACTCTATATGATCGATCAGGTAGAACCCCACTGGTCTGTGTGCTGGGTTGAGTAGGAGCTTAACGCATTTTGCAAAGGGTCCCCCAAAGAATAATCTGGAGACATAGAAAGAAGCCGGATAGCTTTCCCCACACATGCATGTTTTGTTTCATTTAAAAAATACAGTCGACCCTTGAACACCGTGGGGCCCCGGGGGACTCCACCCCCCGACATTTTGACTTTCAGTCGCCCTGGGTACCTTGGGCTCCTTGTACCATGGATTCAACCAGTCATGGATCAGTGTAGTATTCACTATGGAAAAAGATCCCCCTACAAGTGGACCCAAGCAGTTCAAACCCGTGTTGTTCAACAGCCAACCATAAGTACTTTTGCTGTTTAGTGTCATGTATTTTTTAAGCTACATATGGTAAGAAATCATAATCTCTCAAATGTTTATGTTCCCTAAGGTGGTCAATCTAGCTAGAATTCTCAGTCCACATAGAAGCTTGTCTTGCAGGGGTTAATAGAAAAGAGGAGAAGAAAACAATCTGACTGCACCTAAAGCACTGAAGTTAAAAGTTGTTTTGCGGGGGCCAAAGAAAGGGGGAAAAGGAAACGTTTATACGAACCTAAAGCCATAAACTTAATGGTGATAGAAGCCATCGGGACTTTTTGGCTCCATAGGAGCTGATGACATCAGTATCTCCAGTTCCATTAACATCTTAGGCTTCATTTTGATTAAATTAATTGAAGTTGATTTATACTTTATCAAACACTGTATTTCCTTCAAAAAGGAGTCTAGGCAGGATGAGCCCAAGGGGATACAGTGAAAAGTAAGACTCTGCTCTTCCTGGACCCTCAGTTCCCATCTCCCAGGCCGAGCTGGAAGCTCTCTCTTTATGTAGCCCGGCAACTTTTACCCTTTGATGCTCGAATCCAGATATGTTGGCTCTAAGCCGGCTTTGCTCTGATTGTTTTCATAGAGAGTGTAAATCAAGTCACTGGTCATGGTGACCCTGCAATGCGACATTTATGCACATTTTATTTTCTCTTTCCTAACAACAGGTGTTGGACACAATAAAAATTAAGTTGTCTAGAATGTTTCATGTTGAATAACAGTCCACTTTTATGTGAACCATATCCTGCCATGAATGCAAGCATTCTAGAATGAAGGCTTTTTTTTTTTGCCTTTGAAGCAAATTAAGAAAAAAAGTATTTTCTAAGGTCCCTGTCCTGATGGGAGGACTGCGTTCGGGGAGTCGTCTTTTTGTTAGTAACACACATGCAAAGCAAAGACTGTGTACTCTACACATATTTTTATAGAGCTCTTTGTGCGCATAGACTGCTTTACTGAAAAATTATGAAATTCTCGAGCAGAATTAAAACCTGAAAAATGTGTCAACCCATTGAAATTTTTGTGCTCGATTAAATTAACAATTAATAAGTATCTGGGCCCAGCTCTTGGACTGCTTTGGTTTCAAATACCATCCATATCCTGATGACTCTGAAATGTATACCTTTATTCTCAAACTTTCCAGAATCTCTGCCATCTGACAATCTATACAGCATCTCTCGTTAGATGTCAAATGGGCATTTTAAATTGTGCAACAGGGACTCTTAATTTTCCTTCCAAAATTCCTCTTCCGATTTTCCCCATTTTAATTGGTGGCAACGTACCCCTCTGGATGCTTAAGTCACAAGCCTTACCATCAACCTTGACTCATTTTTCTTTTTCCTCATAAGAAAACGTTAATCTGGAAACAAAACCCAGCTTTCAAAACACACCTGGAGTCTGACCACTTTTCACCCCTCGGACCGCAGTGTCCTAGTGGCTCCCACACTGCCTTCCGTGTGGTCACTGCAGTAGCTTCACCGGTTTGCCCACCTCCACCCTGGCTCTCACGTCTGTTCTCCATACAGCAGCCTGGTGCCGCCCCCTCTCAGAACCCGCGATGCCTCCTCTGGACTCAGCCGGCTTACAAAGCCCTGTAAAACAAGATCTGCCCTCCCGAAGCTTGACGGCCTCCCAGCCCCATCTCTGCTCTGCCGCGCCAGCTCCTTGCTGTTTCCTGCACACGCTAAGCACACTTCTGCTAAGGACCAGTGCCCTTGCTATTTTCTGTGCCTGGAAAGTTCTCCCAGAGGTATCCACCGAAACTGCTACCTCACGTCCTTGAAATCTCTGCTCGGAGGCCACTGTCACAGAGCCCTCCCTGCACACTCTGTAACATGCCAGCTCTTCCTCACTGTCCTTCCCGATTTCCCACACGTGGCTTCATTGTCAACAGAGAGCTCCGCCTGCCGTGATGCTGTGTCTTTGCTGTCTGTCTCCCCTTCGAGGAGGTCAGATGACGGAGACCGAAGCGAGGGCTTTGTGGTCACTCGACGTTCTGCGCGTCGTGTGTTGGGGTCCAAACCACATGCTCTGCTTGACCAGCGGCAGTGGTCTTGGGCTCAGCGAGCCAGTTACACGCGTGGGATCCAATGAGCCATCGTGGCGCCAGGCACACATCAGAGTCGATGGGAGCACAGCACCGAGTGCGTCACCAGCAGGAGTTCCTGTGGGAACCTCTTCTCTAGCTCTTCCAGGGAAAGAGACCACAGGGGTGGGTGCAGGTACCACCCTCGCTTAGCAGGTCCAGGGCCCATAGTATTTGTAGTATTTGTTCCATGAGAATGTCTTCTAGAAACCCCCAAGGAAAAGTATGCCCATTCCAGAGCAATGCCCTCAGGGAGGCCCCGAAGCTGTGGCTTCCCACCGGGTATCTGTAGTCCACTCCTGTCCTCCCGTGCTAATGTTGTTTCCAACCGGGCATCAGTTTTGCCATAAATTGTGTTGACTAGTAACATAGCTGACATTTCACATTTCCAGGGAAACAGTGTGAGATGTTTAACCCAAGGTCATTTTCCCATGGCAAAGGAGAAAGCTGTCTTAACAAGAACGTTGATTGTACCGTGAGGCATAGGCACCAAACACACATTTGCTGAATGAGCAATGAATGAATGAATGAAGGAGCATGATACCAGAAGGGAAAACGTCAAGACAAGGTCAAGAAAATTAAAAGTCAAACTACAGCCTAGGAAAAAAAAATTATTTGCAACACATACATCTGATAGAAGACTTATGTCTTTTATCAGAATATATGAACAACTTTACAACTCACTAACAAGAAGTCAAAAGCCCAATTTAAAAACTGGGTAAGAGATTTGAACAGACACTTTGTCAAAGAAGACATACAAGCGGCAAACAAACACATGAATAGATGCTAATAGTATTAGCCATGCAAATGTAACCCATGATGAGAATTCCATACATGCACCGAAATGACAAAACTAAAGAGCCTGGCAATTCCAAGTTTTAGCAGGTATGTGAGGAAATTGGAACTCATACGTTGCTGAAAGGAATGCAAGATAGCGTAGTCACTTTGCAGTACATTTTGGCAGCGTCCTATAAAGTTAATAATACATTTACTGTGTGACCCAACAAGCTCACTCCTAGGTATTTACTTAAGTGATATGAAAATATTCGTCCACACATACACTTATACGTAAATGTTCATGGAAGCTTTATTTATCTATTCATAATAGTTCCAAACTGGATAATACCCAAATGTCTAAACACTGGTGAATGGATAAATAAATGTGATAATCCATATAATGGAACATTGCTCAGCAGTAAGAAGGAATAAACTATGGATACATTTAACAACCCTATGAATCTCAAAAATATTAAGCTCGGTGAAAAATCCAGATACAGAAGACTACATACTCTATGATTTCACTTAATGACGTTTTGGAAAAGGCATTACTGTAGTGATAGGAAGCAGATAAATAGTTAGTTATCAGGGGTTTGGGGTGGGGGGAGGGAATTAACCATGAGAGGGCTCAAGGGAACCCCTTTGTGGTGATGGAGATTTATGTACATTTGATGGAAAGATAGCTTCCTTGGTTCAAAGAGAAAAGACTCCTTTTTTGTTGCGTAGGTACCTTTTTTTTTTTTTTTGCGGTACGCGGGCCTCTCATTAGTGCGGCCTCTCCCGTTGCGGAGCACAGGCTCCGGACGCGCAGGCTCAGCGGCCACGGCTCACGGGCCCAGCCGCTCCGTGGCACGTGGGATCCTCCCAGACCGGGGCACGAACCCGTGTTCCCTGCATCGGCAGGCGGACTCTCAACCATTGCGCCACCAGGGAAGCCCTGCTTAGGTACCTTTTAACTAAAGTGTTTATATATAGTAAAAAGGGTTATTTAGTGATGACATCAAGTCATGTAAAAATTAATAAAGGCACCTCAAATGACATCTCTGGCAGGGCAAACCCATAGAACTCTGATGAGCTATGAGTAAATAGCTGGGCCAATAGTAGCCGGCATCCTAGGGCATATTTAACGGAAGAAAATAAGCAATAAGAATGTCTTCCTTTAATTTACATTTAAATAGTAATGAGAGACCCAGAGAGGAAGTAATACTTGCCCTTTCTTTTCAGTACTTATCAAATAAACCATGAGAAACCATCTTCCTGTTTGGGGGCTGCTGCTGTTTGACGAGCACTAAGAAGGCGTGACTTTGTTACCCTTCACTCGGCTGCTCTTGCTTAGCTCTCTAGTTGTCTGTGCAGGAAAGAAAGCTGGTGGGGTTTGAGATCAGCACGCAGAACAAAAGCTAAGTGGCTCCCGTGGCAGTGAGTCGGTGAATCACGCTCCAAACATTACACCCCACATAAGCGACTGCAGCCTTGGGAAAAGCACGATTGAATTCTTGCTCAACTGCTGTCCGATGCGGTTAGAGTTAAGTGAGGGAGGCTGAAAGGTGGTATGTCCCTGTCCCCTCCAGCACCCCATTCTGTGTGATCGGTTAGTAGTTTTAATGAGCGAAAGAGATAAAGCTAAGATTTGCTGAGAAGCAGGCACCATGCAGACGTCCCCTCCATTCTGTCGTGTAGCCACCAATTTCACCATTTTTATTAATGAGGAAATTGAGACAGAGAGAGCGAAAGTAATTTGCTGAAGGTTATGCCCCTGGTCGGTGACCAAGCTGGGATTTACACTTGGGTCTGTCTCCAAATATTCACGTGTTATTCTAGACTAAGAGCGCCCATCAGACGCACCTTTGGAGATTTAAGAAATGCACGTGCCTGATAAGATCCTTTATGGATACAGAGGAAAGGGAGGGAACGGTTGGTAACATTTAAATGTGGGCTGTGGGTCAGATAACAGTAATGGATTAATATTAAATTTCCTGACTTTGGTAACAAAAGATAATGCTCTTGTTTTTAGGAAATACACACTTAAGTGTATGTAGTCTATGTATATATAGACATTCTATATCTCTGTAGAGATAGGTAAATAAATATATAGATAGTTAGGGGCAATGATAAAATAAATGGGGCACAATTGCTGACTCCAGGTGTGGAACATTGCATTTTGCAAAAATGCTGACAATAATACCACTCATCCCATATTCTTTTACGAGTTTAAGGGGTCTATTTTCCCCCTCTGTATTTGGGTGGGCATGTCCGTGGCAGAAATGATGCCCCATGACCCTCCAGGGTGGATAATAAAAGGCAGTACAGCTGTGCCTGGCTCGGTCTCAGACCAGCCGCCACACTCAGAGGCGTCTCAAGCAGGTCGTGTGGAAGCCCGCGTGGCAAGCACAGTGGAGGGGACTGAGGTCCACAGCCCCGCGCTGGCCGGGCTCGGAGCTCACGGCAGACCAGCCTGCCAGCCAAAGGAGGACCCGTCCCGGAGTTGGTCCAGCTGCGTCAGTACCGCAGCTGATGCTGTCTGGAGCAGAGATAAGCCTCCTCTCTGAGATCTGCCCAGGTTGCAGATCTGCGATCTAAAAAATCACTGCTATTTTAAGTAACTCACTTTTGGGGGACTGGTTATGCAGCAAAAGAACCAGAACTCTGAGTAAAGAGTAGGTGGCAGTTTTTTGTACTCTTCTCGTAGCCTTCTTATAGGTTTAAAATGATATCAAAACAAAAACCGAAAGAAGTACACATGCCCAGATCCTACTTTCAGAGATTTAACTTAGAACACAGGCGCATGTGTATTTTGAAACAAGAAAACAAACCAAAACTAAACAAAAATACTTCTTGGGAGATTCTGATACATCTCATTGTTTATAAATCACCTGTTCAGCCAGAAAGGAGCAAACTTAGGACTACTATAAACAATTATATGTTTCAATATCCTGAAATTACAAAAGATAAATGCTGACATGCACATTCTTATGACCTGTTATTTGTTTTTAGTGATCGCCCTTGGCAGTTTTGATTATGACTTGGTGGCTGATGGAATTAATAAATAAAGAAGTGAAAAAGCCTACTCCATCCCGACAGCGAAATACACATACACACGTGAGAATTGGAGGTTTGGGTGGAGTCAGCATGTAGCCGCTTGAGGAGAGAGGCTGGCAGTGGCCATAAAAACGGTTACTATAATGACCTCTTTCTAGGAAGGCAGACACGGGTTTAATTTTCTGAAATGATTCTAAGTATCTTTAGAGCAGAAAGATTCAGTCTTTCCTTGAACAAAACTACTGTGGGTTTATTGTTTCAAAGTTTTAGGCTGTGATGGTTCTATCCAGGGCAGAACTGCTGGAAGGAAATGGCCATAAAATTCCTTTCAGTGCTTTTATGTAGAAACGCAGTTTGGGCCTGTTCAATTCACCGAACTGACAGAAACCATTGGTTTCTGGCAGTGGTTTCAGTTCATGACAGAAACCATTACAGAGCTTCTACCACATAAAACGATAGCTATTAAAATCCTATCTGTTGAGCTCTGTCTTCTTTTCTTTCTGTGTGGGGAATATTTTTTATTCTTTGAGTTCTCTGTTTCATCAGAAACAAGTACACTGATTTCAAATATTGAAAAGGCACATAAAAATACGTGTTTTCTGGGCTCAGCGTGTGCAGTCGTGCTGCGAGTGTTGGGGTGGTGCCTGGAATCGGTTCATCGGTGCAGCCGTCTTGCAGTCATTTCGGAGAGGGGCCGTTTCAGTGTCCGGCAACCTTCAGAGCAATTGGAAGCAGACCTCTAACATCTAGTCGTTCATCCACCAACACATGTTGGGTGGGCGCCCATGACGTATGTGTAGACTCTCGCTTAGCTGCTGGATATATGCAGCGGCAGGAGACAGAGCATTCGCTTTCCTACCCTCATGGGGCCTCCAGGCAGAAGGCAGATATTAAAAAAAGACACCCACCAGCAATTAAATAACGTTAAAATAAATGCTCTGAAGAAAATACAAGTGTAAAAATATTCGAGTTGATTCTCACATATATTGGGATCCTATCAATACAACCACGGAAACTTCTTCCTTAAAACCCCCAAATGACTTGCTGTCATATTTATTTATTTATCTAATTGAAGTATAGTTGAATTACAAGGTGTTAGTTACTGCTGTACAGCAAAGTGATTCAGTTATACAAATGTATACATTCTTTTTAAAAAATATTCTTTTCCATGATGGTTTATCAAAGGGTATTGAATATAGTTGCCTGTGCTGTACAGTAGGACCTTGTTTTTTTTATTTTTTTTTAATTTTTTTTTGTGGTACGCGGGCCTCTCACCGCCGTGGCCTCTCCCGTTGCGGAGCACAGGCTCCAGACGCGCAGGCTCAGCGGCTACGGCTCACGGGCCCAGCCGCTCCGCGGCACGTGGGATCCTCCCGGACCGGGGCGCGAACCCTGCATCGGCAGGTGGACTCTTAACCACTGCGCCACCAGGGAAGCCCAGGACCTTGTTTTTTAATCCATCTTTTATACACTAGTTTGCATCTGCTGACCCCAAACTCCTGGTCCACTTCTCCCCACACCCCTCCCTCTTGGCAACCACCAGTCTGTTTTCTCTGTCCCCGATTCAGGTTTCTTTTTCATAGATTGGTTTGTTCGTGTCATATTTTGGATTCCACATACAAGTGATATCACATGGTATTTGTCTTTCTCTCTCTGATTTACTTCACTTAGTGTGATCATCTCTAGGTCCATCCATGTGGCTGCAAACAGCATTATTTCACTCCTTTTTTATGGCCGAGTAATATTCCATCGTATATATGTACCACATCTTTATCTATTCCTCTGTCGATGGACATTTAGGTGGCTTCCATGTCCTGGCTATTGTGAATAGTGCTGCAGTGAACATTGGGGTGCCTGTGTCTTCTCAAAACATGTTTTTCTCCAGATATATGCCCAGGAGTGGGATTGCTGGGTCATATATGGTAGCTCTATTTTTAGTTTCTGAGGAACCTCCATGCTCTTCTCCATAGTGGCTGCACCAACTTGCATTCTCACCGACAGTGTAGGAGGCTTTTTTCTCCACAGCCTCTCCATGTTGTCACATTTAAAATCAGGTTCAAAGTGCTTATGGACAGGTGCAAGGCCCCGTACAGTTCTGTTACAGCTCACCTGTCCAATCTCCACTTATAACCTCCTCCTCCCTTCCTCACATACTTTATTCACACGGATCACCTTTCTACCCCTCACCTTCCCTGGCTTGTTTCTTCTCAGGGCCTCTGTTCCTGTGGTTCTCTCTGCCTAGATGCTTTTCCGCTGGGCTTTCCTGCTGGCCTCTTCTTAACAACAGGCCTTAGCACAGTAGCCCCTCTGCAGAAAGTCCTTCCACGATGACCCACTTTAAAGAGTCTCTTATTTCCACCTGTCTTTTCACCATCACATTATGTGTTTCATTTTCTCCGTTGATCTTAGAACTATTTGACATTCTTGTTTGCGTGTGTGTGTGTGTGTGTGTGTGTGTGTGTGTGCGTACACGTGCGTGCCTTTGTTTTCTTGTTTATTTTCTGTCTCTCTAACTGGAAGGTAGCCTCCATGAGACTAAATATGAGACCACAACACAGACCCCAGAACCTAGAATAGTGTTTGGTATGTGGACATTTTTATGACTCTATCTAGAGCCATCTCTGAGTCACATATGCTAAGTGTAACCAAACCCAGTCCAGTGCTTTCTTAAACTTTACCATCTAGCTTGAATCCATAATCAAGTAGGAGATTCAGCTTCTGACTGATACCTATTGAGAACTTCTTGGTCAGTAACACAAACACATTTCAAGGAGGTGAAATTTAGTGCTGAGTCCTGCTAACGTTAAATCCACTTAGGAAAAACAATCTCTAAAGCAAGCAGCAGAGTTATAGCATGGTTAAGACATATATTCAAATTGCATTTTCAAAGAGAACACATATTCCCACTCCAAAACATCTCACTCCAAAACACCCGATTTCAAGTTCTAGTGTGTTTCCCGGGACTGAGAAGGAGATTAAGTTCTGAGCTTAATCTTAAAATATAGAAGAATGTTTCCTAAGAAAAAATCCTGGAGTTTGCTCTCAATCAGTGCATGTTAGTTCCTCTAAAAAATTACTTAATTCTCTCTATATTGGTTGATATTAAGAACAACAACAAGAATAAATGTTTCATTTTAATTGCAAAGGCATTTGTGATAGTGGTGGATTCCCTAATTTAGTATTATACAAAGTGTATCTGCTAACATATTTTTAGATGTCAGCCCACCTGTCGTGGACCTGTAGCTGGTTGATGTCAAAACAAAGAAACTAATTTTGGAAAAAAAAGTCTCCATCCTATTTTACTTGATCCTAGCATGTTTGAAGACTGAAGAAGAAATAGTGAGTTAACATCTACAAAAATTAATTTAAAGAATGGTATCAAAACCAAATCAGTATAGAACGTGAAGGAAGAAAACCCTCTATAATTTAAAACCTTAATATTTAACTTGCTGCACACATGTGGAGAGCAGGTAGAAGGGGGTCTTGGGCCCAGGAGGGTCCAGATTTATTGACTATTCCCTCTTTCTAAGGGGGAAAAAATAGTAATGCCCACTTCACGTCATGTGGCGGGAGAGCTCCCCCAGGCCCGCTTCCAAGGGGTTCTATATCACAGAAACGTGTGCGCACATCTGGGGCGGCTGCACTTCCCAGCTTCAGAAACCTAAACAACGCCAGCAGGGGTCTTGGGCAGCCTTGGTGCAGTTCCACAAGGCAGGTCAGTGGTCCCTGAAATCCGCATCCTTACTCATTTCGCAGTGGGGCTGCTGGCCTTGTCTTGATCTGCTGCCACTTGGGGGCTGGGGAGACGAGGCTCTGGGAAGATGCAGCAGCTTTACAGGATGACACTCCGGTGCTGAAGCGGGGAGGATGGACAGGCGGCTGAGGTGGGGTGTGAAGCATGACAAGGGCCTGAAAGGATTCTCTGTGTGAGAAATACAGAGATTTCAGAGTATCCGGAAATCCAGCAACTGGGCCTGTTCTCACTAAGTTTTGTTGATCCAAGACCTTGGTCACAGAATAAAAAGAAAGGACTTTTCTTACTACAAGATGGTATAACATCTGCATCTTAACTGCAAATGTATTTGGCGTAGACACATACTTTATTCTTCCACCCAAATAAGATTTTACTAGTAACAACTGAGGGTGTAGTAAGGGGAAATAATGTACAATGGGGTTCCTTCTCCTCCTCCAGGGACCATCCATCTCCTATCTAGGAGGTGACAAGTTAAGATCAGCTCAAGAAACTGTTTTATTGCTAACAATTCTGCTTCACCAAATTCCGAGAGGGATACTTCCACTGCCCTTGTTTTCTTTTTCAGGATATGGGAGACCATTGGTCATGGAGAATACTTTTGATTGCTAGGACAGACTGTGCAGATATGGGAAATCCTTTGCAAGTTTCCATATATAAAAATTACAAATATAAATAGAACGACAACAAAACCCCCAAACCCTTGTGTATACTTGAGCTTCAAAGCAAGGAGAACCATCAGGTAAAATGATGAAGAGGGAATTCCAGCCCAGGTCAGTGAATTAGCTGACGCATGAGGGCCAGCCAAGGGAATTGGGGCTAGAAGTGGCTTTGTGCAGAGGGCTGGAGCTGAGCTCCCCACGGGACTCAGGGCACCGAGGTGCAAACTTAGCAGAAAGCTGGTCCTAGACTTATGAAACCACCAGCCCCTTGAAAGAAGAAACTCAAAATTACTCTAGAAATTCTCCCACAGCACAGAGAACACTGAACTACTTCTTTTTCAACTAAAAAGAACTTTTATTTTTTTCTCCTTTAAAAAAAATTTTTATTGAAGTATAGTTGATTTATAATGTTGTGTTAATTTCTGCTGCATACATGGTTCTCCTTTATCTCTATAGTTTGAAGTTTTCATTTTTGTTTTGTTTTTTCCTTTAATGACAATGGAAATGTTTATAAGAGACTAAAAAGCAGAAGTACTGGTTCGAGTTGCTTCAAAGGAGATTTAACACTGAACTACTTTGGAAAGTAAGCTCATCCCCCATATATAGTAAAAATGACAAACAACCAGCAGGAACAAGTGACATTAACAAGATTCAGAAAATGCAATAAATGGGAACATTTACATGCATAAATATTGTAGACATAAAAACATCTGAGCAAACAAGGGGTCAAAACTAGGCATAGAGGAAAGAACAGGTAATTTTGGAAACACTCTTCCCCCCAAAAAAATCTTAAGAATAGTTAAATTTACAGAAACTGAAGTTTGAAAAATGCAACTAAAAGTGTGAACAGTGTAATCATTGAAATGGAAAAGTTCATTGAAAGATTAATGATGAAAGCACAGAAAAATTAAGCATAGAGATAAAGAGATGAAAAATATGAAAGAGATGCTAAGTTTCAGAGAGGAGAAAATAAAAGGATCCATAGGCATATGCTGATAAAATTCCGGGAAAAAAAGAACAGGAAGATAGGACAAAGGGTGGTCTTAGAAGAGATAATGGCTGAGAACTTCCTAGAACTGAAGACGGCTCTCAGGTTGAAGGAGTACACCAAGATCCAAGAGGAAAGAGAAAAGTAAATTACGTCTAGAAAAACCACAGTGAAATTGCAGAACCAAATAAGAAGACAAAACCTTCTTCTGCCGGAGAGAAAAGCCAGCTAACTTATAAAGGAAGGATGATTAGATGGACAACAGATTTCTCAGGGCCTGCAATCAATACTACAAATCAGTGAGATAATAATTTCAATGTTCTGATGTAAAAATTGTTGTTCACCTAGAATGCTACACAGCTAAACTCTAACCTGAGAGTAAAGGCAAAATTGAGACATCTTCTGCCATACAAAGATTGAGGCACGTTCCCTCGGGATAAAGTTGGATTGTGACATTGTTGGTGTCAGCCTGTTGTTGGTACTGATGTTCTTATTCGGAACTTGAACTACTGGAGGTAGAGTCTGAATAACAAGAGTGGACGGAGGTGGGTTTGTGGACCGATGCTGACCACCGTTGCTTCCACCTTTCGAGGGGATGTCCAGAACCGAGGGGCTGAGAAGCTAAGCAATGTTTACCAGGCCCCGCGCACTTAGATTCCAGCCCCGATTTAAGCTCAGTCAGTCACACGTGCCCACAAGGGCTCTGGACTGGCTGCTTTTGCTGCTTCTGTTGGCAAGCAGAGATGTGGAACTTTCTCCCCCTCGCGGGGGTGCTACCAGAGTCCCAGGGACCACGAGAGACTTTTTTTGTCAATGTTGAGAGGCAGTGGGCAGTGTCTCTTTTTTGGACGCAGGTTGTAGCAGCTTGGCTTGAATCCTGAGACGAGAGTGGTAGCGAAGCTACAGGGACTTTCTGTTTGTGGTGGCTTCTTGTGGATGGTCTTTTTCTCACTGTGGTGACAGATTATAGCTGTGAAAGGAAAGTTCTGAAGCAAGTGGCCTCCTGAGTGTAGAATAGGTGGCAACCCTAGAAATGCAATCAGGGCGTTTGCTGCAGTGCCTGGATTCTCTTTATTTGACTAATACACCCATGACTCAGCTGCTGTGAGTGTTGGCTACTGAGAGCTCAGGGCTTCCCCTCTTCTCTGAAGAAATGCCCTGTGATGATGGTACCCAGGTCACCTGGAAACTTTTGCGCCCTCTCCAGGGGCAGTCTGCAGCCGATGTCTGAATGACAAGGGGGCACAAAAGACCAGTCTTCTTACCTCAAGGGTGACCAACCCTGTAGGGTGATTTGTGCACTCAAGCTTTCCTGTGAGATCAGGCTGAAACCACACTCCTCTTAGCTTTTTTCCCCTTCCTCACCCCGTCTTCCTTCCTCTCCTCATGAAAATACTCACTCAGTGAATCTTGAACAACAATCTTCTTGTCAGGCTCTGCTTCTTGGGAATCACATCTAAGATGGGTGGTGCCATGCATGGGCCTATGAAACAGACCATAAAGATGGGATTTGCGTAATTTCAACTGGATTGCAAAAGGCAATCCCATTATTGGTGGTGGATGAAATACTGATAGACCCTAGACCGCTGTATCAATACGATTTGCAAAGACTTTCTCCTGTGGTGAATTGGGATGGGCTACAGATGAAAGAGGGTGTACTAGATATTGAAATTTCTTGAGCATTTGAACGGGTCTGGGGAAATAGTACCTAAAAGGGTGATGGAATTAGATATCTGCTGCTAACTGCCAATTCTTTACTGACAAGAAGAAATGGCAGACTTGGATATAGTAATTAACAACCTCAAGTTTAGTGTGACATTCAAAGAAGCTTTTTATTAAAAAATTATTTATTTATTTTTGGCTGCGTTGGGTCTTCGTTGCTGCGTGCGGGCTTTCTCTAGTTGCGGTGAGCGGGGGCTAAGCTTCGTTGCGGTGCACGGGCTTCTCGTTGCGGTGGCTTCTCTTGTTGCGGAGCACGGGCTCACGCGGGCTTCAGTAGTTGTGGCGCACGGGCTTCGTTGCTCTGCGGCATGTGGGATCTTTCTGGACCAGGGCTCGAACCCGTGTCCCCTGCATTGGCAGGCGGATTCTTAACCACTGCGCCACCAGGGAAACCCAAAGAACCTTTTTGACAATATTTCAAGAGACTTTCACTTTCTGCAAGCAGAAGTCCTGGTAAACCGTGATTTAGGCACAGGACTTAAAGTACAATTGGAAGGGAGGCTGTTTTCAGCCCAGAGAAGTCTCCGTGCCAAGGTCAGGGCTCTGTTCGGGGAGAGTGGCACTTGGGGCGTGAGATGGATCTGTCTGAGTAGGTGCACTTGGGAACATTCAATGCACAGATCCCCTTTTGCACCCTCTGCAGAAGGGCCTGTTTCCTCCTGTTTGAGGACAGACGCTGCAGAAACAATGTTTGTCCTCAGCATCTGCCTTTATCTCTACCCTGAAGGTGTTAAAAACAAAGGGTCTCGAACTTTAAACAGCACAGTGTAGATCACCAGCTTGGAAACCGAATGTTGCCCGGGCCGAGGGTCCTGGCCGATTTCCGTGCATCCCCCGAGATAACAGAGCGCCGCCCCAGCCCAGCTGCAAGGAAAACTTGTTCTTACACAAGTGTATGCAAATATCTGGAACAAAAATTGTTGTACAGTATTAACTTTTGCCAATTCTGTGTGTGGGCAGATGAATATGTATTGCATTACTCTCTGACCTTGTCTGTGTTTTTTAAACTTTTCAAAGTAAAAAAGTGATTGGCAGGATTTTGTTGTGGTTATTCTTTGTATGTGTTGAGGTTTGTCTTTTAATCCAGATATATATAATAATGAATAATCATTATTTTATACATAACAAAAAGTATTATAAGATATATGCAAGTTATAAACTATGGTAATCATAAATAAATAATAAACTTGGTCAACTTTTGACCTTTTAATTATAGGCCAAATGCTATTAAATCGATGGCTCTCAAAGATTCCCCAGTGGACACTTGTGCCTCCTAATACATAACTGTATTTTTCAATATATGATATCTTAGCAGAGGCCAGAGTCACTACAACGATTTTTGTTATAATTTAGACTGGTCAGTTAACTGGAAAGATAAAAATTTCTTGAAAAGAATGTTGAGATTGGCAAAGTTTCTATTTTCCAGGAATATTTAAACTTCTTTCAAAGAAATTAAAATTTTCCTAAAAACTTGTTGTGTCTTTATTATCTTAGGAAATCGCAGTGGTAATTATTTATTCTATTGTTTATCCTAATTCATTGCATTAGAGAAAATGTAACTGAAGAGTCTTTCGCTTAGGCATTTGACTTTATATCTCAAGAGAAATAAATTTCTTAATTCTTAACAAAATTTTATAGATGGTTTTGTACAAAAGATATCACCTCAGTGGCCTAATCTGCTTTTCCCAATATACTAAGGAGTAGCCTCTTTTTAAAAAAGTATCAGTTAAGTGTCTTTGGAAAGAATTTTTTCTCTAAAGTTTCAAATAAACCGCATTCTTGCTAAGGCATCTTCTGAGTAGCCCATAAGGAAATTACCTCTCATGACACTAGTCTAGGAGGATTCTGCTAGTGGACCAATTAGAAGAACTTGTGCCTTTCTCAGGAAATTAGAGTTGTAAATCTAACACTGGGGCTCTTGCTGCGGTGATGTACTACTATAATTTTTTTAAGACAATGAAACAAGCGAGTGAAGCGACTTGACCTGGAAAATCAGGATGAGAGCAGCAGCCAGACCCGCTTGGGCTCAGGTTACCGCGTAGTTCCTGAGACACACCGTCGCTTCTCTGTAACCACAGGGGCAGGGGTAGCTGTACTCCACGAGAACCAATATAGTGCCCTTTTCAGGGTAAAGAGTCCACACGTGTGCTTTCTCTCCAACACAGAGAAATGCTCAGGAACAGCACTGATCTCTAGGTGATTTATGTTTGGAAATTTATTTCATTTGAGGCCAAGGAGGCAGTAACATGGTGACAATAAAACAATATTACTTGTGACATCTGGTTTGATCTGTGTATTTTAATCAATTTTTAAAGCCACTGCCTTTTCTCTGTGTGGAAGAGGTTTTAGAGTTTGCCGTGAACACAGATTCCTCCAAGAGCTGAATATAATTTTTAGACCTTAAAAAGTTCAACATATGGAAATACATTATCTTCAATACATTTGTGAAACCTAACTAAATTCACATGTAAATTGGTACAGTGTTTTGACATCTTTCTTCCCCTTTATTGAATTAAAACTATTTTCTACTAAGCCCCCTCCCCCCTCAAAAACCCCGGGGGAATGGAAGTAGCAAGTTTGTATAATGGCTTCATAGCTCTTGATTATAGTGTGCTTTATCATTGAATAGTTGTATTAAAATATAATTAAACAATCGGGGTTATGGGAGAAAATATGAGAAACTTTAGCAAAACATGTGCCATCGCTTCACAGTAAATACTGCTCTGCAAATCAGAGAGAACTCCCCTCCCGCTGCTGCTGAAGTAACAGTACAACCCTTCACCCTAGCGGCTTCTGTAACAGGGAAGAACCTTTGTGCTCTACCGCAAGTGCATCACTAACGGGGTGGTGCCTGGAAGCTTCAGTTATACGCAATGGCCCACCTCTGGGGGCCCTAACCCTGCTCCCCAGGTCATGAGCATGAAGTAAATACCTTCCCTGAGCTCCCAGGAAACATCCTAACCAGGCCCACGGGTGAACGGCGGCAGGAAGGAAGGGATTCACACACCCCCTCCGGAGCCTGGTGGAGCCAGGATTCCCCTTTCAGTATAAAAGAGTCCTGAATTCTAGGTCGGGGAACATGGTCCTTTGGGCACTAGTCCCTGCAGTGTTTTTTTTTTTTTTTTCCCGTGCCCTTTCTTAGGGTTCCAGGCGCTGGTATCTTACAAAGATACAGCAAGAGGCAAAAAACCCCAATTCTTTCTTGTTCTTTGTGACTCATACACCCTTAAGAGCAGTTACTGCTGTTAAGTCTCAGAATTGTACAGAAAGTTTAGGATAGTCTAGGGTAGGTGTGCAAATTTTAATGCGGTTCTTTCTGGCTTCTGTAAACATCTTTTCCGAGTGTGCTTTTTGCTCTTTGTCATTTTTTGCAGTGCTTAGACACTCCCTTCTTTAACGTCTAAATGTGTTTGTTTCTGTACTTAGAAAAGTTGGAGTCTGTGCTGTCTTTGTGCCCGGTGTCTGATAGGTACGTCGCTTAGCAGTTGCCGTGAGGGAGATTTTGGGCAGAGCCTAGACTCCCAGGTGCTTCCTGACACTCGGGTTGGTTTACACACTTCGCTTGAGACGAAGGCCCTGGCAGGAGGGAAGTGTGCTTTCAGTATCTCAGTTCAGTAGCCAGGAATTTATTTTGAAACAGGTTGTGTTTATTTCACACAGATCCAAGGCAGCTTGGTTGAAGAGCTGGGGTCATGAATAATGCATCTTTAGGAAGATCAGCTGGTTTCTTTGAAGCAGTCTGCCTTTTTTAAAGTTAGGTGACTTGAGGCTACAGAATGACTTACTGGACAGAATAAAATTCTCTATAGTCAGAAGATAAATGATATGCCCTTGCACTGTTTTTCTGCTGGTGAATATAGAAAAAGATCAAAAGAATAATGTTCAAGTCAGAAGATTGTTCCAAATGAAATTGGTATATTGCTAAAAAGCTCTCAGTTGTCGGGGAGAGAAGGCAAAGCTACTTTGCAGGCAAGGGATAGTGTTTGCTTATAAAATGATTCTTAGTCCAGGAGTTGAGAAATAATTTTAAGAAAGTTTCTGCAAGGAAACATTTTAAGTATAGATGTTATGTGAAATTTAGATTCTGGTAAGATTTCCCTATTAAACGGCCATAGGGATTAGGGGCTCCCAGAATCCACTGTGAATAGAATTTTGTAAGATTAAACCCAGAAGGGACTTTGAAACCATCATTTCAGTTCCAGAATGTTTCACCGATTTGTCCCTGTGGGAGAGGCTGACCTTGTTGACGGGCAGAGCAGTTCCTGGGCCGAGACCCACCTGGCGCCCTCAGCTTCCTCCTCGGCGCTGCCTGTTGCGCTCTGTGTTTGACTGCCAGCGACTTTGGACTCAAGAAGCTTCCTCTGAGGAGGGAGCTGCTATGTTTCCTAAATGCAAATTGTTAAATAAAATATTTTGTGCTCTCAAAAAAAAAAAACAAAAAAAACCCCAGAACCTCATATACTTTCCATAAAAAAAAGTCCACAAACACCATTCAAAAGGAAGACCTTAAAATGTTTCAACTTTATGAAACTTATGATATTCAAACTTTTGGAATCAAGATGTTAAATTCTCATCAATATCTGTCAAAGCTGTGAAAGGTACACACTTACAGTGACTGCAGTACATTCATTCCACTAGCTTTGCCGTAAAAAGTGGAAACAAACTTGGCATTCCCCTTCCAAATTGTTTATATTTACCACAGGATTATTCAACGTAAGAATTTCCCTAATATAAAAGTGTTGCATATATATAAACATCTCTGTTGATACCCACACGCGCGTGTGCGTACACACACACTTTGGGGGTAGAGAGAGAAGGCCAGTCCAGGCCTTAAGTGCTAGGCAGGTGCTGCAATTATGCGTCAGTTGTCTCATAGCTGTCTCTTTCCTGTGCAGTGGCTTCTGCTGTCACTGTGACCTGGACCTGGCAGGGAGCCATGCGAGGGACACCCAGTGTCTCTGTGTTGGGATAAAACACTAGTGCCGGTTTTACAGATTTGCAAATTAGGCAGAGCCAGTAAGCTGAAGCTGATAAAATGCTCAGGCCAAAAAACCCCTAGAAATGAAAGTGGTTTTGTGAGGACTATACCATCTTTAGTTTTGATCTTAAAACAACCTGGCTACTTCTCTCAGGCACTTGATACCCTCAGATTTCAGTACCAGTTGGTGAGTCCCGGTCTTGCTGTTATAGGACTTGACCCTGATTCCAGATCTGCCGTTTATAGTTCACCCATGGTGGACACCAAACCTCTCTGAACTTCAACTTCCTATCTGCAAAGTGAGGGCTCTGACTGGACTAGTTTGTCTCTAGAGCTGCTTCTCCCTCCATCAGTCTCGTTTTCTTACTTTGTAGCGGCTGCCCACGGTGAGACATGATCCTGCAGGAACTGCACTGTTCCTTTCTACTCAGACTCTCTCCTCACCATGAACTCAAGGGTCCCAAACTTTCCTGGCGTTCCTTGATGCCCCTATTCCTTCTCTGTCTCATTCACACTCTCCTTTCCCTTTCTGACCCCTTAAATCTTGGCCTTTCCCACAATTCATGCTATTATCCCTCTTTCTCACTCTCTACACTCTCCCCGGGTGACCTCATAAGCCTGAGGCTATCACTGTGCGCGGTGGGCTCCTCCAACTTTGGAGTGTTTATCTACCGTCCACTGTGCGTCTTCCTACTTCATAGCAGCTGCAATCAGCATGTCCAGAACGAACTGACCACCTTCCATTCTAAGTCTCCTCCTACTCGCGAATGTCATCAGCATTTACTGCTCATTCCTGTATTTAGCCTTGACTCTTGCCCTTCCTTCACCGTTCCTATGCTGTCAGTTAACTCTTGAGCATTTCACGTTTTCACTGCCCTCGTGCAGGAAATCTCAAGTGAACAATTGACCCCCTACCCACTTCAGCTCTCCTTGTCCGGGGTCTTGCTCTGTCGTGCAATTCTGACCATCTCTCTCTAGGGTTTGAAAGCTTCATTGACTTTTCATGGACTAGAGTACCCAGTTTGTAGCCTATAAACCTTTGATGATATTTTGGTTAATGTTTGCAGGTCTATGCTGGATGCAAAATTTGATTATAATCTGAAAAAAATATCCACTATAGAAAATAGTATGGAGGTTCCTTAAAAAACTAAAAGTAGAGCTATCATATGATTTAGCGATCCTGCTCCTGGGTATATATCTGGAAAACATAAAAACTCTAATTTGAAAAGATACATACACCCCAATGATAGGGCTGTAATAGCAGCACTATTTACAATAACCAAGATATGAAAGCAAGTTAAGTGTCCATGGACAAATGAATATGGGTAAACAAGATGTGTTCTCTATATACAATGGAGTACTACTCAGCCATAAAAAGAATGAAATAATACCATTTTCAGCAACATGGATGGACCTAGAGAATATTATACTTAGTGAAGTCAGATAAAGAAAAACAAATACTATATGATATCACTTGTATGTGGAATCTAGAAAATAATACAAATCAGTTTACATACACAACAGAAACAGACTCATAGACATAGAAAACGAACTTACGGTTACCAGAGGGGAGAGGGAGGGAAGGAGGGACAAACTAGGAGTATGGGATTAACAGATACACACTACTATACGTAAAATAGATAACCAACAAGGATTTACTGCATAGGCACAGGAAATTATATTCAATATCTTGTAATAACCTATAATGGAATATAGTATGAAAAAATACATGTAACTGAATCACTTTGCTTGAAACTAACACAATTACTGTAAATCAACTATACTTCAACAAAAATAATAATACGTCATACATAATTACATGATTGTTTTTCCAAAGTTTGTAGATGCAGGTTATGACTAGTAATATAAATAATAATTTCCTCAATTGTGGTGAACTTGTGGTAACGTCTGACATTGTGTATTTTTAATGGATGTGAATATTAAAAGCACAGTTACCGTCATGTGGAGGCCCTAAATTCATCAATGTGAAAAGGGGGTTCCCACATTTGAAAAAGTTGGCAGCCTTTGACTAAATTCTAAGTTTTCTAGAAATGACTTACAAATCCATGACCAGACCCGTATGCTCCTAGTTACCTCTTCTGCCTCATTTTATAACCACCTACCTGGGACACTTAACTCTTTGTGGTCCCCCATTATGCAACATGGCATTTTTCTTTTATGTGCCTTTACAAATGAAGAGGAAACTGAAGCTTAGAAGGCATAATGTACCAGAGTTTACCCAAATACCAAGTGGTGGAGCTAGAGTTTAACTCGGGTCAATAAAATGCTAGTCTGTTTGTATCAGTCACTGTATTGCACACCCTTTCACAAGTGGCGCTGACGTATCCAGAAGAAGTAAGCAGCCTAAAGTCACAACAAATCGTTATTCCCTGTGGCTAACTTTGGCATACATGATTGATGACCCTTGATCTAGTATAAGAACAACTCAATTGCTATATATTAAAAAACAAAGAGTTGGGGCTCAGGCCACGCCTCCCCCAAATATGCCACAGTTGCATATGGATTACTTTGAATAGAAGTTGCTGGAGAAGCAGCCAACCCAGGAGGAAAATTGACCCCTTCTCTGTCTCCCAGAAAAGCAGGAAATGAACCTCCCCTGTGAAAGGTGATCTCCCTGCATCTAGAGGTGGAAGGACATCCTTACTGTCAGAGACAGGGAATTTGGGCGGAGAAGCCTGTATAAACAAACCATATTTCTTTTAAAATTTACTACCCCAAGCCCAAGCGCTGTTTAGATTCTTCACTAATTGAGCGCCCAAAGCCCAAGTTTTTTGTCCTGTCAATTCCTCACAAATGTATTGTTTCTTTGTCTAAAAATTATAAAACCTGCCTGCTTTGGCCACTTCCTAGATCCCATTTCTATGAGACCTCCATGAGCATGAATTAATACTTGTTTTCTTTTTTTCACCTGTTGATCTGTCTTGTGTTAATTTTCTTATTAGTCTAGCCACAAGAACTCAAGAGGGGTCCAGGGGAAATTTCCCACTCCCTGACAAAAGTAAATATCCATCAGAGAAAGTAGACATGAAAATCCTAAATAATAAACAAGTGCTGAGATTTCATGTCTTAATCCTGTTTAATTTATGCAGCAAAGACACCCTCTAGAATAACTATTAATTTGATTACTAGTTCCTTTTTTAATTTTTAATTTTTTTTTGTGGTACGCGGGCCTCTCACTGCCATGGCCTCTCCCGTTGCGGAGCACAGGCCCCAGACGTGCAGGCTCAGCGGCCACGGCTCACGGGCCCAGCCGCTCCGCGGCACGTGGGATCCTCCCGGACCGGGGCGCGAACCCGCGTCCCCTGCACCGGCAGGCGGACTCTCAACCACTGCGCCACCAGGGAAGTCCCACTAGTTGCATTTATATTTCCTAGGATAATGAGGTAAGTAAAATCTCTCTCCTAAGATACTTGATTAGGGCCCTGTGAACGCACTAGCTGGCACTTCATGTTACAGGATGTTAGTCTGCATGATAGTGTTTTCGTTTGCATTAACCCTTGTTCCTCCAAATAACTGGGCTAGGCGGGGTTGGTATTTTATTTTATTTTTTCCACTATTTTAATTTCATTTTTTTAACATCTTTATTGGAGTATAACTGCTTTACAATGGTGTGTTAGTTTCTGCTGTGTAACAAAGTGAATCAGCTATTTGTATACATATATCCCCATACCCCCTCCCTCTTGCGTCTCCCTCCCACCCTCCCTATCCCACCCCTCTAGGTGGTCACAGAGCACCGAGCTGAGCTGATCTCCCCGTGCTATGCGGCTGCTTCCCACTAGCCATCTATTTCACGTTTGCTAGTGTATATGTGTCCAGGCCACTCTCTCACTTCGTCCCAGCCTACCCTTCCCCTCCCCGTGTCCTCAGGCGGGGTTGGTATTTTAAATTTTCATTTTACTGTATGAAAATTGAGTTTCAGATTGTCAGGAACGGTTCTCAGACCTCTTTAAACAACCCTGGATGTGGAATGTGGCGCGAGGCCATCAGAGAAAATGGTTCTGAGTCCTGACAGGTGCATCATCTTCCTGGTACTGTGATTTGGCATCTGAAATCACCTCCTCATCCTATAGCTGTTGCTGCGTTTGCTTTGTCCCTGCAACCCCGTTAACCCAATTTGGGGTTTGGGGTTTTTCTGAGGTCGCCCTTGTCTGACGGCTGCTGATGCCATTTTGCCTCTGGGCTCCTCCTCACTCGGTGTGACGAGCCTCTGGGACTTTGCCGCCTCACAGACCGCCCTCAGCACTCTGGCCAGCAATGTGGCTTCCTAACAGATGAAGAAACCAAGGCTCAGGGAGCTTAATCGAATGATCTAGCACTACTACACTACTAGTAGGTGGCAGGATCGGGTTTTAAACTTCTGCCTCTCTGATACTGTCGGCAGCTTTGGGCAGGAAAGAGCTCTCTGCAGGAGGCCCCTTGGCCTTGTCACTAACCGTACGTAAACTAGGCACCTCATGCTCTACTCATCTCTGGCCCTAGCACACCTTTCAAAACCTTTTGATCACACAGTACCCTGCCTAATTTGCTGGTTGTTTCCATAGATCAAAGAAGTAGAAATGGAGAATAAATAATTAAAAGAGGACCGGGTCTCTTCCCCGGCTTCCCCTTCACTAATCTCATGAGCCAGCTGTGTGAACAAGACAGCATCTAGAGCAGGATCACAAGGAGAGGACAGCCTGCACACAGTGGGGGACGGCGCGGCCGTGACCCCCCGTCTCAGTGATTCACTGAGGTCACGTCCCTTTTTGCTTTAAAAACCTTCGCGGCTGAGCAGAATCTTCAGAGCTGTTTCTCTGCAGACAGTGAGCCTACCCTCTCCCCAGATTGCCAGCATTTTGATTAAAGGCAGCTTTCCTGTGCGCCAGCATTTGCCTCTCTCCACGAGGGACTTCTGAGCGCCAAGCAGCCAGACCTGAGTTTGCGATAATACTGAAAATTATAGTCTTGAATATGACTGCCCAGGGTTTTTGATACGGACCAGGGGTCTTGGCCTCCCCCGAGCAATAGAAATTGATCAGAGGCCAGACAAGAAGTTCAGGCAGGGCTGTGTTGGGCGCCCGCTAGCTCCTCGGGTTGGGGGGCGAGCTTGTTCCTTATATGGGGTGAGGGTGAGGGCGTGTGCAGAGGTCGGGCCGAAGGGGTGGTGCTGAGTGCGGGCGGCGTGCGCAGCGCCCTGCTTTTGCTCCCGAAGACCTGTTCTTGCTCCAGGCTCTTCAGAAGCGGCAGCTGGGTTTTTTGGTCTCTTTGTATCTTTTGTCCAGAATCTGTCCCAGCTGTGTGCGCGCACGGTTATTTTTAGTCCCATATATATAGTTTCTTTGTATCGGGTCTGCCAAACCCAAACGAACATATTGGCCGACCCAGTATTTTGTTGCTCGGGGAGAGGTTTGTCCAGGTGCAAGCGTTGCAGCACCGCGGCAAAGGGTCCCAGGTCCCAGCGTCTCACTTTGTATTAATTTGAATAATGATGCTTCCAGAGCTCAAGCAACCTCAGCTGTAACTTCTCCACGTCAGAGACAGAGAGCAGTGGGTTTAGTAAATCGTCAAGGCCACCTTCTCAGTCAGGCCCAACGATCATCTGTATTCGTGCTACTTGTCCCTCATCCACTAGTGCCGCCATCAGCACACGGGCATCTTAACGTTGTGCCCAATACGCATGCGTGCAGAGCGTAGAGCATCGGCAGCCCTGCTACTCGCTGAAGGGGTATGTGATTAATTACAGCAGGACGGGCTGCTTGCAGATCAGTTATTTAAATTTCCCCTGGCACTTAAACGTTTCCTTTTGCAAATCTTTAAAAGTTTTAAAATGTTGGCAGTACCACTTTTGGAAGTATGTGTTTTAAAAAGTGTATATGTCTTAAAATATTTTTCCTCTCAAAAGAAGTTTGATGCCCATTTGAGAACTTTGGTCCCTTTGTGATTGGCTTCGTGTTGAGCTAATTCAGTGTAGACTAATTTTGTGCTTTGGAAAGCTATAGATGAAAAGAGTCAGCCAATATATTGTTCTCAACACGAAACAGACATTTCACACGAGAAAGGACACAGCCTTAATAAAACAATCCCCTGAGAGCAAAGCTTGGAAACGTTTAACAAACACGACTTTCATAAATCATGCATCTTGCAAATCCTGAGCAGCAGGTGTAGCACAGAGACTTTCTTCCGTTTGCTTCGCCCAGTAGACGCAGAACAAGGCCATTTAAACAAACTTTTTTATGGGAACATATGTATATGTAGAACTGATTCACTTCGTTGTAAAGCAGTTGTAAAGCAATTATACTCCAATAAAGGAAAAGCCCACAATTTTTGTTTTTAGCAAGGGATTGTTTGTAAGCCTGTTGACTCTAAATTGTGAAATAAAAGGTTTGCCCCTTATTACAGGCATTATTATTAAAGACATTCAGACAATAGCATATTTGATTTCATTAAGTACAATAGGTGTTATTTACCCATAGTGATTATGTACCAACAGGCAATATAAAGCAGTGGTTAAAAGCATGGTTTCTGGGGGCTTCCCTGGTGGCGCAGTGGTTAAGAATCCACCTGCCAATGCAGGGGACGCGGGTTCGAGCCCTGGTCCGGGAAGATCCCACATGTTGCGGAGCAACTAAGCCCGCACACCACAACTACTGAGCCTGTGCTCTAGAGCCCAGGAGCCACAACTACTGAAGCCCACACGCCTAGAGCCTGTGCTCCGCAACAAGAGAAGCTCGCGCACCACAATGAAGAGTGGCCCCCGCTCGCTGCAACTAGAGAAAGCCCATGCGCAGCAATGAAGACCCAATGCAGCCAAAAATAGATAAATAAATGAAAAATAAATCAAATAAAAGCATGGATTCTGGAGTCAGACCAGCTGGGCTTGAATCCTGGCTCTGGCACTTATTAGCTGTATGCCCCGAGGCAAGTGCCTCTTTGTGCCTCAGTTGTTTAATCTGTAGGATGGAGAAACTGAGAGCAGCTGTGTGAAAGACTGACCGTGAGGATTGTATGTTAATGTGTGAAAAGCACTGGGACACAGATTGGTACATGGGTAAGCACGGAAGAAGTATTAATTACTACTGTACATGAATATGCTGGATTAACATGGCCACTTCAATTCAAAAACCAACAAAAATATATTGAGTCTATACTCCATTTCCTGAGCTTGACTCACACTCTGTAGTTTGTCCCGTGATCCTATTTTTTTCCCTCTTGCTTATGGATTTAGTAGGCCAATTACAAAGCCTAGACTGACCCGTTCCCTAAGATGGGCAAATGGCTGAGAGCTGTGATGTCGAATGTGATAAGCACTAGCTATAGTGGCTATTAAAATTAAAATTTATATTACTGGAAATGGAAGAAAATAAAAAATTCAGTTCCTTGGTCACATTAGCCCCAGTTCAAGAGCTCAGTGGTCCCATGTTGCTAGTGGCTACCACAAGGACAGTAGAAATATAAAGCATCTCCAGCTCTGCAGGAAGTTCTTTGGGGTAGTTCTGATAGAGTTTGCTAGTGTACCAGCCGTCTTGTTCCAGTCTCACCTATAGCTAATATAAGGAGCTTCTAACTTACAAATGAGACGCACACTGAAAGTTCATTTGCAAGTTGGTGGGAACTTTGAATACAGGTCCCTATGGACCAGTTATATTAAGATGATGGCAACATAAATCCTATGAAGAGGTCAATGGCTGCAAACATAAGGAAATAAATATTCAGGCTCATTGAAATGGAAATGATGACGATGAGCTTAGGTTTGATTATCCAGCTGGAAAGATTAAAAATAGTCTTCAAGTTCAATGCTGGTAAATGTGCAGTGAAGCAAGAATTTGTGGGTGTATATTTTGGTAAAATTTATCTGTAAAGTAATTTGGCAATACATACTAAAAGTCTTAACATTGTTTGTACTCTTTGGCCCTATAAGTCACTCTCCAGGACTTTAGTATAAGAAAATAGGGCTTCCCTGGTGGCGCAGTGGTTGAGAGCCCGCCTGCCAATGAGGGGGACGCGGGTTCGCGCCCCGGTCCGGGAGCATCCCACGTGCCGCGGAGCGGCTGGGCCCGTGAGCCGTGGCCGCTGCGCCTGCGCGTCCGGAGCCTGTGCTCCGCAACGGGAGAGGCCACAGCAGTGAGAGGCCCGCGTACCACATAAAATAAAAAAAATAAAAAATTTAAAAAAAAAGAAAATAGAGATACTTCCAAGATCCAGTACAGAGGTTCTCATAACAGGATTAATTATAGTAACAGTTGGAAACAACCCAAGTGTTTTACAACAGGGAGAGGGTTAGGTCAGTTATGACGGGGATATATTGGAATGCTGTATATCCATTAAAATGTTAATTAAAATGTTCTTCTTTTAAAACATAGGAAATACTCATGTAGAAATAAATGAAAAATATTATTTAATACTGCATAGCATGATTAAATAAAATATCCTTAGGAAACACTTGAAAATAAACTAAAATGTTAATAGTAATAATCTAAGTTTTATGGGATGGTGTGTGATTTCTTTTTTAATATTCTTTTATACTTTTAAGTTGTCTAAAGCAGGGGTCCCAAATATTTGTTTAAAGGCTATGAAAAAGACAATAAATAAGGTTGATTTAATAGATATACGCTGAATTTAATAGTCTGAGAACAGTTATGACACCTTATTTTCAAACATCATTAAGCATTTATAGAATTAAGATCCTATCTTAGCGCCCCAAAAAATTCTTCAGTATATTTTAATAAATAGAAAGAATATAGATTGCATTAATTATGTGAAAAATAGAAAGTAGAAAAATAAAAGTTAAAAATTTTAACCACCTGGACATTTTTAAGTGCTGCCTTAATTATTCTTGTGTAAAGCAGGATACTGAAATGGATAGTACAGAATCCCTAGAAAATGAAAATAAAAACTCTAGATATCAAAAATTATGTGACTTGTCTAAAACCATATTTATAGAAAAATTAATAGGCCTAGGAACTTATACTTACTAAAAGAAGTAGAATAAGACATTGAATTCACCATTTAACTCAGATTAAAAATAAAGAGGATTAAAATGATTACAACAGATATATGAAAGGTAAGTAGTAGAACTGATCAATAAAACCAAGAACTGGTACTTGAAAACAATAATAATAAGATAGAAAATCATGCCGTAGCACAAGCAGAAGATTTTTAAAATGTGCAAAGATATTAGATGCTCTTGAATAGGAAGACTCAATATTTGAAATTTATATATTGAATTATTTGAATTGTTATTAAAATATAATTCAATATTTGAATTAAATCTACAAATTCAGATGCTATCCAAACAAAATACCAACATCTGTTTGTATTTTGTCTCACTGCTGTTATATGCGTTTGCTTGGAACTTTATAGACTTACTCTAAATTCATGCAGAAAAGTAAGCGTGCACGAATAGCCTGGAATAACCCGAAAGAGAGTAACAACAATAATGAGCAAGCTAAACAATTTCAATATGTTATTAAGACAGTAACTACAGCGCTTCCCTGGTGGCGCAGCGGTTGAGAGCCCGCCTGCCGATGCAGGGGACGCGGGTTCGAGCCCCGGTCCGGGAAGATCCCACGTGCCGTGGAGCAACTAAGCCCGTGCGCCACAACGACTGAGCCTGTGCTCTAGAACCCGCCAGCCACAACTGCTGAGCCCACGTGCCTAGAGCCCATGCTCTGCAACAAGAGAAACCCCCGCTCACCGCAACTAGAGAAAGCCCGCGCGCAGCAACAAAGATCCAACGCAGCCAAAAATAATATAAATAAATAAATAAAGGAAACTTACATTAAAAAAAAAAAAAGTACATTACAACTCGGTGGTCCTAGCACAAAAAATGATTACAGGACCCACAGATTTATTCAAGTACCTATAGGAATTTGGCATTCCATTAAAAATATTTCAGAACACCAGAGAAAAACAGAATTTTTCAACAAATGGTGCTGGAATAAAATACCAAGTTGTCATTCAACCCCTCCGCCCCCAATAAAATGCACAGAATCCTATTGGAATATATTGTGAGAGTTAATTATATACATTTTCTTACCACCTATTTAAGAACTATGTTATATTTCCATGTGAAAGCTGAAGGTTTTATTACTAAGACAACACCTATATGTGATTTTGGAATTTCAGACCTGAGGTCCTCAATAGGAAGCATCACAAGATGATGTAAAATGAAGAGACAGGATTCTAGATGACTTCTGTTGTGTAAATGAAGAGAAATTAAGAAGATTCTGGAAAATATCTCCGTTTCTGATTTGAGCATTTTAGACATGTCCACCTTTCCTATCTCCGTGGAACTTGGATTTGAGCATTTTAGACGTGTCCAGCTTTCCTATCTCCGTGGAACTTGTTTCACAGTAATTTTCCACTAGGCACTTCAGAGCTGAAACAGACATCAGGCTCATTTGCTACTCCATTTACGTCAAACAATTCACCTTAGTAAGACATCGTTCTGTACCCAGGAAATAGGAACTGAGAACACGCCTTCCACAAGCTAGTCTACCAGTGATGGGAAGACCCTTAAGAATCCATATTTAGAATCCATCCAGATACAGCATAGGATTTCTTAATAGCCTATTGGGAAAACATTTCTGCCTCTCGGTTGCAAAAAGTTCTTCAAAAATAGCAGGGCAAATAGTCCCAGGTCTCTGTGACCTAAAATGTCTAATGAAGCTGAAGAATTATTAGAGAGAAACCTGAGGCAATTCAGCCTGACGATTTAGTCATGATGGTTCTGTCACTGGCTCAGAGAATTACGAGACTTCCAGCTCAGTATTTGCTCGGCATTACTCACAGTGTTGGCAGCACGGGATGCGAGAATTCTTCTAGGTCCTGAATATCCTAAGGCGACACACTCTTCTGTTTGAACAACTCTAGGTGTGGGCTTATTTTGTGATGTGTTCAACTTCCAGGAAACCAAATGATAAAGTCCAAATAATAAAGGTGAAAAGGTGTGAAAACTTACAGACCGAAAAGCAGACGTCACACCAGGGATTCGACTGATACATGTAAGACACAAGGCAGATAGTTGTTTTCTTCCCTAGTTCAGATTTTTTAAATCCATTGATGGCAAATTATAGTCATTTCCGAAGAGAGGTGCAGGGCAGGGGTGGGGACGGGGAAGAGTGAGGAAGCCCAAACTTCAAAAAATAAAGTTTACATGTTTTAACATACAGACTGTCACAACTAAACCTATGCTGCCCCCTGGTGGTCAAATATGAAAATGTGTTTATACTAATGACTTAAACGAATGGTTATTTAGCATACGTCAAAATAACTAAAGGTAGAGCAACCAAGTGCCTCACTTTGTATGAATATCCCATTGTCACTAACTCACCTGACTACATTTCCCCTAGTTTTTAAGGTTGAGTGGCTCTCTTTCGGAGAGGTCCCAATTCTACACTTTTCTAAACTGTAAGTAGTAAATTGTATTGGATACTACTAGTTATATACTTGGGATTTAGGTATTTATATATGTTACAAGTTATGCAGAAATAATAAGAATATTTTCCTCTACCTGTTACACTACTTACTCTTCAAAAGTAGACAAGGAATTATTTAATGCCTTAAATAATTTTACCACGCATATTTGTCAGGGATATTAAAATGAATATTTTAGGAACACAGACACTTACATTATTATCACGGTATATCAGGCTATATAGTCTCTGAACCCAGCAATCACACCTAGTGCTCTTGGTGGTCATATAATTTTTCTGATTGACAATTTTAAATTTCTCAAACTTCAACTTTACTACTTGCACAATAAAAAATATTTCTTTAAAAGCAAAAATATGGGGCTTCCCTGGTGGCGCAGCGGTTGAGAGTCCGCCTGCCGATGCAGGGGACACGGGTTCGTGCCCGGGTCCGGGAGGATCCCACGTGCCGCGGAGCGGCTGGGCCCGTGAGCCGTGGCCGCTGCGCCTGCGCGTCCGGAGCCTGTGCTCCGCAACGGGAGGGGTCACAGCAGTGAGAGGCCCGCGTACCACCAAAAAAAAAAAAAAAAAGCAAAAATATGAAATCCAGAGGAATCAAATGATCTGCCCACAGTTTCACTGCTGGTAGTATGTAGGGGCCTTAACACCATCCAGTGATTTTTCCTCTATAGTCTTCAAAGTATGATATATTTCCTCTTACTAACAAAATCGTAACGTTTCCTCTGAACCTGCTTTTCATTAAAATGTGCTGCTCCTATTTGCTTTCAGTGGCATCTCAGGTGCTAATCCCCTTGGGGTGAGCGCTCGGGTGTGTGGCTTTAGACCTCCAGTGAGGTCTCAGTCCCCCGACCGGGGATTGCACTGGAAGCATGGAGTCTTTTCGGGGGGCTGGGGGGTGTGGCTGCTTTACACTGCTGTGTCAGTTTCTGCCGTACGGCAAAGTGAATCAGTTATACGTATACACATCTCCCCTCTTATTTAGATTTCCTTCCCATTTAGGTCACCACAGAGCACCGAGTCGAGTTCCCTGCGCTACACGGCCGGTTCTCATTAGTTGTCTATTTTATACACAGTAGTGCATATATGTCAATCCCGGTCTCCCAGTCCCTCCCACCCTCCCCTTCCCCCTTGCAGAGTCTTCACCAACGGACCACCAGGGAAGTCCTCAAAAGAGTTGTTCTTGGGTGCCTTTCCCCAGCATGTCACTGGGGTCATTAGTGGGTGTCCGCTCTTCTCTGGGGCTGTAAGACGGATGAGGAAGCTTCTCTGTAGATGTTTAGACACTGAAAACCAGTGGAGAGCTGTCTGCAAGATCAGACAAGGGCAACTCCCCCTTGCTCCTTGCCGGCTTCCGTTCCCCATACAGCAGACATTGTTAGGAGCTGCTGTGAAGAAGCGACAGTTCAGTCCCCACAAACCGACCTTCTCTTACCCGTGGCCTTATCACCCAGCAAATTTCACAAACTGCCTCAATAAAAGTCAACCTCCAAGTTTCCTCAAAGCTTCTTTCTCTTAACTATATCATATTTTGAACCAAACAGAAACACTCTTTCGAACAGAGTCTTACCATGTTTTTCTCCCTCAAAATTTATGGAATTTTATCACTTACTAAAACGTTTTATGTATTTAAAAAATTTATTGTGAATGAACTGAGAACCAAGCTCATAATGCTGTGACCAGTCAAGTAAATGACAGCTTACCCTGCTCCTTTGTATTTCAGCAGCTGTGTGTCACGTTTCAGCTGAAGGATGCGATACACACGTGGAGAGAATCTATTGTTTCCTTTTTCAGACTGTGCACACATTTCTTAAAAGGCCGAACCGTGTTTTTTACATGCTTCCCCATGTTTACTTCTATAGAGCTTAATTTGACTTCAATATGAGGGAGTGAAATTCGAATTAATGTCAGGTCAGGTATGATCCAGAGGAAAACCTCCTAAGAATTGCACGTTCTTCTGTGTGTTTAAAATAAACATGTTTTCACTAGAGTCTCAGACACATCATAAAAATCTCCACATGATAGTATTACCAAACAGTGTATCCAAGTGTTTAGACTTCTTTCCCTAGATCTTGTTCCAAAATCTCCATTTGGAAATTGGAATTTTTGTTTGTTTGTTTTCATGGGAGCTTGTCAGCATAAATTGTGTTAGAGATTTTATACTGGAGAAAGAATCAGTCTGCATAATCTGAAGTGAACGTAGACTTGACCACCAGGCAGAGATGATTCAATGTGTGGAAGTTAAGTGGTTTGAGCCACAAAAGATAATACGATGCTCAGCCATTATTACTGTTATTTTTTGCCCCAAATTCCACTTAAACAGGATGGTTTCAAGCATTTCATTTTTTTCTCCTAAAAATCTTCATAAAATTAAGTGGATTACCTATTCTTTTATATCTTCTCTCTTTCCTCTAGGAGTGGAAGACAATATTCTTTTTTATTTTGTAATAACCTAGTACTTTGAAATCTTTTAGATAGCAAGGTGTAAGTCACCAATAGAAAAAAATTAGAGCACAGTGTGATAAGAATCACCAAGAGTACTCGTAAAAAATGCAAATTCATCCTTTCCCGCCCCAGAGATGGTAATCCATTAGGTCACTGTAAGAAACCCAAGAACAGGCATTTTTTTTCAACATGTAGAAAATGGAAGCCATCTAGTTTAAGCAGGTTAATATCTTACAGGCCCTCAAAAGAGAACATTACAGACTGGAGATGGACTCAAAGGGTAGCTAAGAATTCTTCTTAACCACACTATTAATTTAAAATGGTGACTTTCTGGAACATGACACATCACACACTTAAATATAACAATTCCAAATGTTAATTATTTTTGCTTTAGTTGTTATTTTGAATACACACACATGCTTTCTTCCACTAGGGTGAATAATTGAGAATGCATTATAATTGTTCTAGATCAGTAAAAATTGTTTGAAAATGGCTAGAAGATGAAAGAAATCAGATATGAAGGGTACATTGTATATGATCCCATTTATATGACATTTTAGAATAGGCAAAAGTAATCTAGAATGACAGAAAACAGATCGCCCGTTAGCTACAAAGAGGCAGAAGGGAACGTTTTGGGTTGCTGGAAATGTTCTGTATCTAGAGTGTAGTGGTGGTTACATGAGTGTATATTTGCTGAAGCTCATGGCACCGTTCACTTAAAACGGGAGAATTTTACTGGATGCAGATTATACTTCTTAAAGTTGATTAAAATAGACTACAAGGCATTTGTGAGGTTTTTGTTGTTGTTGTTGTTTAATGAGGCCAAATTTCTGCAACAACTATATTAGGTAGCTCACAGAATCTCCAGCAGGACCATGGAATTGGGTGGGCTTGGAGGCTCCACGGTCAGAAAAACCCTTAGGTCCTACCACAGGGAGGCTAGGAAAGCGAGTGTCTGGCTTCCACCTTCGGGACGTGGGGCTCCCACCCTGGAAACTTTCCCACCTTTGTCTTGATCTTCGTCTTTTTAGTTTGTGTGTTCGTGTGTGTGCGTTCTTGCTTTGCTAGTTTAAAGAGTACCTGGTTTTAATTACTTTAACATTTGGACATATGCTTCTGAGATGTTCTGCCGTTGATTCTTTAACACATATTGAAGAGCACATAGATGAATTCATTGCCATAAAACTTAGCGTATGCCAGGTAATGCTCGAGGCCACCTTGACCTAGTGTCACCATTTTATTCTCACTATTATGAGTTCAGTGCATATGTTTTTCTAATATGTTGCAGACATATGAATTCACAGAAGATGTACATATTACTTTGATTTTTAAAAATTGATTTAAATGGTATCATACCATGCACACATCCCTACAACTCACCTTTTTTACTCAATGTGTTTTTCAGAAGCTCTCGCAATATTGATACATACAAGGCTAGTAGGTAGCGACTCTATAAGTACAAATAAATCAGTATAACAGGACTAAAAGGAGGTTTGGTAGCTCAGGGGAAAGTCTGTACTATTAATTCTTTAAAACTCATTAGGGATTTTTGGTAATCAGGCATTTTTCTTCTGATAGTAGAAAATTACCATAATCTGGATGCCAGCTTCATTGGGGGCTATGCCCTCCTAAGCTACTGCCCTCTGAACACAGAGACAGAAAGCGAAGCCAAAATTGATGAAAACACAAGAATCTGACCATACTAGACAAGGGAAAAGGAAACCCCCAAACTTTAAGAACCGTGGGCATTAACTTCCTAAGGTAAGCGAAGGGAGTGGAGATGTGGAAATTGCCCATTTAGACTAACCTCTACATAAACAGTTGTTTGTTTGGTAAGCATTTTGAAAAAGCTTGTTCTCTCCCACACGACTGTACTGACATTACAGGCACTATCTGGCAGCAGAAACTGTAGAGTGGTAATAAGATTTGTTTTTTTCATTTTTCGTCTGCAGTTGCTTTACTTCACATTTAAAATTTTGCATACAAACTGGCAACCTCAGCTAAGGAATAATTCAGTGCCATTAATATAAAATTTTTAAATATATTTAAACAAGAAAAATAGCTTTGTATCATGTCAATTGATTCAGATATCAACATTTTAGGTTAAAATGAAAATGAATTTTTGGAAGATGTTACAATCAAATATTTGTTTATATTCACACTTCAACAATTAAACAGGGACTCCAGTATCTTTTTTTTTTTTTTTTTTTTTTTTCTTTTTTGTATGCGAGCCTCTCACCGCTGTGGCTTCTCCCGATGTGGGATCTTCCCGGACCGGGGCACGAACCCGCGTCCCCTGCATCAGCAGGCGGACTCTCAACTACTGAGCCACCAGGGAAGCCCTCCAGTATCATTTTTAAATTGCACTCATAGAGAGGCATAAGAAGTTGTTTGAGTGTGAGTGGTGGTGAGAGGAGTAGCTCTTACAAAGTATTCTCCAATCTACAGACACAGGCTTTCTTTCTCAAACAAGACATATTATAATAGCTAAGAATTAGAGGGACTTCCCTGGTGGCGCAGTGGTTAGGAATCCACCTGCCAGTGCAGGGGACACGGGTTCGAGCCCTGGCCTGGGAAAATCCCACATGCCGCGGGGCAGCTAAGCCCGTGCGCCACAACTACCGAGCCTGCGCTCTAGAGCCCGTGAGCCACAGCTACTGAGCCCACGTGCCTAGAGCCCGTGCTCCGCAACAAGAGAAGCCACCGCAATGAGAAGCCTGCGCACCGCAATGAATAGTAGCCCCCGCTCGCCGCAACTAGAGAAAAGCCCGTGCAGCAACGAAGACCCAATGCGGCCAAAAGTGAATTTTAAAAGAATTACATATTTGCCAAGCGCCAGACACTCATGAAAATACAGATTTTCACAAATTTGAATGTCCCAATAACCATGTGAGATGGATGTTACCATTATCTCCAGTCTACAGATGGGGAATCTGATACAGGGGGCGCAGGACCTTCATCCAAAGTCACGCAATTGAGATGAAGCAGAGGCAGGGTTCGAACCCGTACAGATTAGCTGGGGAGTCACACACTTTCTGCCTGTGTGAGGCAGTGGGTGAAATTGACACAGCACTCTTCCAGATTTTTTAATTCGACTATTTTGAGAGTTTGGGAACCATGCAGATAAACATTGTGCTAGCAGTTCCATTTCAGTTTTCTTAAAGAACACTATCATTTTCTGTGATTTTTCTTTTACCTAGTGGAAACCGCCAGTTAAAACAGGAAGAAAACCACCGGTTACAAGAGGGATTTTAGAAACGTATATTTCAGAAAAAAAATTAAATTGTACATCTAAAGGAGTGTGTTGGTCCCTTAAAATTCTCACTCTGATAAGCTGGAATCTCACGTCACCAATTCTAGAATCTCCCCCCATTGGAGTAGTACATACATATATGTATGTGTATTCATGTGTGTACTCGGTTACGTATGTATATGTGTTACACACATATTCTCAATGGTGGAAGGTTTGGTTCTCTGAGGATGGATTTTATCTGGAGATAATCAAAAGGCATTTTGAGCTAAGTCAGGTGGGTGGTGGAGAACTGGGCAACATTAATTTGAGGTTAAAATAAGTCTGGGCTAAAAATAATGAAATGGCCCTTTTCACATTCTGTTACCAACTCTGACATTTACTTTTCCTCGCAAAGGCCCCAGGTATCTTTGGATCCTAATTCCACTGTAAGTCTTCTTCCCATTCCTCCCCCCAAAACATTTTTATGCCTCTCTTCACTAATGAGGTTCATATGTTGCAAATTTGGACATATGCCAAGTTCTTTGTATACGAAATCCACACTGTTTTCTAGATTATGCACCAGTAAATACATATTGTTGTTAAAGCAGCATCCTTAGATGTAATGCTTCATAAGTAGCTCATTAGAAGAATTTCTCATTTTTATGCTCGACTGAAAGTGTTTTCCTTCATTCTCACATTTGTGGGGGAAAAAAAATCATTTACCCTAATCCGGGATGGATGGAGATCCATTTGCTGTATGAACATGAACGCTGTTCTCAGCAGTCTCTGTGTCCAGGAGAGACGTGTTCTCAAGCACTGCTGCCATCTGCTGGCCTTGTGGTTGTTAGATTTTAGAAAAAGCTGTGCATAAGGCTCCAGTCAAGATGATGCAAAATGCAAGTATCATCAGCAGGTAGTTTTGTCGACCCTAAGTAATAAAAATGAATGACTGTCATTAAGAAAACCTGAACCAAATATGCAAAAAGCACAGACTCTCAACATTGCTGTGGGCCTTACTAACCATCTGGTCTACCTCCTGTATGTTTTCTGCTACCCCTCTGCCTGATCTTCCTGACTCTGGAAACCCCGCAGATCCTCCATCATTTAACCATTCAGTAAACACATGTGCGCTCCCACTATGCATCCACACTTGCTGGGGTTAAAATGGTGAACAAAAACGTGCCCCTATTCAGTTCCTCACATAATACGGGAGACAGGAGTGAATAAAATCATTACAGAAAGGCATGTTAAAAGACAGAGAGAGGCTAATAAGCAAACACCCACGGCTGTTTGTGTGTGACCAAGGAATCTGACGGAGGGAGGTTTGAGGTTGAGTTGAGCCTCTAGGCCACAGCAGTGAGTTAGGTGGAGCTCGATGTGGTTGGAAGCTATGGGCCTGAGCACACAGGCATCTCAGAGGCCATGCTCTCCTTTTGGTTTTATTTTTCCAAGCAGTGGGAAAACATTGGAGGAATGGGCAGAGCTGGGTGTGGCGAAAAGACGGGACTTGCGTTCTGTGAAGCCCACGCTTCTGCAGATGGTGAACAGATTGGAGGGGGCCAGAATGGACGCAAGGGGACCGGAGAGGAGGTGATCGCAGTCCTCCTGGGCAGAAGTGAGGCAGCGCAGATGGAGAGACAGAGACCGGTCTAAGGGGCAAGGGAGAAACAGAGATGGAGTTTACTCGCCCAGCTATGTTGTCTTAAAGGCGGAAGCACGGAGGACCACTTCCCACCGCAGCCAGTCCATCTGTACCTTAACAAAGAAATACTGTCCTGTGCGCGCTAGAAATATTGCATTTCTCATAAGTTCCATCTCTAGGGGTACGGATAGATCAATTCTAATCTCGCTTCCACAAGATAAACCCTCAAACATTGAAAAATAAATGTCTTTTTAATCCCTGAAGCATCGTTTTCCCTGGTCATTATTTTAGCTCCTTTGACTATCTTTCAAATGGAACGGTTTCAGGCTCCCGCACGGTCCTGGATGTTCCCTTCTGAATGATTGCCAGGCTGTCTATATAGCTCTTTAAATGTATATCCCCCTTTTTTTTCATCTTAGTAAACAGTTGGGTTAAAGTGGGTGATTTTGTGTCTGTCTGATGACCACAGTGGTCTTTGTAAGTCGGGCTGGGCGGCTTGAATCGCCTGATCCGCTGTCAGCACCAACCCTACCAGAAGTCACTCTAATTCAAGTTCTACAAGTGAAAGACAGCACAAATCCTCGCCAGGCACAGGGCAGGCTAGTTACACACACACACACACACACACACACACACACACACACACACACACACACTCCTTCATGAAGGCGTTAAGGGTCCCTGACATCTTTTTCTTAGTCTTAAAGATTGCAGCCTTTGCCTAGATACCAGTACTGGTGCAGAGTGGGCGCTCAGTAAATATTTGTTCAAAGAATCAATACGCTCGGGCAATTTCCAAATGTGTTTTGTGAATTAGCCAATTGATGCAATCACTGAAATAAGAAAAAACAATATATGGGGCCTCACTTATCAGCACTTTACCACCTAATTATGTGAACACTTCATAAGCTCTCTATTTTGTTGTCTGTGTAGACAGAAGAAGAATGTTCTTAGGGGGTAAAATTTTTTCCCTTTTAAGGTTAAGAATCTGTCCAAACTGCCTAGTGTCTTAGATAAAAAGACTGATTATATTTGGGCAAAATAGTTTTCCTTTGTCAAAGATGAATGTTGGCTCTTAGAAAGATCATGCTAACATTCCTTCCCAAAGCAAAACAAGTGTGTAACTTGGATTTCGGAGACAGCTACTAAAAGGACAAATCATCTCATTCTTTATCTGGGCGTTGCTACGGACCTGTAAATTGCTGTGGTAACAATCCCCTGTACTGGGATTACTGTGGACACACTGACTAAAATGTGTTGCTAAAAATATAATGTCTGTCTAGTTTAAAATAGCTAAATATAAGATTCTAAAACAAACTTCCCAAAGAATAGATATCAGATATAAAAGAATGTCTCAAGGGCAAAGCAGACAAACCAGAGCATGGATGTTATTAAAATGAAATAAAATCGGTAAACTCTTTCACACAAAAAGTGCTTGGATCTCCGATTAAGTCCTTTTTGCTCCAGGTTGTAGACTTTTAAGTATGTGTCTTTGAGGACTGCTTCAAGACATAGCTGACAGGACCTATGAGTCATAAAGATAAATGTTTTGGTTTTGTTTTCCTCTACGGTTTTATCTTCTTTTTAAGACGAATAATTTTAAAAATTCAGATAGGATTTTGGTATCACTGTCTAGTTGATAACTCTTTGTTAAACTCGTTGGCATGGGAAGTATTTAAAACTTCCCTTTAAAGTTGCTGTCGAGAGGCAACTCAGTATCTGCATTGAATAAGTATCGCTGGACACACCTTAAGTTCTGTTTGTAGACAGATTTGTAAGACTTTTTAAACTAGAGTTAAAAGGTCAGCAAAACTCACTGTGCTTTCAGCTTTGCCCTCTCTCTATTTGTACTTACATACTTGGCCAAACTTTTGCACTCACTCTCAAATCTGCAGATCAAACACACTGGGATTTTATCTGAATGACACTGAATGTAATTGGAGGTGCTGCCTAAACCATAGTGAGCTGTTCCATCAGGGATATATGAGTCTCCTATTTGTTCTGATAGTCTTTTATGTTTTGTAGTAAACTTCTGCAGTAAAGGAAAAGATTTTAAAAATCCAGCACATTTCTTGTTAATTATTTTCTTTTATTTTTATAATTATTGTAGATATTAATAGCATTTATTTTCCTCTCTTTAATTGGTCCTTGGTGGCATATTGGAAAGCTATTGATTTAATATTTATCCTATATTTCAGTGCCTTAGTAAATGATCTTACTGGGTCTCAAGATTTTCAGCTGATACTCTTAAATTTTTAAAGAAGAGAATGTTATATGCAAATGACAATTTTCTCTCCTATATCTAGTCCTCTTACTTCTTAATTTTATCTTATCACACTGGCTAGGATCTCCAGAAAATACTGACTAATAGCAATGATGGAAAATCTATGACTTCCAACTTACAGAGAACTCTTATTTTTTCAGTTCTATTGAGATAGAATTGACAGAGAACTCTTATGTTTCACCTTAGTTACGTATATGCTATTGGTTTTTGATAGACATCTTGTATCAACTAAAACTTCCTCCTATTTGTGAGAGGTTTCTGCTATTGTAAGAGGTTGTTTTCTTAATTAAAAACTGGTTTTTAATTTTAGCCTTTTGAATATATATTGTCACAGAGTTTCTTTCTGTTTATCTAATAGTATAATAAATTACATTAATTAACTTGCATATTATGAACCATCCTTGCATTCCTAAATTAAACCCTACTTGGTCATGTTTTATCATTTTTAAAAGTTCCTCCTCTATTTCGTCTGAGCTGTTTTTTTAAAAGGTGTCTTAAAAAAACATTTCTTTGAATGTGCTTAGTGTCTTTTTAGAGGACTCTAAAGAATTAACATGATGCCCAATGGTTAGGGATTCTCTCTCTCAAGGGAGTTCTTGTATCTAGGGAAGAAGATTTTAAATGCAGTGTCATTATTACTGTGGTAGTGACTAAAATAATTTTTAAATGCTTCATAATAAATCTATTCTTAGTTTGTGCTTATTTATATCTATAGTTGTAAATAAGCTATGGTTACTTACTCATTCTTTTCTAAGGCTTCAGAGTGTTATGCTGGATAATACCCAATTCTTAAATAGAAATCATTATCCTTCACAAGGCAGATGAAATATTTGCAAAGAGATTTACAGCCTGCCTTGGGCATAGAATTACTTTCTGTGGAAAGCAACCCTAACTAAAATAAGTAAGAAACATGTGCACAAAAGTAACTTATGGGTCTATAAATGTTTTAAATTGTCTTGTAAATTTAAAAACACAAAAATTAAGATCATTATCCAAATGTCTTCTAAACAAATTTATTACTTCTTCAATCTGAAAATCTTACTTGTATTAACATCTTATGGCTTTCTACGTCAAAACATTTCATTTGGAATGAATGAAATGATGTTTTAAATGCAAAGCTGAATAATCATTTTAAGAATTATCCAGTGACATGTTCACTTTATGGCCCCCAGAGATTAGCAACATCAGATCTTCTTAGAAATAGGAATTATTTGCTGCTTATTAAGACAAAAAGTATTATACCTATGATGCCTTGACAGTGTCTCTAGTTTATATATTTTTTTAGTAAAAACTATTACAAAATACTATTCACATACATTGCTCAACTGAAGACTTTTTCCACAAATTAAGGTAAAGGGGAAAAATCCTAAAACAATTTTTAATGAGAATACACACACACATTCTAGAACTATTTGATAAATGCAATTTTAAGTCCACACCATTGGGGGCTTCCCTGTTGGTGCAGTGGTTAGGAATCTGCCTGCCAACACAGGGGACATGGGTTCAAGCCCTGGTCCGGGAAGATCCCACATGCCGCGGAGCAACTAAGCCCATGCGCCACAACTACTGAGCCCCCGTGCCACAACTACTGAAGCCTGTGCACCTAGAGCCTGTGCTCCACAACAAAAGAAGCCACCAAAATGAGAAGCCCACGCACCACAACGAAGAGTAGCCCCCACTTGCCACAACTGGAGAAAGCCCGTGCACAGCAGCAAAGACCCAACACAGCCAAATAAATTTTTTTTAAAAAGAAAAATGTCAGCACCATTTACACTCGAGAGGGAAGAGGTAGTTGTCACCTGTTACCACACTGTTTTCCTGTAAAGTCGGTGGTTGGATATGGAGGACCTTGGGAAGCATGAGAGCCAACAGAAAACATATTCCCAAATTCCATTTGCCTCAGGGATATTTTAATCTTTGGGATAAAAAAATCTTTCATCTTGTTTATCTACTGTATTTTACACTAAATAAAATTTCTCCTCTATCATATTTTATTGGATTATTTAACCAAAATCTCTTACAGGAAAATAAAGTCAACTAAAGCATTTTTCCCTTAAGTTGGGGTGGAGAAAAACATTTTCATGATAATTGTCATATCGTTAATATTTTCTTTCCTAGTTAGAGATAATAGCACTTTGAACATCTGACCTGTCAACTTCATTTGTGTGGCATGCAATTTTCAGAAAATAACACATAGTATTAAATACCCTTCTCAACTGGACCTACACCTTTCATGTACATACCTGTATTTCCTTAAACATGAAGACACCCCACATTGCAGCTACAAATCCTGGACCCTTAAATAAAAATAAGAACTTTGTTTAAATTGGTTCTTTTTCTGTGACTGTACCCTACACAAATACAGTAAGGTGGAGAGCTGACCTGACACTTTCCTCAAATAAACTTCTATTGTAAAAACAATATAACAATATTGTCAGGAAAAACTATTCATAATCTTGATCTGAGCTCAACATTGAGTTAAACTAAGCGTTAGGTGAAAAAATGAAGACTTTTTTCTTTTTTTTCTTTATGGTTTTCATTTTTATTATTTTGATGATGCTATTTTATGCCATACAGTGTGTTTCTTTAATGTGATTTATAATAAAATATTTTAATAAGCAAATAGTTTATTTTTTCTAGTGAACTACTTCCTTAGGATTCTAGAAATGGGCTTAAGAGGAAAGAGTGTATGAATAAACTTATTACTTCCTTTGGCATTAGATAATATCATTACTAAAGAAATGTTAGTATGTTCTTTCGGACCTGAAAAATAACGTGCCTATGGGAGCAGTGTGTACTTTAAAGCTCTCTTTAGCTGATATTACTGCACAGTAATCAGCTATGTCTCACATTATGCTCTAGGGAAGGCTACAGATAGCATTATGGGAAGATGGAAAAACCGTGTAAGAAAAAATAAACAACAGGTTAGTGAGCAGGAGGCAAAGACCGGAATGAGATAATGTAGCACAAAAGAGAAGAAATGAGATGGAAAAAGGATGATTCTGCAATCTGAAAACTTTAAGCTATTAAAGTTTATTAATTTTTTTTGCTGAGAAAGGAAAACACTGGAATTTAGATTAATTGCAGTTGGAGTGGTGGAGGGGAAAACAGGCGGGGACTGTTTATTTGAAACTCTTCCAGAGTGTGTGCAGGGCTTGAAAAGGAATCAGAATTTAGGTCTGTGTAGAAGGTGTACTGTATCAGCATTTTGACGATCCCTTTTCAAGCCCTGCACACACTCTGGAAGGGTTTCATATAAACGGTCCCAGCCTGTTTTCCCCTCCACCACTCCCAACTGTCTACGTGACTGGTTCAGCAAAGCTGGACTCCACTCCTGGCAGGTGAGCAAAGCAATAGGAACACATTACTCTCGGTTAATTGGGATCTGGAAAAGTCAAGATCAAAAGAGCCGGAGAAATAGGTCAAAGGAGCTGTCTTCTCCCAATGACATATGGTCCTAAGCCTCAAACTCCAAACTGAACAAGAAGCACCTGGGCCCTTTAGCAGTTTCGTAGTGACCTGGGGCAGGATGGGAGGAAATGATAGAATAGGGTGTAAATATTAATGCTATCATGCCCATCCCCCAAGAATTTTATCCTCTTTAATCCCTTCAGAGTACATGGGAGAAGACGGTACCAAGAGGTACCACTGACCTCTGAAGCTTTCTGGCTGATGACTTTCTAAATATGAGTTTAGACCTGGCCTCAGAGTTCCTGCAAGGAGCACGGTGGTTACTGGAAGTGGTGCTTTGCTAGACGTAACCCAAGCGGAAGTCTAAGTGTGCACAGACCCTGATTTGGCAAAGGACAGTCAACGAAGAAGGGCATCTTAAATAAGAGTCACAACTGTTTTGGCACTGGGATTGTGTATTTTTATATTGTAAATGAGTACAAATTACACATTTATAAATCAGCCTTGGAAAAGAAGGTGAGCTTGAGCCGTCCTGAGAGGCTTCACCTTCCTGAGGAGCTGATTTGGCCGTTCAATTCCTTGAGGAACACTGGGAGGTACCCAGCCCTTTGTCCTGCTACGTGGGCTTTTCTTCTTTCTTTCTCTCTTCTTTTTTTTTTTTTTTTTTTTTTTTTTTTGCGGTATGCGGGCCTCTCACTGTTGTGGCCTCTCCCGTTGCGGAGCACAGGCTCCGGACGCGCAGGCGCAGCGGCCACGGCTCACGGGCCCAGCCGCTCCACGGCACGTGGGATCTTCCCGGACCGGGGCTCGAACCCGCGTCCCCTGCATTGGCAGGCGGACTCTCAACCACTGCGCCACCAGGGAAACCCTCTTTTTTTCTTTTCAATTGAATATTTGCTAATAAACAATGTGGATGCTGCTTTCAAGGAACTCTTGGTCTGGTCACCAAAGGGTCCTAAGAATGGAAATACATGTCCTAGGGAAGAAGGGTAGGACGCTGGGATTTGAAAAATGTACTCTTGATGAAACAAGACTGACAATATTCATAATTGTTAAAGCGCGGTGATGGGTGTCTTTGAAATTTTCCAGCAAAAAAAAGTTAAAATTAAAACCAATCCAGCTCTACCATGAAAATAAAATAAAGAAGAAGGTACGATCCTGAAGGGCAGGGCCAAATCTTTTCTGCATACAGATAAGGCTGTCTTTGAACCAATGACAGTGAAACCGAGCAAGAGCCCAGTAGCAATAAAGACCTAGGCCCTCACCATCCAGAAATACCTGTCGCTCCTGGAAACAATCCTCAGGGGCCATAGGAAGCCACACTTGGTGGGTGAGACGCCCGCTCTCATCACAGTGTTTGAGAATCATCCTGATGGGTGAGTCGCCAAATGCCACAGTGACCGCTTCCACCGGCCCTTTGCCGACACCCCACCTGCCTCAGCCATTTACTTCCACTGAATTAGGCTTTAATGTCTTGTCCTAAGTCTTTACATAACTTAATACAAGAAACAGTAGGAGTAGTACCATATCTCTATCTACTATAAAATTTTTGTGAAGAATATTATTTATTATTTGTTCCACGTCTCCTGTATAAGGCCCCATAGGATAAATTCTATTAAGAGTTTAGTGTTTAAAAAACAAAAGCAAAAAAAAAATGAGTGTTAGAAAATACCTGGTCTTTTCTGAGGAAATAATGTTACCAGTTAAAAAGAATTAGTTATCACATTGTCTCACCCCCTTTTGCAAGCAAAAGCAAAACAATGTTTAATCACATAACTATTTACTCTCTGTTGTTTGCTTACTTTCTCACTTTTATCATAGTTTTCGTTTTCTATTTGTGTTTGTATTTCTGTTTGTCTTGTGTTACTTAATTCTATATGCGTATTTTATACAAAAAGTTGCTTCAAACTCGTTTTGAAGAATCCACATTTGTTCAAGAATATAACTTCATTGAAAGACAAAATCACTATCATGTGACGACATTTAAATTTGATGTGATTAATCACTGCATCTATTTTAATGTGTCATTCCTCCTTAGGTAGTGGGATCTGACGGTCAAATAACATTTGCATCCCTAGTCGAGGTGCATATCATACTGTATACTTTGCTCTACAAATTTACTTTTAAGCATTTCACTGGTAAGTGATATACCCCATTGCCCATTACATTTTCCTGTTATATGGTCACTTCTAGCACTAAATATCTTTGAAATAATGAGAAACAAACCCTTTCTGTGAAAAAATTTGGGTCTTTTGCCATTCCAATGATGAGGACTTAAACTTAAAAATATTCCTTATAACTTGCTCAATTGTGATAATATTTTCCCTCAATAGAAATTAAGAATGTCAAAATGTGAGCCCCTTAAATTAAAAAAACCTAACCTATTAAAATAGTTCACTTTAGTGTGCCACTAAATTCAGATAAAAAATAAAGCCAACAGTTTTATGAACACAGAACTGTCAAAATATGCTGTTTGAAACCCAGATTTCAATTAAAAGTTAAGGATGTTTCAAACTTTTATGCAATTGTATTTTAGACCAGACAATGTGTTTAAAAATATCGGTTTTGTAGACTTGCACAGGTGCGCTGCTAACATGCTTTAGGCACATGTGGTTTACGTTGATCATTTAGGAAACAGGGAGGCAGGTAAACAACTCAACAATCTAAGATACTAGAGGAGAAATAAGAGCTCAACGTTAAAGCAATTAATTCGTGTGTGTGTGTGTGTGTGTGTGTGTGTGTGTGTGTGTGTCGGTCCTAGTACCATAAGGAACCTGAAACATTCTAAATTGGATTCTATTCTAACGGCAAAATGTAGCCCTGCATACAAGAAACTCTCTCCTGAGAAGCCCTGAGATGTCCACGTAGCCATGTTCTTTCAGACGACTCTGTCAGCTATTGCCTCAATTTTCTCATCTTCAAAATGGGGACAAGCCTGACAATACCTGTCCTACCTCTGTCAAAAGAAACATTTTTGTTTTTCTGTTACCAATGCGCTACATGATCGGCACCTAAAAAAATCAGATGAAGCAAACTGCATTACGAATGCACGATAAATGGCACCATCCAGAGACAATACTTTGCTTCAGCACTTTCTGAAAGCCTCCCTTAAAATATTGACGAGCCCTATGAACAGGGGCTGAAATACTTTCTGTCTCACAAGGCTGTCATGAGATTCAAGTGTGATAATACACACAAAAGCATTTTTTACATCTATAAACTGTTTATATAGAGATGAATATTGTTATCAATAGCAAATTACAATGTATCCCAAACGAAATTAGGTAAAACGACCAAACAAAAACTGCAAGGGTATCAAAGATGAACAACCCTGCTAAAATGAGGTTAGCAATATTCCCTTAGAGATCAAGGACATGAGATTAGAGGGTATCAGTTTATCTACATGAATCTGTTATACTAATTATACTCCTGAAAAATCAAACTCCGTGACAGGCTTCAGTGATTCACTAAGAATGCTTGAGAAAAATTAGATTTACGTTTGAAAAACAAAAATTTGGAAAAGCAGTTCAGCTACTTACAGCAGTGATGATTGGAAAACTGACCACAGCGCTGAGGGAGTGGTTCGCTACGAACCAACAGCAGGTAGCGATGGCCCAGAGTGTCCCAGACAGGAGTCCTGAAACACACACAACCACGCGTTTACCACCCACGTCCCCTCCTGGAAAATCCACACTCCAGGGAGAGCGGGAACGTTCAAGTGCTCAGATCAACACACTCCTACCAACACTGACGGCCAACATGGGTTGTTTAGCCATGTTTCAGGACCATTTTGGAAACCAAATGATTTCTCTTTTCTTTACTGCTGTGGGTATAAAGATCACCTTTTACCTTATTGACATGAAATCAAGTACCCAAAATAGTAGTTGAGGTAAAGATTGGGGAGTGGAGGGGGACCCAGGGAAGATACCGGGTCTGAACGTATTCTGCAAACACCATTTACTCTAAACCATGACCATAAAAATCTGTGAAATTCGGAACGATGCCTAGCTAAGGGGAAAAAGACTCCTAGAATTTGAATAAAAATATCAGCTAAAATTTTTGATACTTAAGCTAGGCATTCAGTAAATATTCTACCATTTTCTAAAATGGCATAGTGGTACAGTGGCACACATTGGCTTCAATGAATCAGGCACTCAGAGTGAATCTCGGACATATGCTTTATTTTGTTCTTTAAAGAACTTTACTTGTGGATCTATATTCCAGATTGAATTATAGCAAACTTTTAAATAAGTGAGAAATTATAATTTCTCATTATATTTATAATACCTATAATTTCTCATTATATATATGTGTGTGTGTATGTATATATATGCACACACACACACATATATTACCATCAATGCCTAGTGGATTAAATTCAAAAGCAAGTACATTTAACATGCCATTTTTAAACTCAAAAATAATTTCTCCTAAATTTTTGGAGAAAATGTTTTCCCTAGTGACAATATAAAAATATGTGAGGGCTTCCCTGGTGGCGCAGTGGTTGAGAATCCGCCTGCTGATGCAGGGGGCGCGGGTTCGTGCCCCGATCTGGGAGGATCCCACGTGCCGCGGAGCGGCTGGGCCCGTGAGCCATGGCCGCTGAGCCTGCGCGTCCGGAGCCTGTGCTCCGCAACGGGAGAGGCCCCAACAGTGAGGCCCGCATACCACAAAAGGAAAAAAAAAAAAAAAAAAAAAAAAAAAAATGTGAAATTCAGGATGTTGCTTAGCTAAGGGGGGAAAAAAAACCCTCCTGGAATTTGAATAAAAATAGCAGCTAAAATTTTCAGGATACTTTAGCTAGACATTCAGTAAATATTCTACCATTTTTTAAAATGGTAGAGTGGTACAGTGGCACACTTTGGCCTCAATGAATCAGGCACTCAAAGTGAATCTCGGACATATGCTTTATTTTGTTCTTTAAAAAATTTTACTTGTGGATCTATATTCCATATCGAATTATACCAAACTCTTAAATAAGTGAGAAATTATAACTTTTCATTATATATACACTTTTTTTTTAACCAATGCCTAACCGATTAAATCCAAAAGCATGTGCATTTAACATAACTTTTTTAAACTTTAAAATAATTTCCCCTAAATTTTTGGAGAAAATTTTTATTTTCCCAAGTGACTGGAGATTTGTATTTGTTGACACTTTAAAAATATATACAGGACTTCCCTGGTGGTGCAGTGGTTAAGAATTCACCTGCCAATGAAGGGGACATGGGTTTGATACCTGGTCCAGGAAGATCCCACATGCTGCGGAGCAACTAAGCCTGTACGCCACAACTACTGAGCCCACGAGCCACAACTACTGAAGCCCACGTGCCTAGAACCTGTGCTCTGCAACAAGAGAAGCCACCAAAATGAGAAGCCCATGCACCTCAACAAAGAGTAGCCCCCGATCTCTGCAAATAGAGAGAGCCCTAGGGCAGCATCAAAGTCCCAACACAGCCATAAATAAACAGATAGATAGATAAATAAAAATATAGAGAGAGCCCCAGAACTCTGACTTTTAATACACATCCTTAGTTGGTGAAGAAGACAGACTAAAGTCTGATCCTCGATACACAAGATGTTTCAGCACAGGAAACAATCAGATTCATTGTTCAAATTCTAGGTTCTGTAATAATGACTTGGCATTTCAAACACAGTTTCATGGTTTTTAAATCCTTCATATTTGGTGGTGAACTGGGCCAAAGTCACTGAGGGGATGAACACATACACAGACACACAAAAACGGACACACACAGAGAATGGCTTGGTTTCCAGAAGACGATTATTCAAGCTAAATGAACAGGGCATGACACTTTCACGGAGTAAGAAGAGTTTCTGTCATTAATATTCTTACCTGGCAACACTGCTTTGGGATATAGTTTAGGATTATTTTTCATGGCTATACAGTAGGCCAGAAAGTAGACTGTACTTGCAAGGAAGATGCCGCTGAAGTGTGCAAAAATGTAGTCTAAATCTGGAAATACAGGTTAGAAAACTCTCAGGCATATCAGTTTAGTCATTTCAGATACATCTAGAGTTGTAAGAATAAAACAAACTCACTCAAATCAACCTTAAATGTAAAGGAAGCATTAATTCTATTTTATCATCCACATGTTATTTATAGAGAATTTTAATTAACATACTTAAAATAGTAAGAAGTTAATTACTATAATCACATCTAAAAGACTGGCTTTTATGATTGTCTGGGAAATCTAAATAAGAAACAACAAACATTATGTGAATATAAAGTTAATATCTCCTTTTTTAAGATCAGGTGTCTGACCTAATTTTACTGATGGCTATAGCCATTGTAGCAAATCTCCAAGCAGACTGTAGTTGGGGGATGGTGTGTACAAAACGTTTAGAAGTGCCGATTTTATATGGTGTATTGATCAATCTGGAGACCAGCTTCCAGGTTGCAGATGGCAGTTACCCAGGCAGCTATACAGAAGGATATTCAGGAAGTTATTCCAGAGAGGATTTTATTTGTTTTCTATAAACCTAATTACACGGGGGAGTTAACAACACAGGTGGTAGCCCAATAGCTGAGAAACTCAACTCCACTGACTATTTAAAGCAGAGGGTCCTTTGGCCAAACAGATGGGTGTAATGCAGGTTCTTGGCTGGGAAGTTCACACTGGGCTCAACGTTTCTCTCAACTAAATTTGGAGAAAGACGAGTGGCCCTGTTTAGCCAGAAACTCGTGAAAGTCAAAGGGTTTGTCTCTTCTTCCTACTTCTGAGTCATATCACAACAGCACATCCACCCAAAGACCCCCAGGAAAGGCAGGTTTAATCTAGTGATTAAAACACAGACAGTCTGTTGGGGCTCACCAGTCTACCACTTGCCGACTGGGAGGCCTGGGCAAGTTACCTGCTCCATCTCTGTCTGAATTTTCTCAATTGTAAAACCCGAATAATAACGGTGGCCGACAGTAAGGTTGCTGGGAGGGCCACTTGAGTTATTACTGTAACTAGAACAGTGCCCAGCACAGAGCATATACTCTTTATGTGATTGCTAAATAAGTGACATTAAAAAAGATGCCCCCTTGAATTATTTTTGAATACATTGGAATAAAGTGTATCTCTATCTGACGACATTTGAGTTGTCATAAGAAAGATCCCTAAGAACTGATTGTACTGTTCATGGGAAGAGACGAGGACATTGTTTATTATGTCCCAGCACCAAGAACAACTGTACTCCTGAGCAATTAGTTCTTTTTGTCTTGTGTTTGCTGAATTCTGGGACTGATCTGATTTCCTTTGTGGCTGTAAGAAAGCTTAGAGCCAAATTATGACTCATTACTAGCAAGTGTACAAGCGTAGCAAGTGTACAAGTATAGCATAATGTACAAGTGTAGCAAGTGTAGCAAGTGTACAAGTGTAGCACAGTTTTTCGACTCATTCATGGCTCTGTTTTATTTGTCACTTTTTTCCTTCTCTCAATTTATCCTATGTTATTCTATTTTTATTAGTTTTTATCCTTTAAAATGAAAAGAATAAAAATACAAAAGGTGTTTGTATAAAATCTTTTTAAAAAGACAGAAATTAATAAAAGTTTGAGTACTGCTCGTGGGGCTGAATGTAAAAAGGAAGAAACAGACCATGGTAGTCACTCAAAGTCTATCTGCTCATTTAGAGTTCAAATCCCAGAGTCTCCATCAGTCTTTCCCGCATGACTTGCCCTCCAGAAGTCTCCCTCATCTGATCACAGATGACATTCATTTTCTGCACCATGGATGTAGAACTGTCTTAACCACAATATCATTCTTTTATCGGTTCGTGGGTGTAAGCCACGTTTCAGTCTAATCTCAGGATCCTGAATTAGCCGCTCTCACCTCCTTCGGAGCCTGCAGAGAAGGCTGTCGTACACTGTGTGGAAGTGGCGTCTCGCGAGATTAATTCTAGCGCTAGAAACTGAGATAATTTGGCAGCGTTACGTTGGGCCTTTCAATGCGCTACTCTGTGCTCGAAAAATCATATACGAAGCAGGCTATATTTTGACCTTTATTTGATTTTAAAGTACTATGTGCTACACTTCAGTTTGTTGTTTTTTTTTTAAAGAGGAGAAGAATACATATTTTCCTAGAGATCATCAAACTGGAAAATAATCTCCAAATCTTGCAGTAATGCCAGAAACCCTGTGTTAAGATCCAAGTAGCTGAAATGAATCCTGACTAAAATTGATTCTATTTGTATGTTAAAGATCACAAGAAAATATTCAAACAGTCCTTTATTTATTTTATTAGTTTCCCGTGCCCTTCTAACTCACCACTTGCAATGACGAAGTAAGATCAAATGTGATGACATGAAATTTTATTTTAAGGCACGACGAGAAAATCTAAACATAAAATTCTCTGTGTCTGTCTGGGTTTCCTTCCTCCCTAATGTGAGGTGTGTCTCTGCATTACACTTTAACTGGAGCTTCTCAAAATGGGAGTGCTTGCGTGACGGTAAAGATCCATTTCTTTTTTGCTTCTGATGCTACCAATGTATAATAACTTCTGAAAAGAAGAGCGTTCTTTCCCAGCTCTGTAGCAGGTCACGGTGACCTGCTGCTCCTTTGTGGCTGCTTACCTGGACTATGTATCGTTGGTGAACTTTATGGAAAATATCAGTATGTCATTTTGATGTACAATCCTTTGTCTCGAAAAAGTATATGACAGTGCATTTGCCTTTTAACAGGCGGAACAGTTCTCAGAGCTTCTGAGAGTCTGTCTCCTGGGTGATAATCCTCAGTTTGGCTCAGATAAAATTCCCTTTTTTCACTTCTTAACTTGACTGTTAATTGAATTTTTATCGACAAATCTATGTACCAATATCTAGCACAGTCCCATTCTTTTTATACTCTTAACTAGAAACGTGGGTATTGAGTTTATTTATAAAGTAAAGTAACTTTTTTCTCTCACCGTTCTGACTCGCCCCTGCATATATACTATCATTTCTCTTGCTGTGGTCCTTGATGTAAATGATTGGCACAAATGTAGATCCATAGAATATTCCAGAAATTATCGCGAGACTGCAGCCCCTTAAAAACAAATAAATCACTATTCATCTGGGCCCAAAGCAATGTTTCTGACAAACGCACACATGGAATCATATCAAAAGCATGCTTCAAAAATGGAAATCACAAGGCATTATGTAGCAGTCACCCATCTGTCTCAAGTGGGGTGACAAGCCAAAGCCCCAGGACTGCCCTGCAGGGTCAGGGTACCTGATGCCACCTTGCTGTGATGCAGCTTCAGTCCCCCACCGTCTAATGGTGGAAGGACGTGCTTTACAGACGCTGCAGTGGATTATCATGAAAATTGTCATTACGTAGGGGAGAATACTGCCGTCATATTCTACAGGCCACACAAATAAACCTGGCTCTCTCATTAAAGTAGGTAGTATTTGTGGACTGACACCGTGCTCGATGCTTCTGTTTTAAACCCTCTGTGACAATAGCACAGATAATAATAATGACTAGAATAGACTAAGAACCAAACACACGTTTGTTCAAAACAACTTCTGAGATCCACAGACTCGCCTATGTCTTAGGCATGGTCAGGGGGAAGTGCTGATTTAATAACAGAAGTTAAGAAACCTTTTTTTTTCTTTTTCTTTTGCCGTGCCGACGACCTGTGGGGTCTTAGTTCCCTGACCAGGGATTGAACCCGGGCCCCCTGCAGTGAAAGCGCCACGTCCTAACCCTGGACCGCCAGGGAAATCCCTAACAAAATAATTTGAATATTTCAGGTAAAACATTACTTTCTGTAAGAAGTAAAGGTTTTGCCTTAAGCACTCGGGTCACGTTGATCCCTCAGACTTGGACCATATCTGCGTGAAGCAAGCGCTCCAATGGTTTCGGCAGGGAGGTGATTAATATTTTGGAACAATCCCTTTGGCTTAATACAAAGGACAATGGCATGAAACAGGAAAGAGCTTTAGGCAAAAACCATACCTTTCCAAGCGTGAAAACAAATGCTTAGGGACTTCCCCGATGGTCCAGTGGTTAAGAGTCCGTGCTTCCACTCTAGGGGGCATGGGTTCGATCCCTGGTCGGGGAACTGAGATCCTGCATGCCGCGGGGTGCGGCCTCCAAAAAAAAAGAAGTCTATTTTAGTGGTGTTTTCAGGAATATGAGACTGTAGGCACTCACATGGCCAGTGAGCTCTGTTCATGATGGAAACCCCTGCATCCTGGGGAGGCCTAGACCACCTGGTCCTGGAGGAGGGTCCCAAACGCAGACCAGACTAATAGACTAGGCTGGCCAATGAGACAACTGAAAACGTTCTTCTTAACAAAGGCAATGCTTTGTGAAAAAATGTTTTGTTTGATATATCTGTTTTATTCCAAAGCAAAAATAGCAACATATTTATTTCTTCCAAAGCGTGTGGGTTAGTTCATTCTTTCATTCATTCCATTTATTCAAATATTTATTGAGCATCTATTATGCACCCAGTACTGCCTGTTTCCCACTGTGAGGTCATTGTATATACTAACAGAGGACACGCCTTCTATTCTTGAGGTGTCACCACAGAAAGTCTAACACAGTCCTCAACTGAAAAATGCAAGCTACATACTATTACATATCCATATTTCTTATATAAAAGATACAAAATTTTCATACATAAAACATAAACATTCTCATATTTCTTTGCCAGCCCCCAAAACCCTAAAATATTAGGGCTGTCATTGAGCCTAACTCTCCTGGTCTTGATACAAAGCATTGGGAGTAGGCGCTAGGACCTACACGGCCACAAAATATTCTACTATATTTGACAATAAATATCTTGCGATTATAAAACTGTCTGACACACGAGTGGAGGGATTTCCAGTGGAGAGCATCCTGGGTAATGTGATGGAGACGTGGACCTAATTCGATTGTGATTGCTGGGAAGGTACTGGTCATTATACGCTGTGGCCTATAGTTTTACTTTGCTTTGCTTTTTCTTTTTTCTTTTAACTTTACTTTTACTTTAGGCACGAAAGTCCTGCAAAATGAGATTGCTTTTGTCAGCTCCTTATTGGCTAGAGACACTGCAGTGGCTTAGGAATTCCCTGGAGCACTGAGACCAAGGCCCTCTGTACCTTAAACTTTAGCAAGCGACCAGAACGTCTCTCGACCGTGGAGCTAGGAAGTCAAAGCTTGTGTTACCATTTTCGTCTTGAACTCAGATGAATATTACTTCACTCTTGCTTTAACCAAATATAAAACAGAATAAGAGAACCTCCTCTTACACTAAGCGGTTTTGCACGGTAGAAAGTTTATCCACCCAGGAATGATCAGGACCGCGATCTTCGGTTTTGTTAATCACCTGTTGAAAACATTGGCAAAAATCACAAGGAAAACAGCATTCAATTGCTAGCCACACTGGTGACAAGAAGATTTTCAGTGTTTTTCTCTTCTCTCTCAAACACACTTTAAAATATGACCCTGTCACCCTGCACGCTGAGTCTGTGGCCGTCTCTAGACTCAGATGTTTCTGATTCTGTTTCGGTTTCACTCAGAACGGTCTGGCAGCGGGCAACTTCTCTGTTTAAATGTTTTTCACAGTTTATTAAATGGCTATTTTGATACACCTGTCAAAGCTAACAAAAGTTATTAATGCTTGCATTTTATTTGCAAATTTTAATAACTTGTAAAGAAATTAGAACTTAGACTCTTCTACTACGGACTACCTAAGATCAATAGGCATATTTTTAACCAGACTTTTAAACTAAATTAGCTAACGAAACATCTCCAGCCTTGTTTGAAGATTAGCTAATATTCTAAGTCAGGAAAAGGTACGAGCGAATTCATAATATTTCTACTATTGAATGTCATCATCTTTGTCTCTTAGCTGAAGTTTCCTTGATGCCGTACTCCTAACGCTTTCATGAGAGATGAGAAACTATTGTACATTTGAGTTCTTCGTTATGTGCTAAGTCAAGCTTTCCTCTGGCAATCATGCTTTCTCATGCTTTCTGCTCGTGATGTACGGCAGCATCGTGACCAATACTTTTTATGAATCTTTAAACTTAAGTTTGCTTCCACGCCTCCATCTTGATGGGAAACTCTAAGGCCATCAGCTTACTCTGCAGCTTTTACCAAGTTGCACGTATTTCCCTTTCTTCCCCCCTTCGTTTGCAGGGAAGTTGGTTAGGAGGTATCTGGGTCCCTAAAGGTGGGCAAGGAATACCGGACACCTTCTCCCCATCCCACGCCTTCATTCTCTCTGAAACATCTCCCTGATCAGAGAGGCCTACGGATCAATACGTCTCTTTCCTCTAACACCTAAGCTACTTATTATTTGACTTTAGCGTCAGTTTAACTAAGGTTTCTGTCCCCTTGTTGATAAGAGTTTGGATAGGGGAAGAAGGAAGGGGAAGGAACGATTCATCCTGAAGTAAGGAGTAGAGGCGGCGACTTCCAGGGAGGCAGCGCCTCCGCGTGTGGGTGGGAGGTGCGATTTCAAGGGCGGCAGCCAGCACTGGGCCCTCGGCAGGCGCACGAGACACTCAGCATCCGTGGCGGTTTGCCCTGGAACCACTTCTCTATACGGAGCCACTGGCACTAGTGCTGCGGGCTGCCTGGTAAAGGTTGCCCCTGTTTAACCTAGACTTGCTATTCCAGACTAATTTATGCTCTTCAGGGTCAAAACAGTGACTCCTTACGTATTTCCTGTCTTCGCCTTGGAGTGGAATGGGATACGGCAGAAAAGAGAAATAGAAGAAAGTCAAGTCTGATTCCCACCTTTGTGTGACTTGATTTACCCTTTCACTGGCTTTGTCTTATCTGTGGCCCCTGCCCTCCCCCAATCCTACTTTAAAACCTCCTTCCTCCCCCTTTCTAAAATCACTTTCACGTTCCTCTTCAGTATTCAGCGTTCGGTACTGCGGAAATCCTTAAGTTGTTCCACAATATGGCCTTGTGTGCACATCTCCTAGTAGGCATCTACCGTTAACAAAAATAAGTAGACCTCTGTGTCTGTTGAGCGTCTTTACTGTGGAAATGTTGATTGCTACACAGACCTAGCCATAAAAAAATATGCTAAAATATTTCAGATAGCCCTGATTTAAAAAAAAATACCCCATTACCCTCTTATCTATGTTCAAATCTATGCATTTTCCTTTTATCTTAATTATATGTTTCAGATCAAGGCAGTTCTCATTATCTACTCACATGCTCTGTTATTAATGGTGTGGTGTCCACAGAATATGTGTTACTTGGTATTTTGCTTTTGATGAACAAAAATATGAAAGCACTGCAAAGAAAATAAATGTTAGTGACATTTATCATAACCCTGGTTCCCATTAAGTTGCCTGAATTTTAAGGGAAAACAGCTTAAATTAAGTCTTAATGATACGATGATTACTTCCAAACCGCCTCTTCAGGGGTCCTGCCATTTCTCCAGCACTGCCGTTCTCTTTGACCTCGCTCCTTGTCCTTGATTACAACAGCTTAAAAGCTAGACTCATAAACTTCCCTCCCAAATCAGATCTTTCTCCTGATTTTCTTGTTTCAGTCAATGGCCCCATCTTTCTTTTTATTCATGCTTAACCCTGGAATCACATGGTAAAAAACACAAATGGAAACACCTTGAAATAACATATCTCACCTGTTCTATTGACAACCCCCCCCCAAAGCTTAACATCCTCAATTGGACAAATTCGAGGAGATAAGTACCACTGGTGTGAGTGCAGAACTGTGTGACCCTTACAGAGGAGACCCTGAGGCCATGTACCCAAGGCATAGGTGTGTCCACTCCTGATCCTACCAGTCCTGTTCCAGGACCTCTAACACAAGTACAGCCACGCTCAGGTGAGCCGACCTTCACGGGCATCCAGTGGAATACGACACAGCCATAAAAAAGGAATGGGGATGTCCTCTGTGCTCTGATATGGAAAGACCTCCAGAGTATATTTTAAGAGATAAAAACACACGCTTAAGCCTAATGCCTTTTTGCCCTTTAACCTCTCTCTCCTAAGGCACTGACTATTCATGTCCAGTATCTTTGTAACAAATGCCTCACTGACCTTGACTTTTGAACCACGCAAAAATGCTAAAATGTGTTAAAATATTAAATTAACTTAAGGAAACTAACAACCTTGGTATATTTTTGATATTCCTTTTAAAAAGCATTCGCATAGTTCAAAAGTTAAAGCAATATAAGAAGTTTTCAAAGCACACATGAGACTGAAATGGTATAGGTAGCTGAGTGCAGACTAGTGAACCCAGATATGCTATCTTCTGTACCAAAATTAAAAATGTCGAGTTAGCTTCCTTAGTTCAGCCTCTTGGCTGCTTTATAAACTTGAATGGCTCCATATCCCCTTCCATAGGAAATTCAAGTTTCGCTTTGATTTTTACTGCTCTCTGCTTCATGCCCCATTCAACCTTTCTCAACATAGTTCCCCCATGGACTTCTTTCCCTGACCAGCCCCTGCTCCAAGCTTGTACGTCCTGCTTGTGAGCCGTCCTTAGCTGGACACACTGTGTCCTCACCTCTTACCCAAACTAGAGAAGACGTGAAGTGCTGACTGTGAGAAGGGAGCCCCACCCACGGCCGGTCCTCGCCTATCTTCCTCTTCTCTGAATTCCCGAAACACTGAGAATTGTCATCACACGGTCCACACCATCTGCCACAGGTCCATGTAATCTTTTTTCTCTAAAGACTTTCCAATTCAATAGAAGATAGGAACCACATTTTCCATCTGCTTCAAGGTTCTCGAAGCACCTGACACTCAGTAAAATTGAATGCATAAAACCCGATTATACGTGTCTATCTTAGTTGTTAAATAGTCATGTGTGTGCGCTCATATATATGTTAATTCGCAAAGCTAACATCAGACACTGCAACTGCATTTTCTTCTCAAAGTTACCATGAAAACCCTCTACTTTGTATAGACCCGTCTGTTTTTCTAATAGCAATAGAGGATGATATGTTAGAAATATATCTGAAGGACACAGAGCAAAGCCCTAGAGTGCTTCTTCAAACACCTGTGTTACCCTCCAACAAATCACTTAACCTCTCTGACCCTCAACTTTTTTCATCTACAAAATGGGGAGGGACTTCCCTGGTGGTGCAGTGGTTGAGAATCGCCCACCAATGCAGGGGACATGGGTTCAAGCCTTAGTCTGGGAAGATCCCACATGCCACAGAGCAACTAAGTCCATACGCCACAACTACTGAGCCTGCACTCTAGAACCCGCGAGCCACACCTACTGAAGCCCACGTACCACAACTACTGAGACCACGAGCCACAACTACTGAAGCCTGTGTGCCTAGAGCCCGGGCTCTGCAACAAGAGAAGCCACCACATTGAGAAGCCCGCACACCAGAACGAAGAGTTGCCCCCACTCACCACAACTAGAGAAAGCCCGTGCACAGCAACGAAGAACGAATGCAGAAAAAAAAAAAAAAAAAATTAATAAATAAATTAAATAAAAAATGGAGATATACCCACTTTACAAAACTGTGATGAGAATTAAATAGTAATGGCTACAAAATTCTCGGTGTACTTTTTGGCACATGATAAAATCTCAAAATATGTTAGTCAGTTGAGAAGTTTAACTACCAATTAGATGGGAGACGGGGTGCTGAGCGTGAGGAAGAAATGAAGACTCAGGAATCAGTGGTCTGAGCCTGTGTACTAGACATCAAATGGGTAAGGCAGAAAGAAGAATCCAGCTCAGTTAGGTCAAGAGGGAATCTGGTGGCACTAAGTTAGGACAGGGTAATGAGATGTATCGTATGGATATGAACATAAAGCCAAAGAGATCACAAGGTCTTCTGGGCTACAGACTTGAAGAACTTGGTACAGTGTGTCAAACACAAAAGTTTCATGATCGAGTCTGTGAATGCTTTCAAAAGCATGGGAAACTTTAAAAATAAATCAACATGTTATACGCAAGGGTACTTCTCTATACTTTCAACCTTTCCAATTTCCCTAGATTTGCAACCCTATACACAAATTACTATTAGTAAAACTCACGTGTGTGTTTACACTGACAACTGATTTCAGTAAGCATCTGTTGTCTGTCAAGCACTGTGCAGCAAAGTCTGATAGTGATGGTGCACGAAGAAAATAACAGACTTTGTCCTTCAGGATCTCATAGTTTAAGGATAAAGAGGGTTGTCTGAATAATACAACACAGACCCGGAGAATGTGGGTAATAGAAGAAGTGCAAAATACAATGGGAGCTTAGGGGCGACTCATTCTATTGATAATTAGGACGAAGAAAATCAAGAAAACATCATATAGCATGGGAAATCTTAACTGATATCTTAGAGAGGCAGAGGAAAGGGCTTTGGGGGCTGAAGGAAGTGTCGGGTATGGTAAGTAATCCTGGGTCAGTGCACCGACAACCCAGGGAGAGACTGTGCTCGGAAGAAGTGTGGAGTCTCTAACTGTGGAGGACGTGCTGGATTAAGGAGACAGATTTATTCTGAATCCAGTGGGGAGCTTTCAGGGGTTCCTAAACAGAAGAGTGATGTCCTGATTTGAGAGCAGATACGAGCAAGTCATACTGGCAACAGGAAAGAATGGAGCTAGGGAAATGAGATGTGAGATTTTTACAACTGTATACAGGTGGGTAGGTGGTATGTGACCGAGGGAAAGGAGAGGAGGAAGCTGTGAAAGATCCCGAAAGAATTTTACAGGATTTGATACGGTGTCGGGTACAAAGGAAAAAAATTCAAGATGCCCGAGGTTCTGAATTAGAATGACTGTGGCTACTACCTTCTACAGAGGGAAGGAACGTGGGAAGAGGACCAGTTTTCAGGGAAGGCTAAAGAAAAGTAATTCTGATTGGGAAACGTTGAAGGCAAATAGAAGGGAACCACCGGCCCAGGGTTTGTGCAGGGCTGTCCTTGTGCCTGACCTGGCAGCGTCCCCTTCCACGGGTAGCCCCACCTGAGATGGAGTAGGAGGCACCCGGGGGGCATGCACGAGATGTTTAGCCTGGTCCGCAGTTCTATGTAAGAACTGTGGCTCTGAAGAAAGCTAACCGCTAGAATCAAAGATCTGGGTTTCCTCACAACACGACTCTACGGAGGAAGCAAGTTAAGGAAGTAGAGAAGAGAATGGAGAGTAGATTCAAGGATAATTCAAAGCCTTTTTTAAAAAAAATTTAATTTACTTATTTTTGGCTGCGTCGGGTCTTCATTGCTGCACGCGGGCTTTCTCTAGTTGCGGCGAGCGGGGGCTACTCTTCGTTGTGGTGCGCGGGCTTCTCACTGCAGTGGCTTCTCTTGTTGCGGAGCACGGGCTCTAGGCACGCGGGCTTCAGTAGCTGTGGCATGCAGGCTCAGTAGTTGTGGCTCGTGGGCTCAGTAGTTGTGGCACGTGAGCTCAGTAGTTGTGGCACGTGGGCTCAGTAGTCGTGGCTCGAGGGCTCTAGAGTGCAGGCTCAGTAGTTGTGGCACATGGGCTTATTTGCTCCGAGACATGTGGGCTCTTCCCGGACCAGGGCTCGAACCCGTTTCTCCTGCATTGACAGGTGGATGCCTAACCACTGCGCCACCAGGGAAGTCCTCGAAGCCTTTTTTAATTGAAAAAGAAATCTGTCTTCTTGTGAACTCCGACTCCTGGATCTTCACTGAAGCATGTCGAAGAGGGCGTCCTGGACTTTGTTTCTTGGCACCCGCTCCACTTCCACCCTGAAGCGTGGGGACTAGCAGGCTGAAAACTACATTTGCGCAAACTGTGCTTCATCCCAGCTTTGCCAGCGGTGGGGGGGGTGGGGTCGGGCGTCATCTTGCCTCGCGTGGCTGCAGGGGTGTCCGCAGCTCAGGGCAGACACCTTTCTCCCCACAGTGCCAGCTGGGGCGGGTGCCCTGGGGCTTTGCGTGATGCCACCTTCTCCCTTTGCTCTTCTGGGCTTTATAACACTTTTTGTCAACAATTCCCTGTGCTAAATCCTCTGCTGTTTAAGATGCCTGGGGTGGTCTTGCATATGGAGACGGACTGATACTTACCCTGGATAACACGTAGGGAAGACGTAAGGCTAGATATGACCTTAGCAACGCTTCACAGTTGACTGTACAGAGGACGGGAGCAATTGTTTCCATTTTAAAAAGAAAAGTAACACCCTAAACCAATGTAACCAGATTCCAAGTTTCCTTATACTGGCTATGAAACACCAAGTCATTTCAATGAATTCCCTTCAGAACAAACTGATTTAATGGAGTGAAAATGGAAAGGTTCCAGAAGTTCCTTTTAGTAAAGGGTAAAAAATACTAACAAACAGAAACCTCAGTTAAATAGAGTCGAGATACCAGAATGGGGAAGCTCACATGCCCTGTGATCATAGCAGAGCCCAACAGGAAAGAGACAGACCCCTCTCACCTGCTGGCCAGGCCTCAGCCAATGGACAGCCATGGACTTCTTGTTTACTATAACCCTCCCAACTTCCTTGTGTCCTCTATAAAAATGTTCTCCTTCCCTTGATGTGAGGGACTTGTACTGGCTCGCCATGGTTGCAGACCCCAGACTGCAATTCTCTGCTGATCCTGAATAAACCCATTTTTGCTGGGGACAATCTGGCCATCTGTTTGTTTCAGGTCAACAAAAGAAACTTAGAAGAGAGCCAGGATGCACCACAGAAGAGATCACTGCATTTTCTTGCCTCAGACCAAGACCCAGACTAAGTTGGGTGACTCCCAGACACGCTGGCTACATAACTGTTGAGTTGGACAACATAGGCCCAAAGGGGTAACAGTAACCAAACATGCAATAGTTATTAATTAAAAGAGTGACTATTGTAATTAAAATTACCCACCATATAGAGCATTAGCCATGTGTCTAGCACTATACATAGCACTTAACATATTTATTTAATCCTCAAAATATCCTATGAGGCTGGTGCAATTATTATCCCCACTTTATCCCCAGATGAAGAAACCAAGGTTTAGAGAAATTAAGTGATTTGCCCAAGGTCACACAAGTAGTAGTGATAGAACGTGAATAATTTGTAATTTTAGAGAATGTACACTTTCTAAAGGAAGAAGGAACATGGAGAAAAACAAAGCCTGATGGACTGGATAAACTGGCCTCAAATTATCATTAAATCAAGACTAAGGCATTCTACTTTCCAATTTCGGGGTGTAAAGAAATGTTTTTTGAGAGAGCTCTTCAAAGCTCGAATGCTATGTGAATTGTACAAAATATACAAAATTGCCTCTAACCAAAAATGTCAAGAATCTGCTATTTTAGAATAATCAATGTTATTTCCTCTCCGATTGTCCTGGAAGAACTCTCTAAGGCAACATTTCAAGGACAAAGAGATTGTTCCTGAATGTGGCTGGAGAAAAGCCATCAACTGCAGGAGGAAGGGAAGTATAGCGTTCTTTCCCCGAAGAAAAAGAAGCACTAAAATCTTCGTAGGCTGTGCTATCCATTATGAGAGGTGCTGACAGGACATACAGATGGAGTCTAGAGAGGAAAAGGGGCCGAAGCTAAGGTGACCTAATTCTGTGACGGCTTTATGGACTGAACACTGCCATTCAGAGATTCAAAGTCAGTTTCATTCTCACTCATACAGTGAATATAACGAGATATCCCCAAACAGGTATTTACTTGAGTGTGTGTTGTCACAGGTGAGAGCGTGGTTATCTGAGCGGGTTGAGAAGAGCCGAGTGACGTGACAGGAAAGTGGAAACTGAGTAGCAAAGAATACATGAGTAATAAGAGAGAATCAGTGGCTATTTCAGAGCATCAGGAAGCCAGAATAACATTGACTTATTATAGCCTTTTCTAGTTTGCAAAATACTTTAATTCCACTTGATCCTCATTTATGAGCTATATCTTATGATTTTTCTGAGAATTACAGGTGATGAAAATGAGCTTCACAGCAGCTACAAGGTTTCCCAGGGTCTCAGAGCTTTTGACCCCTGAGGCTGGGACCCCCTAACCCCAGAGCTGATACTTTCTGTCCTCTGAAGCCATGCCTGTCAATGTAAATGAAGAATCTGAGAAGAAATCACGTTGCTTGATGAGACGTGGGTGCAAAGCAACGTGAACACATCAGGACCTTTAACAAGTGTTCTGAATACTGGGAAGAAGAGGTGAAGCATAAGAAATGGCCAGGTACCTTACTACTGACAGTCCGGCTCCTATGTAATTGAGCAGTGGTTTTGACACCTCTTCTGCATCCATTCCAAACCAGCCAAACCTGGCAATGGAAAGAGTCATATCAACGTAGATATTGTGAACATGTGTTCGTCACAGGGTTTAAGGCCGTGGACTCGGGGTCAGATTCCTGGACTGAAATCCTAGGTCCCTCACCTACTACCTGTGACTTGGATAAGTTAACTACCTTTATTGTGCCTCAATTTCCCATGTTTAAAACTGGGACAATTATACCTATAATTACACCCCACGTACAGGTTTCTTAAGATCGAATGAGCTAGTATATGTAAAAATACTTGTCTAAAAGAAAAGTCCCTTTCTCATTAAGACTAAGGAAGAAGGAAGAAAAAATAGGTTAAGTGGATGACCGAATGCTGATGAGTTGGTTGCTACTTTGTGTCATACTTGAAACAGACTTCAACAGCTGCTTGGTTAGAGATCCCTGCTCTTTGGCATCCCTTTACATTCTTTTCCTTTTTTCCATGCCTTGACGTCGTATTGATCATCGCGGACAATCACTGTGAACCACCCAGGGCCAGAGAAAGGGGGCAAGGACAGGAAAAAGGAAATAGCACTTGTAAAAAGCAGGGCGCGGATGAGGAAAGGACAGGAAAGAATGCACTGGAAGTTAGTTGGCTGTAGGTTGGCTGTAGGCTGTTAGTTGGCTCTAGGTGGCTGTAGGTTGCTGTAGTGTTTCGAGCGGGAAGAGGGGCCCGGAAAGCAAGGTTAGAGTAAAAGCCCCCTTTCTATTTATTTTCCCAAACTCAACTTGAATGTTCATCTTAATGCTGACTGAGGGTGGTGCAGCCCAAAAGGATCTTCTCAGATGAGGCTGTTCCCAGGCTGCAGCGGACAACAGGGCAGCTTCCGCCAGATATAGCGAAAGAGCACTTGACATGTGGCCACTGCAGCGGAGGAATTCTATGCTTAACTTTATCACATTTAAATTAATTTAAATTTAAATACACATGGCCACATGTGGCTTGCGGTGACCCTATCTGGACAGCTCAGCTCTAGAGCTGCAGGTTGGCAAAGTTTCCCTTAAAGGGCCACAGGGTAAATATTTTAGGCTTTGCGGGCTGGGTGGCCTCTTGCAACTACTCACCTCTACCATTATAGGGAACAAGCAGTCACAGACACTCCTTAAACGGATGTGTTTGGCTGTGTTCCAATATCACTTTATTTACAAAAATGGCTGGGAAGCTGGACCAGGGTTTGCTGACACTGGCTCAGACCCAAGACGGAAGAATACGGGCTTTAGAACCAGCGGGTCTGCGTTTGAATCTGGCTGATCAGCTCTGCGAACTTCAGCAAGTTCCTCACCTTCTTTGTGTGTCAGTTCTCTTATAAGATAGCACGTACCTCATATAGTTGTGAAAATGAGATGGGAATAATGTATATAATATGTCCAGCAAATTGCCACACAGAGAAAGGGAACGTAAATATCAGTGTCCTTTCTCTCTCCCTACTTTGTTCCCTAGAGACAATTCTTTACTTTATCTTGATCAGAGTGTTAGATCACTTCTTTAGAACTTAAGGGAAATAGTAATTCAAGGTAGCATATGTCATGCGTATGCCTTACCAGTGGTGACCTCTGTGAGGGTAGGAACCAAGCATTATTCCTCTCAGCTAGTCCCATCCCTAGCACTGGCCTTACACAGAGTGTGAGTGCACAGAATCGTAGTTGAAACACTTCTCTTTGTGTTACCTTGAGCTTGCCCAGCCGGTTAAGGCATTAAATGATCCCCAGATTAAGATTCCAAGGCCCAAACCAATGGTTTTGATAATTGGGACAACAGCAATGTTTCCTGTAGATGAAATATACAGAAGAAAGGTGTTATGTCCAATACAGAAAACAAGTGTATCAATTGAATTAATTTTTATTTTAATTTCCACTGAAGCTCCTGGGAGGGTTCCCTTTTCTCCACATCTTCGCCAGCATTTATTGTTTGCAGGTTTTTTGATGATGGCCATTCTGACCGGTGTGAGGTGATACCTCATTGTAGTTTTGATTTGCATTTACAATAGCCATGGAAGCAACCTAAATGTCCATCAGCAGAGGAGTGGATGAAAAAGCTGTAGTACGTATATACAACGGAATATTACTCAGCCATAAAAAGGAATGAAATAATGCCATTTGCACCAATGTGGATGGGCCTAGAGATGATCATACTAAGTGAAGTACGTCAGACAAAGACAAATATCATATGATATTGCTTACATGTGGAATCTAAAAGAAGGCTACAAATAAACTTATCTGCAAAACAGAAATAGAGTTACATATGTAGAAAATAAATTTATGGTTATCAGGGGTTAAGGGGGGTGGAGGGATAAATTGGAAGATTGAGATTGACACATACACACTACTATATATAAAATAGATAACTAATAAGGACCTACTGTAGAGCACAGGGAACTCTACTCAATACTCTTTAATGACCTATATGGGAACAGAATGTTAAAAAAGAGTGGTTATATGTATATGTATAACTGATTCACTTTGCTGTACAGCAGAAACTAACACAACATTGTAAATCAACTACACCCCAATAAAAATTTAAAAAAATAAAACAAAATAAAGATTTAATAAAAATGAAAAAAAAAGCTTATGGGATTTGGACAAACTTAGCAAAGCGCAATTCATCATTTTAAAAATAAAACAGCCACATGTTTTGGCATTTAAACGCATCATTATGACTGTTAAAAGAGCCAGGCTTAGGGCAAAATCCTACAGAGAAAATGTTGAATTAGCTCCTTGCCTAATTGCACCAAGGCTCTTCTTCCTTAGCGTAGGTCTCTGTTTTATGTCTTTTTGCAGAAGCTTGTCAATGATAAAATCAGTAGTGACCATCCCCTACGACTCGAACCAGGGCCAACCACTGGCAGATGTCCCTGTCCCAGTATGGCCCCAGACTTTGCTTTCCCACGTTCACCAGCTTGTCTTCTGGATTCCAGTACCCAGTGCTTCGTGCTCAGGACTAAGTTCATGGTTGGTTTTTCCAGTTCGTGATTGGCTGTCTGGTCTCAGTCAATCTCCTCTGGAAAGGTTCCCTCTCTTGGTTTCCAAGATCCCTTCATCTCCCAGTTCCCTCCTGTTTCTCTCTTTCTCATCACACCTTCCGGATTTAGACGCCCCCTGAATATCTTCCCTAGAACACACCCCTCCTCTTGCTACATTCTTCTTTGGGTACTTGACTAGTTTCATGGTTTCAGCTATCAGCTAGAGTCACACACTCCCAGTGCTAGCCTGGACCTTCTCCAGAGTTTTAGTGCCAGTAAGAAATTTCCAGGGCTTCCCTGGTGGCTCAGTGGTTAGGAGTCCGCCTGCCGATGCAGGTTACACAGGTTCGAGCCGTGCTCCGGGAAGATCCCACATGCCACAGAGCAACTAAGCCCGTGCACCACAACTACTGAGCCTGCGCTCTGGAGCCCGTGAGCCACAGCTACTGAGCCCACGTGGCACAACTACTGAAGCCCACACGCCTAGAGCCCGTGCTCCACAATAAGAGAAGCCACCGCAATGAGAAGCCCGCGCACCGCAACGAAGAGTAGCCCCCGCTCGCCGCAACTAGAGAAAGCCCGCACGCACCAACGATGACCCAACACAGCCAAAAATAGATAGATAAATAAATTTATAAAAAGAAAAAAAAAAAAGAAATTTCCAACACCAGGAACTTTCAGCTCAAAAGGTCCCAGCTGAACTCACTATTTTCCCTTTCGGACACGTTCTTTTCCTGGTTTTCCTCATCCAAGTCAATGACACCATCACTCTCCTAATCCCTTAGGAGAAAATCCCTACATCACCATCGGGTCCTCCCTTTCCTCCGCTCCCCACATCCAATCAGCTACTGTAACCTACAGCAATGCCCGTCTGCAGCAGTTCTCGTGCTAGACTCTAACCCGCCGACTCCCAGGGGGACCTGCTGGGTGAATATAGATACTATGGTGGTCGTCAAGATCTGCAGGGTGAATGGTTGCTTTCTCTGTTCCCTCTCCCATGAGACATGACAATCAAACGCCTACTAAGGTATAAGTGAGCTATAATCATTACAACTCTAGTGGAAACTTGAAAGTTAACTCTTCTGTCCTCCAACTCATCATCTTCACTAAATCACTTAATTCTGTGGAGATTCAAATTAAGTAGTTACCCAATACATTTTTAACGTTTAAAATGTTATTTGCTTTTAATCAAATTGCCTCTAGAGAGCCTTGATACTTGGGATTGTCTTTGCTAAAGAGAAGAAAACTGTCCTGGGGTGTATTTATATTAATAGAAGAAAAACATCCCTGATTGGCCAAGCAAAGGTGTAAGTTCTAGTCATATAACTTCAGGCAACAGTGAGAAGGCAACAGAGGGAAGATTTTTGTTTGCTTTTGTCTCCCTGCCAGTGTTTTTGAAATGATAATGTGTCCGTGTTTGTCTACTTTTAGGGACAAGTCCTAAAAATGGTAGTAGTAGAAACGACTGTTTAATAAATATTTTCTGACAAACATAATGGGAAAGAAAGAAAGACCAGAGCACTTAAACTAATACATGAGTTATGCTTGAAGAGATAGCGAGTGAAACATTTTTCCTATAGTAATTTTATATAATTATATATATAATATATAGTAACAATTTTACGATCACAACTATCTACCAGGAATTAAGAAAGAAATCATTAAAAGGAAAGAGTCAGGAAATGTACCAAAAATATTTATGGAGCAGATAAATGAAAGAAACTAAATTGTTCATTTAGTTTCCTTCTATTATGAACCAGATTGATTATGAACATAGCATAAAATGATTAAAGAATAAATTATATCAAATATTACCTGTTGCCCAAATGCAGCCCCCAACCATTGCAAAAGGCCAAAACTTAGGGCAATGTAATATCAGATTGACCACCAAGGCAACCAACCATATGGCAGCACAAAGTACCCACTGGAGAAACATTCCTGGAAAAAACAAAAAAAATTGGTGTCATTGGTTCAAACTGATCGAAGGAAATTAGTGCCCTTAGGAATATCAATGAATTATTACAGTAATGGTCACAATTTATTGCATGCCTATATGCCAGGCACTTTACATGTTTATTATATTTCTTGTAACTACTATGCATCATAATTAACCCTAATTCAGACAGAAAGTGCATCTGAGATGGAGCAACTTGTCCAAACAGCTAACAGTTTGTAAAACTGGAATTGGAACGTAACTTGACTCCAAAGCTTGCTCTGCACTGTGCGTTCCTGCTTAACGGGGGTCAAAAGTTTTCTACCAAAGAATGTTGGCAAGACCAAAACTATATATTTTTATTCAGATGCTATACTTAGTGCCATTCCTCACGAAAGACATGGCATTAAGAACTTCACAACACCATGATAGCCAGTTAAACCTTTGGGGATCATTCGCGCCACTTTGGGATAAACATAAAGTCCTTTAGGGCCATACGTAGGTCTCATGCACTTGGAGTTGAGTGTCTGCAATGAGTCAGACATTCCAGACCTGAGAATTAGCCTTCTAGGTCAGGGCTACTCCCCTTCCTATGCTCTGGGCTGCCATCTGCCAGTTACCTGAAGGTCACATGGTGATATGAGGTGTATCTGTACTTTTCTGAGGCTTAGGAAGAGGGTTTAGGGATTTAAAGGATACAGAAAACATTGACATTGGAAAAACTACTAAGGTAGTTATAACTCAGGGTAGCACTTTTGACTCTATTGGAAAATTTTGCCTATTTCTATTCAAACTCACAGTGGAGGAGAGAAAAAAAAGGCTGTTAACCTCTAAGACAAAAAAAGTAAGAACACAGAGATGAAAGGGAACTTCACTTTACAAATGAGAAACTGAGAACAAAAGAGTGGGTAAGGTTTGTCTGGGATCACATAGTTCTTGTAGAAATCCCAAAAGTTAGGTCCTCTACCCCTTAGTATGTTTTTTGTTATTTTTTTTAGTATTTTTTTCACTCCTGTTCTAACTCCAAAGGGAAGAAGAAAGGCTCTGGAGGGAAAAGATTTGTAACTCTATTGTCTGAGTGGTATAAAGACATAAGAAAAAAGCCTGAGATAAAGTTGAAAAAAAAAAGACATAAATTGGAGTGAAAATACAATGCTTCCCATCAGGCTTTCACCATCACATCCCCAATTCCTCCTCCTGGCTTTAACAGGAAAGGCAGGTAGATAAAAACAACTACTGCTTCTCCTTCCCTAAAAATCACATTACAGTCAGCTCTACCGTAACGTGACATGTGTGTTCCTGAACGTCACCGTACTGTGTAAAATCATGTGATAAAACCTGCAGAGCTTAGGGGGAAAAAATGGGGCTAAGGACACAACAGTCAGAAACTTCATCAACAACTTATTAAGAAAAGATAGGAGCCTAAAAAAATGGTAGTGCAGTTTTACACTGGTTAAGTGGTTAAGACATTCACAAATGCTGCAATAAATATGGAACTTTACCTTAAAAAAGATCTGAAGTTGGCTTATGCAAATGGATGTCAGAAGCGTTGTAGCTTGTGAATTATTGGGAAGGTGGCGAATGAGGGTTTGAACACCAGATGTGTATGCGTGTGGTGCAGCAGACCTGGTGGTTGTGTGAAGGGGGGTGTGTGAGCATATTTTGTGCATTACTTTGCATCTTTGTTCATCTGGGTTTAGTTTTCTGTGTTCACCTAATGCTCATCAGAGTCAAAATTGCTCATAGGCAAACACCAATTTCGTGTTATGTGCAAATTGTTTTCTATTATATCAATTGTGTTGGCAATTTGTGTTTGCAAGACAAGTGTTATCAGTAGAGCTAACTTCCTTCTTTTCTAAACATAACAGAGATGGCTAAAAGGCTTTCCCCATCCTAGCTTTAGGATGAAACACAATCTTAAGGTTGTCCTATACTGACTAGAGCAGTCAGATAACCTGGCATGGGCATTGTCAAACGATTTTTTTTAAGCTCTATTCATTTGGCTTCAGGTACAGCAAAATTGATTTTTATAGCCATCATTTAAAAAAGACCGAAAAAGTGAACTTCACATTTAAAATTAATTTAAGACTAACAATGAAGGAAACATAACTACCATCGCCAGTCTCATATTTTTTAAGTGGTACAAAGTTTGAGCCAAACAAAAGGATGGCTACGATAGAGGAGATGAAGCCAGTGGTGAGGTCTGTTCCATTACTGCTCATGGCTCTGGTCCTGCCCCAGAGCAAGCTGGTTCACCTTCCACTTGATGTACTTGTCAAGAGCTTCTGAAATAAAAGGAATAAAAATGAAACAATTAAAAAGGTGTGAATCTTTGAGCAAACTGTGGTCAATACATGATACTTATGGAGTATTTCAAAAGTATGGTAAGAGTCCTTCTTCCAGATAAAAAGTTAGGACATTATGAAATTATGTATCACATTCACACCCCATGTTCATTCATTTTTTCATTTATTTTGTCAACAAATATTTTTTGATCACTGACCTACAAAACAAAAAAAAAAACAAGCAAAATTTGTCTTCAGAGCTTGACAACCTAACTTCTTCCAAGACCTGGATACCATTTGTATGATATTGTAAAGAAATTCTTCTGTACGGGTAGATTGTATAATGAAGATTTGTGGACCAGGATCCTGTTCAGTTTAATTGGTTGTTGTGACAAGTAAATGACAGAGCACGGGTGAAGACTTTGAGAACTGTCAGTGCCTTCTGAGCACAAGCTGTTCTACTATTTAACACGAGCTTAAGGGCACATTTAAGTTGTACTGTTGCTACATACTCAGGATCCCCTGGAGGTAAAGGCACTTTTCTTCAACAGTAGCACCACCACGGTGTGTATTAGTTTAAATAGTTCATGAAATTATATTTGTGACTTTTAAAAAAACTGAACAGATAGAAGAATCTCCTAAAGATCTCTTTAACAATCTCTTGAAGGTGGCCAAGATGGTGGAGAAGGAAGACCGAGAGCCTACCTCCTTCCCAAACCACAGCTATTTACAAAGAAACTATCAATGAAAATGACCTGAAGGCTAGTGGAAAAGATCTTCTACAACTAAAGATATAAAGAAGGAACCACAAGGGGATGGGAGGAGGGGTGAAGACACAGTAGAGTCGAGACTGACACCCATGGGTAGGTGACCACAAACAGTAGGATAATCACAATTGCAGAGATTTCCCCAAGGAGCGAGGGGTCTAAGCCCCACATTGGGCTCCCCAGACCGGGGATCCCGCACAGAGAAGATGAGTCCCCAGAACGTCTAGCTTTGAAGGCCAGTGAGACTTGCATTTGGGAAAATCAGAGGTCTGTAGGAAACAGAGCCTCTGCTCTTAGAGGGCGCACACAAAATCTCACACCCTCCAAGACGCAGGGCAGAGGCAGTAATATGAAAGGAGCCTGGGTCAGACCTCTTGCTGAGGTTGGAGAGTTGCCTGGAGAGGCGGGAGGCAAGCAGTTCTCACCCTGGGGTCACAGATGTTGGCAACAGCCATTTTCAGGAGCTCATGCTGCCACTAGGGCACTGGTGCTAGCAAGCACCAGTTTGAAGCCCTCCCACTAGCTTATTAGCACTGGAATCTGGCCTCACCCAAAGGCCAGTTGTCACCAGTCCTGTGATGCCCGAGGCTAAGCAGCCAGCAACTTAGAGACTAGCCCAACCCACTAGCAAGCCAGCAGAAGCCGTAGGTACTGCAGAAACTGGTCCTGCGTATCAGCAGGCCAAGACTAGCTCCAGGACCCCTGGCTTGCAGCTAGCCACCCCAGGACTTGATTCTGCATTAGGGGGTCATGGAGCTAGTGTTAGACCACTAGTACAGCATGTGAGATTTTGCATTCTCTCTTTAAGGGTGGAGTCTCTGTTCCTACACTGGGCTTGCCTAGACACATGACCCCCTGGTGCACTTCAGCCAGCTGCATCAGGAGCTGACCTCACCAACCAGTGAGTGGGCACCAGCCTTGGGACAACATGGTCCCCATAGCCAGTCATCGTGGGACTTGGCCCCTTCCACCAGTGGCCAGCAGCCTCTGCACTATAGGCAGGGCCTGACAATCAACTGGGCTGGAATCCAACTTGGGAAGAAAGAAGTAAAACTGTCACTGTTTGCAGATGCCATGATACTACATATAGAAAATCCTAAAAATGAATCAAAAACTCATTAGAACTAGTAAATGAATTCAGTGAAGTTGCAGGATACAAAATTAATATACAAAATCTGTTGTGTTTCTGTACACTAAGAATGAACTATAGAGAGAGAAATTAATAAAACAATCCCATTTACAATAGTATCAAAAAGAATGAAATATCTAGGAATAAATCTATCCAAGGAAGTAAAAGACCTGAACTTGGAAAACTCTAAGACCCTGATGAAATTGAAGATGATACAAACAAGTGGAAAAATGTACCATGCTCATAGATCAAAAGAATTAATATCGTTAAAATGACCATACTACCCAAGGCAATCTACAGATTTCCTGCAATTCCCATCAAAACAGCAATGGTATTTTTCACAGAACTAGAACAAATAATTCTAAAATCTGTATGGAAACTCAAAAGACCCCAAAGAGACAAAACAATCTTGAGAAAGAAGAAAAAAGCTTGAGTTATCATGCCCGCTGATTTCATACTTCTAAGCTACAGTAATCAAAACAATATGGTACTGGCACAAAAACAGAAACATAGATCAATGGAAAACAATAGAGAGCCCGGAAATGAACCTACACACATATGGTTAATTAATCTACGACAAAGGAAGCAGGAATATACAGTGGGGAAAATAAAGCCTCTTTGATAAAAGGTGTTGGGTAAACTGGACAGCTACATGAAAAAGAGTCAAACTGGACTGCTTTCTCATACTATGTACAAAAATAAACTCACAATGGATTAAGGACTTAAATGTGAGGCCTGAAACCATAAAGTTCCTAGAAGAAAACATAGGCAGTTCACTCTTTGACACTGGCCTTAGCAATATTTTTTTGACTCTGTCTCTCCAGACAAGGGAAACAAAAGCAAAAATAAACAAATGGAGGACTTCCCTGGTGGCGCAGTGGTTAAGAATCCGCCTGCTAATGCAGGGGACACTGGTTCGAGCCCTGGTCTGGGAAGATCCCACATGCCGCAGAGCAACTAAGCCCGTGCGCCACAACTACTGAGTCTCTGCTCTAGAGCCCGCAAGCCACAACTACTGAGCCCGTGTGCCACAACTAGTGAAGCCCACACACCTAGAGCCCGTGCTCCATAACAAGAGAAACCACCGCAATGAGAAGCCTGCACTCCACAACGAAGAGTAGCCCTTGCTCACCGCAACAAGAGAAAGCCCGTGTACAGCAACGAAGACCCAACGCAGCCAAAAATAAATAGATAAATAAATAAACAAATCTTTAAAAAACAAAAACAAATGGGACTACTCTAACGAAAAAGCTTTTGCACAGCATGTGAGCTACCAATCAAATAAAAAGACTGCCTACTAGATCAGAGAGGATATTTGCAAATGATATACCTCATAATAGGTTAATATCCAAAATATACAAAGGCTCATAAAACTCAATATCAAAAAACAAATAACCTAATTAAAAAATGGGCAGAGGATATGAATAGACATTTTTCCAAAGAAGACACACCCTTGGCCAACAGATACATGAAAAGATTCTCAACAGCACTAATCATCAGAGAAATGCAAATTAAACCACAATGATATATCACCTCACACCTGTCAGAATAGCCATCATCAAAAAGTCTACAAATCACAAATGCTGGAGAGGGTGTGGAGAAAGGGAACCCTCCTACACAGTTGGTGCAAATGTAAATTGGTGCAGCCACTATGGAGAACAGTATGGAGGGTCCTCACAAAGACTAAAAATAGAACTGCCATACCATCCATAAAATCCACTTCTTGGTATCATTCTGAAGAAATACTAAAACACATTCAAAATGATATATGCACACCTCTATTCATTACAGCATTATTTACAACAGTCAAGATATGGAAGCATCCTAAGTGCCCAGCAACAGATGAATGGATAAAGAAGATGTGATTTTATATATATATACACACATACATACATACACACACACACACACACAACATGGAATATTACTCAGCCATAAAAATAAGGAAATCTTGCCATTTGTGAAAACATGGATGGACCTAGAAGGTATTATGCTAAGTGATATAAATCATATGGAGAAAAATAAATACCATATGATTTCACTAATATGTGGACTCTGAAAAACAAAACAAAGGAACAAACATAACAAAGAACAGACTCATAGATACAGAGAACAAATAGGTGGTCACCAGAGGGGAGCAGGGTCGGGGGGTGAGTGAAATAGGTGAGGGAGTTTAGAGGGACAAATTTCCAGTTACAAAATAAATGAGTCCTAGGGATAAAGATGAAATGTACAGCATGGGGAAAGTTGTTAATTAGACTGTAATAACTTTGTATGGTGACAGGTGGTAACTAGACATTGTAGGGTTCCTTTTGTAATGCACAGGAATATCGAGTCACTGTATTGCGCACCTGGAAATAACAGAGGGATGTAGGTCAACTATACCTCAACTGAAAAAATAAAATAGGTAGACACTGGGAGGAAATGTGTCAAATAGCTAAAATAGTTATCTCTGGAGGGTGGGGATTATGGGAGATTGCAAATTTTTACGTTATGCTTTTATGTGTTTCTGGTAGTCTGCAGTGAACATGTACTGCTCGTAATGTGAAAACAAAGCAATAAATGTTATTAACAATGAAATGAAAAAAACATATCTGTGAAATCCCTTCCAGATTAAGGCTCTTGCAAAATACCTTCAGGACTCCCCGATAGGGTCAGCAGCTGTGTCTCGCGCGATACTCTCAACCAGCCAGCAGGCCAAAGGCGAGCAGCTGGTCAGGTATTTGTGTAATCCGGTAGCCACTGCTCGCATATGGGTAACTAAACTTTCATTAAAAGTTAGCAAAAGAAAACTCAGTTCCTTAGCTAAGTTAACTACATTTCAAGTGCTCAATGGCCACATATAATCAGCAGCTACCATACTGGACAGAGCAGATTATACATAGGACACGCCTATCATTGCAGAAAATTCTACTGGACAACACTGCTAAGCTTATTAAAAAGTTCTAGTTTCCTAAAGGACGAAAACCCAAATAGCTAAGAACCAGACATTTTTCATAAGATAACATTTGGGAAGAGGTATTGAACATAATTCACTTTTTTAGTTGTACAAGCTACATGAGAAAACAAATAACATAGTCATTTTTAACACAGGAGGTCACCAGTCATGCCACAATACCATTTTGAAATCATTTTGCACACTGACCTTTTGATTCAGTCACTTCTCTATATAAATCTTCTGGAATGGAATTTAAAATAATCCAGTGGTGTTTTTTCCCCCCAATTTAATATTATAGTGATAACCTCTAGTGGATATGTATTGAACAAAGTACATCTGAAATTACCTTTCCTTATTATTTTATTTTACAATGATACATTTTTACATTTAAGGTGTTTCATTTTTTTTTCACGTATTGTTCCTTATGTGTTTTTTGCAGAGAATTATCAAATATACAACTACCTACAATATATCTTCCTTGGTATTATTAAACATAGTTTAACCCCAAACAGGAATAACTTCAAACTGATAATAAATTTTAGCAAAATGATATCTAATTAAAATTTTGTGTTTTCTTAAAATAAAACAAAATGCTGTTAAGACAATATCCTCCATGAGACCGTAGTTGAGGAAGAGATGCTAAGACATTTAAACACTGACACAGTAACACTACTTCAATAAAAATAATAATAGTCTTACTATTAGGTGCAAAGAAAGTTTCAGCCCTGTGGCTTCCATCAATGGCTTACATGGGTTTTGCTCAAGGGTCAAGTCGGTGGATTGTTGCTAAAATGCCAGAGCTGCAATAGGTCAGAGGAGCAGGAGGTATCCAGGAAGGATATCACAGGACTAAGGACACATGATTAAGTTCAGCTAAGAAACTAATTCTGTTTCCATTTTAACTAAAATCAGCTAAGCGGAAAAAAACCCTTTATAAGCACATTGCGAAGAGAATGCCTAACCCTTAAAAAACAGCAACATGGGCAAAACGATGTCTCTAGTGAAGAATATTGACAGCCCGAAACCTCCAGGTTTCCTTGAAAGAATAATCTGGTGCGCGCGTTATAATCGCAGCGCACACACTGCACTTTGACTGCTGAGTGAACATTAACCAGTGTGGCTTAGTTATTACCTGCAGATAAATGAAGTTTATTGCATGCCCCTCTGGTACATTTCAGAAAGCATGGGGTCTAGTTTCATTGTGGGTTGGCAATGTTTACTATCTTTAAGGAAGAATCTACTTCATTCTAAATCAATGAAGTTCTGTGGAAAGGAAAACAATATCACTCTAGCGCACACTAGACCCAGTTTTTAAAAATGCAAACCTGTTGAGCTAACAGGGCTCAAACTACTTTTGAATAATATTTAAATGAACTTAATATACTTTAGACTAAAGTAGTTTTCACATGTTTAAGTATATGCTGATATATTGTTAAACTATATTCATTTATTTTTGTTCTAGTACTTTTGTTTCATTGAATAGTACCTCTCCCTTAAATCTCTCGTAGTAATTTAAACTTTTTCCTGTAACCCTCTCTACGGAGACCTTTCTGTGAGCATTTAGTACGTGCTGATCAATATTGCTTACTCCACCTAAGATTCGGTTTCAGTTTCATGATAATTTCCTCAAATCCCCTGGCAAGCTCCTCCAGTGTCTTGGCTAAAATTTTTTTTTTTTTTTCAATCAGGAGCACGTTTTGAAAAATCATCAGACACTCCCCTTGCAAAGCTGCTAGAGTTTCCTTGAGTTGCGGTCCTCGCCGCGCCCGGGGCCGGGGCTGAAATTCCCTGGGCTCCGCACCCGCGCAGCCGCCTCCCCCGCGCCGGCGCCCAGCCTGCACCCGCCCGATTCCCTCTGCGCCCCGCACCCGGCCAGCCTGGGCTTCCTGCGGGACCCTCACCCGTGCACCTGCAGGAGGGGAGGGCGGGACGCCGGCACCCACGTGCCCGCGCTAGTCCGGGCGCCGTTCCTTACCGCCGAGACGGTGACCGACGCACCTGGCGGGGGGGGCGGGGGGAGGAGGGGGGAGGGCTTAGCAAAGGAGACCCGGGACCTGCCCGGAGCGGCAGGTTGGAAAACACCTTCTTCCAGCTGCTGGGCAGCGCGCGGTCATGTGACTCCATGTGAAGTCACCAGGCCCTCTGTCAATCAACCAGCAAACTAGAGAGGATTTGTGCATTTTCAGAGATGATTGCTTAGGGAGCTCTGAGCGCGTCACCCTCTTCCAGATGTCCCAGAGCTTGGTATGATTTGTACCGTCTATGGATAAAAGGACAAGGAATTTCACACAGTCGTTAGAGATTATCTAAAGCTGAATTTTTTGTTCATGGAACGTCAAGAAATTCATCCGAACCACTAATGTCACTTATTATCTCTTGCGACATCACAAGATTTCACTTGTAATCACTAGCCCTTTATAAACGCCCCCAGACCATTTATCTGTATATTTATCTGTCTATTCTGAGGGTCGAGGCAGAACAGATCTTCTAGACGCTCCAGCCTGACTGCCCGTAACAGTCCCCAGGGAAGAGTTTCCGTCTTGTTTCGTTTCTTAAATACTAATACCTGAACCCCACACCAGACCAGTCGAAATGGACTCTCTAGGGGTGTGGCTGGGCACTGTTCTCTTTTAAAACCTCCTCCAGGTGAGTCTAATGTGAAGCGAGGATTGAGAATCCCATTCTAGACCAACAGTTGTGACATTTTACTGCTGGTAAGAATTGCCTGGAGAATGGATCAAGAAGCAGATTCCTGACATCTTGGTTTAGATTTTGAGAAACTTTGCTCTAGTCCTCCTCCACCATCTGATATGTGGCCACTAGCAGTTTATAGCTATTTAAATTTAAATTGGGATTAAAAATTCAGTAGTTCACTCGTACTTTTCAAGTGCTCAGCAATCACTTGCAGACGATAGAACATCTGGATCCTGCAGGAAGGTCTAGTGGATAGCAGCATCCTAGACTTTCAGCCCTGGGGGTGCAGCTGTGACTTATGCAGAGTCCACCCTCATGAAGATTCCAGAATAGCAAGGGACAAAGATATGAACACGTAGGTTCAGAAAGAGGAAGTGCTGGGTTCTGTCCTGTCTAAGGGTTCAAGGAAGGCCTCTCTGAGGAAGTGATTTTGCACACGGAGACATTTCAGTGGTTGGTAATGGTTGCGGAGTTACCGCGAGAAAACACAAGGACAATCCAAAGGCAAAGGAAATCCTGGAAGGAAGTCCTGCTTTAAATATTATTCATATTCATAAGCTATAGTGTATTTAAGCAGGTGGGAAGGTAAAGTGTCATGTCATTTAAAGAATTAAAGAAGCTAAGGCTTTTCACTTAAGGGAGAGGCTTAATTTAGCAGTTCAGAAAAATTGTAAAGAAATAACTTCCTCTTTCACATATCCATACCCACAGACCCACAGATACACACATATACAAACTCTCTCTTCCAAAAATATGGAGCCTAAATACAACCTAGCACTGCTTTATTGAGTGATTGTAAGAGACCTCAATGAATGATTATGTGGTTAGTTCTTGCTCCAGATTCATACTGAGAAACTGAGCCTCCCACTGTTGTGAATTCCCTAAAATCTAAATGGGAGCTGGGGTCTGAGCCAGGCTTGAGGACGTTTATTATGGAATATCCCAGGGCAGGGCTTTCTATATCAGGCCACAGAGCCAACTGAAATGTGGACGATCCTCTCTTACATGAAAGTTTTCCTTTCACACTGTTTCAGGTGCATTAATGACTGAACATACACGTCTGTGTTGGAGGAGTCTTGGCAGGGTCTGGAAGATGTGGGTTAGGCTTCACCTACTGGTCCTTCGTCTTTGGGAAAGTTACTTAATCTCCTTCAGCCTCAGTTTTCTTGTAGGTTAAATGCCAATGATAAGATCTATGTACCTTGTGAAATAAAAATTTGTATTTAATGGCAAGACAAGAAAAATTTAAACATAAAAGAGCCTTCTCTGACCTTTGGCCCCCTCTCTCCCAGCACTGTTCATTGTGTATCTGCATTATGCATCCACCAGACCTCCCCCATTTGTAGGAATACCTGCTCAACCACAACAAGCAACATTCTCCCAACATTAACAAGACAACTCCTTAAGAGACAACATTCCTTCCTGATCTTGTAGGGGATCACAGGACCCACCGCGATGCTGATTAGATCTGGATCATGTGAACTGCCAGTAATATGTCACGGGATGTACAGCCCTCTGTCTGAAAAAACTTATATAACTGTGCCTTGACTTCTAATGGGCACAATAGTTCTTAGAGCTTTCTGAGATGCTCTTCCTGAGTTATAATCCTCAAAACTGTCTTGAATAAAATTTTCCATTTCTTTCTTAGATCGACTAATTTTTCATTGGCACCCTTTCATGTCATCAAAAGATATAATGGATATAAAATATTATTATTAGGACTTCAGGTTTCCACTCTGATGCATGAAGATCTTGGAAACTGTCACTGCTGCCATCACAACAAGAAAAAAGCTGAACCAACCAAAAATCAACAATTCTTCTTACATCTACCAGAGAATTCGGGACAAATCACCTCCCTGAAAACTGAAGAAATAGGTGAATGCAGACAATCCCAGCTGACTAGGAACAAGAACCAGTAGTGGGTGGGGACACTTAAGCAGTAATCTGCGAATAGCCGGAGGCTGAGTGTGGACTGAATTGAGAATGGAAAACTCTGAGGGTGCAGGACCCAGCCTTAGGGGAGCACCCGCGCTTTCAAGAGTGTTACCTTCAGGAGCCCCACACGGCTCTCCTGTGAAGATCATAGAAAAATTCTCTCTTGCCTCTGGCAAGGGGAGGGAAAAAGCAATCATTTTGAACCCAAAGCTTCCTTTTCCTGAAACAAAGGCTAGCCCTCAAGGGAAACGTCAATATCAGAGCTCCATCTGACCTCCAGGGAGAACAATTAGATAACTTGTGCCTCTTCTAGCCTGTCTCACACGAGGGAAAAAAGAACTGCTGGTTCCCACGTGGACATTTGAAGGCGCTGGAAATTGTCACGCCTGTCTTCACAACAAGAAAAAAGCTGAACAACAATTCTGAAGGTCATAGCCTGGGGATTCCTGCCGGATAAAGGGGGAGATTTAATCATAAGATTATAGAATGCCTCTCCTTCCCAATACCTTACGATCTATTAAAAGTTCTCCAGTACAGTAACAGTGGATTACAACTGAGAGAGCTGCAGGACACAGACACCATTCAGAGAGGAGTTTCTAAGTAAACCCAAAGACACGAGAGCAGACAGAACAAAGGATGTTAAAGGAAAGTGAAACCTCTCACACAGCAAACAGTAAACACAGCGCGACTCCTGGCCTTGTTAACATAAAAGCTCACACTAAAGACCTGCTTACCTCAGTTCCTATTATCTGATACATCGTGTGCATCTTGTAAAGAATTAGAATGCTTGCTAAAAGGCAGGAAAAAAACACCATCTGAAGAGATAAAGCAAGCATCAGAACCAGACTGATATGGTAGAGGTTTGGGAATGGTCAGACTGGGAATTTAAAGTACTTAAAATAATTGACGTGATAAAAGCTCTACTCAAGAAAGTTTACACCTTGCAAGAACAGATGTGTAAGATAAGCAGAGAGGAAAACTCTTAGAATCAGAAGAAGCTGCTGGAAAACAAAAACAATACAAAATGAAGAACGCTTTTCACAGCTGAAAAATCACCCATGAGCTTGAAGATATGTCAATAGAAACATCTCAGATTTAAGTGTAAAGGGAAAAAAGATTTTTCTTTGAAAAAGGAACAATATTCGAGAACTATGAAAAAATTACAAAAAAAGTGTAAAATATAAGTAATAGGAATACCAGACAGTAAAGAGAGGAAGGGAAGAATTATTTGAAGTAATAGTGGCTGAGAATTTTCCAGAATTGATGGCAGATACCAAACCGGAGACTCAAGAAGCTCAGAAAACACCAAACAGGATAAATACAAAAATATCTACATGTAGGTGTATCATATTCAAGTTGTAGAATATCAGACAAAATATATATATATATTGAAAGAAGCTGGAAGAAAAAATATACCTTACCTATGGCAAACCAAGAATAGAATTACATCAGACTTCTCTCTTCAGAAACCATGCAAACAAGAAGAGTGGAATGAAGTATTTATAGTGCTGAAAGAAAAATCCACCAATGTAGAATTCTGTATCCAGTGTAATTATCCTTTGAAAGTGGAGAGGAAATAGACTTTCTCAGACAACAAAAACTGAGGAAATTTTTCATGAGTAGACCTGCCTTGGAAGAAATGTCAAAAGAAGTTCTTCACAGAGAAGAAAAATGATATAGTCAGAAACTTGGATCTACATGAAGAAAGGAAGAATGTGAGAAAAGGAATAAATGAAAGTAAAAATAAGACCTTATTTTTTATTCTTAATTCATCTGACAGATAACTTCAAAATAATAATAGCAACAATAAGTTGGGTGGTTATAGCTTATGGGTAAGTGAAATGAATGACACAGCAATGTTATAAGGGACAGGAGGGAGGAACTGGGCATAGTTTATTATAAAGAACCTGCATTACCTGTGAAGAGGTATAGTGTTATTTGAAAGTGGATTTAGAATAGTTATAAATGTTTACTGCATATTCTAGGGCAACCCTTAAAATCTTTTAAAAAGTATAATTAATAGGCTAAGAGAGGAGAGAAAATAGAATCATATAAATCCCTGATTAAAACCAGAAAAAGGGAGGGAAGACAAAAAAAGAAAACAAAGCAGAAGGGCAACAAATAGAAAAAAAGTGTATGGTACATATTAATCCACCTCTATCAATAATCACTTTAAATGTGAATTGTCTAAATACACCAATTAAAAGATAAAGACTGCAGAGTGAATAAAATATAGGACCCAATTACATGTTGTTTACAAGAAACCCACTTTAATTATAAAGACGCAGATTAAAAATGGAGAAAGATACACAGTGCTAACACTAATTAGAAGAAAGCTGGAATGGCTTTAATGTGAATTGTCTAAATACACCAATTAAAAGATAAAGACTGCAGAGTGAATAAAATATAGGACCCAATTACATGTTGTTTACAAGAAACCCACTTTAATTATAAAGACGCAGATTAAAAATGGAGAAAGATACACAGTGCTAACCCTAATTAGAAGAAAGCTGGAATGGCCATTTTAATTCAGACAGAGCCGACTTCAGAACAAGGAAATTTTCAGGGATACATAATGATAAAGGGTCAACTCACCAAGAAGACACGACGATCCTGTGTCTGAACCTCACAACCGAGCATCAAAGTACATGAGGCAAAACCAGATAAAACTGCAGGGAGAAAGAGACATAAATGCACTATTACACTTGCACTTTCAGCACCCCTCTTCTATTGATAATGGACAGATCCAGCAGGCATGAAATCAGTGAGGATATAGTTGAATTGAATAGTGCCATTATCATCTGGATCTAAAAGACAGTTGTGTATTTCATCCAATCACAAGAGACAACACATAAAACACTAACCTCACATAGAAGCTCAGTAAGCTCAAATAAAACGTTAACCAGAATAGGCTACATTCTAGGCTGTACAACACATCTTAACACATTTAAAAGAATATGTGTCACACAAAGTATGCTCTCAGACCACAATGAAATTAAACTAGAAATAAATAACAGAAAGATAGCTGGAAAATCCCCCAATATTGGAAATTACACAACACGCCTCTAAATAACTAAGGCATCAAATAAGAGTTTTCAAAATAAAATTTATATCAAGCTAAAATGATAATGAAAATACTGCTTATCAAGCTTATGGGATGCAGTGAAAGCAGTGCACAGAAGGAAATTTATAGTATTTAATACATATACTAGAAAAGAAACATCTAAAATCAGTAATCTCTTTTCCCATAATAGGAGACTAGAAACAGAAGAGCAAATTAAATGCAAAGTAAGCAGAAGAAAGAAAAAGAGTAGAAGTCAATGAAATTGAAAACAGCAAAACAATAGAGAAAATAAAGGAAACATCTGTTTATTTGAAAAGAGCAATAAAATGTCTAAATCTCTAGCTAGGCTAACTGAAGAAAAAAAGATACAAATTACTATTATTAGAAATGAAAGCGAGGCCATCACTACTTATCCCACGGATGTTGAAAGGGTAATAAAGGAATATTATGAACAGCGCTGTGCTCACACACTTGATAAACGAGATGAATGGACAAATCCTTAAAAAGACACAATGTGACAAAACTCATCTAAAGAGGAGCACACAGTCTGCATAGGCTTATATTAAATACATTGAATCAATAATTAATAAGCTATCAAAACAGTAAGCACCAGGCCCAGATACGTTCGCAGGTGAATTCTACCGACACTTAGGAAAGAAATGTATACCAATTATCTACACTCTTGCAGAAAAAAGAAACAAAAAAAACCCACTTCTTAACTCATTCTATGAGGCCAGCGCTATCCTAATAATAAAACCAGATAAAGACATTACAAGAAAACTACAGACCGATATCTCTTACAAATATACATGCAAAAATCCACAACAAAATATTAGCAAATAGAGGCCAACAATATATAAAAAGAATTATACCCAATGACCAACTGAGATTTATCCCAGGTATGCAAGCCTCATTCAACATTCAAAAGTCAATTAATATAATCCACCATATCAACAAGCTAAAAAAGAAAAATCACATGATCATATCAATAGATATAGAAAACACATTTGACAAAACCCAGTACCCACTTAGAATAAAAATGTTCAGTAAACTAGAAATTGAGGAAGGGGAACTTCCTCAGTTTGATAAAGAACGTCTATTAAAAACCCACAGTTAACGTCATACTTAATGGTGAGAGACTAAAAGCTTTCCCACTGAGCTCAGGAATAAGATAAAGATAGCCCCTCTCACAGCTGCTTTTCAATACTGTACTAGAAGTCCTAGCTAAAATAATTAGACAAGGCAAAGAAGTAAAAGTTACAGAGATTGGGAAGGAAATAATAAAACTGTTTTTGTTCACAAATGATTTGACTGTATATATAGAAAATCCCAAAGAATTGCCAGAAAGAACTCCTGGAACTAATAAGCAATTACAGCAAGGTTGCAAGATACAAGGTTAATATATATAAGTCAATTGTTTTCTATATACCAGCAAAGGGCAGTAAAACTTGAAGTTAAAAGCAAACTACTGTTTACATTAGCACTAAAAAAGTAAAATATTTAGTATAAATCTAACGAAATTTGTATAAGATCCATGTGAGGGAAACTACAAAATTATTATTATTATTATTATTTTTTTTTTTTTTGCGGTACGCGGGCCTCTCACTGTTGTGGCCTCTCACTGTTGTGGCTTCTCCCGTTGCGGAGCACAGGCCCCGGACGCGCAGGCTCAGCGGCCATGGCTCACGGGCCCAGCTGCTCCGCGGCATGTGGGATCTTCCCGGACCGGGGCACGAACCCATGTCCCCTGCATCGGCAGGCGGACTCTCAACCACTGCGCCACCAGGGAAGCCCTACAAAATTATTTTGAGCAAAATCAAAGAACTAAATAAATGGAGAAATATTCCAAGCTCATGGATAGAAGAAAGTATGGTTAAGATGTCACCTCTCCTCAACTTGATCTGTAGATTGAATGCAATCCCAATCAAAATCCTAGAAACTTATTTTGTGAATATTGATGAACTGATTCTAAAGTTTATACAAAAAGGCAAAAGACCCAGAATTACCAACACAATACTGAAGAACAACAAAGAGAAACACTACCCAACTTGAAGGCTTACTGGAAAGTACAATAATCAAGACAGTGTGGTATTGGTGAAAGAATACACACATAGATCCATGGAACAGAATGGAGAGCCCCAAATAGACCCACATATATAGTCAACTGCCTTTTTATAAAGAAATGAAGGCAATTTAATGGAGGAAGGACAGTATTTTAACAAATAGTGCTGGAATAACTAGACATCCATGTGCAAAACAAACCAAGCTAGATGCAGACCTTACACTTTTCTCAAAATTTTAACACATATCATACACTTAAATGTAAAACGCAAAACTTTAAAACTTGTAGAAGATAGGATAGGAGAAAATCTAAATGACTTTGGATCTGGTGATGAGCTTTAATATACAACACTAAAAGCATGATGAACGAAAGAAACACTTGATTAATTGAACTTATTAAAATTACAGACTTCTCTGAGCAAGACATTAAGAGAATGAAAAGACAACCCTGACACGGGAGAGACATTTGTAAAATACACATTATCCAATGAAGGACTTGCATCCAAAAACATACGAAGGACTCTTAAAATTCAACAGTAAGAAAACCAACTACACAGCTTAAAAGGTAGACTCAAGGTCTGAACAGGTAGCTCATAAAAGTTTTAAAAATGGCAAATAATCATATGAAAGGAGTCTCAACATCACATCACTAGGCAATTACAAGTTAAAACATTTGCAAATTAAATCACACTTCAAAACCTACTAGAATGGCTCCAGTTCAAAAATCTGACAATTCCGAATTATGGAAACACTTTGGAACAATAGGAACTGTCTTTCATTGCAGGTGGGATTGCAAAATTGTGTGGTTACTTTGGAAGACAGTTAGGTGGTTTCTTACAAAGATAAACATAGTCTTACCATATAATCCAGCAGTCATCCTTCCAGGTATTTACAAAAAATGAACGGAAACTTATGTGTACACAAATGTTTCTAGCAGCTTTATTCATAATTGCTAAAAACTGTATGCAACCAAGACGTCCCTCAATAGGTGAGTGGATAAACAAACTGTCATACATCCATACAGTGGAATATTATTTACCAATAAAAGAAAGAATCAAACCACAAAAAGACATGAAGGAACTTTAAATGCATCTTTCTAAGTCAAAGAAGCCAATCTGAAAAGGCTCCGTACTGTATGATTACAACTACATGACATTCTGGACAAAACAAAATTATGAAGACAGTAAAAAGATCGGTAGTTGTGAGAAGTTCAAGCCGGGCAGGGGATGAATGAAGGTGTGAAGCACAGGGGATTAAGGGCAGTGAAACTATCTGTACGATAATGTAATGGTGCGTACTTGACATTATACATTTGTCAGAACCCACAGAACTAAGCTAAAGAGTGAACTCTAAGCTACAGACTTCAGCTCATAAAAATGTTTCAGTATTGGTTCATCCATTGTATCAAAGGTACCACACTAATGCAAGATATTATTAGCAGGGGAACTGTGAGAGAGGAGAGACAGGGTATATGGGAACTCTGTCCTGTCTGCTTAATTTTTCTGTAAATCTAGAGCTGTTCTAAAAAATAAAGTTGGAGCGGGGAGGGATAAATTAGGAGTTTGGGATTAACAGATACACACTACTACATATAAAATAGATAAATGACAAGGACCTTCTGCACAGCACAGGGAAATATATTAAGTATCTTGTAATACCCTATAATGGAAAAGAATCTGAAAAAGAATATATACAGATACGTGTGTGTGTGTATATATATATATATATATATATATATATATAACTGAATCACTGTTCTGTATACCTGAAACAGTGTAAATCAACTATACTTCAATACAAAAGTAAATTTTAAAAAAGCTACAAAAATGTTAAGCTTGTGATTATTTTATGGCAATATTTCCTCAGCCAGGTAAATATATCAATCACATAAATATGATAAGGTATATACCTATATATATTTTTTTCATTTGATTGTCTTTTTCAACCATTCACTAAATAAGAGAAGTACTTACAAAGTGAGACATATCCTGAGAAGTACTATTTTATTCTTTCCTTTAGAATCAAAACCAATTGTTTCCCATTTTGATCATTGAACAGATGCTTATCATTTTATGACTCTTTGGGGTAAGTATGGCTGTAAGGGCTTTCCACAATCTAGGCTACTCTCCCTCCCTCCGGTAGTTGTGAAATGATTGTATAGGATCCTAATGCGTGTGCTCTCCTGCTCCCAAATGTGAGGATTCTATACATAATGAGAAATTATGAATTGTGTGAAGGCAGAAAAAACCTGTTTATTCACTAGATAGTGTAATCATTCACTGTGGTCTTTAAAAGAACTCTCCCTGGGTTCTTTGGAAAAGAAGGAATCAGTTTATCACAAATAATTTTCAAGAAGAGTTTTATTATATCCCGAAAGCAAATGAAATTTTCGAATAATAACCTGACATTAGAAAAAATACACTGTGATACTGAGAATTGATGAGGCTAAATGTTCCTGTCCTGATCCAAAGTTTATTTTTCATGTAAACTATTTCACAATAAAGTTTACCTCAATGAAAAATAAAACTATTACCTTCTGCTGACTTTTAAAAGTAGGGTTCACAAAAAATTAGATCTTTATTCCTTAAAAAGTTTACAATTCTCTAATGTACTGAACCAGTGATAGTTTTAATCACCTATTTTGAGTTTAGGAGAATACTAACACTATTTACTTACTACTTTCATTTATTTATATTATTCTCAAGAAGTCTTTGAAGCAGTGTAGAATGAGGACATAATAATAGGAATAAAAGTTAAAAAACAGAGAACTTAGAAGAAAATCAAGATGAAACAAAAGGTGCAGATTCTAAGGACCCGCATATTTGCTATATAAACTAGTGGTAAATTTTAGAGGCAGGTTTATAAAGTGGATTCAGATCACAAAGGCCTATGTCAGGCATTTTTAAGGTACTATTAATTATGCATCCTTGCATCCTTAACATTCATGCACTCATCCGAGACATCTTTATGGAGGATGTACAGTAAACTGGACAGTGTTATAGACACTGGGGACAGACAACAATCCCTATACGAGCTCAGCTCTCAGCTATGAGGGCAGCCAGATCATCAACAGTACATGTGGTCTATTAAACAGTAATATGTATTAAGGAAAAAATAAATGAGGGAGAAAGACATATGTGTGTGGATGTGGCTGTGGGTGTATGTGAGGAGCTGTATTTCTGGAAGGGTCATCAGGGAAGGCCTCCCAGAGAGGGAGACATTGAGGGATGGCTGGGCGGGGGGAGAGGGAACAGTGAGGACAGAGACCCTGAGGCCCATCTCAGGGCTCTGAGGAAGGGAAGGGGGTCACCGTGGGTGGACCTGAGGTGGTGAGAATGGGGCGAACACGATGGGAGGGGCCTCATAAGGCCTGCAGGGGACTCTGGCTTTTCCTCTGGGAAAGATGGGGAGCAGCTCAAGTCCTGCGATCACAGGAGATGTGTTAGTTATCTATTGTTGCATAACAAGTCATCCCAAAGGCAATGCCTTGGGGGACACTGGACATCTGTCCTCTCTCACAGTTTCTGTGGGTCAGGAATTTGGGAGCATCTTGGGTGGGGTTCTCACTCAGACTCTTCCCCAAAACTGCATGGAGATGCTGGCCATGGTTCCAGGCATCTGAAGATGTGGACGGGCTGGAGGTGCCACCTCTGAGGAGGCTTGCTTATGGGCCAGGCACGTTGGCCCTCCCTGCTTGGGGCAGACCTCAGTTTCTCTTCACCCGCCTCATCAGAGGACTGCTTGAGTGTCCTCATGACATGGTGTGGCTTCCCCACAGTGAGAACTCCAAGAAGGCAGAGGTGCCATTGTCTTTTATGACCTGGCATCTGAAGTCACACACTGGGGCTTCTGCAGAATTCTGCTGGTTGACTCTGTGAGAGGGGACTGCATTGCGGCGCAGGTACCAGGCATTGAGGGTCATCCAGGGCTGTCTTGAAGGTGGACCACCAGGGAAAAGAGAGGAGAGAATTCCTGGAACAATGTCCTCGTGCGGGTGCAAGCAGATGGGATCCTAGTGCAGAGCAGAGGAAGGCATCCTTGTTGGGGGCACAGGAAGGTCGTGCACAGGGACAAGTGTACAGGTGCAGCTGCAGGAGGTGGGGAAGGCGTGCTGGAGGCTTGTGTACATTCCCTTCTGACTTTTTCCTAATTCTCTGTGAAGCAGGAAATAAGCTCATACATTAAGAATGAGGACTGCGGAGGAGGTGGTGGAAATTCTTCAGTATTTTAAGTTTTTCAGTATCTTTCAAGCGATGCTGGCTGTTGTCACTAAGCGTAGCTCAGTCATACAACTAAGGAGAAAGAACACTTTATTGATCACTGTTGTATTATAAGAGGCACAGGCTGGGTTTGGGGAAAGCAAAAGAAACCCACATCTGTGTGTATTTCATTTTTAAAACACTGATTTTCTTCCTCTTTGATCTCAAGAACATTCTATGTTTATAGCATGGAAACGTTTAAGCTATAAACGTTTTTCTGGTTTGCAATTACATTATTTCGTTACTTCTGCATATGGAAGAGGATATAAAAGAGATAATTAAGAGTAGACATTTAGGGCTTCCCTGGTGGCGCAGTGGTTGAGAGTCCGCCTGCCGATGCAGGGGACACGGGTTCGTGCCCCGGTGCGGGAAGATCCCACATGCCGCAGAGCGGCTGGGCCCGTGAGCCATGGCTGCTGAGCATGTGTGTCCGGAGCCCGTGCTCCACAACGGGAGAGGCCCAAGTACCACAAAAAAAAAAAAAAAAAAAAAAAAAGAGTAGACATTTAAAATATAAGAAATTTTAAAAATAAATAAAATAAAATAACATATAAGGAATTGTCTTTTCCTAGTTCAATCAGCCTAAGACCACCAGAGACAAACCTGTAGGCCAGGTAAGTCAGCTTTACTGACTCATTGCCATGTGGGGGACTGCACATCCAAGGAACCATGGGGAGATTCACCAAAGGAAGGAAAAAGAAAAGAGTTACTGTGGGATTTTGCAAGAGCGGGCTTTAGGTGCAATGTAAATGCAGTGGTGTTTTGATGGGCTCCAAGCAAAGTCAGGCTGTGCGTAAAGGGGTCACCATCAATTCTGGCCTGTGAAGTGAACCCGCAGTTATGCTTTCCTTGGAAACAAAGTTAACGTAGATGTCAAATGCTGTGACCAAGACCTGCTTGCTGAAGCTCTGCACGTGGACTGCAGATCAAGGCAGCTTCAAAGTATCACAATGATTAAACTCCTCCAGACCAGACTCTGGTGTTTTATCTTACTGAAATAATTTCAAACAGAAATGTTTCCGATAGTCCATGATTTCAGAGAATAAGAATTCTCAGTATGAAATCCATGGCCACTCCAAGAATTGGGCTGTTGCTGCATTTTATGGCTGCAGCTCGTATTTGGGAGAATTGCTGTTTTCCGATAAATTCTCACCTGACTTTACTTGCAGTTCTGATTCTGGATTGGCGAATGGTAAGGAAGATATTTACTCTCTAAATTGAAACCAATTTTTACTTTTTTACTCTATATTATTATAACATACTATAGCTCAAAATCTTGATGCATACATCATTCTCCCTTCCTGGGTAATCTTGGTCAAGACACTTAAGGAGTTTGTACCTCACATTTTAAATTCATAATATAAGGAGGTTGAAAGAAGTCCTCACCAGTCGGTTTATATAAAATTTGACCTCTTTTATTTTTAATGCTGAAATTACAATGCCTCCTGCAGTATGTTGACAAGACCTCAGCATCCGAGTTCCCACAATTACGTCTGCCAGTCCCCCAAGGGGAAGCCTCCCAAGTGATCATGGGGCCCGTGTGACATTTTCATCGTCTTCTTTTCCTGTTCTAGTTTCCCTAGGCTACCAGCTACCAGCATCCCAGTCGTCAGAAGAAGACCTCTTGTTGCCGTGACTGATGGATGTGGCACCACCCCTGTGCGCGCAGTGCTGCAGCTCCTGAGGTGCAGGGCGCCGTTAGTGCTAGGAGAAGCTCAGAGGGAGTCTCTCCTCAGCATGATATCCTCTGGGCCTTGAAGTGGTTCTGCTCCTGCAGGTCTCTCAGCAGAGCAGATTCTGCCTTCTGGGCTTCATCACCTGCACGTGATTCTCAATGCTTCAAACAAGCAAGCAGGCAAAACAAAATCAAATAAACAAGTCAACCAATAATAACAACAAAGAAAGGATGTCAATATTCTCAGAGATTGAGTTCATTCTACCTTACGTGGTGACTGATCAAACCACAACACCTCAGAAAACAAGAAAAATTACAAATAAACAACCTAACCTTACATAAGCAACTAGAGAAAGAAGAAAAAAACAAAACTGAAAGTTAGCAGAAGAAGTCATAAAGATCAGAACAGAAATAAATGAAATAGAGACAAAGAAGACAACAGAAATGATCAATGAAACTAAAAGCTGGTTCTTTGAAAAGATAAGCAAAATTGATAAACCTTTAGCTAGACTCATCAAGAAAAGAAATCGGAGAGGGCTCAAATCAATAAAATTAGAAATGTAAAAGAAGTTACAATGGACACCACAGAAACACAAAACATCATAAGAGACTACTATAAGCAACTATATGTCAATAAAATGGACAACCTGGAATAAGTGGACAGATTCTTACAGAGGTACAGTCTCCCAAGACTGAACCAGGAAGCAATAGAAAGTAAGAACAGACCAATCATAAGACTGAAATTGAAAGTGTGATTTAAAAATTCCCAACAAACAGAAGTCCAGGATCAGATGGCTTCACAGGCCAATTCTAACCATCATTTAGTGGAGAGTTAATACCTATCCTTCTGAACTATTCCAAAAAATTGGAGAGGGAGGAATACTCCCAGATATATTCTATGAGGCCACCACCACCCTGATATCAAAAGATATCACACACACACAAAATTATAGGCCAATATCACTGATGAACATAGACGCAAAAATCCTTAACAAAATACCAGCATATTAAAAGTACCATACACTCTGAACAAGCAGGATTTATCCCACGGATGCAAGGTTTTTTCAATATCCAGAAATCAATTAGTGTGATACGTCAACAAATTGTAGAATAAAATCCATATGATCATCTCAATAGATGCAGAAAAAGTTTTGACAATATTCAACACCCATTTATGATTAAAAACTCTCCAGAAAGTGGGCATACCTCAACATAATAAAGGCCATATATGACAAACCCACAACAAACATATTCTCAATGGTGAAAAATTGAAAGCTTTTCCTCTAAGATCAGGAACAAGAGAAGGGTGTCCACTCTCACCACTTTTATTCAACAAAGTTTTGGAAGTTCTAGCCATGGTAATCAGAGAAGAAAAAGAAATAAATGGAATCTGAGTTGCAAAGGAAGAAGTAAAACTGTCACTGTTTGCAGATGACATGATACTATACATAGAAAATCCTAAAGATGCTACCAGAAAGCTACTAGAGCTAATCAACGAATTTGGTAAAGTTGCAGGGTACAAAATTAATACACAGAAATCTGTTGCATTGCTATACACTAACAATGAAAAATCAGAAGGAGAAATTAAGGAAACACTCCCATTTACCATTGCAACAAAAAGAATAAAATACCTAGGAATAAACCTACCTAAGGAGGCAAAAGACCTGTACTCTGACAACTATAAGATGCTGATGAAAGGAATTGAAGACAACACAAACAGATGGAAATATATACCATGTTTTTGGATTGGCAGAATCAATATTGTGAAAATGACTCTACTACCCAAAGCAATCTACAGATTCAATGCAATCTCCATCAAATTACCAATGGCATTTTTCACAGAACTAGAACAAAAAATCTTAAAATTTTGTATGGAGACATGTAAGACCCAGAATAGCCAAAGCAATCTTGAGACAGAAAAATGGAGCTGGAGGAATCAGGCTCCCTGACTTCAGATTGTACTACAAAGCTACAATCATCAAAACAATATGGTATTGGCACAAAAACATACATATAGATCAGTGGAACAGGATAGAAAGCCCAGGAATGAACCCACACACCTATGGTCAGTTAATCTATGACAAAGGAGGTAAGACTATACAATGATGGAAAGACAGTCTCTTCAATACATGGTGCTGGGAAAACTGTACAGCTAAATGTAAATAAATGAAATTTGAACACTCTTTAGCATCACACACAAAAATAAACTCAAAATGGATTAAAGACCTAAATCTAAGGCTGGATACTAAAAACTCTCAGAGAAAAACATAGTCAGAACACTCTCTGACATAAATCACAGCAATATGTTTTTCACTCGGTCTCCCAGAGTAATGGAAATAAAAACAAAAATAAACAATTGGGACCTAATTAAACTCAAAAGCTTTTGCACAGTAAAGGAAAACATAAACAAAATGAAAAGAACACACAGAATGGGAGAAAATTTTTGCAAATAATGTTACTGACAAAGGATTAGTATCAAAAATTTACAAACAGCCCATGCAGCTCAATACCATAAAAACAAGCAACCCAATCAAAAAGTAGGCAGAAGACCTAGACATTTCTACAAAGAATACATACAGGTGGCCAAGAGGCACATGAAAAGATGCTCGACATCACTAATTATTAGAGAAATACAAATCAAAACAACATTGAGGTATCACCTCACACTGGTCAGAATGGCCACCAGAAAAAATCTACAAACAATAAATGCTGGAGAGGGTGTGGAGAAAAGGGAACTCTCCTGCACTATTGGTGGGAATGTAAATTGGTGCAGCCACTATGGAGAACAGTATGGAGTTTCCTTAAAAAACTAACAATAGAGCTACCATATGCTCCAGCAATCCCACTCCTGGTCATATACCCAGGGAACACCATAATTCAAAAAGATACATGCACCACAGTGTTCACTGCAGCACTATTTACAATAGCCAGGACTTGGAAGCAACCTAAACGTCCATCAACAAATGAATGGATAAAGAAGATGTAGTATATATATACATTGGACTATTACTCAGCCATTAAAAAGGATAAAATAATGCCCTTTGCAGCAACATGGATGGACCTAGAGATTGTCATGCTGAGTGAAGTAAGTCAGACAGAGAAAGAGAAATATTGTACACTATCCTTTATATGCGGAATCTGAAAAGAAATGACACAAATTAATTTATTACAAAACAGAAAGAGACTCACAGACTTAGAGAATGAACTTGTGGTTTCCGGGGGGGAAGGATGGGGGGAAGGGATAGTCAGGGAGTTTGGGCTCAACATGTACACACTGTTATATTTAAAATGGATAACCAACAAGGACCTACTATAGAGTACAGGGCACTCTGCTCAATGTTATGTGGCGGCCTGGATGGGAGGGGAGTTTGGGAGACAATAGATACATGTATATGGATGGCTGAGTCCCTTTGCTGTGCACCTGAAACTACTACAACATTGTTAATCATCTATGCTCCAATATGAAATGAAAAGTTAAAAAAAAAAGAATGAAGTAAGGCCATTTGCAGCAACATGGATGGACCTGGAGATTATCATACCAAGTGAAGTAAGTTAGACAGAGAAAGACAAATATCATATGATATCACTTATATGTGGAATCTTAAAAAAATGACCTTATTTACAAAACAGAAACAGACTCACAGATTTAGAGAAAGAACTTATGGTTACCAGGGGGAAGGGTTGGGGGCGAGATAGACTGGGAGTTTGGGATTGACATGTACACACTACTATATTTAAAATGGATAACCAACAAGGACCAGTAGGAACTCTGCTCAATATTCTCTAATAACCTACATGGGAAAAGAATTTCAAAAAGAATAGATACATGTATATGTATAAAAATAAATAAATAAATAAAATTAACAAAATAAGCTATGGATCTGATATGGGAAGTTTATTAATGAAAATTCATAATGGATCTAGCAATCCTATTTCTAGTATATATCCAAAGAAAATGAAATCAGTACCTCAAAGAGATACCTGACTTACCATGTTCATCGCGGCACAACCAAGATATGGAGACAACCTAAGTGTCCATTGACTGATGAATAGATAAAGAAAATGCGATATTTAATGAAATGTTACTATATATACATTATAATGGAATATTATCATCCATAAAGAAGAAGGAAAGCCTGAAATTCGAGACAACATGGGTGAACTTGGAGGACATTATGCAAAGTTAAATAAGCCAATCACAGCAAGAATTAAAGGCATGATCTCACTTATATGTGGAATCTAAAAAAGTCAAACTCGTTGAAGCAGAGAGTAGAATGGTGTTTGCCCGGGGCTGGGGATGGGTGGGGGAGAATGAGGAGATGCTGGTCAAAGGGCACAAACTTTCAGTTATGAGTAAGTTCTGGGGGTCTAAGGTACAGCATTGTGACTATCCTTTATAATACTGTATATTTGAAATTTGCTGAAAGAGTAGATCTTATTCATTCTCACCACACATAAAAAGGTAACCATGGAAGGTGATGGACGAGCGCCCTGCCGGCGTTCATGGCTCCCATGGAGCTCTCGCCTTGCACTCCCATCGCCTCATGGAAACTGTCAGCATCACCGATGTCAGCCACATTGCTAAGTCCAATGGCTAATTCTTTGTCGTTATTTACGTGCCCCTTCAGCGGCATCTGTCACAGTGATTTTCCCTTCTCCTTGATGTTTTTCATTGACATGGCTTCCAGAACATCACATCCTCCTGGTTTTCCTCGCATACTCTGAAGGCTTCATCAATCTGCTTGGATGGTTCCTCATTTTTTCCAGAACTCTCAATATCAGACCCACTGGGTAGCACAGGGGCCTATACTCAGTATTGTGTAATAACCTATATGGGAAAAGAGTCTGAAAAGAATAGGTGTAAATGTATATATAACCGAATCACTGTGCTGTACACCTGAAACTAACACAACGTTGTTAATCAACTGCACTTCAAAAAAAAAATGACAAAAAGGGGGCATTCACCCAAATTTAAATAGAATGTATAAGTTGAAATCATGAAATCCACTCCCCAAAGTCAAATATTAAAAACAGAGGAAATCACACAAAAACCCAATAATTCAATCAGAAATATGAGACTGTCCAGATTGCTCTTCTGAAACCCAGTCCTATGTTTCTAATAGCTTCCTTGACCTCCCCACATAAATGTCTGAGAGAAAACTCAAACTTACCCAGCCCTGCCCTGCTCATAATCTTCCTCTCCCCTGTCAATGGCAACCCCATTTTTCTAATCGCTCAGACCCCAAACCTTGGGGTCCCGAGGGGCTGCTAGCTCATGATCTTGTCTCCTGCCCAAGAGGGGAGAAACACAGATCAGGATTTTTTGCTCATGAGGTCTTGCCTCTTGGAGACTCACACCCCTTTCTTCTCTCTTACTATACAATGTCCCCTCTACTAAAGCCCATAACCATTTGAGAGTGAGAAAAATCGTTTTGAAAACTAGAGTTCTAGGTAATCTTGGGGTAAATTTACACCCAGTTTACAGCTTAAATTTGAAGTTTAGTCTGAGACGACCTGTTTCATCAGAATCATTTACAGGCGTAAATTGTCTCTTACAGACGTGAGGAATCATGTTGCTCATCCCTACCTCCTTCTCACCCTCCGTGGGGCTTCAGAGTCAACATATTTCAAACATTATCCTTTCGGGAAGGGACACCTACGGCTATGTTCGCCCTTCTTCCGGGAATGGTACCGCTGTTCTTCTTGGAATTATTCCTCTCCCTCCTTGAACTTTGTGGTTTCCGTGAGCATGGCTGTTTTCTTATGCGAGTCTGCCCCGCTGGCCTCATTTGATTGGTTCAGGGATGTCATCCTGGCCCAACCTAAGCCAGCGATAGGATTGCAGTATCCTTGTGGCCATTGCTTGATCCATGACATGACACGAGGCAAGTCAATCAGAATCCTCCCTTAAAAATTTTGAACTTGGAAGTAAAGAGAGTAAAACTGCCTGCCTTTCACTCTCTGCAGGTTCAAGTTCAAATACAGAGATAGAACCAAGTTCAAAAATAGAGACAGAACCCGTGAAGAGTAAACCTAGAGAGATGTGTGGTGGCCACACGGCCAATGATGCGAATGAAAGTAGTCTGTATTGGGGAGAACGACACCAGCATCCAGAGAGAGGTGCAGGTGAATGGTGGACCAGACTCTGCTGACAGTCCAGTCCCCAAATAGAGCTCTTCCCGAGCCTCAGTTGTAGCTCTGGCCTTTCAGCAGGTATTCGTGGAGAATCTAGTGCTTCAGATTCCAGTAGACCCTTTGCTAACTAGCCAAAGGGAGAAAAAGGAATTTATTTCCTCGTGTGATTGGGAAGGATATTGAAATAGCTAATATGATCAAAGAAATACTGCGTGACCCCGGCCTCTACTGGTGCCTGGAACCCACACTGTCCGTCTTCACCTCCTCTTCTCTCAGCTTTTGAGTTGGGCTCAACTGAACTTCACGCAATTAGCCTCTTTCCTACGTTGCTGAGGAAGAGGGTTGCAGGCTGCTCCAGTTGTTCGTCCTTCCTAAACATTACCCCGAAGACAACAGCTCCAGGAGGAAAGTCTCTGCTGGCTTTACTGGAGGAGTCTCATGAATTGCGGTTGATTGGCAAGCTCAGCTCTTATGACCACCTCGGAGTTGGTCACTGTGGCCAAAAGCGTGGGGCACTCTGGCTGGCCAGTCCTCGCTCAGTCCTGCGTCTGTGAGTATGTCAGACGTAGCTGTACTCGAAACCTGGAGACTCTGATGAGAAGGGATATGACACTACATTCTGAGAAGACAGCACAGTTGACTACATCGTTGCTGGTTCAAGCCCTTCTTTGATGGCAGGCAACAAGAAAAGCCACTTATTGTCTGAGCCAGTTGAGTTATTTTCTCTTATTCGCCACCAAGAGTCCTGATCTCATCTCTTTCTTCCGAGGTGCTTACGTCCCCGCAGCATGCTGCTCACCAGATGGCCCCAGTTGGAGGTGTGGGGACGCTCTTCCATTTCTCCCTATTCCTCCTCTCCCTTTACCCAGAAATGTGAGCGTCGTCGTCCATCTCTCCCTAGCCCTCCCTCTCCGCATCCGACCAGATACCCTATGGCAGTGCCGACTTGGAAACGTCTCTGAAGCCAGCCTCGCTCTCCCATCCCCATGGTCACAGCCACCGTTCCGCCTTCGTCGTCTTTTGCTTGAGTTTCCCCTTGGTTAGTTTTCTTACTTCCAGTCTTGTTTCTTTGCACTCTTCCCACCGTCCTACTGTGAAAGTGAAGTGATCATGTCACTTCCCTGAATACATTTTTCTCCTGGACCCATTGCCAAGAAGTTAAAAACTTCCTGGTGACACGTTTGGGACGCTTGGGAACCCTGACTGAGGGTGCCTCACATGGCCCTGGTGTCCAGGCCTCAGCTTCAGCTCCTACCTATGTATCCTGCTACTTGGCTACTGTGTGATCTTGTTATCTGTGTCCTACCCCTTTCAGGCCTTGCTGTCCTGGCCCTAAACTCTAATCTCATAATTAGGTGACTTTTATTGGCTCTTGGGATTCCTTGATATCCTGACTCCTCCTGTCTTTGGTACTTAACACGTTTCCACACCTGATATTATCTATAAATGACTCAGGAAGCTTTTAAGAAGCACACAGTTCCTTCACTCAACCCAGATACGCTGCCTCAAAAGTATTTTTTGCAATGAGCTCCTGGAGATTCAGAAGCAGGCGGTTTGTAGAAGTGCTCATTTGGCAACACCAAGCTTCAGTGTGTCTGCTCTCGGCTGCTCCCGGGGTCCCGTGGTGCCTCTTCTCTGCGCTGACTGAGTTCCTTCCTTTACCAACTCCAGAGACTCCTGACTGGCCGACCTGCCTTGGAGTCCCCTCAGGTTTACATCCGGGTCACCTCTGCTCTGGACCCTGGTGCCATCAGCCCAGAATCAGTTATTTCAACCACTGAGCTCTCCTGTAGTTATGTAGTCCCTTCATAATTCCACATCCTTGGATTTATTCTGTCTATTCTTCAGATGACGTGGTTTTTTTTTTTTTTTTTTTTTGCGTTACGCGGGCCTCTCACTGCCGTGGCCTCTCCCGTTGCGGAGCACAGGCTCCGGACGCGCAGGCGCAGCGGCCACGGCTCACGGGCCCAGCCGCTCCGCGGCACGTGGGATCCTCCCGGACCGGGGCTCGAACCCGTGTCCCCCGCATCGGCAGGCGGGCTCCCAACCACTGCGCCACCAGGGAAACACTATTCTGTCTATTCTTGCTTTATCATCCATACTCCAACCTCTAGTTCAGGTCTAAATTACTTTCCCCATCTACTTTGGCCATGTCTCCAACCATAAATTCTCCTCCTCATTTAGGGGTCCCAAACACTAGGTAGATAGGTAGATAGACAGATAGGTAGACAGAGTCACCAGCCCTTTAAAATTATCACAAAGTCTCCATTTAGTGGTGAGGTGCAGCTGACGGGAGACTGTGTACATCTCTCTCAAACTCCACATCCAATAAAATTACATTGTTTGAAATTGAATTTGAATATTTACACAGAAATCAGCAAATACTCAGAAAATCCTACTCCCCCCTCCAAGGGACTGGGAAACACTTCCCATCATACCACTATTTCCAGAGTTAGAGCTGCGGGAGCCCTGGTGCCAACCTGCAGTACCTAATACAACACTTGCAGGTAAGACGTGTGGACCATGAAAGCACAGGCGGACTGAGCCCGGACAGGTGGGTAGTTAGTGGCCTCTAGATCTTGAAAAGTAGAAAAGCGCACTCCTCATATTGCTCCCATCTGTTCACCTCCTAGACGATCCCTCTCAGCTAATGGCAATTACATTCACGTGTCATTTAAGCGATCTGTACATCAAGTTCCTCGTCCATAGAATGGGGATGCTAATAGCATTTATATCATAGGGTTGTTCCGAGGGTTACATGAGCTGTGATTGGCAAAGGGCTTAGAATAATGTCTGGCATAGTTGTGATTCCCTGAAATAGTATGTGAGTGTTTCACATAGAGTAAAACCAGTGGAGCCAGGCTTGCTCCGTTCATTCTCTCATATCCTAGATTCGAAACGCCAGGAAATCCTTTTACCTTGCCTTTTACACTATGCATCTGGAGCTGACCTCATCTTACCGCCTCTCCTGCGACCACCGTGTGTCAGGGTTCCATTGTCCCATCGGAGTTACTTTGATTGTCTGCAGATCCACCCTCACCACCATCTGTTCCTGAAACGACAATCAGAGTGACGCTTTTCAGTCGCTTTAGGCCGCATCCACTTCTCAGCTGAAAACCCTCCACGGCTCTCTAACTCCCAAGGGTAAAAGCCAATGTGTTTACAATGGCCTTGGCCTTGCTCTGAGCTCTCCTGAGACATGATACCCTCTCAGTCGATCTAGTGTGGCTGTCCTAGCCATCCTAGAATGGAAGGGCAGTGGGGATTACAGTAGGATTGTGGAAACAGGCACAGGGGAGAAGGAATATGGACACGGTGAAGCGGGGGGCGTGGGCATGAAGGGCGGGGTTTCAGCCGTCCAGAGCAAACAAGGAAGAGGTAGAGTAGGAGCAGGTCAGCCATTTTGTCCAAAGCAGATCAGGTAAGAGCATGAAGAAGGTGAGACAACAGCCACAGCTAGTACCTGCAGAGAACCTGGCAGCCCTTAATGCCCCTGAGTCCCGGGTAGACACGGGTCAAGTGTGGTCTGGCTTTGTTGTGCAGTATCAGAGCTGGGGACCCTGTGCAAGGCTGGACAAACAATATTTCCAAATCTGGCGGTATGGAGAGTACACTCCGCCTAGAATACTGACCTCCTCTTCTCCTAGAAAAGTGACGGGAATTGAATGTTCCTTGGGAACACTGGGATGGGTTTAGGAGGAGGGCAAAGGTTAACACAGCAAAGAACAGAACCTTGGCAACCAAGGCACTTGGGAGGATCAACCTTGATCCAGCTCATGGATAATCTTCCTTTTCCTTGAGACAGAGAAACTATAGACCAAGAACGAATATACTGTGTCATCTTTAAGGTTTCATCTTGATAAGGTTGGGATTATAAACCAAACAAGCAGATAATCAAAAAGAAAACAAATATAAAAACATTGCACTAAGGAAAAGATCTCGAGAAAATCTAAAAAATAAAAAAAAAAAAATCTACTGGGATTTGACCACAGAATCAGGATGGGATCCTGTCTGTTTTCTTACAGACCAGCCTCATCCTCTGCCTTTTCTCCTTTCCTGGTACCGATCTCTGTCTATTGATCCTGTTCTGGTCTGTACAGGTACCTTGTAGGCTTTGTGTCTCATCCATGAACTTGCCGTTAGCTGCCAGTATCTAAGAGTCAATACCCCTACGATGACTTGGCTGTGGCTTGTCCACTGGCTACTTGCTTTGCTTAGATCCCTACGCTTTAGGTCCCTGATGGTACAGTAGGCTCTAGTGTTGTAATCTTTCCCCTGCTGCCTCTTTGTCCCCTGCATCCACCCCATGCTGGCTTTCTCCAGACTACGTCCTTGGGTTAACCCAGGTTACCATCAGAGATACACCCACAGAGGCAGACTCTGTGCAAACACCTCAGGACAGGATTGAAAATTCCATCATAGCACATCCAGGTACCAAATAAAAGATTCTGGAGTGCTGATAAGGTCAGAGCTTGGTCTTGGAAAATTTGTTCCAGCTGAGGGTTTAGGACGTGGTGATCAATCATTTCTACTCAGCAGCTGAGGCTGCTGGTTCCCCACAGAGTTCCCGTAGCCAGTGTGCCCTCCCCCAGCTGCTCAGGGTAGAGGAGCTCAAGCTTCGAACTACTACAGCTTCCTCCAGAGAATGGCCCTCGCCTTTGGCTGAGAGGAGCGGCCCCTCCCAGAGAGGCTTGGGGCCGTACTCTCCCCTCCCCTGTCAGCCCACCTAGATTAGATTTCAGATCTCACTGTTTGCGTAGATGGAGTTGGGGGGAATGACGCTTCCACCACATAATCACCAGGGAATGCGGTTATGAGTCTGTGGCTTTGTGCTGACTGCGTGCTGTCAATTAAAATAATCCTTCTTCCAACGTATAAATAAAATCTACCTTGTGACTTGGGATTTTTTTTTTGGTCAATTCAAGCATTAATAACTTTCTCTAACTCTGGTTAGGGAATTATTTCCAGATGAGGGCTCTGATACATCTTCCTGGACAAGCTGTCAAACCCACACTTCATCAAAGGTGCCTCACCCCTGTGATGACTTGCGTCTTTTGGAGGTAATAGATCTTCAGACTCATAAAATAGAGGTAGGAGGAGGTGTGTGAGTCCCTCTCATCAAATTGCATTGATGTGAAGCTCTAGAGAGAGGTATTGGATTCTGTTTCCATGGCAACTGCTTCACTGCTCAAGGGGCAAAGCAGGACAGCAATTGAAGTCTGTATTAACAGCAGCTCTAAATATAATCAGTAATGTGTTGAAATCAAGTGAAAGAACCACAAAAAAGCAATAGGTAAAACTTACAACCATGCAGGGTGGGGTTGAAAAATGAGGTGTTGTACAAATATTGTTGCAACTACAATATGCTTTAAGAATTAGAGGAATGGGGGCTTCTCTGGTGGTGCAGTGGTTAAGAATCCGCCTGCCGATGCAGGAGACACGGGTTTGAACCCTGGTCCAGGAAGATCCCACATGCCGCGGAGCAACTAAGCCCGTGCGCCACAACTACTGAGCCCGTGTGCCACAACTACTGAGCCTGTGCTCTAGAGACCGTGAGCCACAACTACTGAAGCCCACACGCCTAGAGCCCGTGCTCCGCAACAAGAGAAGCCACCGCAGTGAGAAGCCCGCGCACCGCAACGAAGAGTAGCCCCCGCTCGCCGCAACTAGAGAAAGCCCGCACGCAGCAACGAAGACCCGATGCAGCCAAAAATAAAATAAATTCAAAAGGCTAGATTAAAAAAAAAAAAAAAGAATTACAGGAATGGTTGGTGGCAAATATATTTTTGAGGAGAATCAACTATTATTTTATTTGCCCATTCATTCAGGTGAATGAATCTGAATCTGTAGAATCCTGATCGTATGTCAGCCACGAGTAGGATCTGAGGGCACAGAGGTATGTCAGGTATGTCAGGACCCTCTCTTTCTTACAGGCTCTCATGGTTTTATGGGGACAATAGAAAAAAACCTAGTGTGATTACAACGATGCTTTATTCGTCTACTCAACACCATTCTAAGCGTCTCCCACCGCGGAGCAGCCAGGAGGTTAGGGATTTGTATGCGGTTAATATCACACGCAGCTCCAGGGATCATTCAAAGTCATTTACTATAGTTACTGGTTCAGCAGTGAGCGGGTAAGGTGTAACCCTATATGACATTCTTTCATCTATAGAGATTGGCTTCTGCACGAAGCTCAGAAATCTTGTTTGGTGGTTGTGAGATGCTTATAATTTTTTTTTCTCTTAGAGGTGAAAGAGGGGTCAGGTAGAGTCTGTTGCTTCAGGAAGCCACCCATCTGGGAATCAGCCTGCGGAAGTCAGCCGTTGACAAGGGCACAGCCAGGAGAGTGACAGAGAATCATAGCCAGTCGTGACCCAGAGACCCTGAGGCCAGTTCTATCCCTGACTCTTCCAGTGACACCTGCCAAGACCACTTCTCTTCGTGGACGCTTGAATGGGGTTTTTAGCTTTCCTGCTGCCTGGAAGCAAAGAAAGCATGGCCCCAGTGACAAATCGCAATACCGTGGAATAAGTAGAGTACTGGAGACAAGCAGAGGGCTTGACGTACAGAGGAGAATAAATCAGGGACAGGGAGGAGGTGACAACGGACTCATCTGGCAGAAAGGAGCGCACGCAAGATCCAAAAGGGCCTCTCTCGTGAGCGAGAGAATTCAGCGCTGCTGTCAGCGCAGCTCCCGACTACTGCTGCAGAAGCGGGCCTCTCCTGCCCCAGGCTCTATGCCGGGGCGCATGCGCCATGGGCCCAGGGCGGCTTGAGCCCAGGGGCCCTTCACTTCCACTGCCCTTTGCGGGGCCGGGCGGAAGCGCCAGCCCCAGCTGCGCATCAGCACCTGCGCCCTGGATGGAGCTCACCCTCCAGGGCCTGGCGGTGTTTCCGGGCCGTGGGCAGGGGAGGGGTGCCAGCAGCGCCGCTTCTACTTTTCCTGACCTCCAGTTCACAGCCCCCGGTGGGCCCCCTGGAGCCCCTGGTCCTTAGCTTTGACCCCGACGGACGATGGGTGCTGCTTCCCGCGCTTCTTCAGGCCTGCTGCGCATACTCACGGCCCAAGGCTGCCCAGCCACGTGGGGGGAAGGCGAGTGCAGGCTTGGGGTCAGCCTCTGTGACGATCCTCTCTCCTCAAACCCAGGGCCTCTGGCTTCGCGGACCCCGCGTGTGTCCCGGCCCGTGAGACCCCCGCCTTCTTCCCGGGCCCCTGGTGCCCTGGCCACAAGTTGGCAGATGCCCACGGGAGACTTCTGAGGTGACTCGAGCCCCCCCTGTGTGTGTCCCTTCCTGGGGGTTCCGGCTGCTGCAAACCACTTGTGCTGGCTCTCCAAGGCCTTCAAAGCATTGCTCATATGTGTTTACAACTTGTAAAGTTATTTTTGGTAGAAGAGTTCATTCAGTATAAGCTACACTGTTGGGCCCAGGGCTCCAAATTGTATCCATCGAATTTTAATTTCTATTATCATTTCTAAATGTTTCTTTTAAATATGTGCTCAGTCATTTTTAATCCCCTCTTATTGCATGGTCACTTTGTTGTCCCTTAAACACTATTTATATAGTATATACTACATTTAGCTTTGGTTTCTAATTCTAAAATTTCTCTTTTTTTTTGAAAATTGGTGATTTCTGATAGTCATCTCATATAAACTGATATTCTTTTGCGGAAAATTTAAATTTGAGAATTGTTTCTTTTTAGAGAACTTGCAAACAGTGGTTATATGTTTTTCCTTATTGGTCCTGAGCCTAGGTTTAAAGTACAAAGGTCTTTGAGAGTAATGGCCTCTGACATAACGCTGAAGCAGAAGTTACACATTTTATTCTTGAATTGTGCTCTCCGTGGAAAACTTAGAAAAGTGAGAAAATGTTTAGTGATGAACTTAGATTCACTAAGCTTCTCAGACAGTTGAAAGCTTCAGCTGTTGAAGTTCCATACTCATTTTTTACATGTTTTAAAATTTATTTAGAAATTAATATATTATTATTATTTTTTTTTGCGGTACGCGGGCCTCTCACTGCTGTGGCCTCTCCCATTGCGGAGCACAGGTTCCGGACGCGCAGGCGCAGCGGCCACGGCTCACGGGCCCAGCCGCTCTGCGGCACATGGGATCCTCCCGGACCGGGGCATGAACCCGCGTCCCCTGCATCGGCAGGCCGACTCTCAACTGCCGCGCCACCAGGGAAGCCGGAAATTAATATATTTTAGAGGGAAAGTTATTCACCTGTTAGCTAAAATTCGACTAATTTTAAAGGATTTTTTTTTTCTTAAAGAAAAGGACAATGTCTTTTTTTCCAAGGTCCAATGAGTGAATAAGTGAAAATAAGCTTTGCTTTGGTTTGAAGCTTACGACAGATTGGTAATTGAATTCTTCATCAAACTAAAATGAATAATCTATAAAACTAATCAAAGCGGTCTAGTTCTGCCACTTGGCAGATGGCAAATTTGGCCTGATTAGAATGATCATATTTGAAGCTGTGTGTAGGAGGGCTCTGCTTAACTGGGTTGAGACCAGACAGGATGGGAAGAATTGGTGTCTGAAACCAGACATTATGTCTGGGCAGGTCCTAAGGTGGTGGCTGGGCCAGAGGGTGGAGAACAGACAGAGCTGAGAGCTCTTGGGGAGTCTGGCCTGGAAGGTGGGATCCCAAACTCCCCTTGACGGCGAGATCCGAGAAGAAGTTCAACCTTCTTCTCCACAGCTACATCCAAAGGGGCTCGACAGTGCCTGTCACAAAGTACTTGCTGCAAGGATATTTTAAATGAAAAAAACGAAAAGGCTACTGTAGGAGTCTAAAGATATGGCAACAGACTCCTCAGGCTCTGATAACCCCTTACAAGTGTCTGCATAGGAGGGAGATACCTGCCTGGAGAAGGACCGTCTAAAACCGTCCAACAACTCGGTGACCCGTCCCCTGAGCTGTGAGCAAAAGGTGGCGGTCGACTCTGAATCTCTTTCTGGCCATGATAAGTAAACATTTCTAAGGCCTATTTTTCCCCACCACAGCGTCCTGGTAATGACCAAGTTCACTTCGTTTTGGTATGCTAAGGGCTTTTATTTATTAATTCCTCTAATCCTCACACCAACCCTATGAGGTGCTATTATTAAGAAAAGTAAAACGAATATTAAAGTATTATACTCCTACTGTCATCAGTCATTATTGTTCTGGAGGTCTAAGCAGCTGGGAGACGTCAAGTCACCCGGGGGGGAGTCCCTCCTGGTGTGATCCACACGTAATGCCTCGTATGACAAATGCCCCGTGACGTCAGTTACATTGCTGAAGGTCTCCTGACTGTCGCCTCCCAGCCGTTACCACAGACTGATTTTAAATACAGGCAAAAACCACTGAAGGTTTGAATCCAAAGTAGCCAGCAGAATGTACCTGATAATCTTTTAAGTCCTTTGCTAAGTATAGAAGGAAATAGTGAATCAAATTCTGGGCAATTTGCTGGATTAGTAATTCAGTAAGATTGATGACTGTTTCCTGAACCTGAAACTAAGTGTTGATCAGTGTTTTAGCCACTGGTGTTTTCTTATAGTCTCCTTAGAGAATGCTCAGTCATCTGCCTCATCCTTGCAAGAAAAAGAGAGCAGGTGAATAAGCCATGGCTCCTGTGGATCAAGCGCTGTGCTAAGTGCTTTACGAACATATAACATATAATTTAATTGTTAGAACAACACTTGGACTAGATACAATAACCCCAGTTTTTCAGATGAGGAAATTGAGCAAAATGAACTTTCTTGGGGGTCTTAGTCCAGGCTACTATAAGAAATGACCAGAGTCTGGGTGGTGCAAACAACGAACATTTGTTTCTCACAGTTCTGGAGGCTGGAAGGCTGAGATCGGGGTGCCAACGTGGGCAGGCTTTGGTTGAGAGCCCTCTCCCTGGTTGGCAGGTGGCTGCCTTCTTGCTGTATCCTCACCCGGCCCAGAGCAGGGAGAGAAGACGCATATGCTCTTCTGTCTCTTCTTACAAGGGCACTAATTCCACCACAAGCGCGCCACCTTCATGATCTCACGACCTCCCGAAGGCCTCATCTCAAGACACCATCACATTGGCCACTAGAGTTTCAACATGTGAATTTTGAGGAGAGACAACATTCAGTCCACAGCACCTGCCCAAAGCACCTCTCGCTGAGATAAGAATATTTTGTTAACAAGTTCCTCAGCTCCCCTGAATTTAAATGCAGATTTATTGTCATCAGCTCTATTGTCTGGTTGTTTCTGTATCCCAAGTAATTGGTGCCAAGATAAAACAAAGAGCGTTGCCTCTGAGCTGGTGATGACCTCAATCAAGGTTGTCTTCTGTACCCCAAAGACCTGCAAAATAATGTGCCTTTTGAACCAAAGCATTGGTTATTTCCTGTAGCGAAATAATTGGGGTGTGTTATATTTAGAGAAGCAACATGTTCGTTCGTATACAAATAATTGATTTTCTTCTACGTGTACAGTGCTTTGTCTCTGTTCACCTTTTTCATTGCGGAACCCATTCCAAGCTTCTTACCAAAGCTCTTTGGCTTATAATTTTTGGCCACGATACACATTACATGTGGCCATGGGAGCCTGAGGACTGGCTTTTGGAAACCGCTGTGATTTTACTGTAAAAGGTATCCTCACGGGCGCAGAACTGGCGCTGGCCTGTAGAGGATTTGATTTCTTTCTGCGATTTTCCTCCCCAGCCAGCCACGAGGGCTCCTGGTTTTCACCCCATGGACTGGGAATGGCCGTCTCTCTCAGTGTCTTCGCTTCCCAGTGTTTACAGGTTGTGACCTTGCTTAGAGCAAGGGGTTCGAATCGTAGGGCTGGGTGGTGAAGGCAAGTGGCTGAGTATGTGATGTAACCTGTTCTCCGTGTGTTCTAAGCCAATGGATGCGACGTCTAGGAGGCAAGAGAGCGCTGTGCATAAAGGGAGAAAGGGTACAGAGCGGCCTCACATAATGTGGTTTTGACTCTTCTGAACGTCTTGCTTTATCCTTCCTCTTTGGGCATTTTCCTCGCTTCTTCCCGGCCTGCCCCATTCTTTTTGGGGTTTGTCCACCAGGGCAATGGGTCTCAAGCATAAGGATGCATCAGATAACTGGAGGGCTCGTTACCATACAGATCACAAGGCCTCTCCTCCAGAATTTCTAATTTAGCAGATCTGGACTGAGGCCGAAGGGTTGCATTTCGAATAAATTCCCAGGTGGAGCCGATACTGCTGGTCCGAGGCCAGAGTTTGAAAACCACTGGTCTAAGGATTCTCAACTGCCAACTGGCAAACTGCCAACACCTGGAAGTGGGACGGGGAGGATGGGCTCTTCCCTGACCTTGCACCCCATTTCCTGCCTGGAAGCTAGCGTGTACTGCCCGGGCCTCGGTGTCTCAGCATAAAACATGAAAATCCCTCCATCAGGGTTTGCCTGTCGTTCTTTCCTGGGGCTCGAACGCATAGAGTGGATGGGCCGGACACATGACACTAACACATTCTGTCCTTTCTACTCCAGTTTCTTTATCAGTTTAGAAACACGCGTGTGTGGTTTTCAGAGCCCAGCAATTTATCAGATGTGCCACAGATGTCTGAACCATCGTGGGGAACACAACTGAGTCTCGAAACGAGATACAAGGGTAAAAACGACCCCAGATCTCTCTCTGTCCTCTTTTCCTGTACTTTTAAGGTGCTTATTTATAGCTCCATTTCTAATGTGCCCCAGTTTAATCTAGGATCGCCAGGGGACCTGCCTTCCTTTACTTGAACTCCGCCAGCAGCTTACTTCTTTGATACCGCCTTGCCTTAGGGGAGGAGAGAAGAGCTCCTTCCTCTGCACTAGTTTCCTTCAAGGAGCCTCAGGATTGAGAGTGCTTTATCCCCCGTTCATCCCTCCACACAGGCTGAAAACCACTGCTGCGTGGAGCGTCCTGTCCTAAGCCAAGAGCGAACCAGGGCCAGCGTGTCTGTCTGTCCTGGCTTCCCTGGCAGGGTGGGTTGGAAACAGAGACTTGAGGCCTTCGGTATCCACGGCTGAAACAGAGAAGCTTAGTTGTCCAGACTGTCTGGGGCTTTTAGAAGGAACCAGCCTCAGACTTACCTACGTTTTCTGCGCTCCACAATGAGTCTGTGTGTTCTTGGGTTTTAGAATTAGAAAACAAACGCTGATTATTGTCACCTGCAGAGATCATCTAACGATCCAGAAGTGAAATGACAACCCTATGGATATCCGTTGCTTCCAACAGATGTCAACTTGACCGTCATATATTTTACCCGTTTCCTATACCGTGCTGTGGTTCTGGAAACATTGCTCAGTTTCTGGGCACGTGGCGGGGCCATCCTAACACAAACACAACTGTAAATAAATGGAACCAGCGTTCCTAGGGAGCTGCGGTTAAAGGGATCGTTGTGGGAGATTTCCATACCGGGAAAAGGCAGGGTTACTCTTCACCAGATGTAACAGTAGACAGAGGGGAGGAGACCCAGTGCAGTGAAAGGCCAGCCAGTTTGTCCCCTGGAAATAGGCCCATCGGTGCTCTGTTGGTCGCACGTGAGAGATGGACCTAGGACCCTCAGCATCGCTTCACAGACGGGTAGGTCTAGCTTTGAGAAGACAGGGGGTGTCCTTTGAAGGTGCTTCTCCTATTGAGACTGGGTGTGGTGGCATGTGGGTCGGTCGGAGGAATGTCCTTAGCGGTGGGTCATCGGTGGCAGATAAAAGGGCACGTATTTGTACAACACGTAACACAAAACCTGTAACTTCTTTATAAGGTTTTAAAGACAGATCCGAGACTCGTGAAGGAACCACCAACTTCTTGGTACCAGTTAAACCCCTTTGTAACAAAACTTCAAAGCTCATCAGGCTGAGTGTTTCAGCGACAGCTCAGGCCAGCTTGGTCCCGCCCGGGGCTGCTGTTAGGATGGGTAGCAAGATACTAGCAAATTCCTCACGACAAGCAGGACAGAGGTCAGCCCGAAGAACCGAGGCTAAAGCCAGGATTACGGTCCTAAGAGAGCTGTGGGTCCTACAGGTCAGGAGGATGGCAGGCGAGTGATAGGGACCCCGGGGGCAGGTCTGGACAGCACAGACCAGGGATAGAGTATCCAGCTGTGGGTCTACAGCCTACGTAACAAGTCTGGGCCAACCACAGCAAGGAGAAGCTTAACGCTTAGCTCTTCGGTGACTGGAGCCCTTACGTATCCCTCTGGTGGCTGAGCTTGTTCCCACGGTAGCAGCAAACAGCACCCCTGACAGACACGGGGAAAGGAGAGTGCTTCCCGCCGTCGGCCCTGGTCCTGGACTTCTCCCAGGTGGAAGGAGAAACAGCCTTTCCACGCGTGGATCTTTCCCTTGGAAGACCTGAAGGATTTAAAGATTATTTCCCTGACAGTAAAACCTAATGCGTATCACTTGACTGTGAAAAGCTGTTAATTTGCTTCTGAAACCAGCCATTTAACCTTTAGAAGAGTGAATTATAACCCTGCACATTGGACATTTTTCAAACTATGGATTTCTGGGCTCCTACTGACAGCAATTAAAGGAGAATCTCTGGGGAGCTGGAGGGGACTCAGGCATCTATTTTTCAAATTTTCAGTGATTTTGTTGTTCTTCAAGTTTTTAATTTAATTCCTGAATGATGAAAGTATCAGGACCTCTTCACTGTAAATAAAAAAGATATAAAACATTATTACTCTCTCACTCCCTTTCTATATGGGGGTGTAATGGCTACATCCACGATATAAATGAATATTTGTTTACCCACCACCTCTTTCAGTTTTATTAAAGGATAAGATATATACAGAAAAGTGCACAAATAGTAAATGGATAGCCAAGGACTTATTCCCAAATAAATATCATCTAGGTGGAGAAATAGAACATTACGGAGTTCCCTGGTGGTCCAGTGGTTAAGACTCAGCTCTTTCACTGCAGGGGCCCAGGTTCAATCCCTGGTCAGGGAACTAAGATCCCGCAAGCTGCATGGCATGGCCAAAAAAAAAAAAAATGGAACATTGCCACAAACCCATGTTACTTCTCCATAAAGATATAAAAAAAATTCCCGGGTTATTTTAATGGGCCACACCGTTGTCTTATTGTCTACCTTTCTGCTTTGTTTTGCTCATAGATTTATTTTTTATTTATTTAAAAAATTTTTTTTGCGGTGCGCGGGCCTCTCACTGTCGTGGCCTCTCCCGTTGTGGAGCACAGGCTCCAGACGCGCAGGCTCAGCGGCCATGGCTCACGGGCCCAGCCGCTCCGCGGCACGTGGGATCTTCCCGGACCGGGGCATGAACCCGCGTCCCCTGCATCGGCAGGCGGACTCTCAACCACTGCGCCACCGGGGAAGCCCCCAATTGTTTTCTGATTCTATCTGCCGAGCCCTGTTTATCCAGTGCACTTATAATATCAATATATTAGCTACACCCGTGATTCCATGAGCTGGTTCCTAATTCTACCAGAGACCTCCCCCTTCCGCAACGGTGACCCCCTGTCAGATGCCAGGGCTGGGAGAAGGGCCTCGGAGAAGTTCAATGAGGTGCCAGGGACACACATTTTGGGAGCGAGAGGAGGAGTCAACCAAGTTACTAAATCAGACAACTCTTAGCTACTTCCTCAGCATTTCGCCACCAAAAAAACCTTCTGTGGAAACACCTAGCAGAGTCTTCTAGCCAAAGACTTACTTTTACTTTTTAAAGGGTTCAGGTCAGTTATTCTTCTGAATAGTGAAAATAATAAGATAGTTTTACAAGCTGGCTTGGTTATAGTTTCCTTTCAAAAAGTTAATATTTACTATCTAGAAGATAATTCTGGGCTCATGGAAGTGTGCTTTAAGAGTATTGCTACCGTATGACCCAGCAATCCCATTCCTGGGCATATATCTGGAGGAAATCATGGTTTGAAAGGATCCATGCACCCCAATGTTCATTGCAGCACCATTTACAATAGCCAGGACGTGGAAGCAACCTAAGTGCCCATCGACAGAGGAACGGATAAAGAAGATGTGGTGCATATATACAATGGAATATTACTCAGCCATGAAAAAGAATGAAATAATGCCATCTGCAGCAACATGGATGGACCTAGAGATGATCACGCTAAGTGAAGTAAGTCAGAAAGACAAATATCATATGATATCACCTATATGTGGAGTCTAAAAAGAAAAATGATACAAATGAACTTATTTACAAAAGGGACTCACGGACTTAGAGAATGAACTTAGGGTTACCAGGGAGGAAGGTTGGGGGGAGGGATAGACTGGGGGTTGGGGATTCACAGATACACACGCTACAATATATAAAACAGACAACCAACAAGGCCCTGCTGCACAGCACAGGGCACTCTGCTCAATATTCTGTAATAACCTAAATGGGAAAAGAATCTGAAAAAGAATAGATACAGGTATATATATAACAATCACTTTGCTGTACACCTGAAACTAACACAACATTGTTCATCAACTATTCTCCAATATAAGATAAAATAAAATAAAGAGTATTGGAGAACAAAGGAAATCAATTTGATGCTTAACTTCTCATGCAGTTTAGCCGGAATCTGTGGGTGCTTCTGGGAAGAATGGTCTGAGTTTGAGCGCTACAGGAACAGTTCTAGTATAATCTTTGGTATTTGATCACTTGGAAGTTTATCCTTTCCTTCTATACATATGCCAATGCCTTGATCTTTTCCGCATTGTTAAATAGAGTCTTTTTACAATTACACACCATACTCTAATTCCCACTCCCTGCCCTCACCCCCTATAACAACCTTCTTTTCCTGTGGGGAAAACATTCCCTGTCCCCTGCCTGCCTGCGTGCCTTCTAGACTCTATTTGCTGTAGAAGCAAAAACAATGAGTCTAAGTGAGACCCGGAGGCCATCAACCCCTGCCTTTGTGCCCGGACATGCAAGCCACCTAAAACAATCACTAACCTGTTTTGAAAAGAAACCTCCAGTCGGGGAGAATCCACAACTTCTTTCTGTGAACTGTTGCACCGAGCAACGAGCAACGGCGCACTATAAATGTCTCTTCCCACAGATGTGTACTCTTATCTGCCTGTTCTCTTTTCTCCCTCATTTGCATTAACCCTTTCGTGCCTTTTTATGAACTTATTTCACTGCTGCTAAGCGAACACTCTCTAATGCTTTTTAGCACCCAAAAGACTGACACTTCTGAGTCTGTTTCCAAACAGGACACTAGAGGGCTCCCAGGAGTTAAAAATAAGTGGAAAAATACGGCATTTGCTTTTTTTTCCCCAGAATTTAAAATTAAAGTTTATTTTTTACAACATTAAAAAAAAAACCCTTACACATCTTAAAAGTGGGTTGTCAGCAGCCAGTTAACAAGTACCCGTTTTGCTTTGCAATCAGGAGTTTTCAAGGGAGCTTTGAAAGCAGAGCTGAAATATTTGAAATGGGGAACACTCTTGACCATGAAATATGTTCTACTTACATGCCTCAGCCTTTAATAGTTCTTTGCATTAGAGTCAGGGATTACATTCTTCCTGGAGCCAAGCACGGGGCCAGCTGTGTAAGTAAGGTTGCTTACCAGTTCTTCTTTTTAATAATGAGAAAAAGTAGAGCTAGAGGGCTTTTGGTTTTCTTCTTTCAGCTGACTTTGGTGAAAGGAAAAGGAATAAAAAGCAGTTAGATGTGTGTTTTGTGTTGTGTGTGTGTGTGTGTGTGTGTGACTGAATAAATGTAATTGCTTCCAAGATACATGGGCATGTATGGCTTTATATTATAATATCCCTTAAAGTAAGATAATGTAATATATTATGAAGAAAAGACTGTACCATAGATTAAGAGAATGTGTTTCTGAATTTGAATGTTAATACTTGGTGCTTCTGTCCAATTAGTTAATGCAGGACTTTTAAAAATAAATAGAAGATAGCTACAGATTTCTAAAACCTTTGGTTACTTTTCTTAAATTACTTCTGAATTTCAAAACGAAAAGCCTGGATTGGTCCAATTTTAATGCTTTTCCTTCAGGATCCAATTAAATGACTCTAGCTACAAGTTATATAGATTAGTCTTGGCTTTTGGTGGTTGGTTTTTACTAATTGAAGCTGAACATGAAATCTATACATCTATCTTGTTTCTATTTTTTTTAAACCTCACTTAAAAAATCATTTCGTGGTGATAGTGATGAAGGGACAAGGTTCGGTGTTTTTCTTTCCTCTTGTGGAGGAACTGACCGAGTTTGAGACGGTGACTCAGTTCGCACTGTTTCCATTCATTCCCAGGAACTAGCCAGCCTTCTCCTCGGGGAGGCTGTCAGGGTTTAGAAGGTTTGCTGTGGCCAGTGTCAGAAGCCTTCCCGGCTCCATCACCAGCCCTTAACTTCCTCCTCGACCCACTGGAGACCACTTGGACACCTGAGTGGAGGCGACACAGCTGCGTTCAGAAAACCATGCACCATGCCAGAAGGAGCCCACGGCAGACCGTAAGCTCTGTTCAGCATGTGGACGGGGCGCAGAAATGAGCCGTCCGGACAAGCCAGGGCAACTCATAAACTGGTTCCTTTCCTCCCTGTGCGTCCCGAGGGCGCGGAAACTCTGGAGCAGCCGGCGCCCCAGGACCCGGAGGAACCTCCTGCTGGGTACGGCCTGCGCCATCTACCTGGGCTTCCTGGTGAGCCAGGTGGGGCGCGCCTCTGCCCCGCACGGAGGGCGCGCGCGCAAGGGGCCGCACTGGAGCCGGGCCACCGCCGAGGCCCCCTTCCCTGAGATCCCCCTGGACGGCACGCTGGCCCCTCCCGAGTCCCAGGGAAACGGGACCGCGCTGCAGCCCAACGTCGTGTACATCACCTTGCGCTCCAGGCGCAGCAAGCCCGCCAGCATCCGGGGCACCGTGAAACCCAAGCGCAGGAAGAAGTATGCGCTGGCTTCTCAGGCCCCGGGACCCGGGGCTTTGGTCGGACCGTCCCTTCGGCCCCAGGAAGCTGCAAGGGCAGCTGATGCAGAAGTGCCCGGGCACGTCCGGGGAGGAAACCTGGCCAAGGCTGGGGAGCGACCCTGGGGCTGGATGCAGGGTCTGGGAGCGCCAGGCGGGGGCGCGGATGTGCAGCTGCCCCGGGCCGAGGGAAGCAACATCCGGATCTACAGCGAGAGCGCCCCGTCGTGGCTGAGCGGAGAAGACATCGGCCGGATGCGTCTGCTGGCCGACGGCGCGCTGGCGGGTCTCCAGCCGGCCGGGCCCAGGAGCAGAGCGCGCCTGCTGGTGCTGCAGGGCACCGGCCGGCCCGCGGGGCCCGCCTGCGGCCCCAGCCCCTGCGGGCTGCTCAAGCAGCCCCTGGACATGAGCGAGGTGTTCGCCTTCCACCTGGACAGGATCCTGGGACTCAACCGGACCCTGCCTTCCGTGAGCAGGAAATCCGAGTTCATCCAAGGTAACCGTTTCCCGGGCTTCTTGTTTGCAGCTGTTGGCGATTGGGCTTGATTTTCTCTTTTCCCTCAGCCTCCTTTTCGAAATGATTTGCGCCACCCGCGTTTCCCATTTGGGCCGCGGCGGCGCGTCTTTCCGTGCGCTCGGCGTCCTCGATTTTCGCAGCTCTGGGAGGACCCGAGGGTGCCCGGGCGATGCTGTGCGCTGCACACGCGGGAGAAGGCTTGCTGTGCAAGCTCGCCGCGCTTCCCGGGGGCTTATGACGTCCGATTAAAGCCAGTGGCGATCTGTGTGCTGAGGAGAGGGAGCCGGGGTCGGGACCAAGAACTTGCTGACAGTCAGGCATGTCACTAAATGCGCTTGTATGGAAGTAAGTAGAATCCTGTGCACTGGAAGTTTTTAAAAATAAAGGCCGAGAGGGTTATCTTTCTTCGGCAGATGGAATCTTGTTAAGAGGCCCAGAGCCAGACCGTGTCAGATGCGACCCCTTCATCTTTCACGATGGACGTAACTGCTTTCGTTTACAAGGAAAACGAGGCCCAAAGAGGTGATGTGTTCAGGGTACATACCAACCGGCCACGTGGTTTCTCCAAGTCCATGAGTGCGGTTTATTGAGCCTGAGTGCTGCCGTCAGGTGACAAGCGTTGTGGCAGGCCCTGGGGTGTGCAGCCTGCCGATTCCGCGGCAGGCGTCAGGGCTGGTGTGTGACAGCGCTCGTGCCCTAGAAAGGATTTTCTCTGAATCCTCAGGCTATTCCAGCGTTCCAGCACAAAGTAGGGTGCGTCCTTGGCTGTGTCTGAAAGCAGAGTGATCTCAGACGTTGCCACTCTGAATCCAGGCTGGTCCAAGAGGCTCGAAAGGGCCCCAAAGAGATTATAAGCTCAAAGGCTATTTCCTTACAAAACGTAGCGTTTCAGCCCAGTTCCCGTGGAGTCTGGAACGGATTAAAGCCTTGGGAGTAGCCAAAAGGCACACTGCATGTTCAATGGCTTCAGGGGTATAATTTAGTCTTAGAATGGGTACTTCTTGAAGTACCACGGGTTTATGTCGAAAGACTTGGCATTCCCTGCTCAGCCTGGCCCGTGGCTAAGTGCTGCGGGTCCACAGGTAAGGCTCCCGCCAGGGTGATGCTGATGTGAGAAAGCCTCCCAGACATTCTATCAAATGGTGGAACAAGCTCATCTCTAAAGGGGGCTCACTGTCTGCCAAGCGCCATGCTGACTGAGACACAGAGTCTCTACACATCTTGACTCCCGTGTCGCTCACAGCAGTACAAGGAGGTAGGCGCGGTGCTTATCTCCACTTGGGAGACGAGAGAGCTGAGGCTTATTTAGGCAAAGTAACTGGCCTCATGTTAAAGGTTAAGCTGGGTTTTGCGCCCAGGCCCAGCAAACTTCAGAACGTCAGCTCTTAGCCATTGGGCTTAGGTGACACTACCCCTTCTGTCCAGACAGGTGCAGCCTGGAGAGAGGGAGGGTGTGGGTGGGTATGGAGAAGCAGGCACACGCTGAGCCTGTCCTGGACCACGCAGGGCAGAGGGTCCCCCTGGAAGGCTTCCTTGCTGTTCACGCATGTCATAAGGCCCTGAGAAGAGGTGATGCATGCTTGAATGTATCCTGAGGCATGGTACTCTGATCTGTCCTTCCAGCTTCTCTGGGAGCTCCTGGATGGAAGTTGAGAGAGGAAAGCAGTGGTTAGGAGCCTGGGCTCTGGAGCTGGACCCCTGGGTTTGAATTTACCAACCGTGTGACCCACAAATGTCACAGTATCTCTCTGACCCTCCATGTTCTCAGCTCTAAGTGACAATAGTACCCGCCTCATGAGGTTGTTGCTAGTTACTACAAGGAACACACATAGACCTGGTGCTTGACACACAGTAAACCTTCAATAAATACTGCTATTTGTGCTACTACACGAAGCACACGAGGTTCCAAGTTCACTGAGTTACTCATATAGCCTCCAAGCCTCACCTATCATTTCTTTTTCTTAATTGAAGTCTAGTTGATTTACAATGCTGTGTTTGTTGTTTCAGGTGTCCAGCAAAGTGATTCAGTTGTGCATATATATATTCTTTTACAGATTCTTTTCCATTATGGTTTATTACAAGGTAGTGAATGTAGTTCCCTGTGCTACACAGCAGGTCCTTGTTGTTTATCTATTTTATATATAGTGGTGTGTATCTGTTAATCCCAAATTCCTAATTCCTCCCCTTCCCCTTTGGTAACCAAGTTTGTCCTCTATGTCTGTGAGTCTATTTCTGTTTTGTAAATAAGTTCATTTGTATTATTATTTTTTTAGATTCCACATATAAGTGATATCATATGATATTTGTCTTTCTCTGTCTGACTTACTTCATTTAATGTAATAATCTCTAGGTCCATCCATATTGCTGCAAATGGCATTATTTCATTCCTTTTCATGGCTGAGTAATATTCCGTTGTATACATGTACCACATCTTCTTTATCCACTCATCTGTCAGTGGACATCTAGGTGGCTTCCATGTCTTGGCTATTGTAAATAGTGCTGCAATGAACACTGGGGTGTGTGTCTTTTCAAATTAGAGTTTTCTCTGGATACATATCATTTCTTCGTGTGACAGGGCTAGGACTAAAACCTAGGTCTCCTGCTGGCTTAGTTAAACTTTTTGGTGTCAGGATACCTCCTGGGTATTTAATTCTGTTCTCCGAATATCCAGCATCTTTGGGAATGGAGAAGGCCGTTGCATTAAATTTGAAGGAGGCATTTATAATTCCAGTGTAGACTGGTGTTCCTCTCTCTTTGCAGAAGTAAGTGATGATGGAAAGAAACCAGCAAGGTTATATTGACATGACTCTCAATATGATGAGTTAAGTACCTAAGACTGTATCTCAAGTAATACCAGAACTTTCTTTATTCTTCCTTTGCTACTTTCTACTAGAATGTAGTTACTGAGAGTCATAAAGTGAGACCAGTTTCCTCAGGAGGCTAGGACATGGCTTGTGGTTATGAGCACTCTGCACAATATCATTCCACTCGTGGAGACGTTGTACTGATGTAAAGTTCATAAACAGATCAGTCCTGCTCACAGCCTCAGGTTCTCAGTATCTCTCTTCACTCACCTACCTCTAGTCTTTTCCTGGCTTGTGTCTTTCTTCCCTTGATTTCCACAGGTGTGTGGATCTTCCCTCTAGAGACCTCCTAGTCTTCTCTCTGTCCAAGCTTAGCTTTATTTGCACCTCCCTAGCTACCTAAGGGGGTGATAGATCCTATCTTGCTACCCAGCATTTGTTTCTGGCTCATTCTGTATCATTGCTTTATAATTACAATTGCTTATTTAATCATCTCTTCTTTCCCACTAGGCTCTAGAACTGTGAAGGCAGAGACATTTCCTGCCGTGCTCGTCATTGAATGTCCAGATCCCAGTGGAGAGTCTGGCACATAGTAGTTGCTCAGTAAATATTTCTGAAAGAATGCAAGAATGCATTTTTGGTCTGTTTCACTGACTCCAAACAGTAAATCTGTACTTGCTTCTGGCTTCAAAAACTCAGGACAAGTGCTACCATTTTAGTCCTAAATCCAGGCTGGGATTTCTCCTTGAGATTCTTATAAATGACTCATTGAAAAGGTAAAGAAAAATATCCTTGGCAGCCTCTGTATTATGCAAATGATAAGGTTTATAGAACTTATTCTTCTGAGGACCAGCATTATAATATATATGGTCTGTGGCTTCACACTGTAATGTAATGTGATACTGAGTTTTCTGTAGGAGGAAAAATAGAACTCAGCTTCGGTATGCATTTCTCTGGTGATCTGGCTTGGTCTGGCAGGAGAGCTTTTCATATCTGGGAGAGTGGATAGTCAGCCAGTCCTGTCAATAATCTGCCTTACGTGTTGTTTCTGTTCTCTGACTTTTGACGCATGTTTGTGAAAATAAATTCATGCTTAGTACCAAGGACATCGCTAGTCTCTTGTGAGTCGAATGTAGATGTTTGGCTTATCGCAGTTAATCTTTCAAAGAAACCCATGCAGGAGACACTTTCTTACCTTAATTTTGAGAAGAAAGAAAGATAAGAAGGCAGCTCAAGGGCATACAATGAGTTAATTGTCCAGAAAGAATTCAGGCCCTTGTCTTGTAACTTCCAAGACTTTCCTGTTTATCAATCTGCTTTCCTCACCAAATCCTTTTGGGGGGGGGCCTTAAGGTGTGTCTTCTTTCTCCATCACCGTGACCTATTTGTATACTTGGTTATCTAACACAACTAGACCTTGATGACTTGTGTACTGATGCACAGATACCGGCTATGGGAACCTCTTATTTCTCAAGGAGACAGCAACCGTAACCATAGCAAGAGTAATATTGAATGTTACCATATACTGGCACTGTTTTAGGTACCATGCACCTATTATCTCAATAAATCCTCCTAAACTTTTTATAAGGTGGGTACTCTAGGAGAGGCCTTTTGTGGATGTGGAAGTAGAGGCCCAGTGTAATTAAATACCTTTGCTGAAAGTCATGTAAATTACCTGGATGTAAAAAGGAGACATGATGCAGAGGGAGATTTAAAAGAGCATCAGAGGCTGTGACTGAATGATATGCCCGCCCCAGCCTCTCAGATGGAACTTTCTGTTCATCCAGTCCAAAGACAAAAGGTCCCAATGATAAAGCTCATCTTCAGGTATTTATTTATTTGTTTGTTTGTTTGTAAAACTGACACATGTGATCCTATCAGCCCAGAGTCACTAGCTTAAGTTCCTCTGGGACAGGTTCTTGGTTGTATAAGTTGAATTCTAGATGACTCTGCTTGAATCCAAAAATATATATGTGAAATTAGCAGGTTTACTGGCCCTGGACTGTATACTGGACCATTTTCTGACAGGTGTCACTCCAAAGATATCCCAGAAAATGAGAAGTTTGTACTTGGGGAAGGACAGGGTTGTAATTAGTTAGGGAGGGCCTGGAGGGTACCACCCTACAAAATCCAGCCATGACCACTAGACCAGAGGCTCATCCTGTGTGTATCTGTGTGGGAAATACAAAAGTGAATTGAAATATAGCATCAAAGGCCTTGTAAAGAAATCCATGTTTGCAATAATGATGTATTTTTCAGTTGTAAACTTATAAAGAATCTAGTATTATGCCTCACAGCGTGTCTAAACTGCATTTGTTGCCATTTGACTATTGCATTACTTAACAATTGCACACAGCAGATGGTATTGATACTTTATATACGGGGATCCTGAGGCTCGGTGAGGTGTGAAATTTGCTCAAGGACGCATCGCTAGTGAGCAGTCGAAGTGGAGTTTGTACCCAGTTCTGTCTGACACTATAGCGTCCTCACGTCGCTTCTCTTAACCTACATTACCTCTCAGATATAACTCGCTACAATCAGGGGATAGTGACAACAATACACAAATTTTCACCTGGTGATTTCTGATTTACTATTATGCTGATCTTTCTATTTAGCTTCTTTTTTCAACTCAGCCACTTAACATTGATAATATTTTCACTCAAAGGAAGTATGGCCATACCACCCTGAACACGGCTACAAGGGCTGTTGTTGTTTCAATACAAGCCAACGCTTCCCAGATTTTCTTGTTCTACCGTAAACAATTGTGTATATACGCAAATATGGCAGAAAGTATTAGTATGTCTTCTGCCTGACTGTCCTTGCAGAAATCATCAATCATGATAGAGGTCACCAGATACTATGTGATACTGATACAGTTAAATACTTTTTTTTTTTTTTTTTTTGTGGTACGCGGGCCTCTCAGTGTCGTGGCCTCTCCCGTTGCGGAGCACAGGCTCCGGACGCGCAGGCGCAGCGGCCACGGCTCACGGTCCCAGCCGCTCCGGGGCACGAACCCGCGTCCCCTGCATCGGCAGGCGGACTCTCAACCACTGCGCCACCAGGGAAGCCCCCATTTAAATACTTTTTTAAACAAAAGACTTAAAACTATGTGTCTAAGACAAGACAAAGCAGACTACGTCCACGTAGAGAGGAGAAGAGCCCCCGCCCCCCTGTGACCCTCCACTGAGCACGTTGGCCAAGCTCCCCAGCAATCTGCACAGACATGCAGATGAATCGCAGGGGCCACCATTTGGGTAGCGCTTAGGCATCGTACTGTGTTTCATGCCCAGCATATGGGAGGCGCATTATGTGTGCTTCATTTCTAGGATGCCGCTTTCCGGCCACAGAGCTGTCAGCCTGGACTAGGTAGCCTCGTTCCAGGAGCGCCGTGTGTCAGGGCTGCTTGGATGACACGCTGCAGGCACCTCCCCCACTTCCATTTTAAATTCAGCGTAGATGCCAACGTGCTCACTGTTCTCCGACCTGTACTGCCTCGTGTCATCACAGAGCAGGAGAAATGCAGTGGGTGCCTTCCTCTCTCCTCTCGAGTCCGCACGAGCAGTGCCGTGGGCTGCACGCGGGTGGTACGGCCGCCAGCGCAGGCCAGTGGCAGCTGCACAATTCATGTTGTCCCGGGCTCTCAGGCGAGGACAGAGGCGTTTTGCAGGGAGTTATGAGAATAACCCAGATGCCCTCACAACTTGGAGACACACTGGCTTCAGAATCCTAGAAGTCTTGGACATGGGTGCAAACTTTCTTAAAATATTGCCTCAGGTGTATAGGAATCATGTCTCGTTTCTGAAAATGTGGATGGAGAGCACATTGTGTCCTTATCAGAAAAGCCCTAAGGGTATATTATTCTTTAGCAATCAAGTTGAGCTGGTCGACTAAATACATTCATAAGTGAACGAAAGTTTGCTGAGCGCGGGCTCCAAGCAGTGCTGGCTCCACTGTCGTCTCGTTTGCTCACCACATACCTTCTTCGGCAAAGTGGGGGAGCCGGGCAACTTCTCTGCTGTGTCTCTGGACGGTGTCCCCAGACCTCACACGAGGCTGGGATAGAAGGGACAGTGGTTAGTTGTTGCCACGCTGCCCACAGCCTGGAAGATGCATGCAGTCTGTCCCCTTCTACAGCATCGTATTTATCTTTTCTTCTTTTAAGAAATAGTCGTTGAGCACCTGCTATGTGCCAGCCACATCAGTGGACAAAAGAGTCAAGAATCCCTGTCTCCCTTGCAGCTGGCACTGTTGGACCACGTGACAGCTCAGTGGCCTGGAGGGACTCTTATGGCCGCTGATTTCAGGATTCGCTCAGCACCAGCCTGAGCCCAAGGTCATGACCTTTCCACTGGGGCTGAATCTGTTGCCATCTCTGGGTGGGTTTAAGGACAACACAGGTGCCAAATGTAGTTAATGGTCAAATATTGACGTTTTGGTCGAATTTGGTTGTAACAGACAGCATTTAGTTTCTATTTGTGAGTCTAAACATTGGGAAGGAGCTGTAGAGTTTCTAATTCAAATAGCTTTGCAGTTCCGATTGTGGACCGGCATATCCGCTTGCTAGGGCTACTGCCCCCAAACACCGCAGATGGGTGGCTTAAACAGAAGACATTAATTTCTCACAGTCTGGAGGCTGGAAGTCCAAGGTCAAGGTGTCGGCCGGTTTGGTTCCTTCCCAGGCCTCTCTCCTTGGCTTGGCAATGGCCGCCTTCTCACTGTGTCCTCATAGGCTCCTTCCTCTGTGGTCCGTCCCCCTCCTGTCTCTCTGTGTGTCCACACTTCTTCTCATCAGGACACCAGTCAGATTGGATTAGGGCCACTGTAACAGCCTCATTTCAACTTAATTGCCTCTTCAAAGGCTCTTTCTCCGAACGCGGTCACATTCTGAGGTGCTGGGCGTGGGGCTTCAACGTATAAATTTGGGGGAATATAGTTCAGCTTCACAATGACTGTCAGTCTAGACGCCCTGAATTTGAATCCTGGCTCTACTGTGTCACCTGGGTGAATTCACTTAATCTCTTTCTACCTTATTTCTTCGAGTGTAACGGTATTGATAACAGTACTGACCTCATCGAGTTGTGAGAATGAAATGAGCCGATACCGATAAAAGATCTCTAACGGTGCCCCCCGCATAGGAACACGCAGTGATTGCTGTATGTTATTTTCATTCAGTTTCTAAGCTGAGTCAGCTCTTGGTGATCTATCGCCTTAGATTTCCTTGGTTTGTTTCTCTAGATTGATGTTCACGTGAACTAAATACACAGGCACCTCAAATTGTCACGTAAAGAAAGCGCCTGGAGTGGGTGGGGGAGGATCCCAGTCTCCCCGTTTGCGGAGGGCGAATCACTTTACGTTCAGCATCTCACCAAACCGCGCAACAGCCCCGCACATCACATGTTCTCGGACAGACTTCCTGTGGGGAAGGTGAGGCTCAGAGACTAGCATATGTCCGGGTCGTATGCGGTGGGCCTGGGATATGCATACGTGGGCGGGAGGGCCCGCCAGCCTCCCCTCGTCACTGTCTGCACCATCAGCACTATTCTCTCACATCACCGGGACCCTCGGTGCATGTGGCGGCGTAATCCCGCGTCCCCAGGGAAACCCACTGCCTCCGCGGCCTTTCGGTCTGATTCCCGAGTGCAGCCACGACGCCTTAACTGTCCCCCTTCTCATGACGGTAGTTTGGCGTCAGGAGGAGCGAGGCAGTGGGGGTCTCCACCCCCCCTCCCCGTGTTCATCATTCCCGGGTCTCAGAGGACTATGGAGACACGGCGGTGGATGGCAAAAGGAGGGCCTGCAGAGCCCCTGCCCCCACCTCTACCTCTCAAGTGCCTCAGTCCTTCTTAACCCACTTAGAGTGAGGACAGTGACATCACTGCTTACTAGGAGGTCACACCAACCAAACGTTTGTTCAGGGCCCATTGACCACTGCTTAGAACCTAAGGGCTGGAGGTGAAAACTGGGGGATTCTGAAAAATTCACTCATTCATTCCTCAACATTGTTGAATGCTTGCTTTCACCGGGACTTATGGCAGGAGCTAGAGAACCAAAGATGATTGGGAACCAGTCCCTGCTCTCACAAGGCTCCCAGCTTGAGGGCAAGAGACAGCTAACCAAACCTGTCCTACAAGAAGGGTAGGCTCTGAAAGAGAAATTAAGGACACACTCCCATGTACCATTGCAACAAAAAGAATAAAATACCTAGAATAAACGTACCTAAGGAGACAAAAGACCTATATGCAGAAAACTATAAGATACTGATGAAAGAAATTAAAGATGATACAAACAGATGGAGAGATATACCATGTTCTTGGATTGGAAGAATCAACCTTGTGAAAATGACTATACTACCCAAAGCAATTTACAAATTCAATGCAATCCCTATCAAGCTACCAATGGCATTTTTCACAGAACTAGAACAAAAAATTTCACAATTTGTATGGAAACACAGAAGACCCTGAATAGCCAAAGCGATCTTGAGAAAGAAAAATGGAGATGGAGGAATTAGGCTCCCTGACTTCAGACAATACTACAATACTACTACAATACTTCAGACAATACTACAATACTTCAGACAATACTACAGTCATAAAGATAGTATGGTACTGGCACAAAAACAGAAATATAGATCAATGGATCAGGATAGAAAGCCCAGAGATAAACCCACGCACATATGGTCACCTCATTTTTGATAAAGGAGGCAAGAATATACAATGGAGAAAAGACAGTCTCTTCAATAAGTGGTGCTGGGAAAACTGAACAGCTACATGTAAAAGAATGAAATTAGAACATTCCCTAACACCATACACGAAAATAAACTCAAAATGGATTAAAGACCTAAATGTAAGGCCAGGCAGTATAAAACTCTTAGAGGAAAACATAGGCAGAACACTCTATGACATACATCACAGCAAGATCCTTTTTGACCCACCTCCTAGAGAAATGGAAATAAAAACAAAAATAAACAAATGGGACCTAATGAAACTTAAAAGCTTTTGCACAGAAAAGGAAACCATAAATGAGACAAAAGTGCAACCCTCAGAATGGGAGAAAATATTTGCAAATGAAGCAACTAACAAAGAATTAATCTCCAAAATATACAAACAGCTCATGGAGCTCAGTATCCAAAAAACAAGCAACCCAAACCAAAAATGGGCAGAAGACCTAAATAGGCATTACTCCAAAGAAGACATACAGGTGGCCAAGAGTCACATGAAAAGATGCTTGACATCACTAATCATTTGAGAAATGCAAATCAAAACTACAATGAGGTATCACCTCACACTGGTCAGAATGCCCATCAAAAAAATCTACAAACAATAAATGCTGGAGAGGGTGTGGAGAAAAGGGAACTCTCCTGCACTGTTGGTGGGAATGGAAATTGATACAGCCACTATGGAGAACAGTATGGAGGTTCCTTAAAAAACTAAAAATAGAATTACCATATGACCCAGCAATCCCACTACAGTCAGGGTGGCTGGAGGACTGGGCTTGAGTCCTGTGGAGACCAGAGGTGCAGTCAAGAGTGGAATCAACACTCGTGACTTCTTTTTCCACCCCACGCACTCAGCTCCTCTTCAGACATCGCTCTTCTCCTTGTTAATGGCCAGAGCTGCTCATTTCACTCTGCTGGGGCCTGGCAGTTCTTCTTTGCTTGGCTTGGCACTGAGAGCTCAGCCTTTATTTTAGTCCTTCCTTCACTTTGTCCCTTTAAAACACTCTTCAACTGGCAGACACGCAACCTGATCGTCATTACACACGTGCTTGTCTGTTTCCACTAAACTCCCAGCTGTGGCCCAGGCCTTGCCTGGGACTGGGATCTTGCAGGGCCTCTGTTTCTGGTGTGCCTCACTCTGAATTCTTTCTATCCCAAACACAGGAACCAAATGCATCCAGATATTGGGGGACAATGGTAAACGTGTGCTTTGGGAATGAGTGAATTAACAATGTTTAACAGCCTGAGCATCTTATCCTCCACACTTCCTCCCCGGCAAGACTGTCACAGGATCCTATTTCACCCTCCCTCACATTGACTGACTTGTCCACATTCGCCATCCCTAAGCCAAGAGATCTTACCTGCTTTTTTCACTTTTAATCGCCGGAACCCTACTGTGAGAGGCACAGTAGAAAAATAGAGCAGATAATACTTAAGGGATCATTAATAACCAGACACCTGCTACCTTCTCAGTGGAGGTACCTCCATATCAACACTTGCTTTTAGATTAGAGATCTGCAACATTCACATTTTCCTTCAATGCTTTGGACAGTTGCAATGGAACATGACAGAATTTGTTTCCCACAACCAAGAGGAGCCTCAAGTTTTGGCTGATCTTTTTTTCCTTTAGAGGGTTTTGGAGTTATTTTTAATGAAGGGCTCTGAGCTGAACTGTCACTTTCCTTTTTGTCTTGTTCACAAGAAGCTTGGAACTTGGCCCATGTGATAAAATAGCCTTGTGATTTCAGAGCTCAGGATGTTTTTACTTGTTTTTGCCCAGTGATAGACGCAGACATTCACTGATAACTCCCCCTGTAGTTCAACAGAACTGGTCACTGGTTCAAGGTGAAGGGCACCTGATAAACCCGGGCAGAGGAGGTTGTGTATAGCATTCATTCTTTTTTTTTTTTTTTTTTTTTTTTTTTGTGGTACGCGGGCCTCTCACTGTTGTGGCCTCTCCCGTTGCGGAGCACAGGCTCCAGACGCGCAGGCGCAGCGGCCATGGCTCAAGGGCCTAGTCGCTCCGCGGCACGTGGGATCTTCCCGGACTGGGGCACGAACCCGTATCCCCTGCATCGGCAGGCGGATTCCTAACCACTGCGCCACCAGGGAAGCCCAATATAGCATTCATTCTTAGTGGCTTTTCACGTTCATCTTCTCACAAGAATGTCTTCTTTGTGCTTTTGAATAAAGAACAACTTGGGAGAACATCAAAATTCAGGGGAGATATTCAGATTTTGGAAAAAATAAGTTTTACTGGCAAGTCTCAGTTCTTTAAAAGACAGCTGTGTAACCGCTCATTCACGTGAACACCCACATCTCTTTCAAAACCCCGCTTCCTCCCCACTCTGACAGTTAGAATTTTCTCTCTTCACCGTTAAGATTTCTCTAGAGAGCCCAGTACTGCATCTTTCTGACAACCCCAAATGCGAAGAGATGAATGCTTCTCATCTCTGAAACACTTCAGGTAAGTTGCTTTAACCGGTTTCCTGCTCAAAGGATATTTTTCTGTCATCCCTTCAGATCTCTCAAGGTTCATTTAATTCTGTTATCAGCCGCATTTTATACAACGTGCAATGCACCTCACGGCAGTTGCTCGCAGCTCCGAGGTCTGGAACCAGCCCGGGCAACGTGCACAGATACTCCGCAAGACCCGCTGGCTGGAAGGGAGGCATCCAGCCTGGCTCAGCCTCAGAATTGCCTCTTGCCCTGCTTTCCGGAAGCCCCTTTCCCTGCCGTGGCTGGTGTCACGCACGGCAGGACACAATGTGTTTCTGTGGCAGTCAGAATAGTTGGCCGAGGGGAGATGCATGTGCAGGAAAACAGAGGATGTTAACTGAAAACCAATTATTCCTATCCGTTGAAAGCTCCACGTGGCAGTTTGAGAACCATTTAATAGAAAATGTATCATGCAAAAAATTTTAAGATTTAAAGGAGAGAAATGGTAGATGAAACACAATAAACCCATACACTAGATTAGGGATTCATTCGCTACAGTCTGTGGGTGAGACATAGCCCACAGCCTGTTTTGTGTGGTCCCTGAGCTACCAATGGTTTCCACGATTTTAAATGGTTGGAAAAAAAATTCCAAATAACAATAATACTACTATGACACTTGAAAATTTAAAAAAATGTAAGTTTCAGGGCATGTAATACAGTTTTATTGGAATGTAGTCACCACCATTTGTTTATATATTGTTTTGACTGCTTTCGTATCGCAATGGGGTTGAGTACTTGCTAGTTGACATTGTATGGCCCTCAAAGCCTGAAATACCGTCTGCCCTTGACCAAGTTTGCTGACCACTGGGCTACATTATTGTATCACAGTTAAAGTGACACTGTTTAAGAATATTTAATTGTAAGAGAAATGTTTTCAATGTAACATTTAGTGAAACAATTACGATAAACTATATACTAAAGGTGATTCCAAATAGTTTATTTCCCTTGTGTAATTTTTGCCTCTTTTCCCTGCTGGAAATGTAAACTCTATGAAAGCAAAAAATCCCACAAAACAACAAACAACTGAAAACCTGGCATGTATGTCTGTATGCTTTAGGCCTAGAATAGTGCTTGAGACATAGCAGATGTTCAATAAACAAATAAGGGCTAGAAGGCTGATGAATTATGTGATTGTATAATGCATGCATATAAAAATAGTCATAGCAAAACCTTTCCAGGATATGCATATATGTTAGGCACCAGACTGAGAACTTTATTTTTTTATTTTTTTATTTTTTTGCGGTATGCGGGCCTCTCACTGCTGTGGCCTCTCCCGCTGCGGAGCACAGGCTCCGGACGCGCAGGCCCAGCGGCCATGGCTCACGGGCTCAGCCGCTCCGCGGCACGTGGGATCCTCCCGGACCAGGGCACGAACCCGTGTCTCCTGCATCGGCAGGCGGACTCTCAACCACTGCGCCACCAGGGAAGCCCCAGACTGAGAACTTTAAATGCATGATCCTGTTTAACAGAGTTTGTTTTGGAAGGTACAGTATTGCCCACACTTTACAGAGGATGAAAGTGAGGTTTGAAAAGGTTATGTAACTTGTCCAATGTTACAAAGCTAAGAAGTAGTAGGATGAGAATTCAAAAGGTCTGCTGGGTTCTAGAGTCTGACCTCTAACCGTAAGCTCTACTCCTTAAATTTCTAAAAACAATTTACTTTTTCAGGTGTGAAAGAAAGGGATGGGAACATACCAGATGTAAATATACAAATGACAGAACCAGTTACTAGGGTAGGAGATTGTAGATGATTGCTTTTTTCTAGGCTAGACTTTTTTTTTATGTTTGTTTATTTGTTTTTTGTATTGAAGTAGAGTGGATTACAATATTTTATTAGTTTCAAGTACAACATAGAGATTCAATATTTCTGTAGTTTTATATTCCATTTAAAGTTATTAAAAATCACAGATATATTTTCCTGTACTGTATATCTTTGTTGTTTATTTGTTTTATACATAGTAGTTTGTGACTCTTAATCCTATCACCTGTATCTCACCCCTCCCCACTTCCCTCTCCACACTGGTAGCCACTAGTTTTTCTGTGAATCTGTTTCTGTTTTGTTATATGCTTTGGTTTGTTCTATTTTTTTCGATTCCACATATAAGTGATGTAGCATAGAATATTTGTCTTTCTCTGTCTGCCTTATTTCACTAAGTATCATACTCTCTAGGTCCATCCATGTTGTTGCAAATGGCAAAATATCCTTCTTTTTTATGGCTGAGTAATATTCCATTGTGTACATATACCATATCTTCTTTATCCATTCATCTGTTGATGAACAAATAGGTTGCTTCCATATCTTGGCTATTGTAAATAGTGCTGCAATGAACATTGGGGTGCATGTATCTTTTAGAATTAGTGTTTTTGTTTTCTTTGGAATATACCCAGAAGTGGAGTTGCTGGGTCATATAGTAGCTCTGTTTTTAGCTTTTTAAGGAAACTCCGTACTGTTCTCCATAGTGGCTGCACCGATTTACAATCCCACCAACTGTGGAGGAGGGTTCCCTTTTCTCTACATCCTCACCAACACTTGTTATTTGTAGTCTTTCTGATGTTGGCCATTCTCACAGGTATGAGTTGATATCTCACTGTGGTTTGATTTGCATTTCTCTGAAAATTAGCAAGGTTGAGCATCATTTCATGCCCTGTTGGCTGTGTGTAAGTCTTCTTTGGAAAAATGTCTATTCAGGTCTTCAGCCCATTTTTTAAGAGATCTTTGTTTTTTTTGATATTGAGTTGTATGAGCTATTTATATATGTTGGATATTTACCCCTTGTCAAACATATAATTGACAAGTATTTTCTCCCATGTAGTAGGTTGTCTTTCCATTTAGTTTATGGTTTCCTTTGCTGTGTAAAATATTTTAAGTTTAATTAGGTCCCATTTGTTTATTTTTGCTTTTATTTCTTTTGCCTTAGAAGGCAGATTTTAAAAATATCGCTACAATTTATGTCAAAGAGTGTTCTGCCTGTGTTCTCTTCTAGGGGTTTTATGGTTTCAGGTCTTACATTTAGGTCTTTAATGCATTTTGAGTTTATTTTTGTACATGATGTAAGGAAATGTCTAATCTTATTCTTTTACATGTAGCTGTCTAGTTTTCCCAGCACCAGTTATTGAAGAGACTGTCTTTTCTCCATTGTATTTTCTTGCCTCCTTTGCTGTAGATTAATTGACCAAAGGTGTGTGGGTTTATTTCTGGGCTCTCTATTCTGTTCCATTGATATATGTGTCTGTTTTTGTGCCAGTCCCATGCTGTTTTGATCACTGTAGCTTTGCAGTATTGTCTGAAGTCAGGGGGCGTGATTCCTCCAGATCCCTTCTTTTTTTCTCAGGATTGCTTTGGCAATTTGGGGTCTTTTGTAGTTTCACATAAATTTTAGGATTATTTGTTCTAGTTCGGTGAAAAGTGTCATGGGTATTTTGATAGAGATTGCTTTAAATCTGTAGATGACTTTGGGTAGTATGGCCATTTTAACAATATTAATTCTTCCAATCCAAGAGCATGGATTATCTTTCCATTTCTTTGTATAATTTCCAAATTCCTTCATCAATGTTTTATAGTTTTCAGCAAATAGGTCTTTTTACCTCCTTTGTTAAGTTTATTCCTAGATATTTTATTCTTTTTTATATGATTGTAAATGTGATTGCTTCCTTAATTTTTCTTTCTGAGAGTTCATTTTCAGTGTATAGAAAAGCAGCAGATATCTGTATATTAATCTTATATCCTACAAATTTACTGAATTCATTTATTAGTTCTAATAGTTTTTTTGGTGGAGACTTTAGTGTTTCCTATATATAGTATCATGTCATCTTTTAGCTATACATTTTAATGTTATTCCACATTTCCTAAAATGAGTAGATTTACTCTTAATTACTTGAAAAATATGAAACAAATGTTTCTAAAGGGAAGGAAAAGCAACACAGAAGTTAACTGTTTCAATTGTTTATGTGCATAATTTCCTCATTTCTCTGAGGGCCTTGTGTACTGAGGAAACTGGCGCTTTGTCTATCTTATGTATTGATTTGAGTCGTTGAATTTCAGTGTTTTTCAACTCCCTTTGAATACTTCCCAGCCCTGAGAATGCAAAGTGCTAGGTGTGTATCAGTTTGTTCCAAAGACACTGAGTGATAGAGCCTCTTGGTGTTGATATTTAGAAGTCTGAAGTGCCCATATCTTTGAAAGCTGTGTTGTGTTTCTTACATGTATTTGGTTACACTGGTTTATGTGTGTCTCTCACTATATGATGGCCTGTTTTTACCTAGAATTTATTATTATTATTTTTTAAATTGGCATCGTATTTGGAGCATATACATTTAACATTATATTTATCTAACACCTAAGAAGATAATTGGGTCCCAGCAGCCCCAAATCATTTAGTACAGTAAAAGGAAATAAAAAGGAGAGAGATAACAAGTTCTTTATATATGGTTCATGTTTCTTTGTCTATTTTTCTTTTAATTGTACGTCAGTGACTGTGGCCTATTTTCCACAATCTAAAGGACTTGCTACTGGCCCTGGCCTAAATTGCAAGGCTAAAAGGAGAAAGATTTTTCTTTTGAACAAAACTGGAATGTAGGTGATTAGAATGAGTAAGTGAATGTTATTAATATTATTAAGGTCATTGTAACACCACATTCAGGAGTGGTTAGAGGAGTGACTGTCCTTGCATTAAAGACCAGAGATTAGAGCTCTACATGAAGGCAAATAAGCAAGGTGGGAAAATAAAAGTCTTTAACAAAAAACAGTTATAGATTGAGAACCTCTCAGGTCATTTGAAAGAGCTTTAAAAATCCCTGTGATGTGTCTTGACATTCCGGCCATAGTTTCAGAGGATTCGAATGCCCAGGTCTGTTAAAAATGAGTTAAATGGGATTTTTCAGACCTTTGTGACTTAGTCATTTTTTTGTTTTTGTTTTTGTTTTTCCCAAGAGATCATTCTGATTTTTAAGTTACAAGCAAAGCTGCTCTTCATCATCTTTCATTGACTTTATTTGACAGACATGGGAGCTTGAGAGGGCTGCTTTGGTTTTAAGCTTACAGTGTCATTTAATGTACAGTTCCCCAATGAAATTTCTAAACTATCAAGAATGAGACAAAAACATTCGAGTGACAGATTGTTTTGAAAAACATTCTGTGCACAGGAAGTTGAAGAAATGACATTTGCTTAAATACACTTTGTGAGGTTTTATGTGAATAAATGACCCATTACCAGGAGTGCTGTTGTTTCTATCAGAAACAAAACAAGACAAAAAAAACCCTCTTGCTTCCTTTTTCTTTCTTTGGAGATTATAGTGACTGGTGTGAAACATATAATTTCACTTTTAAATTTGCAACTTCTAAAAATTCTTTGTCTTCCTGACATCATAATATGGCCTCAGAAAATCAGACAGTTGTTATTACAGATAGAGAGCCACTCCACTCAGATACTGAATAGATAATTATAAACGTCTGGATTCTTTCCTTTTTCATGGTGGCTGCTTTGAGATGTGGAATAAAACCACATTAACCAGAGGACGTTGTTATTGGTGGTTAGTGGCCTGTTCCTGCCACATCTATAAAGTGTCTTGTTTAAAAAAACCTTTTCTTTCCTTGTCTAACAGTAACTTTCCATCTTATAAGACTCCTATCAGGAAGCATCACTGAGGTATAAAAATAGTAAATATTCAGAAGGGAAAGTGATCATAAATGTCATCTAATCAAACTCTCACATGTGACAGATGAGAGTGTGAAGCTGGGAAAGACTGAATGACATCCAAGAGTAAACACTGAGTCAGTAACATTCTAAAAGTGTGTTTTTTTGCGTTTTTTGGATTCTATAGATGGCCGCCCATGTCCTTTCATTCTCTGGGACTCATCTTTATCTCCAACGAGTAACGAGACCCACTCTTCTGTTAAGCTCACCTGGGGAACTTATCAGCAGTTGCTGAAACAGAAGTGCTGGAAGAATGGCCGCGTACCCAAACCTGAATGGGGCTGTACTGAAATACATCACCACGAATGGTCCAAGATGGCTCTCTTTGATTTTTTGTTACAGGTAAGTTCAATCAAGTAAGTGCTTATCTGAGAATGACGCAGAGCTACAGAAGTCTGCCACGGAGGAATTTTCTGTACCTTGGGTTTTTATGAAGCCAGAGTTTAAGTTCCGTAAAGCTGTATTTGGCAAGCCTGGTACCACATCATGAGATGTTATATCCTGTTGGGAAATATTCAGAAATGTCCCTTGGCCTCATATTAATTTCGGAGTAAGTGATTCTTCAGTATTTTACTTATGGAATAGTCATACCAATCATTGATACAATTTACTGAGATAACCCATCAACAGCTCTTCAAGGTAGAGAGTCTTACCCCACTTAGGAGGTAAGTAAACCAAAGTTTTTTGAGGTTAAGTAACTCACCCAAGTTCTCACAACTACTAAAATCCGGGGCTTGGAATCCTGGGATCTGTTGACAGTAAAAGTGTCTTTTTTCTATTATTCCACACTGTTTCAATGGTCACTTGGCCACATGCCTTACGGCCATCATTTCCCCTGTTTTTTTTCCAGTAATTCTTTGCAAATATATCATTAAGATTAGACATTGGAGAATAGTAAATATTGGCTATCTACATAACTGAGTGACTTGATGTTTTATAGGTTTTTAAATAACTCTTACCTCCTTGTGATGAAGATCTCATGACTCTCCCTACCCCTCATTCCAATGACTGCCTTCCCCTTCTTCCACCTTAGAAAAACTGGTTTTCTGTTTTTGTATTGTTAATTAGTATATTTGTGGAAATGTACGACTGCCTGCCTACAAAAATGTAAGAAGAAAACCAGCTTAGTGCAGGGTAGGGTTTAGGAACTTCGAGAAGAAGAGATGATCTCTGGTGTCAGTGCCTCAGAGGCACCAGTGAGAACTGAGCCAAGAGCAGCCCACTTGGTTTGGCGAGGAATCACCAGATACCGATGAAAAGGGCAGCTGTGAGACTCAGGCGGGGCTCCGTATGTGTATAGCCTCATTATTCCATTTAATTAGCACACTGTCTCTCTGAGGTAAGTGCCCTCTCTCCACTGTACAGGTAGGGAAACTAAGGCATAAAGAAGTTCCTGTCGAGAACTGTGAAGAGTCTGAGGTCTTACCCTGCTTGCAAGTTAACAAGTTAGCTGGCCATAGAAGCTAGCAGAAGACAAAAGCCTCCCGGGTCGGCGACAAATGACTTCATCACTCACGTTCCTCTGCCCTCAGGTCCCACTGGGGCAACGTGGAGGTCGCCCCACTGAACGCTACACCCAGTGGGGTTTTGTACCTTCTGAGGAATGCTCCAGTCTCACAAGAGGCTGCTGACACAACCGCCCAACGTTTGCCCCAGCAGGAGACATTATCTTTATCATCTTGGTCAGGAAGCAAATCTGTCTTCCACCCCAGAGCGAGACACTCTTTGTATCTTCCAAGGCTGTTTGCTGTACTGACCTCCTTGAAGAGATAGTGCAGAAGAAAACTTGATATAAGATGTGCAGAAATGCCATGGAGAACGGTTTCTCAAGAGTTACCTCTCTTGTTTGGTGTTACTTAGTTAGTAAGTTCCCAAATAGAGATTTTAGCAAGTTTGGCTAACTGTATTTTTCATATTTTTCACTATTATTGCAAAACAACTACCAAGTTATTCTTAGTTTAATGGAAGGTATTGGTGTGATAACATGTGGTAGCAATGCAGGGGAGAAGGGAAGGAGATCGCTAGGGTGAAGTAGGTAAGGGTACTCACTCTGGGGAGAGGTCAGCATAGATGTTGAAGGTCCTGAGGACGATGGCTATGGTAGGGGGTGGGGGGTGGAGAGGAGATTCATGAACCTGGTGGTGGAGTCTACGAGAAGGGATAGACCTTGAGGTTTGCAGCTGATGAACAGAAGAGCTAACCTATAACGATTAGATGGCAAACCCTGTTAGAAGTTGTCTCTGGTGGCATTTGTTTTAATTTCGGAACCTTCAACTAAATCTCAACCTACCATCTGTCTTTATCATTCTCCTTTCTGTTAAGGGAAGCTCCAACTATCATTCAACCAACGAAGATATATTTGTGTGACATCTGCTGTGCATTAAACCGTAGAAAACCACCGCAGGGGCAGCGAAGTAGTGTGAGATGGTTATCCCCACCGCTGCACACACACCAAGTTTGGTTTTTAAAACATTACTTAGTTAGGAAGCTATACTGTATAAAACAAAAAGAGAGATCCATGTAAGGATGGCTGGCTGAAAATAATATAAGTTCTTACTGTTATGCAGTCAAGAGAAGAAGAAGCTTTTGCCATAAAATAGTGAAGGAGGAAGTTCGAGTGGGATCGTAGGCTGGGAATGCTAAAGAGGTTGGGGAAACCATGAGAAAGAACATGGGATGGGCAATGTTCCTACGATACTTAGTGTATCCTAAATACAGGCGCACCTCAGAGAGATTTGGGGTGGGGTGTCAGACCACTACGACAAAGCCAATATCACAATAAAGTGAATCACACACATTTTTAGGTCTCCCAGTGCAAATAAAAGTTATGTTTATAGTATATTATAATCTCTTAAGGGTGCAATAGAGGGAGGAGTCTTTCTCATCCCCCATAATTCATGAGGATGAGACCTTTGCAAGACTTTAACCTGCAACCGTCCAAGGTAAGACACCAAGATTGGAGTTCCCAGTTTGGGCTCTGGTTAAAGCACTGAATCTAAAAGTCAGAAGTTAGTCTGACTGTTAAGAGTTCATTTGGTCACTATTTACAAAAGTAGATCAAACTATATATACAGGGGTGGCATCTGTGAGAATGGATTTACATTTTTGACTCATCCGGCATTTATTTGTCCCAAAGTCACAGACAAAGGCTAATTTTCTCTAGATGTTGTAGTGTTTCACAAGTCTACCAGTAATGTGCGAGAACGTCTGCTTCCCTCTCTCTTACCAACTTTGGGAAGTGGAAAACTAATAAATGTTTTTGCTGATTTTATGGAGGATAATGACATCTTGTATATATTTCCAGGTCCTTCATCACAAGTGAGGTTGAGGATAACATATTTTCATACATTGATTATTTGTGTTTTGTTCCTGTGAATTGCTTGTTCAAATCATATGTTTTTATTGCATTCCATAACTTTTTTCTTATTGATTTATAAAAACATTTTTATGTGATGAAAGTTAGTCATTATCCAACCCTAAATGTCTCAAATAATTTTTCTTACTTTGTTGTTTTTCTTTTGACTTTTTAAAAAAATTATTTAATTTTGGCTGCATTGGGTCTTCATTGCTGCGCACGGGCTTTCTCTCTAGTTGTGGCGAGCAGGGGCTACTCTACGTTGCAGCGCGTGGGATTCTCATTGCAGTGGCTTCTCTTGTTGCAGAGCACGGGCTCTAGGTGCATGGGCTTCAGTAGTTGTGGCATGCGGGCTCAGTAGTTGTGGCTCGTGGGCTCTAGAGTGCAGGCTCAGTAGTTGTGGCACATGGGCTTAGTTGCTCCGCGGCATGTGGGATCTTCCTGGACCAGGGCTCGAACCTGTGTCCCCTGCATTGGCAGGCGGACTCTTATCTACTGCGCCACCAGAAAAGTCCTCTTCTGACTTTTATAATAGATTTTACTCCAGAGAAATTTTACATTTTTTGTAAGATCTTATTTTATTTATTTATTTTTTGCTTTTTATATTTAGCATCATACAATATTTATAGAGAGATGTTTATTGAAAATGTTTACTGAGCAAATAAATGAATAAATGAACAAGCTTAGGCCATTTTTCATGAGTACCATAATAAATAGTTATTTTTTATACAATAATGCTTCTCATCAATTACACTGAAATTTTTATTTTTTTATTTTTTTTGGTGGTACGCGGGCCTCTCACTGCTGTGGCCTCTCCCATTGCGGAGCACAGGCTCCAGACGCGCAGGCTCAGTGGCCATGGCTCACGGGCCCAGCCGGTCTGCGGCATGTGGGATCTTCCCGGACCGGGGCATGAACCCGTGTTTCCTGCATCCGCAGGCGGACTCTCAACCACTGCGCCACCAGGGAAGCCCTGAAATTTTTATTTTAAAGTCAAATATATGCCTTAGTTAAATGGTGTTTGGGAATATGTTGGATTATATTGGGTGGATTTTGTGAGCAGTCTTAGAAAAGTTATGCCTGAAGCAAACTGAAATCACTTGCTCTGATGCTACAGCAAGGGCAAGGGAATACAGAACACAATTATTAATTTTCTGTACACAACATTCTTTCTGTTTCACCCAGTTAACAAATCTACATTCCCAAAGGCTATGGCATTTTACTGGGTCTGTTAAATATGATGGAGGCACAAGTAACCTTTTATTCTTGAAGCGTGGGTATCTGAACTGAGTGGATAAAAATTCTCCCCCATTAGGATGACAAAGGGTAGTATTCTAGAGAACATTTGAGTTTCCAAGATTTGGTCAAATTCCTTTCAAAAGATGAAATAAAATAACAGAAGAAGATTTAGGAGGTATAAAACGTGCTTTTTGACCTCAGATATAGTCTGTATAACAGTTAGAAACTGAGATTCTGGAACCAGGCTGCTAGTTTGAATTCCAACTAACAATAACTAAATTTTGAATATTGAGAAGCTACTTAATCTCTCTTTGCCTGATTTCCTCATCTGAAAATAGGAATAATAATAATATTGTTTTCATAGAGGGCTGTTGAGAGGATTCAGTACTTTTATACACATAAAGGATTTAGGATAAATCCTGTTACACAGGAGGTGTTCAGTGAGCATTTCATATTAATTAAGAAATTGATCATCCAGAAATAATAGTAGAGATAAATATCAATATAAGAATGAAGTAAAATATTTTATCATTATTTTTACTTATTAAATTGTAAGTTATTCCCAAACCATTTCATTTTTTCTACTCTCATGTAATATTTTCATACTTACAATTAGATTTTAGCCTATTAAGTTTTAATTATTTTTGACTAGTCTGTCTTCTTTAATAAACTGAATTTCTCAAGGGCAAGTCCCTGCCTTATTCAACTTTGTAACCTTTCAGTTAGCAGCAGTGTGTCTGAATATGTCACAGTTACTCAGGGCATTGGGTTTTTTTTTGGTCAAAGAAAACTTACCTAGTTATATCAAAATATTAAATCCAAAGTGTCAAATTAACCAAATGCAAAGTGGATGGCTAGTGGGAAGCAGCCGCATAGCACAGGGAGATCAGCTCTGTGCTTTGTGACCACCTAGAGGGGTGGGATAGGGAGGGTGGGAGGGAGACGCAAGAGGGAGGGGATATGGGGATATATGTATACGTATAGCTGGTTCACTTTGTTATAAAGCAGAAACGAATACACCACTGTAAAGCAATTATACTCCAATAAAGATGTGGGGGAAAAAAGTGTTAAAAGTGAAAGAAATAAAAGCGTACTTGCAGTAAAGAAGTAAAATTTTGTTAAAGGCAGATAATGAGATGTTTAGAAAATGAAAAATCAAATGAATGGAAAATATTTAATATTTTTACTATTTAATAAATATCCTCCCTGTATTTATATTTTTTGTTTATTTGATGGGAAATTAAAGGGTATTTCCATAGAGAGGGACCAACAGAGAGGTGACTTGGGAGTTGTTTGTTTCCACCATCGACAAAATAAGTTACACATATTTCTTTCCACTTGGATTTGACAGATGCTCTTTTATTTTTTTAATTTTTAAATTTTTATCTTTTTAAATTTAATTTTAAAAAATTAATTTATTTTATTTATTTATTTTTGCCTGCGTTGGGTCTTCGTTGCTGTGCGCGGGCTTTCTCTGGTTGCGGCGAGCGGGGGCTACTCTTCCTTGCAGTGAGCAGGTCCCTCATTTCAGTGGCTTCTTTTGTGCCTGAGTGCGGACTCTAGGCACGTGGGCTTCAATGGTTGAGGCACACGGGCTCAGTAGTTGTGGAGCACGGGCTCTAGAGCGCAGGCTCAGTAGTTGTGGCTCACAGGCTCAGTAGCTGTGGCTCACAGGCTCTGGAGTGCAGGCTCAGTAGTTGTGGCGCATGGGCTTAGTTGCTCCGCGGCATGTGGGATCTTCCCGGACCAGAGCTCGAGCCTGTGTCCCCTGCACTGGCAGGCGGATTCTTAACCACTGTGCCACTAGGAAGTCCCTAATTTAATTTTTATTTTATATTGGAGTCCAGTTTATTTACAGTGTTGTGTTAGTTTCAGCTGTACAGAGCTAAGGGATTCACACACACACACACACACACACACACACACACACACACACACACACACACACACATATATATATTCATTCTTTTTCAGATTCTTTCCATTATGGGTTATTAGAGAATACTGAGCAGAGTTCCCTGTGCTATACAGTAGGTCCTTGTTGATCATCTATTTTATATATAGTAGTGTGTATATGTTAATCCCAAATGAGCTCTTTTCTGTTCTCGACACTTGGCAGGTATAGTGCTGGTGATAAAAAAGATGGCTGAGACCGTCTCCCTGCCAGCAAGAGTCATACCATCCAATAGAGGAGAGAGATAATCACAGCAGAATTTATCAGGTCTAATAATTGAGTTTAACATCCTATAGAAACAAGTAAGATATGCTCTCAGTGCTTGTGGAACTTGAGGGGAAAGAGTGTCGACCGAGAATGTGACATTTAATATAGAAATTGAAGAACTTGCAGGAATCAGGTGAGCACAAGAGTCAGAAATTGAGTTCCAGAGGGAAGGATTCTAACAAAGGGCCGCAAGTGAGGAAAAGTTCGCTGACTGCGAGAAGTGATCCTCTGGAAACTTCCTGTTCCATTAGGGTGGCTTCTCCCAGATGTCTGTGGTCATAAATTCAGTAAGTGGCAACAGCATACGTTGGTAAGCCTGGCCACCTGGAGTTGTGTCTCCTAACGTTCACCTGCCTCATGATTTAGTTCCTCAGTATAACAAGTTCGATTAACAGGTGTTAATCTCTTACCTGTTCTGCCCACCCCGCTCTCGATTCTGTGGGTCATTTTTTCCTCTTAATGGTGTAATGACAGCAAAGTAAAAATTCCGACCAACTATCTTCTAAACAAGAGGAAACATCACTTTTCATTAAAAAGAAATTGTTTCTTTAGGAACGTTCTATATGCCTGGGAAAGAAAGATCGTAACGGTGTTCTCCATGGTACATGACGACTGTCTTCCAAGCATCCCCTCCCTGTATCCCTGTGATTCTGTGATCAAGGGCCTTGCTTCCAACTTTTAGAGGTCAGTGAGGGAAAACACTCGCAGGCAGGTAAGTGCTGTGACAGCAGAAGGTACAGCAACCCAGGGTCTCGGACACTGGCAGTTCCATTACATAATTTGAGTCAGTTTTGTTGTTTTGCATAATCAGCACCCTGCCAATCTAAATGGCTCCTAGCCCTGTATTTGTTGGTAAGTCCAAACAAGCAAAGAGGATAGTTTCTCATTCATTTGCTGGGAAATAATGAGGGAGGATGCAATCGGGTACTGTCTTAGCTTCAAGTAGCAAAGAAAGTCTGGGATTAGCTTTGGCAACCTCGGTTGGCTGAATTGCCTGGGATCTAGGGAGGAAAAATTGCCAAGGATGAGAGGATTTAGAGAACGTTACATTCCTGCTTTTTATTGTTTGTTGAAAAATCGCAGTGGTTCACTTGACTATAGAGTTACTTACAACGTTAAGGACATGGAGAACATGTCAGTCTAGGCTTTAGAAATGACGGACTTCTAACTTGGCAGACATGCATGTGCTAAGCACTGAAATATGTTCTGGTTAACTATAAAATTTTCAAGGTGTAAAACTAAGTTTGCCCTTTCGATATTGAAAAGTCTGACTTCAACATGGTTTCTACTATACATATCTGTGTTCACACTGTCATGGGGAGAAGTTATTTTTGGTATTAATGATGCTACAATACAGTGATTATTGAAGCGGCCTCAGAAGACTTTCCAAATTATTGTGTGACACTATAGTTTCATTATTCTGAGTACTGCTTGAAACAGGTGAGCAAATTGGCTAGAAAACTTCGTATGTATTGGCCCCGACAGTGTCTTTATTGCTTTTTATATGTGTAGAAATAGAGAAGTGAGGTAACAGAATCATACAGATTTGCTTCTGATGATATCAAAAAATATAGAGATTTTTGCAGGAAAATGACGTCAATGAAATGGTTAAACCATGCCAAGAAAGGATTTTTATTAAAGAAGGATTTGGGCTATCTTAATATTAATTCCAGGGAGATTTGACTTACATTTTTTATTTAATTATTTTATTATACAACTTTAATTTGTGGCACTTTAGTTTTAAATAAGTCATCCCAGTTGGGGAGAGAGCACAAAGGACATCATTTTTATATATGTGTAGTTAAACAGTAATTTACTTTTAACAAATAAAAGTAAGAACTTTTATTTATTTATTATTGTTATTTTTTTTGCTGTACCTGGGCCTCTCGCTGCCGTGGCCTCTCCCGTTGCGGAGCACAGGCTCCGGACGCGCAGGCTCAGCGGCCACGGCTCACGGGCCCAGCCGCTCCGCGGCACGTGGGATCCTCCCGGACCGGGGCTCGAACCCGCGTCCCCCGCATCGGCAGGCGGACTCTCAACCACTGCACCACCAGGGAAGTCCTGTGTGTGTGCGTGTGTGTGTGTGTGTTAATTACATTCTGTAAATGCAGTTGACTACATGCATTTTCCTGTGACTTGTCATTGCCACCTTTTAACAATTGCTCCTCCTTTTAACAATTAGAGAGAGGCACGGTCCAGCCAGGCTGTAGCTTTAAGATGCTGGAAATGGGTTGTGGGAGGTGGAGATTAGAGGGGCTTCTATTCTAGAGAATATAGGTCTGCAAGGCAGCAGCCAAGAAGTTTTCCCAGGATTGGAACTGGAGTCTTTTTTTTTTTTTTTTTTTTTTTCTTTTTTGGTGGTACGCGGGCCTCTCACTGCTGTGGCCTCTCCCTTTGCGGAGCACAGGCTCCGGACGTGCAGGCTCAGCGGCCATGGTTCACGGGCCCAGCCGCTCCACGGCATGTGGGATCTTCCCGGACCGGGCTCGAACCCGTGTCCCCTGCATCCGCAGGCGGATTCTCAACCACTGCGCCACCAGGGAAGCCCGGAACTGGAGTCTTAATGGGACAAATACCACATTAGTGCTCTTGGACTCTAACATTTTATGGAAGGCTTTGTGTGGCTTCATAGGTGTTGTGTTTAAATAATTTGCTTCACAACCATTTGTTCTATTTTTCCTATGAGCACATGTTAGTACTTTTCATTTTACTTTATAAGCAAAACTAGGCATTCTAAGCATACAGGATTCTGCTTTTACAGGGTTCAGTTAAATTCAACAGACTTGGACTGAGGGATTTCTGTGTCCTAGCTAGAGAATTCCAAAGCAGTCTGTGGGCCTCCGGCATCATTTCAGATTTCGTGTCCTGGCTCTTGAATCTGACGCAGTGTCACATCTCCAGGCCTGGGAAGTATTGTTCTCTCATTTCTCATGTGATTCTTTCCCCGAAACGGTGGCCCCTTGGTTGATTCACACACCCAGTTCCATCTAGGAAGCTGGTAAAGCCTCCTGCAGAAATTGACCCGCGAGATCATCCTTCCCACTAAGAAGTTAGGCCGTCTCAGAACCTCGTGGAGATTAGGAAACCAGCACTGTTTCAAAAGGCAAATGGTGTCACTTTTTATGGCCCTTACATGGAATGTACTTCTGCTGCTAAAAACTCTCTACAAGAACATGACAGGATGGAGAAAGTCAATACAAGGGCCTGACCTTTCTCAGTCTGTGTTTTGGGCCGCGACCTCTTTTCTCTGGTGGAGACCTTTTAGAGACCACATTCTCTCACTCCACAGAATTTAAGCTATTTATTTGATTTTTCAAGGATGCAGCTTTAAAGATAAAGAGCTGCCACACCAACCCGAGTCCGTGACAGAGGTGCTAGCAACCTGGCCTCTGCGCCAGGAAGGTATTTCTCTGGGTCCTGGCCCTCTTCCTGTTAAGGGCTCTCTGCGTCTCAAATCCACCTACTGTCTAGCATTTATTCTCAGAGCTTTCTGGCATGGATTATGCTAAAGCCTCGTTTGTGTAAAGTGTGGGCTGGCTGACGTAGGTCTTTGCTCTTGTATCCGTCGGAATCAAAGGAGAAATGTCTGGTCAAATACATTATATTCATCAACCTCATATTGCCAAGTGACAACCAACCGAGCATTTCTGGGTCAATTCTAATGTCATTGTTAATCAAAGCACACAGTCTACTTTCCTTAATTACAGGTAATGTTTGCTTATTTCAACCCTTGCCACGGAATTTGTAGGCTGTGCTGAAATTGATTAGAGCATGGTCAGTACACATCATTCCTAAATCTTGTTGTATCCAGAGCTGGGCTGGAGAGATCGGGGATTAGAGGAAGCCTGTGCGATTCCATAAATAATCTTTTGAGACTCAAAGATTGTTTAATGCACTGTTTGAGCTCGCTTTGGGGATTGGCTTCGCCACTGATCCTCTGCCATGGAAACACAGACAGTTTGAAACCATCCTTGACTTCTGTTTTCCAGGAAAGCAGGAAGTCTAAGCGTTGAATCTAGATAAATCTGCCAGCAGGTAAATAAGGAAACCGTGGAAAAAGCAACCCAACGGTATTGCCATAGCAACAATGAGAGGACAAGCAACTATTTATCTGGCTCAATATATATATATATTTTTGTATGTAATTATTTTTAAAAGATTCATGGTTTGTTTTGCCCAAGGAAGTAGACTCAGAGAGATTTAAGGGAGCGCTGGGCCATAAGGATTCTTTTAGGGACAGGCTCTGCTCAACCATAGTCAAAACGTTTATGGACACAGATAACTAAGACGTAAATGGGACTTTTCCCATTTGTTACTGATTGTGGTCACGTTGAATGGGACTGTTTGTGGTGATGGCTCTTCTGTGGCCCCTTCAGGGAGGTCTGTGAGGTCACAAAACTCAGAGTTTTTGCTTTTTTTTTTTAACAATATTTGCAATCATGGGTGAATCTGTTGGTGCCTTGGGATGAATCGAAGCTGGCACCAGACTCTACCAACAGTTGTTCTCCTTTCGTGGCCAATGGACTCATGTGAAAAGACACATGGAATGAAAGAAAGTCCTTGATGAAGCAATAAAAACTGTTCATGTTCTTAAGTCTCCATCTGTAAGTGTACATCTTTTTAATATTTTGGGTGAGCGAGTGGAAAGTGTGTATAAAGCACTTCTGTTGCTTCCCACGGTGCGGTGGTCGTCTTGAGGAAAACCGCTTATGCAATTGTTTGAATCAGGAGCTCAACTCATTGCTGCTTTCTCCTTTAACACCATTTTAACTTGTCAGAACAATTCCATTTCTCTTATTATATTTTTAGAGATATAGCAATTTCTTGTAAAAATATGTTATGTTAACATGGAATGGGTGTATCAGTGTTATTTTTAAATGAGTTAATATGTAACTATTCAATCTTTTTCAGTTTTAATGTCTATATGATACATAACCCACATAAAGGGGGATTTTGGGGGGCTTCAATACTTTTAAGAGTGCCAAAAGGTTCTGAAATTACAAAGTTTGAGTAATTTTTCCGAAGTAAACTCACTTTTGCCTGTATAGTCTCTGGTAACTTCAGCGTTATGACGTTTCTGTAATTCTAAGATTCTTTGATTTTAACACTCTGAGCTTTTTACAAGATACTGGATCAGGAAAACATGGAGGTCTGGCCTGATTAGAGGTCTTTTAGTAGTTAGCTATCTGCATTAGACAGATTTCAGCAGGAACTGGCGTTCATTCCTTCCTAAACAGACATTTATTGAGTATTTGCAGTGTGCAGTCATGGTGCTGGTCGATGTGGAGGATACGCAGTGAATCGTACTTAGAGGCATTCGACTGGAGTCTCTGTGAAAGCAGGGCTCTTGTCTTCTCCATGTCGGGAGGCAGTGTGAAAAAGGTGGAAGTTGGTAGAAATCCTCCTTGGGCAGGTTGCTTAGCCTCTCTGAGCCTTTTCTTGATTTGTAATGTGATACCTAACCTTTTGGTTTATTTTGATAATTAGTAACTGTATGATACAAAATGCTTTTGCAGTATCCTGGGATTTCATATCTCAGCTACATAAACGGCTTTACTTTATCGCTATTTGCCAACCCAGGGAGCATAGAAACAAATACATTTTCAAACAGGAAATTCTATACATATGTGTAAAAATAATCGTTTTTTAAAAGTCTAATTTAGTAAAGCAGACTTTGTTTATTTATTTTCTCTTTTCTTTCCCTTCTAGTTTTATTGAGGTATAATTGACATATATAATGCGTATACTTAAAGTGTACAATGGGGTGATTTGATTTACATATATGTTGTGAAATCTTTACTACAGTCAAGCTAACTAACACCTCCATCACCTCACAAAGTTACCTTGTGTGTGTGTGTGTGTGTGTGTGTGTGTGTGGTGAGAATGTGTAAGATCTACTCTGTTAGCAAATTTCAAGTGTACAATACAGTATTCTTAAATCTAGTCTGATCCTCGGAACTTATTCATCTTCTAACTGAAAGTTTGTTCTCTTTGACCAGAATCTTCCATGTTCCCGACTCCCCAGCCCCTGGCAATCTCCATCCTACTCTCAAGCAGCATTTATTTTTAAAGAACCAGAAAATAATCAGTCTATCTTTCCTATAAAGAGAGCTGATTTCCATAAAAAATAAGTTTCAATAATTTGGGGGTATGTTCCATTAGGTTGTGTTAATCATTGTTAAAGAAGAACTATTCCGTGGTGCTTGTTAAAGATGGTAAATTAGCCTTTGTTCAGGACCATGGCAATAGTGGGATTTTACAGTGGGGAGAGAGATGGGGGCTGAACCCGGAATACAGCAGTGCAGGTGGGAACTTATAGCCGGGGGGAGGGCAGAGTAGGGGTCACGGGGTGAAAAATGGCTAAGAGCAAACGTCCGGGGGAAGCGGAGTTCCAGGTAAAGTGGCCTAACCAGACGCTTGCTAAAGACATGTGCTCAGACATCGCCTTTGGGATGGTGGCAGCTGAGGACCCAGGTGAGGTATTGAGCGTGATCAGGTAGCTGGAAGGGTGAGGGCTTCTGCTTAAACTGACTTTGCAGGGTTCTTGCTAAAACTTGATTTTATAAGGAAGTGCGTGAAAAGCCTAGGAGAAAGTTCCGGAGCCTGACTTTGGTCAAGCAAAGAATCTTTGTCACCATAATCAGAATTGTGTTTTAGTGTAGTCATTTAGTTTATCTTTACTCATTTTTTGTCACTATCCTTATAATAAAATACTACATAATAGGGGAAAATAAAACAGGTAGAAATTCCATAACAATGCTAAAAATGAACACACATCAAGTCAAGCGAGGGAGAAGCTTTGAATGAACTGTTCCCTGAGATGTAAATGTACATCATTTAAAAATTATTGGCAACCCTGTTTAATGTTAAATTATTAAAAGTGCCGTTTCATTTCATTGAAAGAAAGTATTTTTAAGAAAGTGTACCTATCTTGTTATTTTATTGCTGTTTTAAATATTTGCTTCCTATAAATCCATGCTATAAATCAGAATTTCATAAAATATTTACTGTTTTTCTTAGCCCAAGGGCTCTTTGTAAATCTTTACAGGAAGGCGGGTGTGCCTTTGACAGGCTATTTTCATGCAGCTCTACTTGTGCAAATTACAGAACGTGAATTTTCTTTCTCTAAAAATAGATTGTCACTTGCCTGGTGACAAGTGACTCTTTCCAGAGTCTTTCTGTGGCAGACTGATGTTTGACTTCTGGTATTTATTCAGAGGTACATGAATTCAAATATTGCATCTGTAGAAATAGATCCAGATGTATTGTAGTGTTAAAAATAGTTTTACTTATATATAAAAAAAAAAACACTGTTAGTCTTTACTTATGATTCAGTAATGGGACAGAAACTGAAGAGTCTGCATAGAATTGGTATACACTGATAGTGATTTTTAAGTGTGGAATTCTGGGGTATAGGCAGTGCAGAGCCACGACTGCTGTTTACAGAGGCCAGGGCACAGGGGAACCGATGCCCGTAGTTAGATATATGTACCGCTAACGATTTTTACTTTTCTCATCGCTCACCAGCTACTCCGCTGGTCACATTTGCATGCATACTCATTTAACAGGCTAGCTGCTGCCATGGTAGCACGGAAGAAAAATGAAACCTATTATTTTATGAGGTGAGAGCTCCCCAGCTATACAGGCGCAGACTGGCGAGAAGGCTGCTTTTGCTTTTGCTTTGTTGAGCTCTCAAGGTAGGGGCCTAGGTCTGTGATCACAAGTACCACGGCGGCCGGGTGCTTGTCTGAGGTCGCCCTTGTCTGTGATCTAGTAGAGATCCACACACCCACTAGACCGCAGGGATCCCAATCGGGCTCCACCGATAACATGGCAACAGTGCACTGATTGACATCAAGACGAATCCAAGTGCGAGGATTTTCCAACGCGAGTTATGAGCTGACAAGTAAGTATGTCCGTATGCTTTGTCTTCTAGGGTGTGTTTCCTAGGGCGGGGCTGACAATTCTTACTGTTTTTTTGCCTTTTTGAGATAAAGTAAGTACTGAAAGTTTTCTCTCCGTGCATTTTCTAAAAACAAATGAGGTGTCAAGTGAGATCACTGGAATTCAAAGGAATCTTCCAGAAAACCGCAAATTACAATGCTATTGTTATTTCTGTCACATGTGCCTGTTGTTTTTCAAATGCCTCTCGCATGCAGGGTGCTCCATGGACTCCGCGTGGGCTGTGGGACTTCGTGGTCCACATTTAGTGAAACGGAACCACGTAAAGACGCAACCAGGAGCAAATGAGGGCCACACGCAGCCCTGTTCCTTGCTCCCCGCCCAGCTTTCCCACTCCATTCACTGGATGCTGTTCTAAAAAGACCCACGTCTTACTCTGCCAGGATCATTTTGTTTATTTGAGTCTTCCCAAAGAAGACAGTGTTTTGGAGGAGCTTTGTAAATAGCCAAATGCAAAGTGGAGGCTGACTATCGCGAGAATTCTGTCAACAGCACACACGCATCAAGTGCCTGCTCTGTACCAAGCGTTGCATGAGTTACCACGGGAAATTGTTCAATTCCACTCATTACATGTTTTATTGTGTGATTTAAACTTTCTTTATAAAACGCAGTTTTCTTTGTAAAGGGGCAGTTTTAATGTTTTAGATTTTATTTATATTTTTACTTTTTCTTTATTTTTAAATTTTTATTTATTTATTTATTTTTTGCGGTACGCGGGCCTCTCACCGCTGTGGCCTCTCCCATTGCGGAGCACAGGCTCCAGACGCGCAGGCTCAGCGGCCACGGCTCACGGGCCCAGCCGCTCCGCGGCACGTGGGATCTTCCCGGACCGGGTCTCGAACCCGCGTGCCCTGCATCGGCAGGCGGACTCTCAACCACTGAGCCACCACGGAAGCCCTTATTTATTTTTTAATTGAAGTATAGTTGATTTGCAGTGACTCAGGTGTACAGCAAAGTGATTCAGTTTTTTGTTTTTTGTTTATTTTTTAACATCTTCATTGGAGTATAATTGCTTTACAATGGTGTGTTAGTTTCTGCTGTATAACAAAGTGAATCAGTTATACATATACATATGTCCCCATATCTCTTCCCTCTTGCGTCTCCCTCCCACCCTCCCTATCCCACCCCTCTAGGTGGTCACAAAGCACCCAGCTGATCTCCCTGTGCTATGCGGCTGCTTCCCACTAGCTATCCACCCTATGTCTGGTAGTGTATGTATGTCCAGGCCACTCTCTCACTTTGTCCCAGCTTGCCCTTCCCCCTCCCCATGTCCTCAAGTCCATGCTCTAGTAGGTCTGTGTCTTTATTCCTTTCTTACCCCTAGGTTCTTCCGTTTTTTATATATATATATATATATATATATATATATATATATATATATATATATATATATATATATGTTCTTTTTCAGATTCTTTTCCCATTTAGGTGATTGCAAAATATTGAGTATAGTTCCTGGTGCTCTACAGCAGGTCCTTGTTGTTTATCTATTTTATACATAATAGAGTGTATATTTTAATCCCAAATTCCCGACGTATCCCTCCTCCCCAAAAGGTGCAGTTTTAAAACAAATAACTTGAAAAGAGATGGTGAGAAGCTTGATATAATGACATGATATGTGGGGGGGAAACTTGATCCTCTTTCATTTTGGCTACAAAATCAAGGTGTGTTGAGTTGGATATGTGCATTTAGAACTTAAATTCTAACGGTAGATCTACCAGCCAGTTCTTAAATGGTGCTGGGAACCCTAAGCTCTTTCTTCATTTTTGCTTTTCTAGTAGCGGGAAAGGACCAAGACATACAGCAACATTTCCGTTGTTTCTACGACAAGGACACGAGTATCGTATATGCTATTGCTAAATAATAAGCACTTTAGCGTTCAGGCTTAACTTTTAGTACTTCTGTAAATGTTATACTTTTCTACTTTTAAGCTAAAAGAAAGCGTGAAAAGTTAGAAGTGGGACAGACCGACTTAGGGCATCTTTTTACTATCTTCTAACGTTTCGAACAGTGCACTTTTAAAGTGTTTTGTCTGATCTCATTTTGAATCACTCAACAGTCTGTGATGATTTCATCACTTCCCTGTAAGACTGTTGCGCCCTTCAAGTCTCACAGACCTTGTTATTGAAAGTGGGTGTGTGCGTTCAGCTTAGCTTCTCTTCCAAAAATGTTTATTGTTCCTTTTATTCAGATCTATGTATGTACCTTGTGGGTATGTTAACACATGTTGAGTGTGTGTGGTGTGTGTGTGTGTGTGTGTGTGCGTGTGTACACCTACAGATAGAGAATCACATTGCAAGGCTTTAAATACTCTGAGTTTTACGTCGTTTTTCTTATCATCCGACTACAGTAAGTTATGTCTTTGTATTAATAACCTTGTCTAGCAAGGGCTTAAGCAGCTCTTAAATCTTGTTCCTAGCTCTTCCCAGAATTTTGTGCTTCTGGTTTGTTAAGTCAATATCATTGGATAAAAACATATGACGGTGATGGGAAAAGGGTAAAGGATTCTTTGAGAATTATTAGCTAATGAATATTAAAAAGAGACCTCGGAAAGTGACTGGAAATATATTTTTATAGACAAGCCCTCAAAAATAGCCAGCCCACTCTCAAAAATCCTCTCGAGTCCAATAAGCAAATTTTAAAACCCCACCCCCAAAAGGGGAGACATCGGGTGAGAAGCAGCCTCCAGAAGAGTTAATTTTACATTCTCCCTGACCCCCCGATGGTACCTTAAAAACTGGTGAGCACATACAATCTCTCTATATCATTTGGTTTCTCTTATATTCAAAGGCAGTCAGGGTGCTACATAAAATAAATCAAATCGAGAAGAAAAGGCTCAATACGTTTTCCTAATAGTTTCCAAGTTATGCTTTTTTCATTTAACCTGCAGTCATGTGGTTGGGCATTCTTGCCCGCCTTTGGGAAACTCTGAACCAGCCCTGGGAACTCACCATGCCCTGGAGTCAGCCGATGTGACGTTTTTGGGTAAACCGCTGGTTAGGTTCATGAGCCAGTTCTGCCAGAGCCCTCCCTGATCTGTAGACCGTTTCTCGACCAGCACTGTGCCCTCCGAACTGTCCAAGTGCTTGTGGTTCCTGGGTCACCCCATCCCATGTAGCTGCTTTTATATAAACCTCATAGAAAATTGGCTTATGCTAACTTCTCTTATAATTCCTGCTTCCCAAAGTATGCTATTTGATACCGAGTCTACTTACCTGCAGAAAACAGAGAGGAGGGTCCTTTGTCCAGTTCTCACAGTTTGCTGTGGTGGTGAGACAAGATTAAACCACTTCCTTTTCCTCAGGAAGTAGTGCTGCTGGAAGGGTGCTGGCCATGGGTGACACTTGCCTTGGTGCCCGGCCCACTGCTAGCGGGTAGAAGATGTTACATAAACATCTGTTGCATGAATGAATGAAGAGTTGTTTCAAAGTAGGCTCAATTTTGGTACTACTCTTTCTGCATCCCTTCCTTAGCAAGTGGCCACAGCCCCACAGGATCTGCAAAAACCCAGGAAGAAGAGAAAGGATGAGAGTTTAGTGACAAAAGAATAAAAATGACACTCTGTGTTGAGCCCATCTTTTGAATGTTGAGCATATGTACAATCTTCGACTAGCCTTAAACTATTCAACGCGACGTATTGGGGGAAAATCGTGGCATTTTGAAGATAAACACAACTGTGTCTGAATCTCAAATTTGCTACTTACTAATATTTAAGTAGCAGAGCAGATTATTTAACCTCTCTGAGGCTCAGTTTTCCTTCACTGAAATGGAGCAATTACCTTTTGCCTTGGAAGCTTGTTCTGAGGTAAATCACCTCATATAAGTGTGTGCGTTGTGTCTCAACAATAGTAATGACAGTTTTCTCCTTTTTTTTGGAGTATCTTCTAGATGCCTGGGTCAGGGCTGGTGTGTATCCAGACACTTTGATTAATCTTCCCACTAAATGCGCAAGGTGAATGGTTTCATTCCCATTATGCAGATAATTAAACTGAGAGTCAGTAATGTAAAGGGATCTATACAAGGTCGCGGAGCCGAAAAGTGTGAGAGAAGAGACTTGAGTTTAAATGTATCTAACTCCTGAGCCTAGGCTTTTCTTTACCCTGATTAATAAATATGATTTCTTCCCTTGCCCCAAAGAAATGGAAGTACCCCAAGTCTCCCTTCCCTAGTTAATGTGTTTGCCCTCTTCTAGAGGGTAGTAGCCCTATTACCCACAATAAACGCCAAGAGACCCAACTGTTCTGCTCATTCTGCAGAATGAGAAAAGTCTAACTGTGGCCTCCGTACGTAGACTGTTCTTGGCTATCATTACTGGATCGCACATCTTTCCAATAGATTTCTTCTCTGTTATTTCAGGTTAGACACTGCAATACTGAAATCCAGAGAGGTTAGGGGATGCAGTAAACTTTTAGAGCCTCTGAGATAACTCAGGTTTTCTGGATGTGTCAAAGTACAATCGTTTCTATCTTCTGTCCCAAGCAGCATCAGAGCAGAGATTCTTCTGGCCACGCATGGATGTATGATGTCAGTGGGAACTCTGAATATTAAGGGTGGAGATGCTTAGCTTGGATGGTCTGCCTTTGGAGCTGTTAGCGGATCTGGCAATGCTTAGACCCATCGCTGAGTCAGAAGGATATGAACCTTGGACTTTAAGTGTTGCCTTGAATTAAATGAGCCTGGCCCCAATTAGATTCTGGCAAGTCAGCTATTTAGAAAGTGCTCATTCTTTGGAAATCTTCTGACTTTCCCAAGTTTTGTTTTTACTCGGCGTCTTGGATTTGCCTTTGTTTTCCCTTTTCAGATTTATAATCGCTTGGATACCAATTGCTGTGGGTTCCGACCTCGAAAGGAAGATGCCTGTGTACGGAGTGGACAGAGGCTGAAGTGCGACGACCAGGATGCCGTGGCTCTAGCCCACATTGTCCAGCGAAAGCAGGACCCAAGGCACTTGGTCTTTATAGACAACAAGGGTTTCTTTGACAGAAGCGAAGATAACTTGAACTTCAAACTGTTAGAAGGCATCAAAGAGTAAGTTTCTTGATGTAGTAACATCTGCAGGACATTACATTCCTCTTGAATATGTAGTAAGGTCTGGAGAAGACTCACATCCTGTGTCTGATCAATTTAGCCCTTAAAGAGAATCTGGGAATGGAAGCCCAGAGAAGGGAACCAAACCCAAGGGGAACAGAACAAGGGTGCCGCCAGGTTTTGCGTCACTGACCTGTGCAACCTACAAAGGTCGTGCTGCGTTTCACCTCCATCGTGTTGCTTGACCCTCACTGTGAAAATCTATGTGGGTGAGGTAGGAGTCACGTGGAGGTCTGTGGAATAGGAAGCAGCCCAGCAGGGGTGAGCAGGTGACGGGCTCCATTACCAGGGCACAGGACCCGGGAAATAACAGAGGAGCTGATATTGACAAGGCAGGATGTCCAAAGGCAGAATAAACTCAGTGACTTGGATCAGCTCATGGGAAGTCAGAGCCCGTCGGCTGAGTAGGACACAGTAGCCAAGGACAATGGCTGTTGAATTCAAGTAGGAGGGTTTCTGAGCATTTGAAAATCCTTCCATAGACATAGATTATGGGGAAAAGTATCTTGAGCTTACACTCAAGAAGTATTTGGAAATATAGGAAACTAAGACACGCCATAGTGGCAGGAACGTCATTGCAGAATCTGAGCTATTTGCCCCCAACCGTGGAGGTTGAGGCTACATTTCAGTGCTCCCCCCAATAAGCACACTTCATAGTCTTTGTACCTTAGTGAGAAATCAGGGTCACTAAGAAACTGGGGTGTGTGTCTGAACTTGAAGATAGAAGGGTGCTTTAGTGAAACAGTCAGCCAGCCTTTTGTGAAACTGAGTGACTGCTGGGGACACATGAGCGAACCTAAAATTGAGGGTAGAAGCCAGGTCTTCCAAGTCCAAGTCCAGTAATTTTTCTGCAGTGACTCTTGGTGTTTCTGCGGTTCCTGTTTCTCTTGTTAATAAAACTCTGAAGCATATTTCAACAATTCTTCCTAGCTCCATGAATTGGTAATGTGGATTTTATTGTCTTTTGACGCTAGAGACAATGAGAGTTTCAGGAGCCCCGCTTTCATGAGTTTTTGTTGTGTCTTTCCCTGTTAATACTTATTCTTCACATCTCTTTGTGGATTGAAGGTAGAATGTATGGATTCTTTTAGATTCTCTCTGCTAAGTGTCTAAGCTCAGGAAATTTTATGTGTAGGAAAATTTACAAACCAGAGGCATCACTTACTGAGTTGGTATTATGGGGTCTTCTTTTAAAGCCCTGCATTTCCTCTTAGAATTAAGTGTACGCCTGGAGAATCCATCTATCCTATACATTCATAAAAATATGAATAACGTTTTATTTATGCTTTCAAAGAGGATTTAACCTTAAATGCATTACGAGGAGTAATGAGTTTAAAGTTAAATCTTCTTTGACTGTGTAATTTACCCATTCAACAGCAAAAAAGAAGACTTTGCTAGCCGAGATTTATGCATAGAATATTTCTATTAATCATTGTAGTGCAAAGCCAGGTAACTTTTTTGATTTTCCTTTATGAAAAGAATTAGTCGCTAAAGAGAGCCACAGTTTTAGCAGTTTCATCTCATACATTCTACCACAGCTAAATTAGTTCAAGGGCCATAGAATTTATAAATCATGGATTATTAGTACTTCATAGAGCAGACATTCTTACTTAATTAGTACTGTGGTCACTAAATTATATAGGACATGTCTTCAGGGAGCTCAGAGCATCTGATTAGCACCCTTTAAGCACATCCAGCTCTGTGGCCTTTGGTCTCTCTACAGCATCGGAAATGCTGGAGCATGTGGATTGCTGTATTCAAGCTCCCTCAGTGCTCTCCCCAGCGCGCTCCACTGACCCTGGGAGAAGGTGCTTAGAGGCCTGAAACTCCTGGCAGACTGTACTCTTGAAACAAGTAGATGTTCTGTTTTAGTTTTTAAGGAACAACTAAGTTTACTATTACACCCCAATATTTGTGCCGTGCTTTCATCAGCATTTTAATGAAAGCTTGGAGAGAGGCCAAATTGGAGATTTAGCAAAACATTGCAGGTAATTTTGAACCAGAAATGTTCAGATACTGTATATGCTAGACCCCTGGCTTTATTCTTCCTAAATGAAGAGCAGAAATCGCAGTGTACTCTCTTTCGGTAATTCAGCAAGGCTCCTTCGAAATTGACCTCAGGTTTTCCAGAGAGATGCTTCATTGTGGAATGCCCTGTGTCTCAAACTTGAGCTTTGCTAAATTTATTTGAAAACAATTTAGTATTCCGGTTTAATAGAATGTTCCCAGATTTTTAGAAATCCTGAAGTATTATCTGAACCAAAGGCAGTTCTTTACTTAATGGGGCATTTTGGAGTGATTTCTTTCTTTTTACTACATACATTTTGGATTATTTCTCATTAAATTCAGTCATGCATCTTCTCCTCTAGAGAGTACTTTACTGAAATTGTCAGCATTTTTCTTCTCATATTTCCTTGCATAAAACCCCATGTTGACACTTACAAGGTTACGATTCTACTTGACTGATTAAAGTGGTCTCTATGGGTGCAATGGAGCTTAAGATTGAGGAAAGTATTTTTCCAGGTTATCGGAATCCATTCTAATTCCATGCCTCTCTTTGCCCACATATTATAACCTTAAGTTAGACATTGGTATTTATATCAAGTTCTCAATGGTATAGAAAATGCAGTTCCCTTGAAAGCTGTTCTTCTAGTATGTAATTATTAAGAGATGTGTCAGCTTGACAGTGACAAAAGATGTTTTGATTCTCAAGGTATTATCTGATAGTGTGATTTCTGCCAGATTAATGAAAGGCAGAGCCATTGGGTGAGGCATAATATTTCCAAGCAATTACGAAGAATGAAATATCGTTTTCTCTTTTTAGGTTTCCTGAATCTGCAGTTTCTGTTTTGAAGAGCCAGCACTTACGGCAGAAACTCCTTCAGTCTCTGTTTCTTGATAAAGTTTACTGGGAGAGTCAGGGAGGTAGACAAGGAATTGAGAAGCTTATCGATGTAGTTGAACAGAGAGCCCAAATCCTGCTCACCTACATCAATGCACATGGGGCCCAAGTGTTACCGATGAATGAGTAGCAAAAGGTCTTGTGGCTAGAGTTCTACGTATATTTATGCATTTTTGTTTTGGAGTCAAGTACACAAACCTCAGGTCCTTTTAGGGATGAGGCAGTAGTGATGAATACACAAAATAAATGAATTTAGTCAAGTATATATGCTGAGCCTGAGAGCTATAAGCAGACTCTAAAAGCTTTTACCTTATACTGCTAAAAAAGTTTACATTTTCCTTTGACACCATGACTTGGGAGTCGCCACACCTGAGCACAGAAGGGTTGCCATTATTTTCCCAGCTAGCCGTGTTAAAATATCTGTCATGTCGGTTAACAGAACAGTGTGAATCAGAGGTGGTGACTCCTTTAATAACTTGCTGCTCTAATGGGAAGGGTTCTGGGCGACCTTCTGTTGCTAATTGTCTCAACACCACCCACAGGCAACTCTATGTTGGCAAATGGAGGCGTATGATCTGCAGAAACATCAGAGCCCACAGTGATTCTTAGGAGAAATGGTAGTTTATTTGTAAAAGCCCCAGTGTATATTCTATTGTACCTATAAATGATCAGCCAGCTCTGTGATCCTTGGCTCAAGAATCACATTTTCCATTCCTTTTTAGAAAGGTATTTGTTGCCATTATAGAAACCATCCATATCCGAAGATTTATACGTTAGGTAGTTTTGCTCTTTCTGTTTTGCTCCAACTTACGTCTAGTGGCTTAGACATTCAACAGTTATGAGGTATTTACACATGTGCAACTATACTTATAGAGTATCTTTCTGTTAAGTGGATGCTCTTTTTACACTTTCTGTCATCTTTACCAAGGATATACTATAATTTCTGTATATTTCATTAATAACAGCGGGTTTCTTCTAATTTGTTCTGTGTAATTATATTTAAACTGAATTAATTGATATCGTCCAGATATTGACCATAGGACCGGATACTGAATGTGTTTAAATATATTGTTTGGCTTATTCTAATATGAAAAATAGGAACAACATCAAGTAAAGCCCGACGCTGATCAGTTCTCCTCAATGAAAGCACATGACTAGAACTGAAACAGCCAAAATTATTTAGGCTCAAATAATTCTCTCCGAACTCTACCAACTTTTTAATGAGGTAGAAGGACGTGAACACATAATATTCCTGTGTTGAGTCTTCATGTCCTTGAAGGTGTCCACATAATGGTGTTTGATAGATGGTCATCTCGAGATTTCAAATCCTGAACAAATCATTATTACCCTCCCCCATCCCTTATTAAGAAGCTACTCTACTGACTTCTTCTTTCCGTTTAAAAATACAATTTAAGAATGTTTATAATGCATTCTATCCTCTGTTTTCTCAGTTCTGCATGTTATTCCTCAAGTGCACCCCATTTTCTGTGTTCTGATCGAGGGTCACTCAATATCACTGTCGATTAGAACTACTGAAGACATTTTGATAAAGGCTAACGTATTGATAGATTACAATTTACAGCAATGAATGGGGCAGAATGTCACAATAGCATGCTGAACACAAGAGAAGACAGACCAAGGGAGAAGGAATCATTCAATCATCTAATTATAAGTTTTCTAGGGTCGCATTCAAGCCCTCTTCTCAGCCCCTTCCCTTGCTGGCTGACCCTTGGAGAGCTGGTCTTCAGACGATCTTCTCTTCAGTGTCCCCTCTGTAGCCCTGAGCGCCTCCCCTGGTCCTACACATTCAGTGTACGCTTGGACCCTCATGAGTCTCCACTTCTACCTGCTGTATTTGGGCTTTTAAAGATCGCTTTATGTCTCAATAATCAGCACATGAATGAAAAATTGGCCTAACAGAAGTCTGGAGATCCAGATTCTACTTTAAAATAACTCTTTGTCAAGTTGCCTTATACCTTGTCTTATCCATGTGGCATATTTGCATTTTAAAATGCTTTTTATGGACTATACCATCTTATCCAAATTTGTGAAATGGACGCTGGGAATTCCATGTTCCTCAGAAGCGGCTTTCATGTTGCATCTCAAGCGACATCGTTTCAGGACAGCTTGCTCCTCCAACTAGTGGGGCGGATTGTAAGGTCCAGGAACACATGTTCATTTTCGTCACCTTTGCTTTTCAACAGTGTATTCTGTTTTGGAATCGGTGAATAATTCACGCCGTATTATTTTTGAATAATGGATGACTGAAGGCCAGGCTTTGCGTTCTAATACGTAATACTCTGCTCTTACTGAAACTAAGCGAATGCTCTGTGCCTTTCAGGTATACTCATTATGCTGTGGTTTGGTTCACATAGCACATTATGGGGTTTATTTGTAACTTGACAGATTTAAAATAGAGCAATTTACCTGGGCAGACATACAAAAGCTTATTCTTACGTGATTATTTTTTAAGCTGATATTATGAAAATAAATATCTAAAAAATGTATAATAAAAATAGTAGAAATTAAAGATGTGTGCTTTTTATTCTGTAGGTGTTTTTGTTGTTGTTGTTGTTTTGTTTTGCTTTGGTTTTTGTGTTTTTGTAGATGGGTTGCTTTTCAGAAGTGAAGTCTAGGAGAATGTTTGCTGCCTTCATCCATGATAAAAGAAACAGTTGAATAGTCAAAAATTATACTGGATTGTGTCTGTGTATGCATGTATTTGATATCATTAACAGTGATTTCATGCCTTCTCTTGGTGTACATTTAGCATTGTTTTAGGTGGTATGCAAATTAGTTAACAGGTATCATAAACTAGAAGAAAACACTAATACGGGGTTTTCTTTGCTTTGGGTGAGTCTTACCATTATATTTAAAGTTTTCTTTATAGTGTTCATATTTATTAAGCTTATTAGGCACGTGGGGAGCTTATTGAAATATAAAATGTTTTAAACTTATGCTCAAAATACTTATAATCCCTGAACTTGTGTAATAGCCTGTTTATACCGTTGTACTTTTAAATACACATTAAATTACAGCTAATTACGAAAATAACCTAGTTGTAGATTCCTCTACACACTGTCTTATGAAATTCTAATGTTTATCTTAGCACAGAACAAATAATGCACATTTAGGGCACTAGTCTGAAAATATGATACGGGAAAGTCGTACATGGGTCAGATAAAGAGGATGAAGACCTTTCTCTAAAAACTAAATAGTGTCACCAAGAATGAAGAACTTTCATGAATGAAAGATGATTCGACTTGTCAGAGAAGTTTCCGGACACTTGGAAATAGCCAGAAGTGTTCTTTCAGTGCAAGGCTGGTCTTAATTTTTTATTGAATGGACTATTTAACAGTGCTCTAAAGCAGAGGTTAACTTGTCAAGTTTTATCCCAGGGAGATGCAAATAATTTCTGTCTGGTGGAAGAGACAACCCTAGTGGTTTTACAGTTTATCATCCTGTTGGACATTAACCAGTTTTTATATCTAGTCCAACAATCTTATCCTAACATAGCCTGTACATATTTAGCTTTGAAATACTCTTTGAAATGATTTTACCATCTTACTGGTTCCCTCGTTAGTTAAGTATTTGAATAAAATCTTTGACATATGTTCATTTTACATTTGCATAGGAGTTGCAGTTCTACCTTTTTGAAAATTTTGCTTTAATAAATTTTTGACTGCAGAGCCAAATAATTGTATTTTCTTGAGAGCCATAATTTTAAAATTTTGAAACTTTAACAGCTTTCAAAACAGAGTCACATCATTTTAAGAACTGAATGCTACCATTTGATCAACAGCTTAAGTTTATTTTCATTTAATCCTTTAATTTATTAAAAATTATTAGTTGATCATCTACTTGAAAGGTCTGACTCAGACGGGTTACTGGCAAACTTTGTTTTGTAGCCTAAAAATTCCCATGGTATGTGAATGAAGTCATAGAAATCCTTTCTTACATCAGAATTTCATACGGTTAAATTAGTTCAACATTTTTTTTCACTTTAGAAAGGTATCTTTTTACACTCATGTTTCCAAAGTGCATTTAATTTGTTGATAAAAATATGCACAATTTTGCACACATTAAGAAATCTCTATGCATCTTCTTTCTAAAAAAAGTAATGTGTGTTTCTTAGCAGCACTTGTCAAGATTTCGAAAGCTTTTGAGACAAAGAGCTAAAAACAAAACAAACAAACAAACCAAAAAACCCTCCCTTGTCAGGGGCTTTTATCACATGCTGCAGAATAGCTAGCTGAGCTATATTTCAAAAGGCAAACTGGGCTGCAGGGAGTGGACCAGTAATTAAATGAGACTGAAACAGCTGTGATTTTGCAAAACGTGCCAACATTTTCTTTAGCGACAGGACACGAGACATTATCTGGCTCATAAAGTACTCTTTGTTATTGGCTCAACTTCTGTTTAGGAGAACAAGAGATCTTGTTCTGTATCTGCATTTCAGGTCCTTAGGAGTATTACAAATTTAGGTCAACATTATTGTTTCACCTTTTAGTACTTAAAAAAATAAACTGTGAGTCAGATATCTGCTCTAACTTGGTGAGAATACATTACAATGAAACTTGCAAGATTCAGGTCTTTCATAAGAGAATTTTGAAATAATTTATAGCCCCTCCTAAGAGAGAGTCAATCTTCCTTTCTCTTCATCAGGTAACAAGGGACAGTTAAAATATAAGACTTTCCCAAGACTTTTGGTGACAATTGTGGCAGTACCATTTGTCATTTCCTTAGTTTTACTTTATTGTTAGTTGCAGGTAGAGATGAAGTATGTTTAAAGAGGAGTGACATGGCAGCTTCCAGAGCAGGAACTTCCTGATCAAGGACATAGATTCCTAATTAAATCTTGACTTTGTCCCAGGCTACCTACCAGTTGCCAGTAGTAACATGCCTTCAAGTTGTGGCAACCAAAAATGTCTGTGGATATTGTCAACTATCCCCTGAAAGGTAAAATCATCCCCTGGTTCAAAACCACGGCTTTAGTCCATTGAGAAAAGGCCCCACATAGAAGGTAAACCTTTAATTTTCTTTTGTCTTACGTTCAGTTCATGAAGATGTTCTCTGTCAAATTCCTCATATTAGGATGGATTGCCATGTTGTATGACATCCATCAGAGCCCCAAGAGGTTTGATGGTTTGGGGAAAGGGATCTTGAAATAAGCCACAGGAGAGTCAGGAGGAAGAGACATCTTGGGCTCTGAAATACAAATGTTAGGTGAGGCGTAAATCTAGGAGCGCACGACAAATTAAACATCAGCGCAAACATTTGGAATGAGTGGTGGTAAAATTGCTTTACCTTCCTCTGCCCCCAAGGCCAGTATGTGTATCCTTTGAGAAGAAGACAGGTCTGTAAAGAAGGCATGCTCTCATCATGACTCTAACAGCCCAGGGGACCCCCCGCCCCATGACAGAAAGTCAAATATTGCGGAGGCTGTTTCCTTACAGCAGGAGGGGAGGAAGAGTAATGAAGTGCATTAGAAGGGACTTGTTGGACCGGGAGGTAGTTAGCAGCCCATGGGCAGAGCAGAATCACATGGGAAATCCAAGAAAAGGATGGAATATCAATAAAATAAACTAAGTAATGTCACGGGAACAAAGAGCCATCAAATCTCCGTGGCTTGAAACCACAAATGTTGATTTCTCATACAAATGCCCATCCCGGCTTGGCAGGAAGGCTTTGTGTTTCCTGAACACTGGGACCCAAGCATATGAGCAGGCTGGATGTATCCATTGCTGTGCCCGAATGAAGGGAAGTTCTGAAGGGCTACTATATCCAGTTCCAAGTCACTGGACAAAAGCAGTCTGGAAAGTGGGAAACTTGAACTATTTGGTGAATGAGTGGATGGCGAAAGGTACAAGTGGTGGCTCAGATTATGTTTGAGGCAAATACAACCTACGTCTACTATTATCCATTCAATAACCCTCTTCTTCTGGGGACCCCTCCCCTCCCCATTTCACTTCCCCTCTGCCTGGGCCCCCAGGCCGTAGTCGAGAGGTTAAGGGATGTATGTGTGACTTCCACTGGGCAAACACAGTCTCTTTATTCGGCTCTGTTTGCTGTCATCATTGATTGGTTCAGAATTGAACACCTGACCGACTGGGTCCATCAGAAAACATGCCTCCGAATTTTAGACCTGAAAAGGAGGAAGACCAGGGCTAAAGGGATAACGGGCAATATTCTGGAGATCTTACTCAGACTTCTCGTGAGCTGGAGAAAGCTGATGACAGAGAAAGGAGGGAGGATGGAAGGGAACCCACAGAGGAGCTGACAGCTGGCAGGAGGGGCGGCTGGTGCCTGTGGTCGGTCCTGTTGCTGCCCTTGCCTTGGTTGCCCTGGAGATGCCTTCCAGTTCTTGGTTTCCTTGAGATGGCTCAGTGTCCTTTATTAGTTCACCTTTTTGCTTCAACTTAATCTGGGTTGGTTGTTTTTCTGATACTTGAAACCAACAGAAAATCTCTGATTGGTTTCTAAGGCAGTTAGGTCTTCTTCTAATACAAAGTTTAGAAAGCACGTCGTGATTTCTTCCTATGACAGATGAAGATGTCTGTGCTCTCAAGTGTTCTTCCCGCACTGCTTTCCTTCCCAGACCAACTTCTGAAATATGTATCACCGTGCTCACATTGTTGGTCTTGTACTACTTACCTCCTGGCTTCCACCTGTCACAGGTGCTTTACTGCTTTGTGGGCATGGATTTCCTGCCCACCACCAGTTACAGCTTCCTCATTCCTGACGTCTTTGTTTTTCCTCCTTCATCTCTTTGCTGACAGGTTTCTCCATCAGATGATGTCTACAGACTTCCTCATGAGTTCTATATTCACAGAGACCTGCTCATTTGTGAATAACTCTCTGCTTTATTGATGTGTTCAAACAACAGCCTGGTGATAGGAAATTTGGATTTCATATATATTTTTTCAAAACAAAATGTCCCTGGAGGTCTGTAGACATTGCAACCCTATCATTTGGCATTGAACATTACAGATGAGATTTCAGAGGCCAGCCTGCAGTTTGTTTTTTCCGTCTAACTTGTAGGTGATTTGCTTTTCCAGGTTTGATGCCCACTGAATTCTTTCTCCATTCTTTAATTTTAATAAATTCTCAGGACATGTCTTAAAGTTGGTCATTCTATATCACACTTTCCTGGAACACAACAAGAAATCAACATATTTATATTTTTCCTCATTTCAGAAATACTTTTACAATATATATTTGAATATTCTTTTAGTTCTATTTGTTCTGTTTTCAGGTAAGGAGATATTTATGATGTGTGTATGGAATCTGCCTCCCAATCAATTGTATTTTCCTTATTTGCTTACTTTTCTATATTTTTTTCCTTCACAAAAGGTACTATTTTCTCAAGGGTTTTCTTTACATCTCTGACTTTATTTCAGGGGCATCTATTCTACTTCTTACTGCTTCTCAGTGTTAATTCCACTAACGAATTTATCTTCAAATTTCCTTTTTAGAAAGCTCAACTTTCATCTTTTACTGCTTTTATTAACTTTTTATTGATTTTTAATTTTTTCATTCTTTTTAGTCGAACTAGTTTTTCAAAGGGTTTTAAAAATATCCTTCGAGACTGTAGGAAATAGCTTCTGAAACTATTCAAATTAAATTCAAATGAAATAAAGTTTAAAAGTTTATTTCCTCAGTCACACTAGCAATATTTCAAATGCTCTGTAGTCACAGGTGTTTAATGGATACTCTAATATCATATCAGCTCAGATGGAGTGCATTTCCATCATTGTAGAAGGTCTGTTGGCCGGTGTTGCTGTAGAGCACAGGCCGCCTCTGTGGATTTTCATGTGCTGTCCTCAGCAGCAGCTGCTGTTCCCCGATTTCTCACCCTCTACCTCATCTGTCAGGCAGCACATCTAGGTTAGGGTTTTGGTCTCTGTCTTAGTCAGATTGGGCCGCCATAACAAAATGCCACAGACTAGGTGGCTTCGACAACAGGAATTTACATTTTACAGTACTGGAGATAGGAAGTTCAAGACCAAGGTGCCAGCAGGGCCAGTGTCTGGGGAGGGCTCTCTTCTTGGGTTGCAGACAGCCACCTCCTTACTGTGTCTTCACATGGCCTTTTTGGGGTGTGCAGGTGGAGAGAAAGGAAGCAAGCTTTCAGGTGTGTCTTCTTATAAGGGCACTAATCCCACCATGAGGGCTCCACCCTCACGACCTTGTCTAAACCTCCCAAAGACCCCATCTCCAAATACCATCACATTGAGGTTAGGGCTTCAACATATGAATTTTGGGGTGACTCAATTCAGTCTATAGCACTAGCCCTTCAAAGTTCACATCCTTCTTGCATATAAAATACATAAATTCCATGCAAACAGCCGCAAAAGTCTTAAACTGTTTCAGCATCATCCCTGAAGTCTAAAGTTCAAAGTCTCATTTAAATACCATCTAAGTCACATATGCAGGAGACTTGAGGTATGATTCATCCTGAAACAAGATTCCTCTCTAGCTCTGAACTTGGGAAACCACACAAGTTGTGGGCTTCCAAAATACTGTGATGGGGCAGGTCAAGGATAAACATTCCCATTCAGGAAGGGAAAAATAGGAAAGAAAGGAGGGGTGACAGGTCCCAAGTAAGTCCAAAACCTAGAAAGGCAACCCTCATTGGCTCTAAAGTCTTGAGAATAATCCTCCCTGGCTCCGCGTCCCACCTTTCAGGGTCATAGCAGTGGCAGCGTTGTCCCCACAGCTCTGCCCCTGCGGCTCTTTCAGCTCTCTGAAAGGTCCTGCCCACATGACGTCTGGGATGGCAGCGGGTTTGGGGCATCCTGGCCAAGTGAGGGCTGAAGGAACTAGTTCTGTCCCTTGGGCCTGTGGTGAGAGTATCAGCCCTGATGATCTCTGAATCACTCTCAGCATCATCCTTTTGTTTTCTTGAGGAGTAGGGCACATTCATAACTGAAGAGATTTATGGTCCTGTCTTGTAGAATCATGCAGGCCAAGAAATCCCATGATCTGCAGTTAGTGAGTTTGACAGCATTTCTTCATTCTGTCGGGCTTTCTCTGTCTCTTTCATTTCAAAATGGCAGTGTCTTTGCTGGTAAAATCCCATCTTCGCCTCCTTAGGTTTCTTAGCACCCTATTGTCTATTTTCAAAGAAATCAATGCACTGCTTTCTGCTTTCGGTGATGGTCATCTTATAGCTTTATACTAGAGACATCATGCTTTCTCATTTGCCATCTTCTTTATTTATTTCAGTGGTTTCCAAAGAATAATTGTATGCCTTTCTCCCCTTTCTTGTTCTTCAGAAAGAGAACCATGTGAGAAAAGAGTCTGTTGGGGTAGACTGGTGAGGGTTTCAGGGAGGTGGATGGGGAGGACGTGAAGAAGTGATCTAGAAGCTCTAGAAGTTACTTAGGCACAAGGCAATCAAGGAGTGAGGCAGGATGTGTCTAATTTTGAAGTGTTTTTCATACATAATTGTGGGTCATTACATATTTTAAGGTTCAAAGTGTATTGACTAACCATTCTGAGAAAACTCATGACTATGGGAGATGACTTGAAAAGATATTCCAGAAACAGTATGTAAAACAGGCTGCTGTGGGCTTAGATGCATTTTCTGCACCTGTAGTCATCACACCAGTAGTAGTCTTTAAAGGGAACTATGTCAACCAGAGAAGGTTACCTGCGTTTGTATCACTGAGAAAGATTCAGAGCAATTGACAGACAGACAGACAGACAGACAGACACACACACACACACACACACCACACCACACACATGGGACAATAAATACAGATAAAGAGTTAGATTGTTTTCCTTCTTTTGTTTCTTAATGAACAGGTTGATTTCTTTTCACAGTTGATTATAACCTGAGTGATTTACTATTATCAGAATTGAGACTTTGAACTCAGGTTGGAATGCCCCAAACCATGAGATTAAACCCACATCTCAGGACTTTCTGGACCAATTAGCTCTGAACTGGTGGTGACTACAGAATTTATTTTAACTTGATTTCTTTAAAGTTTTATTGATTCATTCATGTAATAAATATTTCTTGAGTGCCAACTCTGTGTCAGGCACTGCCTTAGATCTTGGGATCCAGAAGAGGAAAATAAGGGAACACATTTTTCTTCAGCAGCTTCCAGTTTCAAATCTTTGATCATGAAACTGTAAAAGTTAATATGTGTCTATATGTGGTATAATGGAAATCAGAGGAGTTAGCTAATTCTTTTTCATACATAAGAAAAACTAATTTTATATAGAGTTTTTTAAGCCTTTCCTTTCTGTTCTTCAAATGTTCCTACTAAAAAAAGAAATATTATTTTTTCAGATATATTTATGTAGCAGAATCTCTTGCATAATTTCTCAAATATCCTTCATGATAGCTCCAGCCAAAGCATTTTATTGTCAGGAATTGTGTTTTGTGCACTTGACGTTCTGTTCTTCTTCAATTTTATCTTTGGTAGAAAAACACTCCTCCTATAAATCCTGACAAGGACTCCAGGAAGAAATAGCTTGGATTTTTGCCAATCTTGGTAGTGTGCTTTTAGATCAAGGAAATGTTCTAAAATCAGTATTTAAATAGCATACTTGGCAAAATGTTCTGCCCTGAAAGGAATGGATGACTTTTTTTTTTTTTTTGAAGAGGAAGAGTAATGGGAACCAGACAGTGAAGTTCAAGAAGCCAGTCCCGTAAGCCTACTTCCCTGTGTTGCAGCATAATCCCCTTCAACTCCCTTCAACATCTCAGATCTCTGTCTCCACTATCAGCCGTCTTCTTCTCTTTCTATTTGTTTTTAGGGAATTGCAGGATTGCAGCCTTCTATTTTATTTCGTCTAAAGGCCTCTTCAATGCAATATCTGACTAACAGAATACTTTTCTGCCATATACAGCCATGTCATCTTTGTAAACTCTCCATTGGTTCTTCGCTTTTTCACCAAAGCTGATTAATCCTCTTTCTCTGAGATGGAGAGATACAGCCTTTGATATTCTGTCCTATTCTCCTGCTTCCCTCAAAGCTCTATCCTTTTTCCGCCTACGTTGTTGCTCTTAAGAAATTTATAACTTTGTTTCTACTGCCTGGGCTGATGACAGCTAAATCCGTTTTGCCTTATGAATACTTCCACAAACCGTTTGTTTGTCTTATCTTTCAGCTCTTTAAAGTTTTCTTGAATAAGTACTGGACACCATTTAAATCGACTGAAAAGAGCATGAGATAAAGCAAAAGACAAATAATGGGAGAATGATACAGTTGGAGATCTGGTCATCATGTAGGCTCATTTGGTACAAATTTTTCATTTATATTTTGAAAATAATAACTTGTGAGTTCTAGAGGGTTGTGGCATGAAACAGTATGGTAGATCTCATAATTTAATCATGATAGCGACCCACCATGGCCATCATTAAAAAGTCTACAAACAGTAAATGCTCGAGAGGGTGTGGAGAAAAGGGAACCCTCCTACACTGTTGGTGGGAATGTAAATCGGTGCAGCCACTATGGAGAATAGTATGGCGGTTCCTTAAAAAACTAAAAATAGAGCTACCATGTGATCTAGAAATCCCATACCTGGGCATATACCCAAACAAAACTATAATTCAAAAAGATACATGCACCCTAATGTTCACAGCAGTACTATTTACAATAGCCAAGATGTGGAAGCAACCTAAGTGTCCATTGACAGATGAATGGATAAAGAAGATGTGGTACATATATAATGGAATATTACTCATCCATAAAAAAGAATGAAATAATGGCATTTGTGGCAACATGGATGGACCTAGAGATTATCATACTAAGTGAAGTAAGTCAGACAAAGACAAATATCATATGATATCACTTAAATGTGGAACCTAAAAAAAATGATACAAATGAATTTATTTACAAAAGAGAAATAGATTCACAGACATAGAAAACAAACTTATGGTTACCAAAGGGGGAAGTGGGGGGAGACAAATTAGGAGTTTGAGATCAACATATACACACTAATATATATAAAATAACCAACAAGGGTCTACTGTATAACACAGGGAACTATACTCAATATGTTGTAATAACCTATAATGGAAAAGAATCTGAAAAAGAATGGATATATGTATAACTGAATCACTTTGCTGTACACCTGAAACTAACACAACATTATAAATCAACTATACTCCATTATAAAATAAAAATTAAAAAAAAAAGATAGCTACCCATATCAGGTTCACACTATGAGGCTGGCATGGTGTGATACACTTCAAAAACAGTAAATACTTTAGTCCTCTAGACTCTGTTACATGAGATAAAGAAAGAATGGAGAAGTTAATAATTTGCCTAAGAACAACCAGGAAGTGATATCCTAGTATTCATATCCAAATCCACCCAACTTCACAGCTTGTGCTTATGACAGACAATCGGACCACACAGCCTTCCCAAGTTCATCCAAGGCCTCTCTCCACTCTGTCGCAGTGACTCACTTCCTTGAGAGAATTCGTATCTCTTATGCACACCGAGATAAATTGCAGAACCCATGGCCAGGTGTTTAAGTGGAAACATTAACTAAGAGCCATCTAATGGAGAAAAGCATCAGATGCTCAAGTTTGCAAGAGCCCTCACACGTCTGGTTCTACTCATGTGTGTGAAATGGTCATTATCAGTGTTCTCCAAGATGGGTACCTACTCTTTAAAAGTGTTATCATCTTGGGCCATGTGTTCGGGCTTCCTGATTCATAGGAGACAAAGAGAATTTCAACTCAGAATTGCAATCTCAATCTATTTGCCATGATGCTGAGTTACACAGAACTCGGGCACATGTTAAATAAATACCTCTTTCTGTTCCAAGCCTTGATGAACATTTTTCTTGATGCATTTGGATTCCTCGGGTAAGAAAATCACAATGTAAAGCCATTCTTTACATTCGATGCTGTGAGTTTGAACAAAGGGCGGTGAGACCGCTATGGTGTGAAAGCTGGTGAAGTTCGCAGAACAAAGGAGGATTAAGCCCCCTTAAAATCACAGCATTCCACTTCATTTTACTTTGTGTTGTTATGTCGAAAATTGAATTTGCTAGTTTGCAAGTACATATAATAGCCAGTTAGAGCTTTGTTCAATCGATTAGTTAGTGTGTTTTGAAGCAAGAGATTGAAAAAACAATGAACAGATTTAAACTCATATAAAATCAGCTCTGCGCTGGAAAAGAATTTTTACTTTCCCTGAGAGTCATATAAAAAAGTTTATTTTCATGACCAAAAAGTGATCCTTTGAAAAATTTTTGTTACCATTGCTTTGATTGAAACTTTTTTTTTTTTTTTTTTTTTTTTGCATTCCTGTTGCCAGTTGTATGAGTGACAACACTCTTAAAAATGGTGTTGGGCTTCCCTGGTGGCGCAGTGGTTGGGAGTCCGCCTGCCGATACAGGGGACATGGGTTCGTGCCCCGGTCTGGGAAGATCCCACGTGCCGCAGAGCTGCTGGGCCCGTGAGCCATGGCCGCTGAGCCTGCGTGTCTGGAGCCTGTGCTCCGCAACGGGAGAGGCCACAGCAGTGAGAGGCCCACAAAAATAAATAAATAAATAAAATGGTGTTAAGTCCCCAATATATACTCAACAATCCAGTATCTATCCGGTTGGCTTATATGAAGTCATTGAGGATTGTGGAAGATTGAGAGGTAAAAATAGACATCTTTGCCTTTAGACTGTGAAAGATTGAGAGGTAAACATAGACGTCTCTCCCTTTATCATCGTGAACAGGTTTTGAAGAATGTGGACTCTCCAGGCAGCCATGTATGTCATTATGACCATGAAACAACATCAAAGCTCATGGCCAGGGGGCTATCTAAGAGCGTGATGCACAGAGTATATGAAGTTCATGGCTCAGTCCAGTGTTTCAGGGGGAGATGAGGTGCTTTTTTAGACTACCACGTTCTTTCTTATGAAGCTGATAGACTATCAAATCTGTTCCATCACCATATGTAAAAATGAGAAGCCATTCCCAAAGAACTGGTTAGTACAGGACCCATTTTACAAGAGTCTACTCTGGAAAAGTAAAGCTCCCTAAATTCCTTCTATCAAGACTGCTGCATAGCACAGGGAGATCAGCTCGGTGCTTTGTGACCACCTAGAGGGGTGGGATAGGGAGGGTGGGAGGGAGATGTAAGAGGGAGGAGATATGGGGATATATGTATACGTACAGCTGATTCACTTTGTTATACAGCAGAAACTAACACAACATTGTAAAGCAATTAGACTCCAATAAAGATATTTTTTTAAAAAAGACATGCATTTATACAGCATTGATTTATTTTTCCCTAACGACTATGCATGTGCTGTACAAGGAAAAGTTTCAGAACTCTGCGTGAAAAACATTCTTTCATAAAGTCTGGGCCGTAGAAACCTGAAGTTTTAGTGAAAGGTGGACATAAAATATCTATCCATCATCCAGCATTTGACAAGGAAGCTCCTATGTCTGGTGTCAGGAAAAAGTCTCCCCTTAGCAATCTGAGGCTTGAACCTGTGTCCCCTTCTGGCTTGGAGGCTAAATTTGCAGCTTCGGAGAAGGCCAGAACTGCTGAGCTGAGAAATTAATATAAAAGGTGGTCCTTGGGGTACTCTTAGGATGTACAGAAGAAGTAATGCAAAACTTCCCTGGAGGGTCATTCTCAGAACAAGTCAGCACATGAGACCCTGGGCAAAGACAAGCCCCTCTCAAAGAAGTACAAAATTTTAAATTAAAATATGAAGAACTTATTTACCATAAAAGAAAAGTTTACAGGAATAACAAATAGGAGAATCATTGCTTCAATCAGTTAAAACAATAAATATCCTGAAGCCAACTATAAATTAATAATGTGGAAAATGATTTAAAATATTAAATATATACATATATATAGGTAAGAAGAACAGGAGGCCAGGGAAAAAATAGGACAGGATGGAATTCTTGAAATGACAGTTATAATAAGTGATTGCAAACTCAATGGAAATCAGACAGTAGGCTCTTGCTCTATAGAAACTGAAGAAACTGGAAGATAGAGCTGAGGAAATATCACAGATTACAGCTGAAAGATGACTTCTTTATGGAAGATAGCACAGAAAGGACCCGCATGTATCTGTGAGGCATTCCAAAAAGGACAGAGAAGAGAGAAGTGGCAATAACTGAAGAAACAATGCTCACAAATTTCCAAAATCGATTCAAGACACAATTCTCAAAGTGGAGAAAAACCAAAACATAAATCTCAAGCAAGATAATTAATACATTCAGCATAGGCACAGTGTAGGGAAACTGCAGAACACTGAAATGAAACAAAGTATTTTAAAAAGAGAGATCATCTAGTAAAGGGAATAGGGACAGATGTCAAGAGGCAGTATGACCCATCCTGGGTGAGCACCAACAGTGAGAGAAGACGGATGGAGGGCATCAGAACAGCCAAGGCACAGGAGCAACCCAGTGTCCAGTAACAGACAATGGGCTTCAGAAGGTGTGAGATATACAAGCACAATGGAATACTACTCAGCCATAAAGAAGAGTGAAATAATGCCATTTGCAGCAACTTGGACGGACCTAGAGATTATCGTACTAAGTGAAGTAATTCAGACAGAGAAAGACAAATTCCATATGATATCACATGTATGTGGAATCTAAAATATGACACAAATTAATGTATATAGCAAAACAGAAAGAGACTCAGAGACACAGAAAACAAATTTATGGCTATGAAAGGGGAGGGGGGGGAGGTACAAATTAGGAGTTTGGGAATAACAGATTCAAACTGCAGTCCATAAAATAGATAAGCAACAAAGATTTACTGTAGAGCACAGGGAATTATACACAATATCTTGTAATAACCTTTAATGAAATATAATCTGCAAAAAACTGAATCACTAGGATGTACCCCTGAAACTAGCACAATATTGTAAATCAACTATACTTCAATAAAAAAGAATATTTTGGAGATTAATATCTGAATAAGTTTGTTCCTGTGTGGTTTTGCTATTCACCACCTGCAAGTGGAAAGAACGGATAAACAACCCACCTAGATATAACATTTTTCTTCTGGGAGCATAGAACACCAGAACTAAAGCTCTTCTGCCTCCGTATATATAATTTGATCTTGGGGCCTTCTCTATTTCAAATCAAATCAAATCAAATCAAAGATCCTCAGCCTCCACCCAAAATCTTTCACTTGGTGTTAAGACATGTAACTTGTCTGACTTTTTAAGTTCCCTTTTATTTTATTGATAAGGCATCTGTTGCATGAAAACATTTTTTTTCAGATTTTATCAAATTATGACAATTGAACATAGCCTTTACATTTATTTTTTATTTGAAATGTTCTTTGTATCCCAAAATATTTGATAAATATTGCATGAGTAGTTGAAATGGGTATATTCTCTGAATCCTAGAAAATTTCATGTGTGTCTATTAATGTCTTTGTGTGTGTGTGTGTGTGTGTGAGTGTGTGTGTGTGTTATGTGGGCCTCTCACTGTTGTGGACTCTCCCATTGCGGAGCACAGGCTCCGGATGTGCAGGCTCAGCGGCCATGGCTCAAGGGCTCAGGTGCTCCATGGCACGTGGGATCCTCCCGGACCGGGGCACAAACCCATGTCCCCTGCATTGGCAGGCAGACTCTCAACCACTGTGCCACTAGGGAATTCCTATTAATGTCATTTTTAAAAGTTAAAAAACAAACAAACAAACTCCCAAAGACTTTCAGAATTTTGTTTTGTTTCCCACCATAGGCTAATAGTGTTTTGTTAGAAATTTCCTTTTCATATTATTATTGATTTTTCCTTTAGTCTCACAGAGACTTTATTTTGTGTACTTTTTATTATGCCCTGGTGTTTGTAACATAAATATCATTGTTATATTTTACTATACACTTATTTTTAACATTTCTTTATTATTTGACTTTAGATGAATCGCTCTAAGTAGCAAATAACTATGGTTTTATAATTCAGTTTGAGAGCCTTTGCTTTCAAGTAAGTCGATATAGGTCATTTAATTTTATTGTCAAGATCACTGCTCTTGAGGGGTGGAGTCAAGATGGGGGACTAGGATGATGTGGAATTTGCATCTCTGCACAACTAGGGCACCAACCAGGCACTGGTGGGGGACCACGGACACCTAAGGGGACAGGAGGAACCCCCAGCAACTGGGTAGGACGTGGGGCATGGGGTGTGGGGCGGGGAGTGGGAGGGAGGAGAAGTGGAAGTGGAATGGGACTGGCACCCCTGAGGGTGGCTGGGGGAGGGGAGGAGTTCCTACACCCAGAAGGACCCACCCACGGTTAGGGGTCCAGCGAGGAAGGGGGAGACGGGGGAGACAGTGTGGAAGGGGTTCAAAGGAATGGAAGGGAACAGGGCCAGCACTTTCCCTGCCCACTTGGGCACCAGGGAACCTGTTGGGCTCCCAGCCTAATCCTCTGCCCTCGGAGCCTCCCTCCTACTGAGCAGAGCCCAAGCCCCTCCCCTACACCCCACCCAGGGCCCCACCTCTACACTCAGAGACCTGCTCGGAGACCCCCTCCAATGTGCTGGGCCTAAACCCCACCCACACTTAATAAAGGCCATATATAACAAATCCACAGCCAACATCATTCTCAATGGTGAAAAAGTGAAACCATTTCCACTAAGCTCAGGAACAAGACAAGGATGTCCACTCTCACCACTATTATTCAACATAGTTTTGGAAGCTTTAGCCACAGAAATCAGAGAAGAAAAAGAAATAAAAGGAATTCAAATCGGAAAAGAGAAGTAAAGCTGTCACTGTTTGCAGATGACATGATACTATAAATAGAGAATCCTAAAGATGCTACCAGAAACTACTAGAGCTAATCAATAAATTCGGTAAAGTAGCAGGATACAAAATTAATGCACAGAAATCTCTTGCATTCCTATACACTAATGAAGAAAAATCTGAAAGAGAAATTAAGGCAACACTCCCATTCACCATTGCAACAAAAAGAATAAAATACCTAGGAATAAACCTACCTAAGGAGACAAAAGACCTGTATGCAGAAAACTATAAGACACTGATGAAAGAAATTAAAGATGATACAAACAGATGGAGAGATATACCATGTTCTTGGATTGGAAGAATCAACATTGTGAAAATGACTCTACTACTCAAAGCAATCTACAGATTCAATGCAATCCCTATCAAACTTCCAATGGCATTTTTCACAGAACTAGAACAAAAAATTTCATAATTTATATGGAAACACAAAATACCCCAAATAGCCAAAGCAATCTTGAGAAAGAAAAACAGAGCTAGAGGAATCAGGCTCCCTGACTTCAGACTATACTAGAAAGTTACAGTCATCAAGACAGTATGGTATCCACATGAAAACAGAAATATAAATCAATGGAACTGAAAGCCCAGAGATAAACCCATACACCTATGGTCACCTTACCTTTGATAAAGGAGGCAAGAATATACAATGGAGAAAAGACAGCCTCTTCAATAAGTGGTGCTGGGACAACTGGATAGCTACATGTAAAAGAATGAAATTAGAACACTCCCTAACACCATACACGAAAATAAACTCAAAATGGATTAAAGACCTAAATGTAAGGCCAGACAGTATAAAACTCTTAAAGGAAAACATAGGCAGAACACTCTATGACATACATCACAGCAAGATCCTTTTTGACCCACCTCCTAGAGAAATGGAAATAAAACAAAAATAAACAAATGGGACCTAATAAAACTTAAAAGCTCTTGCACAGCAAAGGAAACTATAAACAAGACGAAAAGACACCCCTCAGAATGGGAGAAAATATTTGCAAATGAAGCAACTGACAAAGGATTAATCTCCAAAATATACAAGCAGCTCATGCAGCTCAATATCAAAAAAACAAACAACCCTATCCAAAAATGAGATCTAAATCGACATTTCTCCAAAGAAAGTATACAGATTGCTAACAAACACATGAAAAGGTGCTCAGCATCACTAATCGTTAGAGAAATGTAATTTTCCTAATGGGCCTTCCTAGCTGGAATTTGACTGAAGATTTCATGAATCTCAGAGCCTAACATACCAATCTTCCAGTGTCTTCTATGAAAGAATATCCTTATTTGGCAAAGAGAAGAGTCAAACTTGAAAAATAATTTTCTTTTTTTATTTCTGGCCTTAAAAACAGAAACTCCTGGGGCTTTAATGAGAAAGTCCTTTAATGTTGGTGGGGATATTTTAGAGAAGTTCCCAGCAGAAAGCCTCAGGCTGTGCTCTGCTCTCTAACTAGTGCTTGTAAATATCTCACATGATGGTAGGTTTCTGGCCCTCAGAAAAATAAAGACCAAACTGTACAGTAAGTTTTAGATTTTTGTGTTTCATATTAGGGGTTCTTTTTTCTGTGTTTAGTGGATGATCAAACATCCCTGAGGCACCACTTTGGTTTATGTTCTATATGCCATACCTTCCTTGACTTTTCTTGCTCTGCCACCTCTGATGACTTTCAATCAACCCAAAGACGTGTATTTATTGCTGCCCTCCATGCCTGCATCGTTTCTGTTACCCACCTAATCACTCAATGGCAGTAGGATTGACAAAAACCACAAAAAACATAACTGGAAAAGAATTGGGCTGGAGAAGATGGATGGAGGTGGGGACTAAAAGAAAATAAGTAAATCCTGAGCAGGGACCCTTGGAATAGACTATGTCCACTTGAAGTACATGGGATCTGCTTTACATATTGTAAGAGATGAGGAAATGTCAGTGCAGTATGGTGCTGAGAGCTGAGGACAGGAGCGGGCCTTGTTTATGGTCCTGTTCTGGATGGACACTGCAGAGATTACAGCAATGGATAAAGTCAAGTCTCTGCCACTGAGAAGTCTAGGATTTAGTGCTAGGTGGTCTCTCCAAACACTAGAGCTAAAATATCAAGTGACTCCCTAATAAACATAATTAGGGACTAGGTGTTACATATGAGCCAAAATATCAGTTACATTTGGGTCAAAATTTTACTTTATAAAATGCCTTCTTGTTAAATATTTTATTTTCTTTAAGTTTTTAGGAATATCTCCAGTCATTTCTCAGCCAAACTGGAGAAAATGGGGTTCCCCTTCAGTCCAGGGAGGAGGAGGTAGGGGTATGAAGAAGTAAAGCAATAACCCCTCCCGCCTTGGCTGCTGGGCCTGTGCTCACAGCTGCCTCAATCCTCACACCCTGGAGCGGAGTTGAAGGGACAAGACCGTCTGTGCAAACTAGAACTCCTCCTTGCCTGGGGGACCAATGGTGCCAGCCACCTCCTAGAACTCTTAAATCTGGGTCAGGATATTTGCCCGCCTGAACTTACTGGCAGGAAATACAAGCTGTGCTTCTGTCGTGCCCCAACCACATGTCCACTTGTCTCCGTGTGGGCTTTTCTCTCCGCCATCTCCAAACACAGAGGCTGGGTCTGCAACCTGGAACTTCATAGCCCAGCTGACATGAGCAATAGCAGATCAGCATAAGGAATCATTAGCAAAGGGCCAAAATCACAGTTAAATCCCATGCAACAGTTGGTCGGGAAGCATTTATTTACCATTTTTACAGACCATTGGATTTCCAAATGCTTCTGCGGAATTACTTTTCATTAGAACAAATTAATCACTTGGTAGATTTTAGCTTTGCTCCTCCATAACTTTGACATATGTTCATTTTTTAATTTTGCTAAGGATTAACCCATTGCCTAAATCCAAGTCCTTTGAAGACATACCTAAACAAACTTGCAAAAAAGCAGCATTTGTGTGGCATTGCCTTTGATGTGTGTGGCCAGAGGAAACACACGTCACCATTCCTTTCAGGCATATCTTTTGTAACAGCAAAGGTCTCTCATTTAATTCCAGCCATTTGATATTGGATGAATTTCTATTGTTGCTTGTTACTCAAGGTAAATAGTCTGTTTTGCAGATTGGAGTTTGGATTTACTCATATTTAAGAAAAATATTTTACCTCAACGAATAGTGGGAAAACTTCTGCAACAGTTCATGAAGCTGGAATTAAGTGGGATGATTTTGCCCTAATTAGAGACCAGTTTGCTAGAATTTTACAATTCCAGGTGAGGAACTCATGGTAAAACGAACCGTAATAAACACTGTGGGCTTCTCTTCCTTTGCCGCTGAGGTCAACGTAATCCAGCAACAGAATCATTGGTTCCTGCCCTTGTATGTCTCTCATTTTCTGTAATTTTCTTCATCTGTCACTACTGGATTTTTTTCAGACAGCTCTGACCTTGGCGTGCTTCTTTATTCTTTTTGGATAGCAGGGTGGACAGGCATCTGCTTCTGCAGTTGCTAATGTCAAAGTTATTTGCCAAGAACAGAAGACAGGTTTCTCAACATTTTGCAAATAAATCCTTAAAAAAAATAAAGAATTTCATGGGAATGAGAATATTTTGCTGTTAAATACCACATGATATCACTTATACGTGGAATCTTAAAAATGATACAAATGAACTTATTTACAAAACAGGCTTAGACTCACAGACATAGAAAACAATCTTATGGTTACCGAAGGGGAAAGGGGGGGAGGGGGGGATAAATTGAGAATTTGGGATTAGCAGATACAGACAACAAAGTATAAAATAGATAAACAACAAGGACCTACAGTATAGCACAGGGAACTATATTCAGTATCTTATAATAACTATAACGGGGAAGAATCTAAAAAAGAATATGTATGTGTGTGTGTGTAAACATCTAAAACTGGATCACTTGGCCGTACACCTAAAACTAACACAACTTTGTAAACCAACTATACTCCAGTAAAAAAAGAAAGTATCCCTAAAAAAATTAATGGAAAACTTGTTCACTATTTTTGGAGATGAAAAATATTCATAAATCATACATTTGCTTCTTGGATGGGCATAAATCTCTGACTGTCTCAGCTTCCCTACTCAGAGGTACGTGCATTTGATCTCGTAAAAATGTCAGAATGATGGTCAAAACAATAGCAGTTCAAGAACGCTTTTTCATTTAGTTTGCTATCACCAAGCTCTGCAGGAAGTGAAGAGGCACTTTATTTTTGCACGCTTCATTTTAATGCACCTCTCGAGTACACATGCCTTCAGGGTTACTCACACTTTGTACTCATGTGGGAGTTTCAGGAAGATAGATAAGGTGGTGGCTCTTGTTTGCAGGTGAAAAAAAAAGGCGTCATGTGCAGCCAATGATTAAAACTCCGCTTACATTTTCAAGAGGTGTCTACGGCCACGTCTTCTTCTCACAGACTGTGAAAGATTGAAGAGGCTTGGGGCAAAGTCCCAGCAGCTTGTTCGATTTTTTTAATGTCTTATTTGTCACTTCATGACATTGTGGATGCTTATTTTTACCTCGTTTCACCTCTAGAGAATGTTGCCAGGGGACACACTGAATGCCTGCTAGCGTCCTCTGTGTCTTCTCTGTTTACCCATCTCCAGAGAAGCTTATGCAAACAACATGCTGATGTCTTATGGTTTTAAATTCCAGGGGAGCAAATAAGCCACTTTCTTAGAATGCTACCAGAAGAAAAAAACAGAAAATAAACCCAAATTAAATTTCACCAGTCATGGACAAATTCTCATCTTTTGTAACTTTATTAGGAAATTTTATGAGAAGCCTCTTAGCCACTTTTATGTATAACTTTTCCCCCTTTTTAACAAAATATTGCTTCAGAATTCGTAAAGGATAAGAAATCAAATGACTAGCTTTGACATGTTAATGATGTATGGCTTTTACATACTTTTAAAATGACCTCTTCGTAAATCCACTAACTGTAAGTTATAACTTGGCTTTCCAAACAAGTTTCTCTTATGTGGACATAGTAGCTGTGCTAAATGTATTTATACAAGTTGCCATAAATTATTTCTGAATTACTTATTGTTAAAAAATAAACAAGCAGATTTCCTCCCTTTCTCTCCATCTAAAACCACGTATTCTTTAGACTTAAAAATATTGAACTTGACATGAATAATCTTGACACTGAAAAAGCTAACCCCAAATTTAATATTTATTTTCTCAATTCCTTAATGCAATATTCAATCAATAGCACTTAATATTAGTAAAATCACATTCGGACAATATATTGCAAGGAAATGGTTAATGTAAATCCATAATTTTGATATGATAACACCAATATGTATTTTATACAAATGAATCAGCTCTATTTTTCTTGAGTTCTGAAGAACATGAGTTTCTAATTCTAGAGATGTTTCAAAGCTGAACTCAATGGTAAAGCGCTGCTGAATCAATGCCATGCTATGAGTTCTCTGCATGTGCCGTGTGGGGTGTAGACTTTGGTAAAGCCTCATCTTGGGGTGAGAAGTGTGTGTTGCACGGGGTTGGGGGTAAAGAGGATTCTGGTTTCTAGAGACTGAAAGTTTCCATAGAAAAAATATTAAGAATAACTTAAAGTTTTCCATTGTAACATATTTGCCCTAATGACTTTTATAAAATTATATTCCGTTTTAAATATAATATAATTGCATTTAAATTTTTGGGGAAGTGGAAAAAGAAAAAATCAGTCATAACTGCACTGCTCTGATGTTAACCACTGTTAACATCTTGTTGCATTTTACCCATTATTTGTCATTTTCCATATTTTATGCTCCAAATGCCTTATTTGCCATAGCTTTTTCAGGCAGATAATACTGAATTATCTATGGAGAACTTACTACAAGTACTTTACATACATTATCCCATTACATCTATACAACATTCCTGTGAGGCAGGGACTATTTATTACCTCTGTTTCACAGACAAAAAAAATTGAGGAAGGCTTATGAAGGTTAATTAATTTGTCCAGGCCATACGGCTAGTTAATTGCAATGTCTGGCCTCAACTCAAGGAAGCCTAACTTTAGAGCTCTTGGTTTAAATGTTATGCTATATTGTGTCTCTACAAAGTTGCTTTTGGTGGAATTTATGTAGATTGAAAATAAAATTATCTGACTATTGCCAGAAAATAACTTTACCATGTTTCTCTGTTAAAGATACAAGTAATGGGCTCCAAACTAATTTTGTAGATTGATTATATTGTTCAAATTTATTGGTCTAATTTTTCTTATCAAAATTATGGTTGGCAATAACTCTGAGGGATATTTGGCTCAGTAACTAAGTAACTAACTGAATTACCTTTAATTTTGACTGAATTTTTCCTCCTCCCCTGTAGGTTCTCAATCCTTCCCTTTTCTTTTTGTTTTTTTTTTTCTGGACTGTGGTTACCTTACTTAATCAGTGAATATGTTTAGTGCCGCAAAGACACTTGCACACTGAAATTCGTATTTCCTCTTTGGCTTTAAAAAAGGGATCAAGGCAAAATTAATCACGCTTCCTTTTAAAATTTATTTCTGCAAGTGCAAAGCCACAATAGTGCTTGAGATTTCGGATTGTATAGAAAATGAAACTTGGAGAAAGGATGAGTGAATTGCAGGCAGGAAGGCATAACTTACAAAAAATCAGTCTGAATTTCTATTGACCAGTTTCAAGGGCATAAATCACTGTTGATTAAGAATGTGATTGTTGTTTGTGTAACTGTCTCTTTTATATCCAGAGCTAGACATTAGCAGCTGCCCAAGCAAACCCTTCGGTGCTCTTTTGAGCAAATTGAAATGCTGAGAATCAGGAGAGTTTTGGGAAGAAAGCCAACTTTGAGATGGTTTAAGCAGCTGCATAGAACCTGAATGAGGTTTTGGCTTTTCCTACCAACTTATTTATTAGATGAAGAGTGATAATAGCAAAGGTTTGCCATATTGACGTATTATAATGTACTCTAGGTCCTCAGAATGCAATGCAGAGGGGAGAATTCCTCACCTGGAGACAAAGTCAGGAGCCCTCTCCTCCGCACTGTCTGTAATCAGGGATGGAGAGCAAAGGAGAGTAAAAATTGGAACAACACTACCCCATATGTATTCTTGTGAGTTATACAGGCATCGTGGGGTGGTAGTGAATTGAAACCAGCGCTATTTACAATAGCCAAGACATGGAAGCAACCTAAATGTCCATCGACAGATGAATGGATAAAGAAGGTGTAGTATATTTATACAATGGAATATTACTCAGCCATAAAAAAGAATGAAATAATGCCATTTGCAGCAACATGGATGGACCTAGAGACTATCATACTAAGTGAAGTAACTCAGAGCAAGACAAATACCATATGATATCACTTATATGTGGAATCTAAACTGTGACACAAATGGATTTATTTACAAAACAAAAATAGACTCAAACATAGAAAACAAACTTATGGTTACCAGAGGGGAAAGACGGGGGAAGAATAAATTGCGAGTCTGGGATTGACATATACACACTACTATATATAAACTAGGTAACCAACAAGAGCCTAAGGTATAGCACAGGGAACTCTACTCAATATTTTGTAATAACCTATAAGGGAAAAGAATCTGAAAAAGAATGGATACATGTATATGTATATGTATAACTGAATCACTTTGCTGTACACCTGAAATTAACACAACATTGTAAATCAACTATATTTCAATAAAAATTTCTTTTAAGAAAAGGAAGAAATTAGGTACAATTGATACCTGGAGATGTCTGTCTCTGTCACTAACTAGAGGGTTAACTTAAGAGACAACTAACCTTTCCGGGTCTTAGTTTTCTCCTCTGAGCACCATGAAAAGATTGGACTGGTTGACCCCTTCTCATATCACATTCTTTGCAATTTCAGTAGCCTCATGATTCTTAGCTGGTTTTGAGCACATAGGAAGCCATTACATAGCTTCTGATTAAGTGGCTCTTGAATCAGATGTAGGTGAACTTGGGGGTAACCACATAATACAGGACAAAAAGGAATACAAGCGTCACATGATTGATGAATAATACATAAGTGGTACTGAGGAAGGAAGGATTATACATTTCATATTTTAATGGACAGTGTTTGAACTGAACATTTTCCTTGATTTCTACGAGGACTTTGATGACTGAGGTGATGGTTTTCAGAGTGAAACCAAATCACCAAATTCTTTTCTTTAATAATAATTTTTAAATTAAATTAAATTTAATTTAATTTTTATGAAGTATAGGTGATTTACAACACTGTATTAATTTCAGATATTATATATATATGGGGATGAATATAAAAGAATATATATAAAAGAATATATAAATATATAATATAAAAGAATACACATATATTCTTTTTCAGATTCTTTTCCATTAGGGGTTATTATAATTCCCTGTGCTCTACAGTAGGTCCTTGTTGGTTATCTATTTTATATATAGTAGTGTGAATATGTTAATCCCAAACTCCTGATTTATCCCTCCCCTCTTTCCCCTTTGGTAACCATAAGTTTGTTTTCTATGTCTGTGAGTCTGTTTCTGTTTTGAATATAAGTTCATTTGTATCATTTTTTTTTTTTTTTTTAGTTTCCACATATAATCGATGTCATATGATCAAATCACTGACTTCTGTAAAGTAGCCATATAATTAGGTCGAAGTGGAATCTTGGTTTAAGTGATTCTTAACATGTAAGTTCTTCAACAGGTAGGGCAGTGCTGTGGGTTGGATTGTGTCCTCCCCAAAACGTCTGTCGAAATCTGACTCCCCAGCACCTGTGAATTTGATCCTACTTGAAAATAGAGTCTTTGTAGATTTAATCAAGTTAAGGTCATGATGAGGGACCTTAATCCAGTATGACTGATGTCCTTATTTGAAGATGGAAAATGGGGCCCAGATGCAGATACATGAGAAAACGCCATGAGAACGGAAGCAGAGGCTGGAAGGAAACATCTACAAGCCAAGGAACCGAGGCTGCTCGGCTGTGACCAGAAGCTGGGAGGGGGCACAGAGCAGACGTCGCCTCAGAGCCTTCAGAAGGAACCAACGCTGCCGACAACTTGATCTCAGACTGAGGGCCTCCAGAGCTGCAAGGCAAGACATTTCTGTTGCATTAATCTACCCGGTTTGTGATCATTTGTTTTGGCAGCTCTAGGAAACCAGTAGAGGTAGGAAACTTCTTCCAAGCCATTTAGTCCTGGATGTTGAGACTAAAATAAATCCTAGTTATGGAAAAAAAGGTTTAGGTAGTCAGCTAACTATTTCCTTCCTCACTGATGGAAACCAAACTTTGAGAAACCTGAGGATTCTGGCCTTGAGCTAAATGTTTTCATTAATCAGCAGAAAGGGGGTCTTTTCTCCTCCTAGGTTTAGAAGTTGTTCACAACTGCCCACAGGCTCAACAGTTGGTGAACTTTGTGACTCTGCTTTCCACCATTCCAGTGAAAACAATTTCAAAGTTGAACTGTTTTAAGATGAAAAGGTGGGGATCACGCCTGGTGTTCCAGATTCAGGTGTATATATGTGTGCTTATGAAGGCAAAGAACAGCAAATCTCAGGGAGCTGTCATGGGGCTCCTCGTGTGGCTGTCTAGCGCTCCCGGCAGCCATAGAGCATTATTTGTCTATTGGACCAACACGTAAACTAACGGCAGTTACACGCTGTGCTCTCTGTCACCTCCTCCTCACCCACCTCATCCCGAGGAAATCAGGGGACACCGTGGGGACACCAAACCTATCTAGATTGCTTAACAGTTAAAAACATGAAAGGAGTACATATTCACTGATCAGGTAAGTGTTACACACTTAAGTGATAGCTAGCACTGTGCCAGCTGTTTGAAGCTCTGTGCCAGATGCTTTAAACAAAATATTAAGGCATGATCCCTGCCTCCCAGGAACGTAAAATGCGGTGAAAGTAGGGATCAAGTGTACAGAGCCGGGAGTCGGGGTGTCGTGGCTTTGGTCTGACCTCCAAGCAAACTGTTTCAGAAACGTTGGGCAAATTACCCTCTCTCTGCTTCATTTCTTCACTCATCAAATGATAGCAGCTATTACATATGCCAAAAGAGTTATTTAGGTTAAATCCTTATATAATAGTAAGTGCTTAATAAATACTGACTATTGTTATATTACTGACATTACTTTTGAAATTAGTTTGAGAAGTAACATTAACAAATACAACAGTTTCAGAGAAGACTCTTAGGAATAAATGCTAAGAAGCAAAACTCAACCACGAAATATATCTATATCTGTATCTATATCTGTAATATAAATATATAGAAAACGATATATAAATATATATACAGAATTCATTGCATGTTAGACTTCACTATTTTAATCTTGGTGACTGAGAAAGAACCAGTATTACGGGCCAATGAAGGACGGCTTAGCAGTAGGTTGGGTAGAGAAAGCAGTCAGTCCAAGTAACTTTGTTTATCAACTGGGTGGAAAGGAAAAACTGGCAAATTTCTTCTCTTAAACCTTTGTATTTGACTGAATGTTTTTAAAAGGATTTCTGGGAATGTCATTCTCATTGCTTAAAATGAATAGGATACTAAAGCTTACTTCACCAAATCTTAGTTGTGGTAGCAGAATAATGATCCCCTAAAGATATCCATCTCCTAACCCTATGAATATTTTACCTTCCAGGGCAAAAGGGACTTTGCAGAGGTGATTATGTTAAGGATCTTGAGGTTGTCGAGAGAATGCTGGATTTTCTACATGGGCACAGTCTCACCACGGGTCATTAAGGGCAGAGACTCTTTCCCTACTGAGGTCAGAGGGAGACAGGACTCCAGAAGAACAGTCAGAGAGGTTGCTGTCTTGGAAGACAGAGCCAGGAAGCTGTGAGCTGAGGCCTGTGGGTGGTCTTTAGAAGCTGGAAAAGGCAAGAAAATGGATGCTCTCCTAAAGCCTCCAGGATGAAATGACGACATCTTGACTTTTGCTCACTGAGACCTGTGTCAGACTTTTAACCTGCAGAATTATACATAATAAAATTGTGTGGTTTTAAACCACTAAGTTTATGATAATTTTTAACAGCAGCAACAGAGATCTGAGCTATCAGGTACTGTACCTTATGAAAACAAGCTAGGAAAAGGACATCTTCAGCCTTTCCCTGTTCTCTCTTTAACTGTCTGTTGCTTTTCCCTTTCTTCCTTTAGTTGTTGTTTTTAATTGTTGATATTTATTTTTATTGACAAAACTCTAGTGACGATATGGTCAACAGAACTATACTGCTCAGCACTTTCTCCCTTCAGTTGTTTTTAAAAGGTGAGGGATGACTTCGTCTTCTGCACAAGATATAGTATCAGTGACTGAATGTACCCTCCTGCTTGATAAAACCAAAAACCAAAAACAACGACCCAAAAAACAGACAGTGCGTAAAAAGAGTTTTCAAGACATTGGGCATCAGACTCAAAGCATAATGATCCCTGAGAAGAAAGCGAGTCCTATCATTTCCTCCGTTTACTTCCCCAGGTCGCAGCAGGGAGAGGGGCGAAACGCAGGTGCAGCACAGTGGATTACTGAGTTGAAGAGTTGGATGTGAGGGTTGAACTGGGGAGACCAAGGAGGCTGGAGTTCTCAGGACAGAGCCCTGGAGACTAGAGAGCTGCCTAGAGCTGTCTCCCTGGAGATCTAAAGAGTAGATTTTCCTTGGAGCCGTCACCAGAGCACTGGTCAGTGCAGGGGAAGAAATAACCATCCAAGCCTAAGGAAACAACCAACCAAAAGTGTTAGCAGGAACAGTGATTGGCACATACACAGGCTCGGAATAGTTCCCGTTTCCAGTAGCCAGACTGGAAAAACTCATAATTCAAGGTAGCTCCTGCCCAAGTACCAGGAAATTATTAGTTCTAGACTGAGCACCTCTCTGGATCTGCCTAAACAATCAGAAAGGCAAAAGCTCAAAAAGCTTACATTATTTCCAAGTCCTTAACTGAATCCTAGAATAAAGCCCCAAACAAGGCAAAACTCAGCTTTCTTAAAAAATTAAGGTGAATCTTACCAGGCATGCGAAGAAGTAGGAAAACATAATGCAGAGTGAAGCGAATAATCAGAAAATCAAAAATGACCTAGAACTGCCGCCGATATAATCATTAGCAAAAAGGACATTAAAATAGTTATAACTGTTTTCCATATGTTCAGTAGAGAAAGACTAAATTCACAATTTCAGAGGCTAAAGCTACAAAGTGTGACATTAAAATACATTGGATGGAATTAACGATTTTCATCACGGAAGAAGAACACCAGTAAACTTAAAGCCATAGTAGCAGAAACGATACATAATGAAAAGCAGAGAGAAAAAATTAAATGAAAAGCATCAGTGGACTGTAGGAACATTTCAAGCTCATGTACTTCAGGTCCCTGATGGAGAGAAGTGTAGGGGCAGGAAAAACATCTGAGGAAATGATGGCGAAAATATTTTCAAACTTGATGACAATTTTAATGCTATAGATTAGGATCAGTTCATCAAAAGCATATAAGAATTCTAAACGTTTATGCCTCTAGTAACAGATACATGAGGCTAAACAGATAGAACTGCAAGGAAAACTAGAAATATCCTCAGCTATGGTCAGAAATTTCAATACCCCTCTCCCAGTAAATAACAGAACAAGAAGAGAAAATATTAACAAAAATGTAACAAGACTTAACCGCACTATTTCCAACCTGGTCTATTTGACATTTATAGAATACTCTACCCAACAAAAGAATAATATGCAGTTTTTTCAATTGCATGTGGAATATTTACCAAGATAACTCATATTCTCAGTCATAAAATAAGTCCCAGTCAAAACCTCAGCAGGTGATTTGTAAAAATTGGCAGGCTGATTCTAAAACTCATACAGAGGTACAAAGGATTTAGAATAGCCAAAACATTTTTTAAAAAGAACAAATTTAAAGGACGAATCCTAACAGATAGCAAGACCTTTAATAAAGCCACAGCAATCAAGTAATGTCGTATTGCCTTTAAGATAGACAAATAGATCTATTAAAAGGATAGAGGTCCAGACATACACCCACATGTATAGGGACAATGCATTTTTGACAAAGGCCAAAGAGTAATTCCATGGAAAAAGGATAGTCCTTTCAATAATTGATGCTGGAACAATTGAATGTCTATATACAAAAACAAAAACCAAAAACAAAATACATTGGTCCATACTATATCTCACTGTATACAAAATTAACTTAAAATGGATTATAGGCCTAAATGTCAAACCTAAAATGGTAATGATTCTAGATGTAAACGTAGGAGAAAACCTTTGCGACCTTGTGTTAGGCAAAGGTATCTTAGATACATTACCAAAAGCATAATCCACAAGGAGTAAATTGACAAATTGGATTTCATCAAAATTTAAAAAAAATCTGCTCTTCCAAAGACACTCTTAAGAGAAAGAAAAGACAAGCCATATACCAGGAGGAAATTCAAGGACTTGTATCCAGAATATATAAAGAACTCTCAAAACCCAATGGGTAAAAAGAACCAAGCCATCAAAAATAGGCAAAAGATCTGAAGAGTCAATTCACAAAAGGAGATTTACAAATGGCAAATAAGTACACACACAAAAATGCTCACTCATTAATTATTAGGCAAATGAAAATTAAAACCATAATAGGATGTTACTACAGACTGTGCAAAAAGGACAAAAATTTAAAAGACTGACCACACCAAATGTGGGCAAGGATGTAGAGAAATACAGCAGACATACACTGATGGCGGAAACGTAAAATGATATAACCACTTTACAGAACAATTTGGCAATATCTTTAATAACAAAACATACAGCTATCGCATGATCTAGTCATTCTGTTCCTAGCCATTTATTCGAGAAAATTCCCCAAATACTTGTACACAAGTGTTCATAGCAGCTTGCTTTGTAATAACCAGGGACAGGAAACAATCCAAATGTGTATCACATGTGAATAGATAAACAAGTAGTGGTACATCCATGCAACAGAACATCAGTAAGTAAGAAAAAGTGATGACCTATTCATACATGTATCAGAATGGATGATTTCAAAATAACTCTGCTGAGGGAAAGAAGCCAGACAGAAAAGGAACATGTACGTTGTGATTCGACTTGTATATAACTCTAGCTATATTCACAGTAACATACTAATTTATAGTAATCGAATCTGTACTAGTCTATAGTAACGTAAAGCAGATGAGTGTTTACCTGAGCAGGGGGAAGTGAGAAAGGGATGGCGAGTTTGGGAGCTGGGTCTATGAGTCGTTTTGGTCGTGGTGATGGGCTTCACCATGTGGAGCCCTAGTAACATGTGTTACTAGGTATGGGCTGTGCGGGTTGAATGCGTTTGCACCTGGAAAGTCCTAAAAAGTGTGTTAAAAAAGTAGCTGCTTGCAATTCTTAAATATTAACATAGTGTCTAAATTAAAGTATTTCCTGTATCAGAGTTTTATCATTTTCAACTCAATTTCTTACAATTAGAATCTTTCTTCTCATCTTCTGTTGTTTTTTTTTTTTTTCATCCTCTTCCTTTCAAGAGTTTTTTTTTCCCCCTTTTGGTTACTCTTTTTTTTACTTGTCTCTTTATTCTTATTCTAAAAATGCAGCCCTACTGCTTCTTTTGCTACCACTAGATTTCTTTGTGAGTGAAAGCAATGGATCTAATGAAGGGGAAAAGGTAAGCTTTTTCATAATTCCTGTCCTCTGGAGTTAATGCAAGAAACAGTGGAATAAACCACCAGATCCCACCTATTCATAGATGGTATAACTGGGACTCTTATAAGAAGATAAAACAGCATTTTAGTTCTCAATTTATTCAGGAATATTAGAGGCGGGATGGGGAGTAAAGAGAATTGCAGTGTGTCAACCCAAATGATCCATTCTTAAGAATGTCTTTTCTTTCCAAGATAGAAAGGGGATATAGGCTGGAGAAATCGACAGACGAAGCAAATTGTTGTAGTAATCCTCTCGTCTGGGAGGCGCTGTGCTGGTGGCACAAAATAGTCCTGCAGTTTCTTTCCACTAAATGAAAGAGGAGGGAAGTGTAGAGACCAGCAGTGATTATTTAATACAGGTTAAGAGTAACTAGCATCAAATAGCATTTCATCCGTGCCCTGTAATAACACCTTTTATTCCTTGTATGTATCACCATACATATAAATAAAAATGTCTTCACATAAGTTTAGTTTCATAAACTATTTTGTAGGAAATGTGTCCTGAATACATAAGTACCACAGCAACAGCTAACGTTGGTTTTATTCAACCACAGTTGAATCATACAAATCATACAAAATATATTAAAGCAAAGAAACAGAATCAACAGTTTTATCAATAGTCTACACTTTAAGAAATATGGACATGTCATTTTGTATAGCAACTCACGAATGTTTGTGGTCTATTGTTTTAGAATATTGTGATTTATTATTTCCTTATTGTTAATAAAATGATTTTTCTATGGAATTGCTTGTGCATTATAGCTTGAGCTGTAACCACAATTCTAGATGGTTTTGGCCATTATGTGGGTTAAGAACCTATAAAAATTGTTTCCATGTTGGGCCTTCTGTGTCTCCATGGAAACTCTCCATGAGTTAAGTGTTTATGAATGATTCGTGGTCCTTGATGAAGCAAACTTTCTATGAAACAAATGCCTTCATGAGCCATTTTTGTGTGTGTGAAAATTTCAGAATCTTTTCCCCTAAGATCCAGTGCCCAATTTACTTTTGTTGGTTTTAGTTCGTTCAGTTTAGTTACCAGTGTGCTTCTAATTTTTGTTTTATCTATTGCACTTGCTTTTTGCAAATTCCTCTGCTTCTGCTTTCAAACAGTTCTGTGGTGGTAGTGAAAGGCTGCCAGGTCCTGTCTCAGAAGTGACTGTTCTCCTTCCGACATTTTATTCAGTGCAGAGTTGCACATAGACAAACGTGCTTTCAATATCACATCTGGCTAAGATGCTTCCCTATTTCTTAAGTCATTCTTGGAACAGAATTAATTTTCCTTCCATTTTCTTTATAGCACAATTGTAATGACGCTAAGCAGACAGACATTCTTATGTAGGAGGCAAAGCCAAAGTCTTTCCTTCAAGTATTTAAAATATTAATTTCTCAAATTCATACTACTCATTTTTATCAAAATATTTTAAAATTATACCATTATTAGCCTATTTATTTAGAATTTTACCCAGGAATACAGAGGTATTCCAATGTTTTTGGTAATAGCATTCTAATTGCAGTACTTTAACACCAGTATTAGAGAATACTAGCCCTAATAACTTAATATTTAAATAAACTTTAACAAATGTATTTCCACAGAGCTCTGGCCATACAGGCTACACTCTGTGAAAATTGTAGGCATCCTGGTGGAGGCGTGGGAAGGGCATTTTCCTGTTTTGACTTGTATTTCCCTGATGGCTGATGAGATGACCATTTTTTCCTATATTTCTTAACTGTTTGTATATCTTGTTTTGGAGAAATGCCAATTTGGATTCTTTGCCTGGTTTTAATTGGGTTGTCATTTTATGGTTGAGTTAGACTTTTTAAAAAAATTAATGAGGATGGCTTCCCTTAAGCTATTTTTTAGCTGGTGAGTTTTAGCTGACTGAAAAAAAATGATTTCTACTCTTAATGTAGAGCCTGTTCTACTTCAACCTAATAGATAACATTGATTTTTATATAAAAGTATCAGTATGGTTTTATATTTATTTAAAAATAAATCACAGCAAAATGATTTCATTAAGCAGTACTTTAAAAAATGCCATCTTCTCCTTCAAGGATAGCATTTCTTGGGAAGAAACACATAGAGCGTATTTTGGAAAGCAAGAACTGCTTATTGCTTAACAAACAGTAGGGCCTGATATCATGAAAACTTTTACAGTTCCAAGAAGACCTTGGCCTTTAGACAATGACAATATTGTTTGAATAAAAGTCATTTTTTAAATGGCGCTAATTTTTTCCTACCCTGACTTGGTAATTTCCCCTGAATGTCTCTGTAGGAAGATTAACAGCATCGTGAACATCAGCTGCGTGTCTGAATCTTTAACACTTGAGGTGGGCTGGATGTCACAGCACGAAATAAAAATATTTTCTGCAAAACAGCAATATTCTAATCTACTGACCGTGCAGATCCCTGGAAATAGGTGTTTGATTTTTAACACTCTTTGTAGAGTGGCAAAGTAAATTACAATACAAATGAAAATACTAGAAAAATGATTTAGAAAAAACATCATTAGTATATTTTTCCAGACAATTGTCAAAGGGTCTTCAAGAATTGTATCACTTGTAATTTGTAAAAAAAAATTTTTTTTTAATTATATTCTTGGCATTTTCGTCATTTGAACAAATCTGTCTTTCACAATAAAAATCACACATTAAAAAATTTCAACCACCACAAATTAATCTCTTTTTACTTAAGAAAATGAATACTTAAGGGGTAACATTTTCCTTAAGTGTTTTACCTGCAAGTTTCCTGAGAGCAGAGACCTGCCCTGTGGACCACAGAACCTGGCATATAATAAGTGCGTAATATATGTTTATTGAATGAGTGAATTAAAGCTATTTTTTAATTGGTGAGTTTTTACTGAATTAAAAAAAATGATTTTCACCCTGCTCAAGTTCATCCTAGTACCTACCATCGATTTTATTTAAAGGTATCAGTATAATTGCATACTTTATAAAGTAAAGGCCGCCCCAAACTAGGGTTCCTGGGGCACACGTGGTCTGCTTCAGCCCAAGAGGGACTGGAGGATTTAGAGCCACTAGGGATGGAGGGAGAAGGAAGGTTGGGGGGAGAGAGGGCTTTGGCAAGAGGGGTGAAGGGTATGTCTCCCCTCCCCCCTCCATCTGGCAAGAGAGGCAGGTCTGGGGCAGGGGGCTGAAGCGGGGTTCTCAAAGGCTGGCCCTCCACAGGGAAGAGGCGCCTCCCTAGCTTGTCTGCAGGGCTCAGTGGTCCTGGGGTCCTTCCTGGTCCTTCTCCTAGCAGTTAGCTTGGTCCCCGTTGTCAGCATCTTCCTGAGGGCCTCCTTGGGGCTGGCAGAGATCACTGAGCTCGGAAGGGATGCAGACTCAGGGACCCAGACGATAGCCACCAGGCCCTCCTCCTTGCTTCCCTTATCACACTTCTACATAATATTTTTTTTTTCTTTTCCCTAAAGCAGGCTCCCTATTATGGCCGAGGGTGTCTGTGAGTGTTATTGATGAAAGGAGGAATGAAACCCTTGGACATAGACTTCCCGCAGGGTTACAGCTATTGAAGGATGGTCTGTGAGCCCTTTGCCCTTTAACCTCTCCCACCCTGCGAATTCCAGCTAGACCCAGCGCCTGGCAGAGGTCACAGGCCTACCTCTCAGCTGCATTTGCCAGCAGTTCCTTTCAGATTCTTGGGAAAGAAAAGGAAGAGGAGATACATTTGCCTTTTACATTGTTTAGCCAATGATTTACAAAACAGACATTGGTTACCACTGGAAAGATTGTTGCCAACTCTTTGTCCCAGGATATCATTCTTTCCTGATGCTGGATATTTTTAGCCAATGCCAGATTAGCACTGCAGCCGATCTGTGTAACAATGACTCTACAAAGCCAGTGCTGAGAAGTAACAAAAATTGAAAGCATTTGACTGGCAACAAACCAATTATTTCAACAATTTTCTTTTACTTGTAAGAATGTAGGCAATCTTAGGCATGAGTTAGTATTTTTAGAATCCCCGTTATAATAAGTTTCTTTCAGTTCTAGGCTCAATTAAGAAATTAAAATTATGTAGGAAAGAACAAGCATGGCAACAAACGTCACTTCACCTTAATCATGACCATGAACGCATGGCTTTTTCCTCCCTAGAGAGACAGAAATGCTGAGGGGAGATAATTAAATTCATTTGGAATTAAAAAGAAAATTGAGGGAGTAAAATATAAAAGAGATTTTGGGGGGATAAAGGACCTTAGAGATGTAATCTAGTGATTACTCAGCTCAGATATTTAAGCCCAGAAATGTTCATTTCACAAGAATGTCCTGCACAAGAGACCAGGCAATAAATCCGAAAACTGAGTAACAATTAAACTGTCACACATCTACCGAAGAGAAAATGCAAAAAATAACCCCTCACGAAACATACGCCACAAATCCATGGTCAAAGCTGAAGAACTTCACTTAAACACTGACAGTCTTTCCTGCTATAGAATTCGCAAATTATCACGGCTCCAAGTGATGAGAAGTAGATGTTGCGATGGGGGGAAAGTCTTCTGGTTGGTCCTCAGCGACAGTGAATGATAGACGGTCTGTCTCTGACCTTGACTGACCAATTTTTAACATCTTGCAAAACTGGCTCTGTTACTCTCTCTTGCTAGCTCTGCCTTTGTCTCTCTCTCTTTCTGTGTCTCCGTCTCTTTCTCACACAAACACATATGCACACACACTGTGTGTGTTTTGTTTTTAATCTGAACCATTTGAGAGTAGACTGCGACTGCGTATGCCATCCTCCTTTATCTGTTACGGCTTTTCACGCGGAGCCATTGCCTCTGCTTTGAGCTTCTACACGCGGGGCCACAGTAAACAAGTGTGATGGTTTAGGCTTCCGCATGGTTAAACCGGGTAGCCAGGCTGAAGCAGCGTGTCTGGGTTCTACATTCCACATAGTTGCACAGAACTACTTAAAAGTCTAGTTTTTATAAAGGCAAAATGGCCTACTAAGGCATTTTGTAATGTTGTATCATGGTGTTTAAGAACTCTTGACTATTGAATTTTTCTCATTTTCTCCCTGCAAGACTGGAGTGATATCTGAGAATGTATATGGATGTCAGCCTGGGTCTGTGTCCAACTGCCACCTGCTATCTCTCTCTCTCTCTCTTTCTCTCTCTCTCTCACACACACACACACACACACACACACACACACGAATTTTTCTGGAAAGAATTCAAAGTTCTATTGTTACCAAAATTCTTTCCATGAAGAATACATTTTGATTTCCTCTTCAGAAAGTTGCCTGTTTTACATGGCGAGGAACTGTTTTCTCTTGTTTCTAACAAACAGTCATGCACGGAAAATGCAAAACCTTGTTTGAAAGACAAAACGATTCTCTATTCAGTGGGAGAGAGGATGGCTTGTATAAGAATTCCTAATTGTTAGGAGCAAATCCCCAAACAATGGGAAACTGCCTTGTCTTTCCTCGGGACTAAACCAATCAGGCTGGGTGGCAGGTATATACCGATGTCATTGCCCCTTTGCCCAAGGGACAGTAGGAGCTGAAAATAAGTTTGACTTTTCTCCCAATGGTGGATCAAGGTCCCCGCATTTCCAGAAAGGATAGACGGGACGGCCTCCTCGGCTTCCTAGGGAGAAGCCAGGGGACTCGCTCCAGCCCCTGCAGGAGAGGCAGGCGCTGTCTCAGATCTCGGCTGGTCCCCGCCTGCCATCTGGGGCCAGTCTCGTCCTTGTCCGCCATGTGCTTTAAAAACCAGGCCTTATTGCTTCTCTCCTTAAGACTGTTAGTAGTTTAATTGCTGTAAAAGATCTTTTCTTGACTATGTTTCTGCCCTCTCTGTCCCTGTGCCCCAGAAAGCTTTTCTGAATTAACTCTCCTCTTCACCCCTGGCAGACACCCCAATGTGCTGGGTTTAGGGTCACATTTATAGTGTTTATTATGTGATATTATTGTCTTATGTGGCATGATTGATATTAATATATTGATATTATTACCTCAAGACTATTAAGTCTTCTGGAATTTAATAGACTATACATCCAATGAGAAAGGAAGAAAATCTGGATTCTAATTTAGGTTCTATCATTAACGAATTGTCTGATTTTGTAGACATCAGTTAGCCCCTGGGAGCCCATCTCCGTATCTGCAAAATGCACATGGGTTTGAACTGTGTGGGTCCACGTACTTGCTGATTTTTTCCAATAAATATGGCCTATAGGACTACACTAGACAATGCTGGCTGAATCAAGGGGTGCAGAACCCCTCCCTGCGGCTGAGGCTGCCTGTAAAGTTATACTCAGATGTTTCACTGCTTACAGGTTGGTGCCTCTAATCCTCGTGTTGTTCAGGGGTCAACTGTATTACTACCAACTCTAAAGGCTTCAGAGAATTTGAAAGAATAAAGCTTGTTAATAATGATAAGGTATTTGGGAGTATGATGTCACGTAAACACGACTGAAATTTCCATTGCTCATCAGTAATTTTGCAGTAGTCTAGAACAGACAGAGTCTTAAGTACAATGTACTGGGGCATATAATTATTCTGCTGTTTAAAAGATCTTTTTCCACAAAATATTAATCAATAGATGAGTTGTCAAAAATTCTCTCAATGTATCACTTAACTATCTAGATATGTCCATTAGCCATGCTGGTCATAGAGAAAACTTTTGTAACTGTAGAACTATAGCAAAGAGACTGCTGTTTGTTATAGATGGTGAAGAAATAGAGTAGAATAAAACTAGCATGTATTTGCATCTAGTTTGTGTTACTCACTATCCTATGACCTAGACAATTTCTGTTTATTGCATATGCTATTAAAAGAGAGAACAGCATTAAAAGCCTTAAGAAAAGAAACCATCAACAGAGTGAAGAGGCAACCTGTGAAATGAGAAAAAATATTTGCAAATCATATATCTGATAAGAGGTTAATAGTCAAAATATATAAATAACTCATACAGCACAATAGCAAAAGACCAAATAACTCAATTAAAAATTCACAAAGAGCCTAAATTGATATTTCTTAAAAGAAGCTATGTGAAAGGCCAACAGGTATATGAAAAAATGCTCAACGCCCACTAGTCACTAGGCAAATGAGATTAAAGCCACCATGGGATATCACCTCACACCTGTTAGAACGGCTGTCATCAAAAAGAAAAACAACAAGTGTTGGTAAAACTGTGGAGGGAAGGAAATGCTTGTGCACTAGTCGGGATGTACATGGTGCAGCTACCATGGAAAACAGTATGGAAATTCCTCAAAAACTAAATAGAGAGCTACCATATGATCTAGCAATTCCACTTCTAGCAGTACATCCAAAGGAAACCAAACACTAACTTGAAAAGATATCTGTACCTCCACGTTCAGAGCAGCATTCTCCATGATAGCCCATAAGAGAACTGGGATTCTGTAAAGTATTTGCTAAAACAATACGGTTTTCTTTGTGGGATCCTCACCATAGATCAGAAAAGAAATTGTGAAATAAAAACAGAATCCACCAATTCTACCATTTATAATTAATGTGTATCCGAGAGGAAAGGAGGATGAATGTATGGTAATAAAGTGGTATCAAGTGATATCAGATGGTGCATTTATGGAGTCGCAAAAGACACGTGGCTGATGAGATTTGGGACTTGGAGTTATTATTCGCTTTTCACTATACCTTTATGAATCATTCATGTCTAATTACACAGATCAGCGGTAGGCAAACTACCACACGCTGCAAACCAAATCTGGCCTCTGCCTCCTCTTTTGTAAATAAAGTTTTATTTGAACATACCAGGCCCGCTAGGTGACCTACTGTCTATGGCACTCCGGCGGCAGGGCTGAGTTCCTGTCACAGAGGCCATTGGGGTTACACAGTCTAAGATATTTGCTCTGTCTCCCTTTATGGGAAAGTGTCCCAATGCCTTAAAAAAAAAACCACAGGTAAAAATCGAACAAACACCACAGCAGGTTACCTCACCCCCTTTCCACGTGGAAGAGAAATCAGTACTGATTCGTTCCTGTTTATCTGGCTGTGTTTTAATTTTTATTGTTTTTATTATGTGCAAAAGTTGGGAATAACATTGTGTTTTCAACTTCTCTATCTAGACGTATGGGAGTATTTTCTTTTGAAAATATCACCCAAGTTAATGGTATTGTCTCCTTAAATTCTGTAAATTAAACCACATTACTAGTTACTATCCACATTAGCAGTTGCTTTCTCAATCATCAAGCAAGGAAATATTTGAATATCTTACTAACATTTTAATATTAAATAAAATGTTCTTTTTTTAGCTGAGTAGTTAATCTTTCTTATACTTTTAATGCTCTGGGAGTCAGATCTGGGGAAGTATAAATCTGCATTAGCATTATTCTCCATTTTCCTTTTCTTATTCTCTCTGTACACTTTCTTAAGAGCCCATAGTATTGTTTTCAACAGGATCACGACACGTTCAGGATAAGTCAGTGTCCAGTTCCTGAGTAAAGTCTGTCTTTGAGGTCCTCACTAATTATAGATTCTGCTCTAGAAATAGAAAATGTACTTATAAAGTTCTTGCAGGGTTGGGGTGAGATAGAATTACCCTGGTCTGTTAAGTAAGGTGAATAGAGAGACTTAGGAAAGAAACTGTCCTCCATTTAATGATTCGGAGCTTTCTGAGTGCTGGTTGATGGAAGTCTGAAAGTGTACCAGAGAGCATTCTCCATGCCACTAACAAAAGTTGGGAACCTAGCTAAGAAACACTTAGCAAATGGTTCTCTGGGTTTGATGAGAGACCCAAGAAGAATGTTTTTCCTTTGAGAAAGACATAGCCCATATATTTTGTTAGATTGCAGAGACAGGAATATTACCCTAATTGATCAGATTCTACTTATTTTCCAGGGAGTTCTGTGATTTAATAAGTGGACTATTTAACATTAGGCAAACAGATTCAAGTGCAGACTCTTGGACCCTGGTGATGGGACCTTGGCAAAGCCATGTAACCTCTTTGAGTTTCCTCATTTGTAAAACGGTGTTAGTCACTATCTACTTACACCTAATTCTACAAAACAAGAGTTGTTTTGATGCATAAATGATATAAAATATGTGCAAAATCCTTCATAAATATTCAAAGCACTGTAAAATATTTATCTCTCTATGTATTAATTATTGTCAATTTGTAGGTAAGGGGCCTTTTTCTAATTTTTCCACTTGACATTTGTTTTTCCTCTAGTGTGTAATTTTTGAAAGTCTTTCAAACTATTATAAAACTTTATTGTTTTATAGTTTCTTTGTAAAAAAAAAAAGATAAGCCTAGGGCTTGTTCACTTTGTTAAGTCCTGTAATATTTTATTTTCTCATAAGTTTCTGTTAGACCTAACACATGAGATGACAGTCCACCCTTTTCTGGAATTGGTACCTTAGTCTTTCCACAGTTACGCTGAAGGACACTTCTCTTCTTTACCTCCTCAAACCTTCCTCCAGGTAATTCACACTGAAATACAAATGCTTGAAAATGGCTTTAGGTGAGAGGTCTGCTAGGAGCATGCATGGGATGGAGACAGGGTTTGGTGTTTAGTAGAGATCAATGTTTTCACACATAATTTATCCAACCCCGAAAAATTCTGACTCAGCACGTCTGGGTGGGGCCTGGATGTTTGTATTTTTAAATAGAGTTTTTAAAACACTGAAGGACACCACTGTTAAGGATCTCTGATCTGGGGGGTAAAGACTCTAGAATGTCAAGCATCAGCTAGCACATGCAAAGTTTTGGAAGCCTGCCTGATATCTTTGGATCACTCCACAGAGATCATTGCTTCCTGCTCTCAAAGCCAGTCAGCACATAGAGCCCTCTCTGACATCTGATGGGCTCTGAAATAACACAGGGAGACTTGTTGTCATAGAAAAAAATAGAAGCACATAGAGAAATAGAAGCTCAGTACACCAAATATTTCATTGTATGTTCTTTGTCCCCATCTGAATAATTATTTATCTTGGTAAAATTGTTAATGTTGATAAGTAGTCAGTTGATGAAATATAATTCAAGGGAAGCTGTATTTTCATCACTCACTGAATTATACTTTAACCTGTTACTTCATCCTCAGAGTTTCGATTTGACAGATGCATGATTAAATGACTTGGGGTTCATGTTTATAATAACCTGGGTTCTTACAAGATCTTTATGTAAACTCACATTTTGTTCCTGAACTAATTATTGGAAATAGAAACACATTTAATTTATTGTAATTGTACTTAGGATGAAAAATTTCTGGAATAGGGAGGAGTTTCTTTGAAAATATTTTAATTTTCTACAGGATTTGAAGACAACTCTTAGAAAGGAGTTACCATATAAGTCATACATACTTTTATCTAGATTAGCAGCTAAATATGTCCATTTTTCGTATTCTTTTGTTGATGTAAAGTCCCTATGATATTACAAAGCATTGGCTCTCAGCAGCTGGTTCTCCCAGCCACGTGGAAATCAGAGTTGACTTTGCCTGAAGATGAAGGCAGAGGTCATTTGCTTTAAGCAAAACATGGTGCTGCTTTTTAAGTCTCCAGATGACTCTGATGTACAACGAAGTTTGGGAAGCACAACAGTTGAAAACATATAAATCAATTAAATAAGCCGTTTTTGTTTTTACAAATAAATTTAATCATGTCTGTTATGCTTTATAAAATGCACATTTATTCACTGGCTTCTGAGAGCCAGGAGCTATTTCAGATATATTCGCATCCATTATGTCAATAATTTCTTTTCAGAGATGTGACTTGCTAGATTAAAAACAAACAACAAAGCAATATTAGCTCTCTTCTTCGGAAGGAAAGCAACATAGCATCATGATGCTTAATTCTAAGGAAATAGCTTCAACAACTACCGTTTTAAAATGAAACAGGCCTTATCACATTCCTTTTCTGAAATATCGCCCAAATTGTTTTGCTGTTGGTTTGGGGAGTAGTGGGGAAAGGAGGTGAGGAGAGGACAGAATTATTCTCTTTTCTTATTATAGGCCTTCTAATCTGTGCTATATGATGTCATCCAGAATGACTTAAAATATCCAAAGGCCCTCAGAAAGTTGAGAGGAACAGTTTTGCAATGCTGGGAGGAAATGGGGTCCCATTCCGCATCCCAGATGCCTGGAATGTGAAAGTGTTGGGCGACCTTCAAGTTCTCCCCTCCCCGTGAGGTTTGACGCAGGTATCATGAGCTCATCTCAGGGATGAGCTGCATGAGGTCTCCATGCTGCGTTTGGTGCAGGTATTGGGGAAAAATTTCCTCTGAACAGTTTTTTTAAACTTACAGTTGAACGGGAACAAAACGATACATAATATGTCAAAACTCTTAAAATTCCTGCTTTCTTCCTCAGGGCCCAAACCTCAGAGTATCATTGCAAGACTTCCTCTGGGATCCCAGGGCTCTTGGTGGAGTCGAGTCACTGAGCCTTCACGACGAGGGAGGAAACTCTCCCTCAAAAGAGCCTGTGGGAACCAGAGTTGGGAAAGTCGATACTCAAAATGATGTCTGTTCTTACTCCCTTCTCTGAGATTTAAAAAAGAAAAGGTCAACTTAGCTATTAAGGAAAAAACAAAAACCAAACTCCTTTGCCTCCTTCTGCATTATCAATCAAAGATCTAATTTAAAGAAGAAACTTAATAGAACATTTGGTCCAAACACCTACTTAGAGAATTAAAGTACTCTCATTGTTTTTGTTTAATCTCTGATCATTTGACAGAGGTCTCAAGAGGCTACATTAAAGATTCCAAATTACATATTTGGAATGGCTAAATATATGTCTAGCCAATTGCATTCTCATTCTTGAGAATGATTTAGAGTTGAAGCAGTTGGCTTTTTAGGTTTGACGGTCTGATAACAGGCTTTTGTAGTAGGTTGCAACTTCATGCTGTCATTCTCAGCCTCGTGCTGAAAGGGGAGGATTTTATGTCCTTTTCTGAAAGAGCAAAGTGCGAAGATCTCAATCTTCTCTCTCCAGCCATCCTCACAGTACATGATCCACGATCTTTCCACAGCAGACACCAAATTCCCCCTCTATATTTCTGGTTTGATCTAGATTATTTTAAAATTAAAGATGAGGTTCAAACTAATATCCAGAGTGTCTTTGTTACTCCCAAAGCCAATAGCTTTTATGTACAAAGCATATTTATGTGATTTGATACGTTATGATTTTTTAATTGTCAACTCACAGCACCTGCTCATCAACAGGCTGGGCTTCCTGTTGCCTAAGAGCAGGTCCAGTTAGATATGAGTAAAGATGTCTTAAAACACTTAAACTTTTTTGTGGATGGAGGTAAAAGGGACAAAAGTAGCTTACCTCATTGATACCATCAGGAAGAGGATCTGGTTTCTTTCATTTCAAAACAAAAAAGGGGGCTTCCCTGGTGGCGCAGTGGTTGAGGATCTGCCTGCCAATGGAGGGGACACGGGTTCGAGCCCTGGTCTGGGAAGATCCCACATGCTGCAGAGCAACTAGGCCCGTGAGCCACAACTACTGAGCCTGCGCGTCCGGAGCTTGTGCTCCGCTATGAGAGAGGCCGCGACAGTGAGAGGCCCAAGCACTGCGATGAAGAGTGGCCCCTGCTCGCCACAACTAGAGAAAGCCGTCGCACAGAAACAAACACCCAACACAGCCAAAAGTAAATTAATAAATTAATACATTAAAACAAACAAACAAACAAACAAACAAAAAAGGCACAACAAAGGTAAATAGTGATATTGTAAATGGAGGCCTTGCAAACACTTCAGGCTCAAATTCAGGGGTTGGGTATTCCTATTGAAGTATCTTTTTTTGTGCTGAATTGCATAAATACTTGCCTACTTTGTGTGCACTTTCAATCTTAAACACTTTAATAAGTATAATATTAAAGGCAGTAACTTCTTTCTCTCTACACAACAGTTCAGATATATAACAGATGATTATCTGTTGTTCTCTTTAGTAAAACTGTTTCTTTAAATGAAAAATACCAGTTTTAAAATATGAGATTAGAAAATGAGAGTTAAACTTAACACATAATTTATTTCCTGGCTTCCAGTTGGAGTGTTGCACAAAAACAATTTATTAATACAAAACTTTTCTTGAAGCGCCATGATAGTCTGTGGATTCCACCTACTCAAGAGTTTGAAATATAGGTATATGATTGACATGTGAAAGGATTTTTTTGATGAATTGCCTGTAGGACATCAAAAGATAGTAAATAAAACTAACCAATGGGAACTCAGTAAAGAAGTGTTAATTTGGAAAACAAATAGAGTTTTCACTAAAGAAAATTTAGAAAACAATTTTTCGCTAAGAAATTTTTAGACCATTCTTTTGGAATGATAATGTTTATGGAACATTAAATAGCCAAGGAAATATTCTGTGGGCTCTTCAAATTCAATCTCTGGTATGTTGAAATCAATTTCTATTTTATCTAAATAAACTAAAGATGTTTGATACCATATTTTACATGTAGATGAACTAATGTTGATTTCCTTAAACTAAGCAAAATTTTTATGGAGAAGGTAATGTTTACCGTGTACATATATACATGGAAATCAGTGGACATAGGGTCTCACAGAATTCAATCTTTTTAACATTAATATCCAATAGATTTTGATGGGAAATAAATCAGAGTGCATGGGTTGTTGCTGACACCAGAGTTGTAATCTCTGCAACGTTAAATTCTCGAGCATTTCATGTCACATGGGGAGAGGGACTGACATATCCCAGAGGAGAAAACAGCTCAAAGCACATCGGCTTCTAGAATTTTCAGATCAATAGTAGTTTTTCAATTACTTTAAAAGTGTACATGTCAGAAAGGATAGTACCATAGATGTTGTATAAAAAGCAATGGCCGAATCTCAAAGACTTAAAAATCAGGGTTTACTTTTCTGTTCACTCTGTGTGTGCTTCTAGGATTAGCTTTGGGCTCTACGCCTCATTGTCCTCACTAAGCGATACCAGGTGTCAGAGTGTCTAACATTTGGTGAAGAGATTAAAGGGCTTGTTTTCACAAGCATTCAACCTGCAAAGGACACATAATCTTTTACTCTTATATCATTGGCTGACACAGGTCACATGACTATCCCCAACTTCAAAGGTCAGTTAAGCACAGTTTTACCACATGAATGAAAGAGGAGAGCAGAAATGGTAATGAGACAACTGTTTCAGAGTATCATCCAAAACCTCATTTGTAGGTGAGAATACAAGCAGTCAACCCCTGGATTAAAGTTCCACAGAGTAATGAAAACTGCTCAGCTTTTCACCTTTTCATTCAGTGCTTTTTGTGGAATCCATAGTCACCCAGCAGCAAGGGGGCTGACAGAGTCTTGGTGCTCTGGCTGGGTGTCAGGCCTGAGCCTCTGAGGTGGGAGAGCCGAGTGCAGGACATTGGTCCATGAGAGACCTCCCAGCTCCACATAATATCAAACTGCAAAAGTTCTCTCAGAGATCTCCATCTCAACACTAAGACCCAGCTCCACTCAACGAACAGGAAACTCCAGTGCTGGACACTCCATGCTAAACAACTAGCAAGACAGAAACACAATGCCTCCCATTAGCAGGAAGGCTGCCTTAAATCATAATAAGGTCACAGACACCCCAAAACACACCACTGGGAGAGGTCCTGCCCACCAGAAAGACAAGATCCAGCCTCATCCACCAAAAAACAGGCACCAGTCCCCTCCACCAGGAAGCCTACATAACCCACTGAACCAACCTTACCCATTGGGGGCAGACACCAAAAACAATGGGAACTACAAACCTGCAGCCTGCAAAAAGGAGACCCAAACACAGTAAGTTAAACAAAATGAAAAGACAGAGAAATATGCAGCAGATGAAGGAGCAAGGTAAAACCCACCAGACCCAACAAATGAAGAGGAAATAGGCAGTCTACCTGAAAAAGAATTCAGAGTAATGATAGTAAAGATGATCCAAAATTTTGGAAATAGAATGGAAAAAATACAAGAAGTGTTTAACAAGAACCAAGAAGAACTAAAGAGCAAACAAACAATGATGAACAACACAATAAATGAAAATAAAAATTCTCTAGAAGGAATCAATAGCAGAATAACTGAGGCAGAAGAACAGATAAGTGACCTGGAATATAAAAGAGTGGAAATAACTACTGCAGAGCAGAATAAAGAAAAAAGAATGAAAAGAATTGAGGACCATCTCAGAGACCTCTGGGACAACATTAAACACACCAACATTCAAATTATAGGGGTCCCAGAAGAAGAAGAGAAAAAGAAAGGGTCTGGGAAAATATTTGAAGAGATTATAGTTGAAAACTTCACTAATATGGGAAACGAAATAGTCAATCAAGTTGAAGAAGCACAGAGAGTCCCATACAGGATAAATCCAAGGAGAAATATGCCAAGACACATATTAATCAAACTATTCAAAAATTAAATACAAAGAAAAAACACTAAAAGCAGCAAGGGAAAAGCAAGAAATGACACACAAGGGAATCCCCATAAGGTGAACAGCTGATCTTTCAGCAGAAACTCTGCAAGCCAGAAGGGAGTGGCAGGACATATTTAAAGTGATGAAAAGGAAAAACCTAAAACTAAGATTACTCTACCTAGCAAGGATCTCATTCAGATTCGATGGAGAAATTAAAATCTTTACAGACAAGCAAAAGCTAAGAGAATTCAGCAGAACCAAACCAGCTTTACAACAAATGCTAAAGGAACTTCTCTAGGCAGGAAACACAAGAGAAGGAAAAGACCTACAATAACAAACCCAAAACAATTAAGAAAATGGTAATAAAAACATACATATTGATAATGACCTTAAATGTAAATGGATTAAATGCTCCAAACAAAAGACATAGAGTGGCTGAACAGATACAAAAATAAGACCCATATATATGCTGTCTACAAGAGACCCACTTCAGACATAGGGACACATACAGACTGAAAGTGAGGGGATGGAAAAAGATATTCCATGTGTCTGGAAATCAAAAGAAAGCTGCAGTAGCTATTCTCATATCAGACAAAATAGACTTTAAAATAAAGACTATTACAAGAGACAAAGAAGGACACTACATAATGATGAAGGGATCAATCCAAGAAGAAGATATAACAATTGTAAATATTTATACACCTAATGTAGGAGCACCTCAATACTTAAGGCAAATGCTAACAGACATAAAGGGGAAAATGACAGTAATGAAATCATAGTAAGGGATTTTAACACCCCATGTTCACCAATAGACAGATTATCCAAAATGAAAATAAATAAGGAAACACAAGCTTTAAATGATACATTAAAAAAGATGGACTTAACTGATATTTTTAGGACATTCCATCCAAAAACAACAGAATACACTTTCTTCTCAAGTGCTCATGGAACATTCTCCAGGATAGATCATACCTTGGGTCACAAATCAAGTCTCGGTAAATTTAAGAAAATTGAAATCGTATCAAGTATCTTTTCCAACCACAACACTATGAGACTAGATATCAATTACAGGAAAAAAATCTGTAAAAAATACAAACACATGAAGGCTAAACAATATGTTACTAAACAACCAAGAGATCACTGAAGAAATCAAAGAGGAAATCAAAAAATACCTAGAGACAAATGACAATGAAAACATGATGAACCAAAACCTATACGAGGCAGCAAAAGCAGTTCTAAGAGGGAAGTTTATAGCAATACAATCCTACCTCAGGAAAAAAGAAACATCTCAAATAAACAACCTAACCTTACACCTAAAGCAATTAGAGAAAGAAGAACAAAAATACCCCAAAGTTAGCAGAAGGAAAGAAATCATAAAGATCAGATCAGAAATAAATGAAAAAGAAATGAAGGAAACAATAGCAAAGATCAATAAAACTAAAAGCTGGTTCTTTTAGAAGATAAACAAAATTGATAAACCACTAGCCAGACTCATCAAGAAAAAAAGGCAGAAGACTCAAATCAATAGAATTAGAGAGGAAAAAGGAGAAGTAACAAACGATGCTGCAGAAATACAAAGGATCATGAGAGATTACTGCAAGCAACTATACGTCAATAAAATGGACAGCCTGGAAGAAACAGACAAACTCTGAGAAAAGCACAACTTCCCAAGACTCAACCAGGAAGAAATAGAAAATATAAACAGACTAAACACAAGCACTGAAATTGAAACTGTGACTAAAAATCTTCCAACAAACAAAAGCCCAGGACCAGATGGCTTCACAGGTGAATTCTATCAAACATTTAGAGAACAACTAACACCCATCCTTCTCAAACTCTTCCAAAATATAGCAGAGGGAGGAACACACCCAAACTCATTCTACAAGGCCACCATCACCCTGATACCAAAAGCAGACAAAGACGTCACAAAGAAAGAAAACTACAGACCAATATCACTGATGAACATAGATGCAAATATCCTCAACAAAATACTAACAAACAAATCCAACAGCACATTAAAAGGATCATACACCATGATCAAGTGGGGTTTATCCCAGGAAGCAAGAATTCTTCAATATACGCAAATCAATCAATGTGATAAACCATATTAACAAATTGAAGGAAAAAAACGATATGATCATCTCAACAGATGCTGAAAAGGCTTTTGACAAAATTCAACACCCATTTATGATGAAAACCCTCCAGAAAGTAGTCATAGAGGGAAATTACCTCAACATAATAAAGACCATATTTGACAAACCCACAGCCAACATCATTCTCAATGGTGAAAAACTGAAACCATTTCCACTAAGATCAGGAACAAGAAAAGGTTGCCCACTCTCACCACTATTATTCAACATAGTTTCAGAAGTTTTAGCCACATCAATCAGAGAGCAAAAAGAAATAAGAGGAATCCAAATTAGAAAAGAAGAAGTAAAACTGTCACTGTTTGCAGATGATATGATACTATACATAAAGAATCACAAAGATGTTACCAGAAAACTACTAGAGCTAATCAAAAAATTTGGTAAAGTAGCAGGATACAAAATTAATGCACAGAAATCTCTTGCATTCCTATACACTAATGATGAAAAATCAGAAAGAGAAATTAAGGAAACAATCCCATTTACCATTGTAACAAAAAGAAAAAAATACCTAAAATAAACCTATCTAAGGAGATAAAAGACCTGTATGCAGAAAACTGTAAGACACTGATGAAAGAAATTAAAGATGATACAAACATGGAGAGTTATACCATGTTCTTGGATTGGAAGAATCAACATTGTGAAAATGACTATACTACCCAAAGCAATCTACAGATTCAGTGCAATCCCTATCAAATTTCCAATGGCATTTTTCACAGAACTAGAGCAAAAAATTTCATAATTTGTATGGAAACACAAAAGACCCCAGAGAGCCAAAGCAATCTTGAGAAAGAAAACCAGAAATGGAGGAATCAGGCTCCCTGACTTCAGACTATACTACAAAGCTACAGTCATCAAGACAGTATGATACTGGCACAAAAACAGAAATATAGATCAATGGAAGAAGATAGAAGGCCAGAGATAAAGCCACACACATATGGCCACCTCATCTTTGAGCAAGGAGGCAAGAATATACAATGGAGAAAAGACGACTTCTTTAATAAGTGATGCTGGGAAAACTGGACAGCTACATGGAAAAGAATGAAATTAGAACACTCCTTAACACCATACACAAAAATAAACTCAAAATGGGTTAAAGACCTAAATGTAAGGCCAGGCAGTATAAAACTCTTAGAGGAAAACATAGGCAGAATACTCTATGAAATAAATCACAGCAAGATCCTTTTTGACCCACCTCCTAGAGTAATGGAAATAAAAACAAACATAAACAAATGGGACCTAATGAAACTTAAAAGCTTTTGCACAACAATGGAAACCACAAACAAGATGAAAAGACAACCCTCAGAATGGGAGAAAATATTTGCAAATGAAGCAACTGACAAAGGATTAACCTCCAAAATATACAAGCAGCTTATGCAGCTCAATATAAAAAAAACAAAAAACCCAATCCAAAAATGAGACCTAAATTGACATTTCTCCAAAGAAGATATACAGATTGCCAACAAACACATGAAAGGATGCTCAACATTACTAATCATTAGAGAAATGCAAATCAAAACTACAATGAGGTGTCACCTCACACCAGTCAGAATGGCCATCATCAAAAAATCTACAAATAATAATTGCTGGAGAGGGTGTGGAGAAAAGGGCACCCTCTTGCACTGCTGGTGGGAATGTGAATTGATATAGCCACTATGGAGAACAGTATGGAGGTTCCTTAATAAACTAAAAGTAGAACTACCATCCCACCCAGCAATCCCACTACTGGGCATATACCCTGAGAAAGCCATAATTCAAAAAGAGTCATGTACCACAATGTTCATTGTAGCTCTATTTACAATAGCCAGGACATGGAAGCAACCTAAGTGTCCCTTGACAGATAAATGGACAAAGAAAATGTGACACATGTATACAATGGAATATTACTCTGCCATAAAAAGAAAAGAAGTTGAGTTATTTGTAGTGAGGTGGATGGATCTAGAGTCTGTCATACAGAGTGAAGTAAGTCAGAAAGAGAAAAGCAAATACCATATGCTAACACATATATATGGAATTAAAAAAAATGAAGAACCTAGGGGCATGACAGGAATAAAGAGGCAGATGTAGAGAATGGACTTGAGGACATGGGGAGGGGGAAGGGTAAGCTGGGACGAAGTGAGAGAGTAGCATGGACACATATACATTACCAAATGTAAAACAGATAGCTAGTGGGAAGCAGCTGCATAGCACAGGGAGATCAGCTCGGTGCTCTGTGACCTTCTAGAGGAGTGGGATATGGAGGGTGGGAGGGAGATGCGAGAAGGAGGCGATATGGGGATATATGTTTATGTATAGCAGATTCACTTTGTTATACAGCTGAAACTAATACACAGTTGTAAAACAATTATACTCCAATAGAGATATTTAAAAAAAAGTAATGGTAATAAAAATATTAATGAGCAATACTAATGATTACGCCTGCCTGGAATATAGGTATCAAATATTAAGCTTATAATCTCCATCCTGCATAAAAATATAAATTCTCCTTCTTGTGGGGAAATACAACTCCTTAGATTTCTCAGTTCTACCGTAAAAAGCCGTAGCCCTCTGAGACGAGGAAATGTTAGGACACAAAGATAGGCCATGTTTGCTTTCATTTTTCCTGGAAGCATTTGACTCTTCACATATTATGAGAGCTCTGCAATAATTTGGACTAGGTCCCTAGGTTAAGTCCCAAGGTGCCACAAAGACTGGAGAACTCTTTTCCTAGCTGTTTACATTCCCAAACCTGTGAAGTCCAGAACTTGGCAACATCTCTAGGTCATAAAAGCTGGAGACATTCAGCGTTTATTTGGCCCTTGGAAAGAAGTATTTGCATTCCGAATGTTCAGGGTGAGAATCCAGAATCCTTGCCATCACTTCTCAAAGGAGCAAAAGTTATATATTTTTTTCTCCTTCTCCTTTCAAAATAAGAGGCAGATAACTGTCTCTCTACCGGATACCAACAGAGAAAATGTACTGTTCTCCATTCCTTTGCAGATACAGACTGAAGTGTGTATGGGTAGGACATTTTACCTGACCTTCCTTGTGTCACCCCTAGGGTAAGAATCAAGGTGTTAGGGACCACAATGTCATGTTTTGCTTTTTAATTGAAAAATGATAGTCTGTCTTTGATACCTTTACCTCATTTGCACATCCAGGATAAAATTAATAAATATCAATATTAAAAACCCAGCACTAAAAAAAAGCTCAGGCCTCTGGTGTTATGCGTTGTCTCTACCTCACCAGGTGATGTTGGGGGTATCTTCATGAAGTCTAAGTGTGGCATCTCTTGATCCAGAGATTTATGAAGATTAAAGTTATTTGCCTTGAGTATACTCAATGTACAATGACTGATCAGCTCCAGGACACCACAGTAAACACTCCTGGTGGGAAGCAGAGGATGGAAGTCACATGGCCAACCCGTCCATATGAAGATGACATCCTGCAGGACAACAGATCTAGGGCTCTCTGCCCTCGCACCCTTATCACACTCGTATATTGGGTTCTGAGTGTTAACTGCTTGCCATACTTATTGTTGTTCTCGCCATATTCTCTGGACACTGTGTTATCTGTAGAACAGACTTCCACCCCTCTGAGCTACAGCCTTTCCTGTCCACGGCTGGATGCAGTTAACAGTTAATTGAAGAAGTGTGATTAAAGCTCACTGAGGAATGACTTACTGAAACTAACCCCGAGCAAAGATTCACAGCTGGATTAGGTACCCATGGAATTCCCCATCTTCTCCAAAATATCTAATTTTTCACTGTTTGACTTTTTCAAACTGTATTATACTGCCTGAAATTTACTTTTCATATTATGGGTAAAAATTTTAACAGTAGTAATAAAAATACAATAATTCTTATCTCTACATACGTACACGCAAAGTGCTAATCTGAAAAATGAAACACACTTCGAATATCCCCTTAAAGGCATCAGATGAAAGATGAGACTGAAATAAATCAAACATGCAGTCAAGTTGAACGGAAATACAACTCTTGGAAACCAAATTAGAAAATTTCAATCAAGTTTTATTCGGATTGAAAACTCTAAATGAAGGAGTAGTGCTATCCATCTCAAATTGTCTTTCAAATGAAGCACAGTGTACTTGCATGCACAGTGGGTATATATATTTAAACAGTATCTCAATACTCACACAATATGTGTTCATAACATGATATAATGAATCTTGGTTTGATACAGCATTACTTAAACTCTTGTGCTCAGATGAAATGCTTTCTGATAAGACAACAAAAATTATATTTAAAATTCACCTCAAATAAAAATAGAACGTGTGAACACAAAAGTCAAGTGGAATTTATTCCCCCCTCCCTCTCTCATCTGTTTCTCCTTAACCTCCTCCTTTCTTTTCTTCCTTCCGTTTGTTTATGGAAGAGAGAATTTTTATTCTAATGCATCCATGTTCTCAACAAATATTCACTGAGTACTTGCTATGCAGCGTTTCTAATTCTATAATATTCTAAGCTTTGGGGAAATATTTCGTAAGTATTGAACTAAAAAAAATACTTTTTGAGTTTGTAGTGCCTTCATGGAATTCAAAAATCCAAATGATATAACAAAGGTACGCATTTAGATATTCATCACCCCTGTCCCTGGTTGCCCTGTATTGATTGAACTCCTTTAGGAAACATGTCTTATATGTTCCTGTGTAAACTTCCAGCGTTTCTTTATGTACATATAGGCAAGTATAAATATGTATCATTATCTCCCTAAACGCAGGATATGACACTGTTATGTACCTTGACTATGTTTTTGTTGTTTCACTTAACTATGTATCCTGGAGAATTTTCCATATCAGGATTAAAAACCTTCTTCAATTTTAAAAAAATCTTCACATGTGTAACTACCCCATAGTTTATTTAATCAGCCCCCTTTAGATGGATATGACTAGTTGTCACATGGCTAATAGAAAAGCACTGCAAGAAAATAACTTTCTATGTACAAATCACTTTAGGTGTTTCTGTAGGGTAAATTCCCATGAAAAGAATTGCTGGATAAAAGTATTTTAAATTTTGTTAGATTTTATCAAATTGCCCTCTACATGGGTTGTGGTATTTGATACTCCCATCAGGAATGAATGAAAGGGTTTTTTTTCATATAACCCCACCAACAGACTACATTGTCAAACATTTTGAATTTTGACTAATATTATAGGTAAAAAATGTTATAGTATTTTAATTAAGATTTCATCCATGGCGAATGAGGTTGCACATGTTTTATTTCTCCAGAAATATTTTTATTTGATTTTCAATGAACTGCTCATGTCTTTGATTAGTTTTCTGTTGAGTTGTTGGCTCTTTTCATGATTTCTCGGTATTTCCATATTTGGGAAATTACACTTTGCCTCCAACAAAGTTTCTCTTTATTTCTAGGTTGGCCACTTATCTTTCTTTTGCTTATGATAACTTTGTGATTCGATTTCCCTTTAGTGGCATTAAAACAACAATAACAACAACAAAAACCTCTCTGATAATTTTATCCCTTATTTTAAAGACTTCTGTACTATCAATGATGGTTACAAAGGCTTTCTTTCTCTACCCTAATGTTACCAAAAATGCATCCATATTTATTTGTAATACCTTTATGATTTCACGCTTTGAAGTTATTTTATTTTTGTTCTATTGCCAACTAATCTTGGATTTTCCAATTGACATCCATATCATCTGCAAAGAGTGTTAATTTTACTTCATTCTTTCATACTTTTAAACTTCTGATAAAAATAACTTTCTACCCTCGTTGCAACGATTCTAGCTCCTGGCTCATTAGTCACAGTGTTGTTGGGCCAACTCCTCTTCCTGCTCTCCACGTCGCTTTCCCATGTGGCACTGGTTCCCGGGCTTAACCTGTCTGTGAGCACCCATGCCCCTAAGTGTGTGCTAGTGCATATTTCACTGATTTTGATTTGGGGTGTTTTTCCTTTGTAAGTAAAAATTAGTATAAAATTTATCAAATGCCGTTTCGGCATGCAGGAAAGCGATCATGTGAATGTTTTCACCTTAGATCTATAAAAGAGAATTAAATATAATGAAAGATATTTTTAATATTCAACTATCTTTTATTTTTTTGTCCGGAATAAATCCCACTTGTTCTAGATGCATGGGTATTTTAATGTTCTGCTAGATGGGTTTGCTACTATTTGATTTAAGATTTTCTTAAATATTGAAAATTGGTCAGCTTTTTTTTTGGTGATTTGTCTTTTTATGCTTTTTTAAATGTTTTAATAACAATATAACTCACACTTTATTAAAATAATTTATGATCTTAATGTGCTGTAGAATAGTTTAACTTGAATTATTTGTTTTAAAGTTTAGAAAAATTGTCTGTGAAACTATCAAAGTCTAGTGTTTTTTATTTTAGGAGATAGCTCTTTTATATATAACTTTTAGATTTTTTTTGTTTTGTTTTAGGATTTATGTAGCTTCTGAGGCCAACTTTGGTAAATCATACTTTCCTTTGAAAATGCTTATTTCATCCAGATTTTAAATTTGTTACACTTGGAATTAGCAAAGTAGTCTTTTAATATTTTTAAACTACTCGAGAAATAAGCTTCCAAGTTTATTTCTTGAGATCTCTTTTTTTTTGTGCAATAGCTATCTTCCTTCTTTTATTCTTGATTATAATAGCTAAAGTTGAATTATTTTATTGATTTAAAAAAACGAGCTTTGCTTTTGATTACTTTTATTGTTTTATTTTAATGAATTAATTATTTTGTTATTGGTTCTAATCTGCTCCCTTTTTCATATTTCAACTCATTCATTTTGCTTTTATTTCAATAATTATTCATTTCTTCTTTATGGTTTATATCTGATATATACAGTGTCTTCATTATCGTTACTTTCTTGATTTTTTAAAGTTTTAATTTATAGCTCTTTGATCTAAAAGATTTTTAATGTCAAGATTTTAACTTTCAAAACTTAAAGCTATTTCCAAGTGGAAGAATTTTTGTTTCTTATTTTGTATTAATTTCTGGATTAATTATATTATGATCAGAGAATTCTTCTTGTATTACTTCTACATTTTTGGATTTATGAGGTCTTTTTATGACCTAACATATGATCTTATTTTATGCACCTGACATGGGTCCCTGTGCCTATTTTCAATGAACATATGTGCATACATGCATCAGACTTACTTTTAAAAAAATATATTGTTCAGGTGTTCATTATTCTTAACTGTGTTTTTATCCTTTTACTCTGTCTTTGATTGGCTAGTGAATTTTTACACCATTTAACACAACTGAAGGGATGTTCATATTTTTGAATCTTTCTTTCCCTTTTCTTAACATAGTTGCAATATCATGCAGCTGTGAACTGGAGGGCTTCCAGAGGGTTCTAACTGAACCACAGTTTGTTAGTCAAAGGTCAAGAGCTGCCTCATTGTCAAAGGGCAGATTCTGGCGGGCACTCCTGACACAATGTTGCTTTGGTAATTTCAACACCAGTTCCTGCTTCATGAACACCCTCCCTCCCTCTAATGAAACTTGTGAAAAGTTTAGCAGTTCTTTTGTTATTCCTTGAAAGGAACATAATAGTTGGAATTGATCAAAGTTACTGCCATAGGGCCCTATTGATATGGAATGTGACTCCTGTCTGCTTGGGGTCAAATTCCTTCCATCCCAAAGACGTGTGTGGCACTCTTTCCCCACAAAGAAGTCTTTTCCACAATTCATTACATCTCATTGTCTTTGTGTGAGTAGGTACACCCATTAATGCACAGGGAGAGCTCAGAAAGATGAAGGGGATGTCGCAGAAAAATGATGACTCCGAGAGCTCACACAAGATGTATATATTCTCCTCAAGTTAAAGATACAAACATAAAAAACATGCCCAGAGGTCCCTGTGAAAGAAGAAAGCAAGAAATAGCCTTTGGGTGTTTTTTCTATGTCAAATCTTGTGCTTATTTAGAAACATTGGAGAGTTACTATTGCTTTTTGGCAGCAAACTAATTTGATTTTGAAAAATGAACAAAGAACTTAAAAATACTTAAGAAAAAATTTTAAAACCTTGTGCTTTCGAATGAATAATAGTAATTGAAAATGCTTTAGTAACTCAATAACAAAATGTGAAGAGAACTTAGAGGTAAAATTCACAGAAGGGAAATATATCTGGCCTATAATCATACAAATCTGATATAACCTTGAAATGGTGTCTCATGTCCCTGTATAATATTGTTGAAGTCATTTATTCAAAAGACAATATTCAGTGATGGTAATGGTGTGGTGCAAAGGGCATTATGATAGACTGCCCACAGGATGCAACCCATTTGTGAAGAAATTTGGACATGAATGTAATGCCAAAATACTGTGACCCAACAAATCACTTCTCATGTCCAAAGGAAATACTTAGACATTAGTACAAATCTTCATATACAAATATGGTCATTGAAATATTACTTATGACAAAGACATTCAGCCCTCTTCCTGGACACAAACTAAATGTCCAAATATAGGGGTAAAAGTTAAATAAATTGTAGCATATTGAAAATGTAGGAGATTATGCAGTCATATAAAATTAGTAATTTTGAAGGACATTTAGAAGCATGGAAAAATACAGCATAACATCATGTAAAATAAAGGCTAACAGCATACTTCTATTTGCACCTTTATCTTTATATGTAGACACAAAGCATGAAGCAACATTTTAAGGAACATGTTCTCACACACAAAAACTAATATTTTTGGAAGTAAAACTCCAGAATGTTAACAGTAGATATTACTATAGGATAAGATTATATGCTTTAAATGTTGTCTTTATATTTTAAGTATTTTCCACAGATTTTTCACTTAGTATATCTAGCTAAAATTTCTAACAGTAAATTTTTATTGGGGTGGGTTATTAAACTTCTTATCTCTAATTTTAGTTCATCATCGATCATTTTTGCAGGATTATCAAATAAGCTAATAATCACTTTATTGAACTCAATTTTGTAATACAGACTTTCAAGGATCATCCCAGACTCACACGTCTAGCTTTCCGTCTCTGTCCTTCTTTCCTGGTGATCACTTCCAAACTCCATGCGTCACAAGTGGAGTGGGAAAGAAAAATGACTCTGTGTCCCTCCATAAAGTTTAAGTAGCCACATTGCTGAAAAGTGGAGAATAAAGAAAAAAATTTAAAAGTCATAATAAGCAGCAACCACAAAAAACAGTACTAGGTACGTTTATTGCAATGAACTCTATACAGAGAAGGATTTAATCTTCAAATGTACCTTTTACTAAAAGTGTGCATTGAAAATTAAAACTGGAACTATATATAAAATAGACAACTAACAAGGACCTACTGCAGAGCACAGGGAACTCTACTCAATACTCCGTAACGACCTATATGGGAAAAGAATCTAAAAAAGAGTGGATATGTGTATATATATATATAACTGATTCACTTTGCTGTACACCTGAAACTAACACACATTGTAAACCAGCTACAATCCAATTGTTTTTAAAAACGAAAATTAAGTGGAGATCTTCATTATTATGGAATCTTCTAACCAAAGTGTTAACGTGGTGAGAATTTTCTCTTCAGTTTATTACAATCAAAGCTACTCAGACGGTGCGTTAGGGCTGGTACTTTTGCCATCTCAGTTTGCAGCGTCTGGTGGACTGTAATGCGGCTTCATTAGCGTCGCGTTGTTGGAATGAGTGATTAGGTCAAGACAGCACAGGAGATCTCCTGGACGGTCCCAAGTAGAAACAGCCTGAGACTTTCAAGTCACCTGGGAACCGTCTGTGAAATGACCCTGGAAATGATGAATCAGCCTACCTGATTTTTGATCTACCACAAAGACTGAGGCGGTGGACGGGTATACCAAATAGTTTTGCAGACACAGCACACACATGCCTGACTTAATCCTCCTCCCCAAATATAGGGAAATATAGAAGAGCATCCCACTAGCTGGATCTAAGTAACCCCTTTTTTTTTTTTTTTTTTTTTTTTTTTTTGCGGTACGCGGGCCTCTCACTGTTGTGGCCTCTCCCGTTGCGGAGCACAGGCTCCGGACGCACAGGCTCAGCGGCCATGGCTCACGGGCTTAGTTGCTCCGCGGCATGTGGGATCTTCCCGGACCAGGGCACGAACCCGTGTCTCCTGCATCGGCAGGCGGATTCTCAACCACTGCGCCACCAGGGAAGCCCAAAGTAACCCCTTTTGTAGTATTGGCAAATTTCACTTCAATCTCCTTCAATTCTAGAATTTCAGACAGTCATAGGTTAACATTTTTTAGCCATAATATTTAAATTTAAAACATCTTCTCAAAGCTAATATATATATATATATATATGCCTTTACAAGAATAGTAGTAAAGATGCCTATATATTCATGTGCCTCTGTTTTAACATTTAGCAGGTGTTATTTCTGATATATATGTGTTAATTCCCCTTTTTTTTTCTCTCAGAAATAAAAACACTGGGCCTTGACTATAATTACAAGACAAGGTATATTTTCTTATGTACACGAAGTGTTATGCAAAAATGAGTAGTGAGTCTAAAACATTATCAAATAGGTATTAAAAGGGCAATATTACTTAAAACTGACATCTGGGAACTGTCAGATTTAAAGACAGTTTTGAATCCAGTTCATTTCTTATATTGTCCAGATTGGTTTGGTGTGATAGAAGCCCAGTTCACATTTCCATATGCTACCAACTCATTGTGAATTTCTCTGATTTGGAACTAAAATAGTGGTAAAAAATACTCATCTGATACAGTTATTATTTAGCTGTTATAACACTAAAGTTACATCAGCTGCTGTACAAAGCACATTATAATATTCCTCCGAGCTTCCACTTCTGTAACAATCTTTGTTTAATCTAGGGATTGAGATAATTAGATGTTTCTAAGCTGTCTCATTTATCACGCAAGAATATAGTCATGGAATCTCAAGAAGACAATAGTGAGCCCTATATAAATTCTTCACCATCTAATCTCCAGAAATGAAATTTTCCTTCCTAAAAAAAACTCTTGCCATTTCAAAACTTGGTATGCTGGATTATAATAAAGAATCTGACTCCGTTGTTGACGTTTGACTGACAAGAGCTTTCAAACCCGTCATTTACTTTCCCCTTTTGCCCTACATCTGAGCAAGCCGATAAGAAAATGCAGGGTTTTTTCTGCTCTGGCACCAGCAGTAAGTTTGAACTCTACAAGTCCTGATCTGCCAGCAGGACTGCTCACTCCGGCCCCACCGCCTAATTCCAACAAAAGCTAAGCCCTTCTCCTTTCCCTGCAATTTCTAAAGCCATTTTCAGACCCGTTTGGGAGCTTGCACTGCATTGCCCAGAAAGCCTCATTATGTGGGCAATAAACCTTTCATACCCTCTTAGCGTGTGTGTAGTGACGCAACAGCTCCACATCTGAAGCGCGTTTTGAGTGGGACCCACTGTGCCTCTGTGAACTGGTCATGGCATCGATTCAGTGGGGTATACGCAGCTGTAAGAATACGAGATCCCAGAAAGAATTCTAATTCCTCTTTCATCAAATGAAGATTTAAGTATTTGAAATTCATGACTGTGTCTCCGATTCTTCCTCAATCAGCTTATGTCCAGTTTGTTCTGTCACCCTCAAGGTCTGATAGACAATTCACCCCTGAGCATTTGACCTAAGCCTCGAACTTCTCTTGTTCAGAGAGTAATTCATAAAACTTCCTTATCTTTCCTGTAACTTTCCACTCCAAGCGTTAGTTCTTTCTAGGTGTTCGCCTTGACACAGCTGGTAACTCCTCTTCTGTGTTGATGTGTCTCTTCAATGGTTTATCCTCTGTCTACCATCCTCTCATTGCTGGTGTACCTCCCGGAAATTAGAGTTGATTCTCTGTACCCCAACTCCTGCATCCTGCTCTGACGAGGTAACTGAGCGCCAGGTTCAAGGCCTGCTCATTTTCCCCCACAGGACGAGTAAATTGGGGCATGTGCTGAACTATAGCACCATGCTGAGCTCCATGTGGCTCTGAACCGGACCTAATTTTTGATATGAACCTAGACCTACCCAGAGAGAGGATTAACAGACTAACTGCAATGCAGGAGGAAATGCCATTTTTTCTTCTCTGAGCTCTTCCACTAGGAACTTCAGCTTTGTCTCTCTGTATGACTCCTGGAAATAAGCCTAGGCTGTGGGACCATAAGATGCTTGGTTGCAGTCGTGGAACTGAAACCTTGAAACTTCCTCTCCTACTTTGAAATCTAGCTTTGTCAAGCCCTGATTGCTGTCTCTGGAATAGCAGTCTATGTGCTTTTAATCAGCTGCCATTTTACAACCCTCACCAGCTCTTGAACTGTATCTCTTCTGCAGCATGATCATTTTACTGGAGTCACGGGACTGAATCTTTTTTTCTTTATTAAGTTATAATTGACAAAATTGTAAGGTATTTAAAGTGTACAATGTAGTAGTTTGACATACATACATATACAGTGTAAAAGGATTCCTCTCATCGACTTAATTAACACCTCCATCACCTCATGTAATTACCTTTTTGTTTTTGTTTTTTTGGTGAGAACACTTAAGTTCTATTCTCTTAGCAAATTTCAATTATATGATACAGTGTTATCAATGAGAGTCACCATGTTATACATCAAATCCTCAGATCTTATTCACCTTATAACTGAAACTTTGTATCCTTTCACCAACCCCTCTTTATTTCTTCCACCCTTGGTAACCGCTTTTCTAAACTCTGCTTCTATGAGTTAGACGCAGTTTTAGATACCACATATAAGCGAGATCAGGAGGTGTTTATCTTTCTCTGCCTGGCTTATTTCACTGAGCATAGTGCCCTTCAGTTTCTTTCATGCTGTCGCAAATGACAGGATTGCCTTCCTTTTTAAGGCTGAATGATATTTGAGAAAGAAGAGGAAATCACACTTTCTTTATCCATTTATCTATTGATGGACGCTTAGGTTGTTTCCATACCTTAGCTGCTACAAATAATGCTGCAATGAATGTGGGTGCACAGATATATTTTGAGATAATGAATTTGTTTCAGTTGGATATATACCCAGAAGAGAAGAAAAGTAATCCTAAAATTTATATGGAACCATGAAAGACCCCAAATAGCCAAAGTAATCTTGAGAAAGAAGACGAAGCTGGAGGCACCACACTTCCTGATTTCAAACTATATTACAAAGCTATTGTAACTAAAACAGTATGATACTGACATAAAAACAAATAGATAGATGGAAAAGAAGAGACCTCAGAAATAAACAATGCCTATATGGTTAATTAATTCTTGACAAAGGAGCCAAAAATATACAATAAAAAAGAATAGTCTCTTTAATAAATGGTTTTGGGAAAACTGGACAGCCACATGCAGAATAATGAAATTAGACTACTATTTTACACTATACACAAAAATTAACCTAAAATGGATTAAAGACTTGAACATAAGACCTGAAACTATAAAGAAGGAAACATAAAGAGTAAGCTCCTTGATTGATATGGGTCTTGGCAATATATTTTATTTTATTTGACAACAACAGCAAAGGAAACAAAAACAAAGATAAACAAGTGAGACTACATCAAACTAAAAAGCTTCTGCACAGCCGAGGAAACCACCAATAAAAAGAAAAGGAAACTTATGAAATGGGAAAAAATATTTATGAACCACATATCCAATAAGGGGTTAATATCCAAACTACACAAGAAACTCATACAACTTAATAGACAAAAACCCTCTAAATATCCAAGTTAAAAATATGTGGTGGAGCTCAACAGACATTTTTCCAAGGAACCCATACAAATGGCCAACAGGTACATGAAAAAGTGCTCAACATCACTAATCATCATGAAAATGTAAATTAAAACCACAAGAAGTTAGCACCTTACACCTGTCAGAATGGCTATTATCAAAAAGACAATAATAACAAGGGTTGAGGATGTGGACAAAAGGGAAACCTAGTGCACTGTTGCTGGGAATTTAAATTGGTGTAGCCACTGTGGACAACAGTATGGAGTTTCCTCAAGAAATTAAAAATAAGACTATCATATGATCTAGCAGTCCTACTCATGGGTATCTACACAAAGGAAAGGGGATAAATAATTTTAATGAGGAGCTGATAAAATTCATCAAGCAAAACCTTTATCTGTGGCAAATATTGACCCTTGCATGAATGTTAGGAGAAGGACTTCTGCTACAAAAGGGTGCATATTCAACTATCATACCCTCCTCATGGAGTGGTACTAAAAAGCTGTGTCACTGAAAAGAATTGCTTGAAGGAAATGAGAGGCTGAAACAAGAACAAAATGAGTCACAGAGTGAGTAATAATAAATTGAACCCATCCAATGTAAACCGTTCTGATAAGCAGTTTAGACTTGACAGGAAACCAGGAAGGGAAGTTGCTTAAATAGGAGGTGAACAGGCTAGGGAAGGGTTATTTTTTCCAGGATAAGAAATATGAGTTTGTTTTTAAAAGGAAGAGAAAGAGCCAAGAGTGAAGGGAAGTAGAAGGTAAAATAAGTGGACATAATTAAGAAAGAAAATTCTCAGAGCAGACGGGAAGGGAGGGGAAAGGATTAGTTTTGGACACAAGTAGGAATAGAGTGAAAAGTGATAAACAGATTAGCTTGATGTGGAGGGGAGGGAATTTGAAGGAATTCATACCTTAGTGTATTTTCTTCTTTCAACTGGAGACTTAGCTATCTGTTAGGAATTTAGATTAGATAAATTAAAAACAAAACTATGACAACTGATATGGAATGGGCAAGTGATGTAAGTAAAGTTGAATATACTGTAGAGCAGCACCGATGGACAAGCCAAGAGTCTGACCTTTGCAGACCATGCAAGCACTTTGTGGGGCTAACCTGAACATTTGCTCACCATTTTTGTGGGTCTGGTGCTGAGTTTCCACTTACGAGTGCTATTTATGATAAATTAGAAATTCAGTGATGAACTAGTATTATGAGGGTGATTGGTTAGGTTAGTATTAAAATCATTATGCAGTGATGTAGTGTGGAAAGCAACTGGAATTTGAAATAGATAGATCTACGTTTCAGTGTTGGCTATGCTGTTTGCAGTGTGATCTATGCTGTTTGCAGCATGCTACATACTCTCTGAAGCTCAATTGTTTTGCAAGTATAAAATGGAAGTAATGATGGGATTAAGTGAGATACTGTATTTTTATTATCATATTATTATCTTTGTTGTTGCTATAACCTAGTGAAAAATAAGCTTGCATGGGATCTAAATGTAACTCCTCAGTGGAAAAAGTATGAAAGACATATTGTCAGGAGACCACATGGGTTAGGAAACATAACTATGAAAAATTGTTCCTTCCCAAGATGGTCAGATCACAAGATCTTCTGACAGTGTGTCTTTCATACTCTTTCTGTTGAGAGGTTAGGTTTATACCCCATGCACTTGAAACAGAAAAGACTGCTGAGCCTTTTGACTAGTCAAGTTTGACTGAAGTACTGTTTGATGACCTCCAAGCCCAGGTCATAGAGGTGATTCAGCCTCCACCTCGGTCACTGACACACTCCTTCTGGAGTCCTGACCTGTAACATGGATAGTTCTGCTGGCGTGAGGTCACCACGCCATCAGGAAGTTCAGACTCTCCATCTGAAGAGATGTCGTGGGAAATCTATGAGACTCTATGAGGAGAGAGATGCATGGCCAGCCCCCAGCTGCCCCATTTTCACTTCAGTCTACCTACAGTTTCATGGGAGACTCGGAGCCACACCTGCCCAGCCAAGTTATTTACGGATTCCTAGCAGAAAAAAACCATGAGAAATAATAGCATTATTATTGTTTTATGACACTATGTATTTGGGAGATTTGTTTTACAGCATTAGTAACTGATATGATCATGTTCCCATTTATTTCTTAAAAGGTTTCCTCAAAAAATGGAAACATTACATTTGTTGTCACATTACGTTTATTGGCTTCAGAATGAGATATTTAATTTCTCGAGATGACATTATTTTTCTCCTCATATTTATGGCTAGAAACTTATTTTCTTTGATATGTGAGGGTTATGATATTTGCTTTTCCCCCTCTTCCTTATTTCCATCTCTTTTGGGAGAAATGAATCTGAATTTCATAAATGAGAGTGACAGCATGCTTTACTTGCTGGATCAGTACGGTTACTAGAATCAGCAACATCTTCCTTCAGCGTAAGGGTACTTGAAGTTACCTTTATACTTTTCGAATGTATTTCCAAAGTATTTCAATTTTTCTGTCATATGGAGATGATCTGTAAACCTCATTATTTTGATCTAATTTTCATACGTAGTTGAGTCTTCATGTATTTTGCAGTGTGGTTTCTCTGCATTTTCTTATGGCCAGTGGTCTTTTCACATATGCTAATAGAGCTCTTATTTGCAAGCTTAACCTCCTTTGGCCAAAATTCGTAAAGCACCTAGTCTCCCTGGTTATTTGTTGAGCCAAATGATGATGATGATGGTGAGAAGGACTGTGATAATGATGTGAATTCTTCTCTCTTTCTTTTCTTCTTTTCCTTGTTCTTGTTTAAGGATTTCAAGTTCTTTGTTTTCCAGTTTTGTTCGGTGTTAAAGGCGTTACCTATAATTAAAATATCTTTATTCTCATTTTATATTGTAAAATCCATAGTCTTAATTAACCTACGGAAATATGTATCATCAAGAAACAAAAGAAACTTCTTCTAGTTTCTCAGGTGTCCCCTGCTTCCTTACGGTTGCAGGATGAACTTGAGAAAGGGCTGGAATTCGCCTTGTTCCCAGAGGGTACACCCCTTCTCTTTCTCCCAGTCTGGATGTCAGCTCCTCCCCCCACCCCTCCCAGGTCTCAGGGCCCAAATATTCTCTTTCCTAAAATCATAGAAAAGCTTCCTCTTAAATCATTAATTCACAATGAACTGTAAATGACTATTAATGGTAACATGTAATCCCTTCATAAATAGTTTCTTTTAAACGGTAGAACAGCTAAAGTAATAAAGACCTCGTTGTACATTTACCAGTGGGTGGTAAATGCTTCTGAAGGTGGCACTGGTTCTTTTTAATGGCGCTGAAATAACACTTGTAGGTGATCACTGGCGAGATGAGTGTGTTTGTTTCAAACACATTTACTGACAGGATCACTTTTATTCAGATTTGGGTCTATATAGGCTTGTTCAGCTCCAGAAAAAAGAGAGAGTGCTTTTGATATCTTCACACTATCGCTTTTCAACCTATGGGGTTTTCTTAAATACAGGAAATATTCTTCGTGTAAGCCATGGCATAAAATATAGTTGAAGTCCTCAGTGAACCTCTGGGGGCTTCTCTTTGTGAAAGCAGGAAGTCAGCATTAGTATGTAGGACAGGAGACATGCATTTCCTATGCTGTACATAAATTGGGTCATTTTCACTGCAGTCCCGTGTCGTACAGAATATTCTATTTCCAGAGTGTTCGAGAGCACGTGAACTACGCTGTGGAATCTATTCTCTGTCCTTGTTCTGCCCCTCGAGCAGCGCTTCATCCAGATGCCGACTATGTGAAAACAGCACGGCCACGGTCTGCTTCACCGTTGCTGGAATCACAGTGCCTGTGATTCTACTTTGTGGACCACTTGGAAGCCAGACATATGTCAACGAATACAGAATTTTGGTCCTCTTTAGTTAGCTTCATCTGCTGGCTCAGTTAGGATCAACAATTTGTCCGGGACACTACTGAGGGCAACACGATGATGTTTTCACGTTTAATTCCGGCCCGTGTGGTAAGATGGTTGCGGATAACTTGGTGTTGACTGGCAGGACACGTCTCCTTGTTTATTGCAAGTACTTCGCCATTGTGCTTGGTACATTACATGAACTTAACAACATTTGTTACGGAAATATCACTGTGTCATCAACTTCCGGGATCTGAATCCCATTCCACCATTCCTAGTCGTGTGACATCCCTAGGAGTCCTCATCTGTAAAATGGTGGTGAGGATAATAGTTTCTACCCATTAGGGTGGATTGAAAGTTACTACAGGGAAAGCACTTTTAAAAAGTGCCAGCATATTAATAGCAAATGTCGCCTTTAGTCACTCATTTTGCCCAGAGATAGCTCCTGCCCTCTTGGCCATCCCAGCAGAATATAACAGAGCGGTGGTTCTTACCTTGGCTTTGTGCAGAGAAACTTGGAAGGCTATAAAAAACACTGATGCCTGGGTTCGCACAACGAGTGTGTTTGACTTAAGTGGTCTGGGGTAGACATTTATAAAGGCACCCCAGCTGTATCTTAAAGAGCATCCCCAGCTGAAGAAATAGTGGACTCGATGTGGTAAATAAAGGCATTGCTACCACTAAATCTTATGGCTTTTCCTCCAAATGTCTAGAAATCAGCAATAATTTATCAAAATCACTCTGCTTAGGTTTACAATACCTTTTATGCTAGATGAAATCCAGATATTGACAGATAACATCTTTATAATCTTAAGATTGTTAAGGCCTGGATTAACGTCTCTTTGGCCCGGGGTGTGTGAGCTGTTAGATCTGTTGTTGTAGGGCCACCTTTGTGAGACATGAACACCCTGACTAAGGATGAATTTAACACACGTATGTTCTCTAGAAGTGATGATTGTGTCTTTTCAAACTTCCTTTTTAGGAAGTACTTCTTTGATTTGGTATCGGGGAACAAAATGGCTAATACTCTGAATAGACATATGTTTTGCTGTAGGAATTCCTTAAGCATGATGTCGGCAACTGACAAGATGAAAAATGGTCCTGTGATTCATTTCCAGTCTCAGGCTTATAGACCCACTTAAATGTTTTGAGAGGCCCTCCCACATCCTGTGATTGTACTAGATCAGAACTGGAAAGATCTCAACACTCTGAACTTGATCCAAGGGTTAAGATAGCATACTCTTTATTTTCTTTCTCATAACACACTTAATGCTATAAAAATAAAGTTTATGAAGAAGTATTAAGTATGCTTAACAGGCTCATTTGAGCTTCAAACCTGTTATACTCCGTTATAAATTAACTCCTTGAGTTAAAAAAAGATGACGTATACCCCACACATGCCCTTAAATATCAAGCACATGGGATGAAAAAATATATCCTTGGATTCTTGGAACCGTTTGCAATTCCAGACCATTTTGGGCCAGCCATTAACATCTTCTGTGCTTTGATGCCTTGTAAAGTTATTCTCAAGCAATGCTCTGTGACTCAGAGTCAGGGGACCAGGCCAGTGGAACTTCTCAGTGTGAAGTGTTTCCACGGCATAGAGAGGTCTCTATCACCCTTCAATATGGACTTGGAGAGCAACACCCAGAAAAGTCAGATGGGAAACTCAATGCGAGCCCGTTCAGAAAACATGACTCTTTCCTTAGATTCAACATAAGCTTTATATCAAGAAAGAATGCAAGGTCACTAAAGAACAACAATCTCACTTGAAATGTAGAAACAATAGTGTAAGGGCCCACAAAAACTGTTCCACTGAAACACTTTCTAGCTGTTCTTAGCGAAAAGGGGGAAGCCTTGACATTTGCAGATAGCTGACTGTCCTTTATTCAAATATCAGATTTTATTTTTAGACACAGACTTATGACTGTAATATTCATTATGCTTTTATTCACCCCACAAATATGGATAGAGTCCCTACCAGGTGTGAAGCATCCTGAGAGGAGTTGGGACCCTGTAGAAACAAGACTAGTGCTAGTCTTTCATCATGGGGCCTATCAGGGGCATAGAGAAGCTTCAAGAGGAAATGATTGTATGTATGTGTATACACACACACACACAGACACACACATATATATATATATATATATATATATATATATATATATATACACATGTGTATGTGTATAGCAATACAGCCCTTACGGGTAGGTCCACCCAAATCTGGAGGAATACAAATACGCATATAGAACTTAATATGTGTGAGACGCTATTCTAAATGTCTACACAGAATAGCTCATTTCATCTTACAACAATCTGGGAGGTGGACTCTGTTAATAGCCTTCTTTAACATTTCAGAGAAATGAAGCACAGAGAGGTTAAGCAACTTGCCTAGGGTCACCCAGCTAGCACCTGTCAGAGCTGAGGTTCTCTTCTTTCCAGATAGTCTGGCTCCTGTTTTATATTTTGAGCTATATTATGGGCCAGTATTACAATGATTAAACACTCATTAAGTTTTTTAAGAGAAAGCACTTTAGTTCAAGTAATTCTAATACAATAATCCTTGGGTGTTCATGATGTGAGGCAAAAGTACAAGTTAAGGAGAGAAAAGAACAGCAAGAAAACTTGAAGGAGAATCAACAGAGGGAAAACAGAAAGAAAGTGCTATCTTCCATGCTATGCCTTAACACTCAAAATATCTTTAGAAGCATCAGTTTTATATTTTCAAATTAAAAAAATTAATAGTCATTGTAGAAAATTTGTAAGTATAGAAAAGTAAAAAGAAAAAAGCCATCGATAATCGATCATTTATTTCACCAGCATTTCATACCCCAGCGCATGATTTATTTGGTATGATTCCAATGTATTGTTGGAGAAAATAAAAAATGATGCACTGTATGTAATTATCTGGGAGACTAGGCCTCTGACAAGGGAACTACTCATTTAAAGGTGGTGGCAAAGGCTACCAGTCTCCAGGGAATGTCTGAAAGCATTGGCTTGGTCCTAAATGAGTCTTTAAAGAAGCTTTCTGTAGAACAAATAATTATAGAGGTTGTATAGTTTAAATCCCAAATTCTGCTAGCAAAGCAAGGCTTTTGTGTATTATTGGGTATTTTTATTTCTTAAGTTAAGGAGAGAGAAAAGTAAAAAGGTAGTGAGAGAAGAAAATGCAATTTCTCCAAAAAACCACCACCACCACTACCAGCAACAACAAAAATAAACTCCCCAAATGCAATTACAATAGAAGAGCTGACGAAGTTGAAGGGAGAAAGTAAAAGAGGGGAAAAAGGAGGTGCAATGCAGGAAGAAAGTCACATGGTGAGCGGTACGTGGAAATTCTACTCAGTGGTAGTAATTGAATGAATGATGTCGCCTGGCCTACTGTGTGGCTCAGAGGACTGAAGGCTGAACTCAGGTACTTTCGCTGGGGACGGGGCTACCTTGAAACGTGGCATATATTTATTTTCCTGTCTTAGAGCAAAAGAGCAGAAAAGAAGAAAATCCACTTTACCTATTTAGGTCCTAATCAGAATGACATGTGCATCGGACAATGTTATAAAAATCATTTTAACAATAGTAATGAGGTCTTTTATTTGTTTTCTAATGAGTATTTCTTTCTGTCATATTCTTGAATCTCATTTCTATCCTTTATATCTCTTTATGATGAGTACTTCTATCAGGAGTTAAAAAAACAACAGCTGTTTATTAGTAACAAATGGAAAGTCCCATAATAGAGCACAGTTACTGAGTGATTACAATATGTTCAAAATGCATCTAAGAGGCTAAAGTAAATTTTCATAGTTAATTCTCACAAATATTCACAAGTTAACTGGTGGCGTTCTACCATCTTCCAGGTAGAGAAACTGAGCTACAGAGAGGTGATTTACTCAGTGTTGGTATACAGGCTTATTCCAGAAGCGATTCTCTTACCCTCTTAACATTTACATTAAGTAGAAAAAAAAAAGCCAGGAATAAGTGGGATTTTAAAGCATATTTTATAATTAAAAAAATATATTTCCAACATTGCTTCAACTAATATACATTAATCTCCTTCTCATCTCCGGGTAGCAGGATATGCTGGTACCATCACGCCGAAGGATGCACACAGCATCTGCCACATGGGCTGGATCATCTAAAAGATCATTAAATACAAATCAGTCATCCATTTTCCATGCATGACAATCACAAATCTGGGGGAATCTGGGCCCATTTTAATTTTACAACTTAACTAATACTATCAGCTTCAATACCTTAAAATATATACTCATTGGCTTTGGGAGGCTCTTATTCTAAACTTTGCTTCACTAAAACTGTTGACGGTGTTATCTGGCGAGTTGCATCTTCTTTTTACTTCACGTACGTCGACCACAAAATGGTGGTGATACCCGCCAGAGAGGCAGGAGAAAACGATGCCAGGTTTCAGCGGCGTTCTCAGCTCTGCGGTGGGGCGAGGAAGACACACACAAAACCCTTTCGGGCCACCTTGAATAACTGTTACACCGGAGAGTCTAATCCTTGAACTCAAGTTAATAAGGGGAAGCGACCCCACACAGCCTAATTGGAGAGGTTACAGGTTGAAGCAGAGATAGAGGATCAGGGACACAGCAGGCACATTGTGAAATAAGCTTTTGCTCTGGCTGTACTTGTTTTCCTAAGGGTGTTGAAATAATGGGTGAAACCGTGGAGACAGAGAGACGCATCGGAGGAGCTGTTTGCACGTGAGGCCAGAAGCGGAATGATGAAAGTACAGACACACTACAAAGAGGGCCGAGAGGGGAGGGAATAACCACGGCTCCAGAGGAAAGTTTCCTGAGCCAAAGAGTTTTTCCCAGCATTCCATCTTGTTTCTAGGTTGAAAATGGGAGGCTGCTTTCGAGTTGTTTAGCTGTGTTTCACGTGCTTGCGATTTCTGGAGCCGTAATAAGTGTCCTAGGGATGGCTTAATCGTCCTAGTTTACATCAGAAAGTAATTAACATCATCAAGGTGGTCAGGAGAGGTCTTCTTAGGTGCATAAGATCTGTGCTGGTATTTTTTTCACTTTATTTGCATCATTTTTTTTTCTTCAGGCTGTGCTTTCTTAGAAATAAGAAAGCACAGCCTGAAGAGAAGTTCTCTTTCTCCTCTCCTTAGAGAGGAGAAATCATGCCTTAAATTCGTAGGTCTTTCTCTTCCTCGCCCCGCCTCTTTTTGCATATATAACAATCCCCTTTATTGAACAGGATTTTCCTCCTTTGAAATATCCACGTTAAAAAAAGAAATTTGTAATTTTCCTCAACTTCTACAACTAAACTTGATGGTAGTAGAAAACGTATTCATGTGTCTACATAGACAGAAATTACTATTTTGTTTGTTCATAACATAATGATTTCATTAAAAAGACCATCTTTTTTTCAGGAGGTGGATAGCACCAGCATCACCTACTAACTGGTTAAAAATGCACATTCCCAGGCTATACTCTAGACCTGCTAAATTAGAAACTCCATAGGGGGAGCGCAGGAATACACATTCTAACCAGCTCTTCGTGTGATTTTAATGCAAACCCAAGCGTGAGAAGTACTAGTTTATATCATTCCCACTCACACCCGCTTGGCCAGACTCAGTCACGTGATCCCACCTGGACGCAAGGTGTGAGGGCAGATGTTCCTGGAACGGCTCTGCTCTTCTGGACACACACGTAGCCAACTTTGTCCAGAATCCTTAGCAAACAACCAGCCGTCTCTCGTTAGCACTAATCTTTTAGAAGAAAAGGTGTATTATGAGAAAAGAAGTTTAAAAAGATACTAGAGGGGCTTCCCTGGTGGTGCAGTGGTTGAGAGTCCGCCTGCCGATGCAGGGGACGCGGGTTCGTGCCCCGGTCCGGGAGGATCCCACGTGCCGCGGAGCGGCTGGGCCCGTGAGCCGTGGCCGCTGCGCCTGCGCGTCCGGAGCCTGTGCTCCGCAACGGGAGAGGCCACAACAGTGAAAGGCCCACATACCGCAAAAAAAAAAAAAAAAAAAAAAAGAAAAGAGAAAAAGATACTAGAAATACTGGGTTTGCCCAGCAGACAACTCCATTTTCTTCATTTTTATTGTTTAAATCTAAAATATAGTGACAATTTGTGGGCACTGTGGACTAATTTTTAACCAAAAGCCTTGATAGAGGAAAAACAGTTTCAATGAAGAGTATTATTCTGACAGCAGGAGACCTGAATTTTATTTTATTTCTGTCAATTACTAACTGAGTGACCTACAAAAAGTCGTAACTATATTTTTTAAGAAATTCAAATGAAAATAAAGGCTTGACTATTGAGGTTACTGTGAGACGACCGTTTAACGTTTTTTAATGTTAATATTTTGTGATTATAATTAAATGAATATGTATCAGGTTGTTTATTTTATGCTTTTCAAGGTAGTTTCCAGGAATTAAAAAATTTAGTCTAGTAACGAAGGAATTAAATACATAAATACTGAAAACGATACATATGTGCTATTCTTCTCTTTTCATAAATTTCATGTGTTTCAACTTAAAAGAAATTTTTTAACTATCAGAATAAATAATTCACAATTTAGGACTCTTCCTAGTGGTATTATTATGAGGTAGACCATATAGGAATTATTAATCATGTCTTAAGTTTTTCCTCATTACTGAGGATATGGTAATAAATAGGAATAACAGACAGTTATTCCAGGCACCAAGGAAACAATAACTGTTTATTATTCAAACAATGTTCTGGAAGCAAAGTACCTGAGAATATGTATTGGTTAAATAAATGAAACACAGAGTTCCGAATGTTAAGGGCGGTAGTTTAGATATGACACAAAGAGCATCTCTCTAACAACTCCCTACAGTGTTGTGTCTAACAATTTTTCTTGACTTACACATCTGTCAGAAACGCCATCCATGTAACCACCAGTGTAGTTAAAGAAAAACAAGAGTTATCTCTGAAAAGTGGTATCAGTGAGTCAAGCAGGTGCTGATTGTATGTGGAGTTTTCAAACCTTCGGCATGTGTTAAAGTAGAAAAGAAATCAGCCCAATTTGTAAAAGAAAAAAAAAATGTAAAAGAATTCTGTTTGTGCGTGTGAAAAAGCAAGATAAACAAAATGTATTTGACAGGAAAAATATAGCTTCAATTAAAATATTAAGATATATATCTTCAATTAAAGAATAAAAAGAAAAATCAACTACACTCCAATAAAAATTTTGAAAAAACGAAGAAGAAAACATTCTTGTGTCTTTTAAAAGGAATAAACACCTAAGATAAATGGAGCTTTCTGTCCTTTATCCTAACTCCCTGCCGACCCCACCTGAGTCAGAGCACTTCCTAGAGATGTTGGCTTATTTTCAGGAGCTGGGCATCTCCCTTCTCTGTTTTATAACAACAGCAGTCTGTGTCCTCCTGTAGGCGCTTCACATGACTCACGAAGAGTTTAGTTTGTTAGTGCAAAGGTAGCCTTTTGTACATAGGACCAAGTCAGGTGAGGCATATGAGGGGCCCCATGCAAGGCCTTGCTTTCGTAGTTGTGAGAAGCTAAGGAGAGAAGCACCACCCCTACGTGCGAAGCGGACCCTACGTGCAGGCCACTGTGAGCTCTTCCACCAACTCCCTGGCCCGGTCTGAGTCTTTTCCCCTCAAAACAAACGCGATTAGCTGCCTTCTGACTGAAAACCCCCTCTGCGCCTGGAAAATGCCCATCAAGAGCTTTGAACGCTTTCTGGAAGAAGGTGCACTAATACATGAAAAACAACTTTGGTCTTCGGCATATTCTAAGTAATGAAAAACGTGCTAACTCTAAATTCAGGTATGCAGCTCACAGGACGCATGAAAGCTTTCCAGGCTTTCAGTCTCTTAAAGAAATTGAGAAGGACCATAAATCTGTGATCAGAGTCCCCTCTAAGTAACCAAATTAAGTTCTCTTGAATGATTAAGAACAATATTCTTAAACGATATGATCCAAAGTGCGCTTAAGACTTTATTTAAAAAAACCGGACAAAAAAAAGAAAAGAAAATCTGGAAATAAAATTTAAATTATTTACCAAATTACGTGATGTACCGAAATATGTTATACGATGCCAATGAAGGCTGTGCATTACTCCCCCTTCACTAAAAGTTAATGCTTGTAGAGGATACAAATTTAACAATTATCAAGCTGGGAGTTCTTCTTATTTTTTCCTTAGATGATTGGTATATGTTAATATCTTGGTGTTCTCAAACGGAATAGATGCATTTTTCACGATAAAGGACCTTGTAAAATTTGGCACTTTATTGATGCTATTTGAGGTGATCAAAACCAAGTCCTCCAATTTTAAAACAACATTTAAACTATAGTCTATAGTGGCAATGCAGTCTTTAATATTAGTGAATGAACATTTTAAATTCTTTTACCTGCTGACAGCTGTGACCAATGCTTATATTTTCTATATTTACTACTTTCCTTGAAATAAATGATGTCATTTCCTATGTTTAATTTTTGTCAAGGTAGAGTCGCTTATAGTGGAGGAATGCTTGTTGGCACTGATTTTCTAAGAGTTTAGCGATGGTTGAAGATTCTGCCTGCATTGGGTCATTTGTTCACGTCTCCATGGTAACAGCTTGGCTTGCATGGGAACCACATACAGCCACTGAGGTGCAGTGGTATAAACAAACCTCACGCAGCGTTTTGGGGGTTGACGAGCTAGTTTATATCTTTCAGGCATTTTCTACTGTATTATATAATGTTTCACCTAGAGAATCCCGGTGCTGCCCCATTTAAGGCTCCCCTATTCACCCTTCTCCCTTAAAACAGCCATGAGTCATCATCTCCCTAAGAAAACTGGACCTCAGCGCCAAAGGAAATGCCGCATTCTTGTTCATACTCTCCTAGTGCCCGGTAAAGCTTCTATCAAAGCATGGCTAGTATTTACTGAATCTGTCTCGCTTGCTTATGTTTTCCCAGTTTTATTGAGATGTAATTGACAGGCATTGCTGTATAAGTTTAAGGTGTTATCTTGCTTATTAACTTACTATATCTTTTCCTTCACATAGACTCATGTGGCCTGTGCCCTGAGACTTTAGGTCTAATTCAACTCTGTATATTCAGCTCCTTGCTCCAAACCTAGCACATGTAGTCATTTGTTTACCAACTCTGTGTTAAGTGCCTCCTCAGGGGTAGACCAGAGTGTGCTTGAAGAACTCATTAGTTGTGTGATTATGGGCACTCGTTTTCCCACTCTCTGCCTCCTTTGTCTCATCTGTGAAATGAGTATAATGTAGCATCTATCTGGCAAGGTTGTTGTGAGGATTATATTGTCAATACAGGGAAAGCGCACAAAGTTATGCACATAATGCATAAATGGAAGCTATTATTATTACTAGTATGAGCCTGGCACTATTCTGGACCCTGGTGATAAGTGGTAAACAATCATAGCAAGAGTGGAGGGAGACCAACTGAAACAAGTAGCAGATAATCCAGGTGTATTCTGACTGGAATCAGGGTTATGCAGACAGTGAAACAGGGCACTGTTATAGAGAGTTTCTTGGGAGCAAGGGCCTCATTTAGATAGAGTAATCAAACAAGGCCGTTCTGAGGAGATAAAATCTGAGTTGATACCTGAATTATAGAAAGAAACCAGGTATGGAAAATCTGAATTGAAAACAAGCTTTGTACGGATAAAAAAATAGAAAGAAGTTCAGCATGTGTGCATATTAAAAATGTTTATTTGAATAAATTCCTGGAAGATTGAATGCATTGTCCTATTTTAACATATCAAATGTAAACCCCAAAGAGATTCTTGCATTTATCCAAACATTTGGTTTATATTTTCTATAGTCAAATGCTGTGGTCTATTAAAATTTAAAAATGCTCTTTTTTCAATTTCTGAATCTGGACAATGTAAATTGGTGTAGAATCATTGTTATGTCCTGTATATTTTAAAGCTAATATTGGCTAACACTTATTGAATGTTTTTCGAAAAATGTTCTAACCTCATATCAATACAGTGAATTCTCAAAACAAACTTCTGAGTATAACTCTCCATGTCGTATGGATGATTACACCCCAAACCTTGAAGTAAATTGTCCAAGCTCTCAAAGGGAGTAAGGATGGACTGACCTTACCTAACTTGCCTTAACAACAGTATAAACCTGTCCCTTTGGCAAATTTAGACAAAACTTACTCTTTTGGCTTTATACATTTGAATGGTTATTTATTTAAATTTGGTTTTACGTGTACTTACGTTCACAGACAGACGCACTGTTTTGTAATTTCCTTACAGACTAGGTCACTGGCATGTATTTAACATCACATTGTAAAACACTTGAGGATTGGTACCCGTGGTCCAAGGGTTCCCTGAGAGCCTTCGGAACCCTCGGATGGAGGGATCAGAGCTCAAGCCCTGGCTGGAGGCTGATGGACTTGCCTTCCGTGTTGTCAAGTGGCAGAGCTGCAGCTGACATGGGGACCACCATTCTGTTTCTCTGCTGCGTCAGATTCAAAACTGATGAACCCAGAATGGGGCTCATCAATTTCAAAAGAAAAGGCTTCTCTGCTTTCTTTGTTGGTCTCGGAAGATAAATATTTCTCATGGCACCTTTGACATGGCTATGCGTCTGTGTAGGTCAGCAGTAAATAGATGGGACTGATGGTTGAAAATGGCAAACCAACAGGACAGACTCACTCAAAGCTCACTGTGGAGGGGCCATGAATCTCTCCATTATATTTGGTTAATGGTCAATCCAACACTTTTCCCACCCAAACTAATAAACTTATATCTAGAACAACTAATATCGATTCTCATCTAGGGACATGTCAGGCAGGGATGGCCGCATTTGATTTGAAAGGGACAAGGAAGAAGCTCAGTGAAAACAGAGTGACATTGTGTGACATTTTGGTGAGGCTAGCAGGACACCTGCTTGTGACCAGGAGAGCTCATGTCTGAGAGGCGAGGAGTGAATGTGCGTGGTCCTCTTACGTTCTGTTGTCATTTTTTTCTTTCCAGAATATCAGTGACCTTTGCTCCCAATCTAAGAATTTAACTTAGTAGAGTACATTATGTTTGTAAACTTGGGGCAGTAATGGCAAAATAAAACAAAACAGCAATGACAAGACAATAGCATCTCCTGGTCCTTATGTGATAGCTGAACTCGATAGCATTTGTAAAGATGTCTGGCCCAAAGGAAGTAACACAATGGTTGACGAACACCACCATTGTGGATATTGTTAGTTGAGGACTTATTATGAACGCCTACTATTTGTTGAGTTTCACCAGGATTTTTTTTTTTTTAATTTATGTGCTTTCTATACATTTTCTCTAATACAGTCATAACAAACTCGTAAGCAAAGTCAGTTTCTAATCTTACAGCCAATGGAATTGAGGTTTAGAGAAATTAAATTAATTGAACTAAGTTAGATAAGCAGGAGGTGAGAAATCAGACCCAGGGCCCAAGGTCATTCTTTTACATCTCATTGTAAATATTTAATGTACAAAGAGTGAGATTCTCATCAATAAAAGGGCAAAACATGGAGGAGCAAATCCATGGAAACTAACTAAACTAACTAACTAACTAAACTAACTAACTAACTAAAGTATGAATAAGCTAAAGCTCCATTTTCTATTAACCCACATTTTTCCTTCTCTTGATGCTATTTCTGCCTTAAATGTGAGTAAGCAGTCTCACCTGGATGCTGAGATGCTCATGCTTAAAGTTTTAGCTTTGGGACTTGAGGGATTTGAATTCTTCTCATAAATTATAGGGAAACATCAAGACTTTAAAAATGATGCCTTGTATTATCTTGCACAGTCCCCAATTACAATAATACATCCATCAAATGAAAAACCATTGAAAAAGAAAATGACAGGCTTACACATTCTTAGTACCGAACTCATAGGGTTTAGCAAGACAATGATTACCTTTAAGAAAGCTGTGATACTTATAGGTGCAGTTTTCAGCATAACTGCTGTTGGCTATTAAATTTGGATATTCTTGAGTTCTGTTATAAAGTAAAACACTTCCAGCAATTGTCAAGACCTAAAAAGATTCATGCTATGCTATCCATGGTATGGGTTTTCCAGAATTAATGAGGAAATGCGAACTTCTTGGTTGTTGTTCTGATACAGCTGAGGAAAAATGCTGTCATACAATGAATGGGCACTCAGCCAGCAGGCCACTCTGAATAAAAACACTTAGCATTGTGCCACAGCATATGAAAAATAGCTTATAAGGCACCAATCTGGAAATTGTTGAACTAAAGGAAACAGAGGATGTGAAATTTTTCGGTTACATCCCATCTTAGAAATAAATGTCTCTGTTTTGGTCACCAGGATAATACCTAAAAATAGTCTTGATACTTGTAATCTGCTGTTGTGTCACTTTTCCCCTTGGGCATCAGATAGCACTGCATCACATAAAATAAGGCATTTAAAACATAAGCCTTCACAATAGAGTATTGTCGGCCTTAAGATACTCTTGTTTATGGGCCTTTGGAAAGGGATTATTTTCAGCCAACTCAAGTACTTACTGAAATGAGAGTAAAGTAAAAAGAAAAGAAAACATTCTGGAGGCACTTGACAAGAAAAGTGCACAAAATTTGAACATAATTAGGAGTCAACACTCATTTATTCTCTTCTCTGTGCAGAAACAGTGCAAATGAGCACAGTGTTATTCAAGAATGATAAGTTTCCTACTCAGAAAAGAAGTGGCATTGTTAATCAACTGTGCTCCAATATGAAATAAAAATTTTTAAAAATATATTAAAAAATAAACACAATTATTTAAACCTTTGGGAAAAAAAGAAGTGGCATGCTTTTTTCAAAAACTGGCTTTACAAAAGGGATACACTTTTTGGAAATGACAATGTAACTGCTACCACCAGTATCTTGCTACAAACTGTTTAAATCCTATCTAGTAATTTTCTGTGGAAAGTCAAAACAATGAATAGGGTGTGATAAACAGAAACTCAACAACTAATTAACAAACACCTTTTAAAATTATATCTAAGGGCTTCCCTGGTGGCGCAGTGGTTGAGAGTCCGCCTGCCGATGCAGGGGACGCAGGTTTGTGCCCCGGTCCGGGAGGATCCCACATGCCGCGGAGCAGCTGGGCCCGTGAGCCATGGCCACTGAGCCTGTGCGTCCGGAGCCTGCGCTCTTCAACGGGAGAGGCCACAGCAGTGAGAGGCTTGCGTACCTCAAAAAAAGAAAAAAATATATATATCTAAGAGATACACACAACAAATCTTTTTAGTGGTCATGGTAGATACACACAACAAATCGTTTTAGTGGTCATGGTAGAAATGGTAATGTTTTTGGAAACACTGTAGTCCTTTGGGAATGTTGAGGAGGACTCTTACAAAGAAGGAAACAAGTAAGTGAAACTTAATGGGTAAATCAAAGTTTTCCAGGCAAAGGAAGATGGACATTTCAGTCTGAAGCCCTCCAAGAGTCAAGTCTGCAGAATGTGAGACTTGGGTTACGCTTTGTGTGACTATGGTACAAAATTGTGGGTTAAGGATGAATAAATAAATTGAAAAGTTTAGTTGGGATTTATTTTCCTGTTAACAGTGAAAACAAATTCAATCTCAAGTACCTTTGACTGAAAGACATGAAAATCTAGGGTTAGATAAATGTGATTGAAAATGTAGGCTTTAGATAAATGTATGCTTTCTGTCTCTCCTCAGTTTGGGGCCTTTCTTCATTAGCACGACTCAGTTTCTCATCTGCTTTGCTCAGCCCTGCTTCTTCTCTGCTGGGTTCATGCTTCACTAGATGCTCTCCTCATCTTGGGTGGGCTTTCTACCCCATATCCTTCCCAGTTCAAATCTAGAGAAAAGGAGGGCAAAGCTCTCTCTGGCCACTCCCATACTTCACCTGTGATTCACTCTGGTGGGGTTAGCTTGGTCAGTCTCCCCTTCCTGAGCTCAGTGCTCTGTACATTGACAACAGTGCGGTCCTCCTGCAGCCCTGAAGCTGAGAGTGGAGCCTCACTGGGAGAATGCAGGGGACATGGGTCATGGCAGCTATGAAACAACAGAGGTCAACTCTAGTCCGTCTTTGGCCACCTAATGTCCAAACATGAGTCACTCTTAAAGTCTTTATTCCCAGTTACTATATCTGTAACTGAGCCTAAGCTCATACTGCTTGCCTCATAACAGGTCAATATATCCAGAGACAAGGTACTGGGACAAGGAATAGAAACTTTATTCAGAAAGCCTGCAGACCGAGAAGATGGTGGACTAGTGTCCCAAAGAACCATCTTGCCCAGGTTTGGATGCTAGTTTCTTTTATAGAGCAAAGAGGGGGAGGTGAGGAGGTAAAGCAAAAAAAAAAAAAAAAAAAAAAATGTCAACAGTGGTTGCAAATGTTTCCTGGTTCCAGCCAGACTCTGGGAGGGGGAAGTGTTAATTTCTTCTTTCCTGCAGGCATTCACAAGTGCCAGGGCCTCCTCAGCATGTTTCCTGTGAGTTAAACAAAGGTATTTTACCTCTGGCCTGGGAGTCAGTGTTCCCCCGAGATGGGCCATTGTGTATGCTTTCAGGTGTAGGCAACATCCTTTCAGTGATTAACTTGTAGAAAAACAATAGAATGCAAAGGCTAAAGCAAAAGAAACAGATCCAGTGTGGAGTCTGGTTGTTCTTTCCTGCTACATACTCAGCTCTGAGTCTCTGCCTCTGGTTGATATCGGTTCCATCCATCAGGTCTGGATGCAGTTCCTCATGGTCCAGCAAACCAACAGAGGTGTAACTCCTTCCAACAGCTTATCATATGCAAAACACAATTATAGAGAATAAAAATATTTGTAATAAAACGTCTACTGGATGGTGCAAATGAGAAATAAAATACAGTGTCCAAGCTTCCATACCATGTATAATAAAAATAGCAGGATTTGTTGCCTTGTTTGTTCCGGTGCTAGAAAGAGTTATTTTGTCAGCAGATCTGAACTCCTTGCCCTGATTTTGTTCTTCTGGGCAGTTTCCCTTATTCTTTTGTCCTCAGTACTCATACAGGAGATGGGTATGTGGGGTGTGTGCCATCCCTTCCTGTTACAATAGGATTAAGAATTTGGGATATGCTTTAGTGATTGTAATTGTAACCTGTTGTGTTCCAATGTTGATGAGCCAACTTTCTTAAAATTTAACTGGGCTTTCAATCTGTGTGCTCCAGACAATTCCGTGGGCTAGTACTAAAACCTAGATATCTCCTCAGGCCAGCATTTGTATTAGAACAAGGCCCCATATTTTCTCCTAATGCCTTCCAGCCACCTTGCTCTGCCCATGTCCTTCATCCAAGTTATTGAAGCTGAATCCAGCCTCTGTACCCCGACACTGAATTAAATCTCAGAGACAGAGTTTTGGGTAAAGTAGAAAAGAATCGTTTTATTGCTTTGACAGGCAAAGGGGGCCACAGTGGGCTAATGCCCTGTGGCATTAAAACTGTGTTTTAGACCTGGAGCAGTTAGTGAGGAGTTTTATAGTAATGGTTCAAAGAGGGCGTGGTCAGCTCATGGACGACCTTCTGATTGGTTGGTGATGAGGTCATCGGGAGTCAGCATCATCAACCTTCTGGTTCCACCAGTCTGGGGTCTAAGTGCTTGTGGGTAGCATCCAGTTAAATTCTCTACCTGGTAGGGGTTATAGTATCTGCAAAACAGCTCAAAGGTGTTGTTCTGTGTATCCCTTGAGGGGGAACCAGGGCCTTGCCCCAAGGCTGTACTGTTGTTTCTTGACTGTTCCTCCCTCGTCTCTGCATCCCCTCCCTTCCCTGATTAGCAGCTGTTTGAACCCGCCTGTTAGAACTCAGGGAAGGTCATAGAGACTGAACGAAGGCTATTTCCTATAATCAAAGAAATGGGGGACACAGAAAGCCTTTGTGCCCCGGAACCCCACAGGTCCTGCTTAAGATCATTATCTAAACTTTGCTTCTGCCTTGTGTTAATTTAACACATTGACATTGACTGGGGGAGATAGACCACTTTGACTCTGGTACACACATGTGGTGTCTTTGAGGCCAGGTCATCACCCTCCTTTTCTAAATAGTTTAAAAGAGGAGCTTCTTAGGAGGAGCCTGATGAAAATGGCTTCTCATAGGTTTTAATATTATTTCCTGCTATTGTTCCTTCTTCCTTGCTTTTGTTGGCAATAACTTTAGTTTGGAGGAGAGAATTCAGCTTTCTAATCTTTCAAATTTCTCAGCGACCTTGAATGGGTTTCAGGCAAGAAAGGTACTTCTTAGCTAAGGCACAGTTTTTTTTTTTCCTGTCTGCACTCAGATGAACTAATTTCAACATAAGCTAGTCTTTTTATTATAAAACTTACAGAGGACCATAAGAACAAGAATCACACTGCAAAATCCTACATTTTTCATATCAAGACCAGAAATGCTGTTGCCTCATTAAGGATAAGTTCTGAACACCAAGCTAAAACAGGTGTAAATTGACCTATTTTTAACCTTTGTAACCAAATTATGAATATTATCGTGTTCCTGACACAGATGCACGAGGGTCCTGCCCTCTCCTTGATTATGAATTTGATGCCTGTCACTTATAATGTCCCATTCTTAGTGCCAGCTTTTTCTGTCTCCTGATGTCAAGTGTGAGGAAACACAATCCAAAGTGTTTAACCACAAAGGGAGAGTGTTGACTCACAGCTGAAAAGTCCAGGGCCTGCTGGGTCTTGGGGGACATTCGCAGGATTGGGTTTTCCTCTGTTTGAGTTTCAGATTCAGGTCTCCTGTGTTGACGCCTTTTTCAGGGAGTGTGCTGGTTTGTATTGTGTTGATTTTGCTAGGCTGGAAGGACAGAGCTGTTCCCTCTATGATTCTGGATTAGGTCTTCCCACAAGTGAAACCGAGCAAGACTTGGAGAGTGGAAATGAAGCTGCAGACCCTGGGCTCTGAGGGTCGGTGTAGGAGGCTACGTGATGACGTAGCTTGCATGTTGACAGCTGTCTTACCTTGTTGATCTGGGGCAACCATGTGCCTGCAGCTCTCCCAGCACCTGCAGCACCTGGTCCTCCAGCTTCTCTGGGTCCAGTAAAGCCTGTGTCAGCCCGTCGTCAGGAAGTACATCACTTCCTTCAGTAGGGCAGCCATGAAGTCAAGGTTGAGGAGGTGAGAGAGGTGCTCAGGCTCTAGTGTGTCCTCATGTGGTCCAGTTTATTTTTGTGGGTTCCAATTTTCTCTCATTCTCCCCCCATTTGATGCCCAGTTTTTCTTCTTGAATGTCAGTTTCAATGCTGTCACCAGACACAGAGGCAATGTCCTTCTGTGGATTTCTTCAGCAGCCTTCACAGTTGAATGAGGTCTTATCTTAGTAATAAGTCCCTTACTCCATATAGCTTATTGTTGTTCTGTTTCCCTAGCCAAACCCTAACTAATACAGAGAGATTCTCTTTTTGTCTTCACAATATGGCAAGACTAACTTCAACTGACATCCTCCCAAGTTCAAGTCTACAGGAAAAGGTTTATGTCTCTTTTGAGTCCTGAGATCCTTTCTTATTGGCTCACCTTGGGTCATCTGGTCATTTCCTATCAACCTTTGTGACCAGGATGGCTAAGCCTGGTTCATATTGTCCACCCTTGACTTAATCACTGTTGTCCAAGGAATTCGGTATATTGATTGGCCAATCCCGAATCACATGCTCTTATTCTAAACAAGTGGCTGCACTGGGTGAGAAGGGGTTGATTTCCAGAAGAGTCCAAGTTGTTGCTATGAGAGAGAGGATACAGGGTGTTCATTGCAGGGTGGCCTGTAACCCTTGGAGGCCTTGCAAGTCTGGACGTATTATATGGTAATGGGCAGTCACTGGGATTTCTAGAAGTAGGTCACTGCCGCAATCCAGTGGACCTCTAACCCTTCAGTTCTGAGGACCACATTGCATGAGATTTTATTTTCTCATCCTAGCATGGTGTCCGCAACATAGTAGTTGTTAAACACATCATCAGGTTGTTGAGTAATATGACCTCTGTTTTGAACAGATGGTCAGATACTGTGTAGGTATAGACAAGTGGGCAGTAACTGAGCCAGAATGATGGACTTGTCTGGACAGAAAATACGGATGAAAAGAGAATGGCAGAGCGTTTAAGGGCAAAGGAAGAAGTGATGATAAAGGAGGTTGACAAACAGCAGTAAAAATGGATAAAGAAACTGGAGTGAGTCTGTTTTGTGACCTGATTAGACCAGCAAGCTGAGGAAAAAATTGAATGTTTATACGACGAAGTAATTTTTAAATGCATTCATGGCTGTGCATTGCTCTGAGAAATGAATGAGAAATGGATTTTTCTATAGGAAGGAACTAGGTTTGGATTAACAATCAAACATAAGAGGACATTATTTTAGTTGAAAATAAAAACAACTTTAAAGACAGGAACTGAGTAAAAAGTAATCTGTTCTTAGACAAATAGTTCTATGAAGATTAGATAATTTATCAAACTTTATCACAGGATGCCCATACGAGTCTAATTTTCAGCATGCACTGGAACATCAACATTTAACATTACACATGAAATATGAGAACACTCCAACTCTGTTATTTACTTTTAAGTGTTTCTTAACAAGAAACACACGTATCATAAATAACTTTGCTATTCTATCACTTCTGAGTTTTAGAAGTCATCTTGAATCAGTTGCTGAGTGTCCACGTAACCATGGCCAACACCTACACAGAGAACCTCAGTGAAAATCGGGCCTTGTGGTCTGTCCTGCAGCTTCTCAGGAAGATGACATGAAGTCGTGTCATCAGTTTTATTGTCTAATTGTTAGGGATAGAGTGAGCTATGTTCTCATGGCTTGACTCTATAATTATAGACATGCAAAAGCAAATCATATCGTGATTGGCTCAGGAATTTCAGCCATAAAATCGGCACTTGTCAAGTATCAATTATAAAATTCAAAGCTTTATGTAGATATTAATGGTATTATTTTGTTCTTAGAACATCAGAAGACATGCAATAATAATTACTGCCATACCACATATACTTTAAATCCTATTAGTAAGATAATGTCTGCCTCAGTAATAATAGTATTTTTCTATCCTTTGTTCTTTTTGCCAGGGTATTATAACTTACCAACTCGCAGAATTTTTATTTTTGAGTAAATTTTTTAAAAAGCTGACAACATTAAAAAACCCACCATGATAAAGCACAATTCAAAGAAAAGCTAAACTGCTAGTTAGGGACCATCCGTGAACTGGGATAGTGTTAGTGAGATATTTCAGTGCTAAGACATCAAAGCAAGTACGACTCATGTTTTTCTTCACATAAGATTTCCAAGTCAGTGCTTTTTAACACACATGTAAAACGAAAACTCTGATGGTATGAAGACAAAAGTCAAAAACTGAACAGTTTGTAAAGCAAAAGCAATCAACAAAATTTGAACTCTCATCGACTTGACTTTTGAGATTAAAAAAGTCATTGACCTTTATAAACTTTTATAAATCTTTGGAAAAATAATAAAAACGGGGACCCTACATTAAAAAAATGATATAAATGACTCAAAGCCACACTCAGATCTGATTCTATGATTAAGCAATAACATGAAAATGAACTAAGCCTTCAATTTAGAATAGTCCAGAAAAGACTTATAAAGCCACATCCTCTCTGCCTTTTCCTCCAAAATTGAAGAGAGGAAAAAGGGGAAAAGGTAGGAAGATAGGACCTATTATATGTGAATTAAAAGAAACAAGAAATTATAGCAGAACTGCAAAGGAAACATAACAATTGAGTCTTTGGGAAAAAGTTGGAAAGTTAAATTTCTGCAAAAGTAATCATGAAATACTAATTTATCGAGAGAAAGGAGGAATACGACAACATATAAGTAGGAGATTAAAATTATAATACATTACCCTATACTACTCAATGTTGATGCACTTGAAATTTTCTATGAAATAAATGATACTTTGGAAGATAATAAACTTCTAAAAGTATACCAAGAAATAGGAAATGAAAAGTACATATGGAAAAATTATTTCCACATAAAACTGTAAATAGAAACAGATGATGTTACAAATGTACAAGGAACAGATTCGATATTTCCATATGCCAAACCTTGTAGTCAAGAGTATAGAGAAGAATGGAAAGCTACCCAATTCAGCCTTTGAAGGTAATAGTGTTCTGAGGGCAGAGAGCAGTCATTCTTATGACTGCAAATTTATTTTGAAAATTCAAAATAAAACCCTAGCAGATTGCATAAAACAGACGATTAAGAAAATGACATTCTTTTCAAGTACTTTTATTCCATGAGAGGAATAAATACTAGAAACATGCGATGTAACACATTGCTATGCCCAATAAGAAAAACAAGCACCCATTTCAGAAGAGGCTAAAACATATTTGCTCACATTCAATGCCTCCCACTGTCAAAGCTCTTGGGAAATGAGGCCTAGAAAGCTCTTCCTTCGATTCCAGCCTCTTTCCCGCGCCCACACTTCGCACCTACTGTTACGGTTCCTCCATGTACTCTGCCATCGCCAGTTTGTATTGCAAACAGCCCACTGCGCCCTCACATTTCATTTTTCTGGTTCACTTTCTCTCCTAATCCCCGGGGTGAACGTTGTTTGATTAATACAGGTCTTCAATCCATTTCTCCTGCTACTGTATGATTTTCCACCTTCTCCACCATCATTTACCTTTTGGTCTAGGTTTTGCTTGCAGGTGACTCATCCTATTCACTCCATTGTAAAGAGGTTCATCTGCTGTATTCCTCCCTTACTCTCTGGTAATAATTGCCCATACCCCAACCTCGATTAATCCAACTACCTATACCATACTTGCAACCTAATAGCTGAGTACAGAAAAAGCGTAACTAGTTTCAGTCTAAGTTGACCACAAGCCTCAAAACACACTCGACCTATCTGATACTCCTACTTGCTGCCTGGATCTTCTTTCTTCAAAGTTACCCCTGCTCTTCTGGCGAGCCTCACTCTCAGAAGATGATTTTGCTTTATAATTCATGGATTGATTAGATGCACGATATCAGGACCTCTTCTTGACTCATCTGAAAATATCAAAACGTAGCTGTGTTGGTACTCATGATGCTGCGTTCTGCTCAGTAAAATGGGAGAGGGATCCCTCTCCAACCTGGCCAACTCCTCCACCCGTGTTTTGGTCGAACACCTTTCTTCATTCTACTTGTTAAGATGGAGATGCTCTAATCACAGGTGGACACTTCTGTTCACCTCGATTCAATCTCTTGGTCCTTCTCCAGGACCCATCCACCTGCCTTGACTGTGCAGCAAGTTTCTGCCCCGTGCTCGGTTCATGCCAACTGGTATACAGTCAGACCCTCAGAGTGTTTCCTAACCTTCTGTGACCAAAGAGCGACCATAGTCACAACAACAACAACAACACGTTGACCGCGTGTTGACTTAGTTTCCTGTACTCTGCTCAACAACACTCTAAGTCACTGTCCTCACTCGCTGCATCACGTCTCTACCTCCGCTCCATTGTCTGTGTCTTCCTCAAAAGATTTTTTCAATATGTATTTTTTGAGAAGGCGACGCATGACGTGGCACAAGATTTAAGCGGTGCAAAATGTCAAACAGTTCAAAGTCATCTCCAATATTTAGGTTTCTCTTTCTTGAAGTGACTTTTCTGCTTGATTTTTGCACAGATTGTAGCACACTTTGCTCTTTCACTTAATTGATCACTGAAGTCTCTCGTGGGAGTGACACACAAAAACGCCTCATTCCTTTGAATAACCTTGCGGCTTGCTGTCACACAGACGCCGCTCTGAAAATCTTCGTAATTATATTTTTATGGCATGTGTTTATAGAATAAACTTTTAAAAGTGGAATTATCAAATCTAAGTCACGATATGTGTATTTACAATTTTACAGATGTTGTGAACTTGTCTTCCAGAGGGTTGTACCAACCTGTGCTCATACCAACCCCCCTTGAGAGCGACTGTTTCCCCATGCCCTTGCTAACACAGTGTATTAGAGGATTTTTGCTTTGCACTAAAAGCATTAATTGAAAACTTGATATCCACATACAATTTTTAATAACAGCTTTATCTTGGTATAATTGATACACAAAGAAATGCACTTGTTTAAGGTATGTATTTTGGTGTGTTTGGACGTATGCAAGCAGTCACGATACCGTCACCACAATCGAGGTAATAACCATGTTCAACTCCTCCCAAAGTCTCCTTGTATGTGTGTGTGTGGTAATAACACCGAACAGCAGATCTACCTGCTTAACAAATTTTGACGTGCACAAAACTATGTTGTTAACTACAGGCCCCATGTTGCACAGCAGAGGGAGTTGTCCAACGTGCAAACAGTTCAGTTATGCAGTTAGAATATAAATTCTAATCTACACTCATTTTGTTCTGATTGAGACTGATCATCAAAACTGTAAATGCTTGGCATTTTTTTCCTCTAAATTCATGTCTTTATACAGATTTTTTTATTGGGTTGTTGATAATTTTCCATCGATTTGTGTGGGCAGTGCATCTATTAAGAAAATTCGCTGTTGGCGTCATTTTTCTGTTCTTGTATTTGTATATATTGTGAAATGGTGACATCATATTCTCCCTTCAGATGTCCCTGAACCTAATTCACCAGGGACTTTCTTTCTGCTGTGTTATCCCTCATACTGATACATTTTTACATATTATTTACAGATCCATATTAGTATCTTTTAGAATGATGTGAAATTTAGTCAAAATCAGTAATTTTTGGATGTATTGTGGATCAAATAGACATATACAATATCAAATGATCAAATTGAAAGAGAGAAATAGGTTTGTGTAGTTAAATATTTTAAATGTATAAGACAGCAGAAAGGAAATATTTCTTTACAGTTCTATCAGCTAAGGGCTATTCTATCATTAAGAATATTCGTTCATGGAAATCAAAAATCAAGCAAGGCAGAAAAAATGTCTTCAGAAGTCTAGGGTCTACTAAGAGACAAGTCCCTTTATCATTTTTAAGATTTAGTGAAGGATTTGCTTCTTTGGCGCTGTCTCTTTCCTGGCTAACAAGCTATTTCCTCTTCTTCACTCATGCTGCTTTAGTTAATCTGGACCAGTTGCAAAGGATTGATTTTCTGGGGAAAGAAATGAGCTGTTTTGCTCTGTAAACACTTTCTGTGGGTGCTTGGACACATGAGGAGATGAATGAACAGATGAAAGATCTTTTCTAACACTGCTAGTTTACCAAGAGCAAACAGGAGATGAAAGCATCTTTGTTTCGATTTCCAACTTTTCTTCAGAGGAAATGCCCAGCCGTGACTGTTCATTGTTTATGAAAGTCTCTAGCAATTAGTTTTTTGTCAGAGCTGTTGATGGTCCCTTGAAAGGGAAATGTGAGAAAAAAGGAACGTAGCTAAGAGACAGAAATACTGCGTTTGGGCTATATAGTTGGATTTAAATCTACAAATCTCCAATACCATTCCATTCTCCTCTGGCAAAAATTTGGGCAATATTTACCTTATCAATTTTTGCTGCAATCACTGCCTACTCTGGTTTTCACTAGATTTTCCTTCAATGATAAGAAATATATTAAACTGACATTATATATATTTTAATTTCCTCATGTTAAATCCTTTGCTACAACCCCCGGCTATAATTCTGGTTTTGTCTCAGTACTCTGTCTCAACATAGGAACACTGGGCATTGAGTTCTTTTTGGTTCAACAAATATTTATCAAGGATAAACTTTAAATCTAAAGTAATGGTACTCGTGTATGCCATACTAGGACATTTGGACTGTATTCTATAGATTAATGGAGACTTTGTAGGTATTTAAGCAGTGGAGTAAAATAATGGTATCTCTATTAGCGTTCTGATAACAGTGTACATAATGTTTTCGAGAGGACTGTTAGGAAGTAACTATAAGTGACATAATCAGGTCTTTTAAAAGGAGAGATTCAGGAAACATTTGCAAGATAAACATAGCAAGTTTGGTGGCTGGTCGTTTGGGGCCTTGAGGAAAGAGACAGTCGGTTGTGTGTCTGTGGTGAGGAGGTGGGCATGTCACCAGGACAGGACAGAGAGAGGAAGAGGAGGAGCAGGTTTAGAGGCGATAGGGTGCGTTCAGCTTTGAGCACAGTGACCTTGAGGGGCGGCCAAGTACTTGAACCCTGGAAATGAGCAGCAGCCACGTGGTTACAGGGAGAAACGCGGGCTGGAAACTAGATCTGAGGTCACGAGCACTTAGGGGAAATGTGAAGCTTTGTGTCACGATGAAAGTGCGTTTTCAGGCATCTCACCCACTTTTTCTCTGTTCTATTTTATGTCTTAGTTAGGAAGACTTCAAACCAATATTATTTTTTCCCTCATGCAGATAGATAGGAAGCCTGTAATGATATCCAGAGGTCTTTGTTTTTAAATTTTCATGTGTTCCTCCATTTCCAAATGGGCCAGCACCAAACACATTTACTTGTTTGATAAGTTACCTTGTGTTACTCCTTTAAATTTCTAAGTTCCAAGGCAACACACTACATCATTGCCAAGACTTCAATAGGCACGAAGCAAAGTCAACGTAAACAGTCAAGGTCAATGTTAGGAGGGCAACATTATAAAACAAACATGATTTTATTTTATTAATTGACAACTCTAGCATTCTGTTACTTTGCGTGTTTTATTTCCAAAGAAACCTCTATAAAGTTTTATGTTTTCTGGGATCTTAAAACCCACCAGAATAAACACTGAGATAATGCTAAAGACATAGGACTTCCAATGCATTTAATATGAATTTTGAAATGTAGAATAAAAGTGTGGTATATCACTCACAAGCAGAATTTGTAATAAGTTTTGAATCCCTTTTCAATGTTAAAAGAATGGATGTTCATTTAATAAATTTGTGAATATGTATAATCAACTAATTGAGAATTCTAAAAGGAAAAGGTATATTATTACACTTCCTTAATTTATTAAAAATACTTAAAACATTTTATATTAGTAATAGACACTGAAATTATAAATTATATATTTTTGTTTTTACAAATATTATATGATATCACTTATATGTGGAATCTAAAAATAGTACAAATGAACTTATTTACAAAATAGACTCACAGACACAGGAAACAAACTTACAGTTACCAAAGGGGAAGCAGGGGAGGGATAAATTGAGAGTAGGAGATTAACAAATGCACACTACTGTATATAAAATAGATAAGCAACAAGGATTTAATGTTTAGCAGAGGAAACTATATTCAATATTTTATAATAAACTAAAATGGAATAGAATTTTTAAAAAGAATATAAATATGGGGCTTCCCTGGTGGCGCAGTGGTTGAGAATCCGCCTGCCGATGCAGGAGACACGGGTTCGTGCCCTGGTCCGGGAAGATCCCACGTGCCGCGGAGCGGCTGGGCCCGTGAGCCATGGCCGCTGGGCCTGTGCGTCCGGAGCCTGTGCTCCGCAACGGGAGAGGCCACAACAGTGAGAGGCCCGCATACCGCAAAAAAAAAAAAAAAAAAAAAAAAGAATATAAATATGAACATATATATGTATAACCAAATCACTTTGCTGTACACCTGAAACTAACACAATATTGGAAATCAACTATGCTTCAATAAAAATATATTTTTTTCTTTATAAACATTTGCACAGTTCTTAAAGACCCAGAAAGTAACTCCACATTTAAAAAGATGTAAATCTGTTTCATTTTTACTGCTCTAGATGGGGAAACAAAAATCATTAGGAAACATCTGGTCTCTGAAAAAGCAGAAATCCCACAGAAAATCTCAATTGGCCTATTTCGTAACTATTTCTTTAGAGAAAATTGGAACTACCATAATCCTTGGGAAGCAACCCAGTAAACGTGGAGCTTTCCGCTTCTTGAGAATGCCCGAGTATGTTTATTTTTCACTGATGACCAAATTAAAGTGGCAGTCAAGCCTGCAAAAGATGGCAACATGATGCAGCTTTTTTAAAAAAAACCTCTTTATTGGAGTATAATCGCTTTACAATGGTGTGTTAGTTTCTGCTTTAAAACAAAGTGAATCCGTTATACATATGTTCCCATATCTCTCCCCTCTTGCATCTCCCTTCCTCTCACCCTCCCTACCCCACCCCTCTAGGTGGTCACAAAGCACCGAGCTGATCTCCCTGTGCTATGTGGCTGCTTCCCACTAGCTATCCACCCTATGTTTGGTGGTGTATATATGTCCAGGCCCCTCTCTCACTTTGTCTCAGCTTACCCTTCCCCCTCCCCATATCCTCATCCTCAAGTTCATTCTCTAGTAGGTTTGTGTCTTTATTCCCATCTTACCCCTAGGTTCTTCATGACCTTTTTTTTTTTTTAGATTCCATACATATGTGTTAGCATACGGTATTTGTTTTTCTCTTTCTGACTTACTTCAGTCTGTATGACAGACTCTATCTAGGTCCATCCACCTCACTACAAATAACTCAGTTTCGTTTCCTTTTATGGCTGAGTAATATTCCATTGTATATATGGGCCACATCTTCTTTATCCATTCATCTCTTGATGGACACTTAGGTTGCTTCCATGTCCTGGCTATTGTAAATAGAGCTGCAATGAACATTTTGGTACATGACTCTTTTTGAATTACGGTTTTCTCAGGGTATATGCCCAGTAGTGGGATTGCTGGGTCGTATGGTAGTTCTATCTGTAGTTTTTTAAGGAACCTCCATACTGTTCTCCATAGTGGCTGTATCAATTTACATTCCCACCAACAGTGCAAGAGAGTTCTTTTTTCTCCACACCCTCTCCAGCATTTATTGTTTGTAGATTTTTTGATGATGGCCCTTCTGACCAGTGTGAGATGATATCTCATTGTAGTTTTGATTTGCATTTCTCTCATGATTAGTGATGTTGAGCATCCTTTCATGTGTTTGTTGGCCATCTGTATATCTTCTTTGGAGAAATGTCTATTTATGTCTTCTGCCCATTATTCCAAGATGATGTAAGAGCCAAGACTGTATGTCTCAGAAACATTTCGAGGAAGAACTAGTCCTTTGGTATCTCTAGAATTTTCAGTCATATTACCCCCGCATTAAGAATCAGCATTTGAATTCGTATCTTTTTTCCAATCTTTGCTGCCCTCTAGTGACTGATATTACACTTCTTTTTCTGCTTAAATCTACTTACTCTATATCTAATTAATGTTCTAATTATTGTGCTGCACTAAATATTTATGGGTAGCCAATGTTTTAAGATTTCCAGTGTTTAGGAAAAACATCAACCTTGCCTTAAGGTTAATCCCAGTGGTCTCCCAGTATAAACTGGCTGGGTGACTCACCATAACTAACATGATTGTTCAGAAGAGAAGTTATATTCCAAGTTATTAAAATAGCAGCAGTGAAAGTGTAATTTGGCATACTATTTTGGGTATAGTGGCACTATAACTGTACTTAACAGACTCATACAAAATTTTCACATCTTAAGACAAGCAATGCCATATCAGATACAATTAGTACCTAAAAAGTAACCGAAAAATATAAACTAAAATAAACATAAGTATTTTTACAACGATATTAGTAACTTAACACAAATAACACAAAATTAAGACTAAGAGTATATCATGTAGCCAATATTGAGAAATTCTTATAGAAGTGTGTTGTGTATGGATGTATATATATGTATATATACACACACACATACCTAAATATGTATGTATACATGTATATATACATACATATGTAATAAAATTTTGTCATCATGTTGCTATTTAAAATTGAAAATATAATTGCATGATACTCTCAACCATATAGAATAAGGAATTTAAAGTCTAAAATACAGTAGTTAGTATATAAAAATGAAGAACAATAAATGAAGAAAGGGGTTTTACCACTTATAAATGAAAAGTGAATTTGTATTTGTGTGTGTGTACTGATTTCTTTTTACTGTATGAATGAATAATTTGCATTAAAAATAGAGGAAGTGGCATGTGTATGCGTGGGAGGGCTTGGTGAAATACTGTCAAACATTTCCATTTCACCTGGCTTGGATCACAGCTGAGGTGCAGAGATTTAGAGCGCTGGGCTGAGTTGCCACTCAGCTGTTATGAAAAATCCATGGCCTCAGGCACGATTTCAATCATTACCACATTTCTAAAGGTGGAAAATAAAAAGTCCACCTTTGTCCACATGAATACTCCCAAATGGTGACATCTATACCGTGATGCCTGCGATGATTTAATGATAAAGGGGAAAAAAGCTCATCTTTGGTGACTTCTAAAACCTTTAATTGGTTCTCCTATAAAATTTTTCTACTTAAATTCAGAAGTTGTTACTGAATTCATAACACCACTAAACTTGTCATAAAATTCGAAAGCCAAATGGATGAATAGAACCATTCTGTTTTACCTTTTTAAACTCTCACATTCACTGTTCTCGTTTCCCCTCCTGGAAATGCTCATCTATGACTCATTTATCTCCTTCTCCTTTCCACTCGGGGTGGGCATTACCTCCAGTTTTGTCCTCTGTCTTTCCGTTTCCATCTCTATGCTCCTACCCCCTCAAGCCTTAATGATCTCCACGTAGATACCTCGACACTCAGCCTCTGCAACCCTGACGGCTTTCTTAATTCCCATTCTGCATTCACAGCACACGGGCCCTTGGCCCTTTCACTGTCAACTCCAGCACGCGTGCAAAGTTAAGTTCCTCTTGAACAAATTGGAAGGGTGTTGGAGATTGTTGACTTTAACTTCCCCACTTTTAAGCTAAAGAAAGTGAGTTTTATTTTTCTGTTTTTACTTTGTTTTTATTTGAAGATTTACAATGTTATGTTAGTTTCAGGTGTACAACAAAGTGATTCAGATATATATATATGTAATATATATTCTTTTTTTTACATTCTCTTCCATTATAGGTTATTACAAGATATAGTATTGAATATAGTTCCCTGTGCTCTACAGTAGGTCCTTGTTGATTATCTATTTTATATATAGTAGCATGTATATTTTAATCTCCAACTTCTAATTTATCTCTCCTCCTCCCTTTCCCCTTTGGTAAACTTAAGTTGGTTTTCTATGTCTCTGAGTCTACTTCTGTTTTGTAAATAAGTTCACTTGTATCATTTTTTTTAGATTCCACATTTAAGTGATATAATACAATATTTGCCCTTCTCTTTCTGACTTACTTAGCATGGTAAAGAAGATGTGGTACATATATACAATGGAATATTACTCAGCCATAAAAAAGAATGAAATGATGCTGTTTACAGCAACATGGATGGACCTAGAGAAAGTGAGTTTCAGAAGTAAATTTACTAGACCAAGTTCACAAAGTAACTGGGGATGGAATGAGGATTAGAAGTCATGTTGTCTGACTGCCAATCAGTCCAACATACTTCCTACTGTACCAAGCCCCTCATTCCCCAGCTAATTTCAGATTTCCTGGCCTACATGATTTTTCCCCAAATTCTCTTCTGTCACGCAGGCATGAAATCGTAAGATCATTTAAAGTTTCTTCTTCTTTGCTCCAAAGTCGAGTCATTCTGTTTCATCCCATTAATCCATTGATTCCTCTTTGCAATAACATCTGTACCTGCCCCTGTCTTTTTAAAATTATTATTATTATGATCTGCTTAGTAATATTTATTGGTGCTGACATAATTTCTAGTCATGATGAAAAGGAAGTCATGAAAGAGAAAAGTAGCTATTTTTTTAAAGTACATTCCATAACTTCTTGTTTAGTTTTATATATGAAGATTACTTCTTTTAAAAATCTAACTCTAGGTGGGTGGGAAGAACTGGGAGACTGGGATTGACATATGCACACTACTATGTATAAAATAGAGAACTAATGAGAACCTGCTGTGTAGCGCAGGGAACTCGACTCGGTGCTGTCTGACGACCTAAATGGGAAGGAAATCCAAAAAAGAGGGGCTATATGTATATGTATGGCCTGTATAGCAGAAACTGACACAGCGGTACAAAGCAACTGTACTCCAATTAAAACAATCTAAATCTAAGGGATATTCCTTACTGTCCCCATCTTAGTCTGTTTGGGCTGCTGTAACAAAGACACCATACGCTGATTGGCTTATAGAGTCTGACGGCACCATGACCTTGGACTTCCAGCCTCTAGAAACATGAAGAATAAATTCCTGTTGTTTAAGTGTCCCTTTCTTAAAAAAAAAAAAAAAAAATCATCACATGAATCTATGTCAAGGAGTCCTGCAAGGCTTATAACAAAAAATAGTAGATCATATCTACATTTCTTTCTCATCCTCGAATTCTGTCCCAAGAGGTAGTTTTGAATATTTTACCTGTTGCTTCTGAGATTCACCTCCATGTTTCTAAAAAATAGGCTGATAATATTATTTTGTGATTTTCCATCTTTTAAAGTTATAATAACTCTTTATACATTGCCTTGGAAGATAATGTATTTCTTTAAAATGTTAACCTCTTCTCTTTCTGATCATGTTAATGTAATTATTTAAGTTCTTGGTAAAATAAACATTTGGTATTTTCATTATTGTGTGTATATAAATGTTATTCACATTTGAGTCACATAAGTGCACTGTGGTTACTTCTTTCTGGTGCAACTTTTGGTTTTCTTGGGAATTAGTACTAGTTCGTTTTATTTTGGTTTAAGTTTTCCATGTACCTATTGCCATGTTTCATCTGCAGACACTCCTTCCTTCAACCCATTGATCAAATCAGATAATTTCTCAATTTTGCTTTATTCTTGGGGAGTTTCTCCCTGGACCCCCTCTGTGCAGCCCTGATCTAGGTTCTCTAGAACTGCTGCTCTGCCCCTTCTCCTGGGCTTTCCCCTCACCGTCATTGTGGAAGCTTTATACACTTCTGTTCTCTTTTAGATCTGCCATCAGAATTCCAAGTTTCCTGCTTCTTGGTAATTCTTTCATTTTAATGAAGTTCATCTTTTTGTAGTTTCTTGAGAAGTGTATGGGAGATGATATTTTTTTTTAAAGAACTTGCCTAAATGAAGAAGATTTATTCTACCTTTCTCATGTGGCTGAAAGTTTGTCTGGGTTCAAAATTTAGATTGAAAATCTTTTTTTACAGAATATAGTAGGCACGAATGCTTTTTCTTTCAGCTTCAAAGTTGCTGTTCAGATGTCAGATACTATTCTGATTGCCTGTTCTCTCTGAATCTCACTTCCCTGAAGTTTTACTCTGTTGTGCTTGGCTGTGAAAATCTTTCTCCCATTTTGGAAGATACTAATCAGTCTTTTTAATCTATAAATCCAGACATTTAAGTCCTGGGTGTTTTCTTATTTCCTTCTGTATAATTTCCTTTCTTTCAATTTCTTCTGTGTCTCTTTCTGGGACTGTATTATTTGACTGTTTGAACTTTAGGATTAAACCTCTATAATTTTACCTATTCTTATCTATTTCCCATTTTGCTTTTTGGTTATATTGATACCATCTGGAAGATTCCCTCATCTTTATATTTCAACCTTTCTATTTAATTTTGTTTCTGCTACTGTGTTTTTAATTTCCAAGAGTTTAATTATTTGAATGCCTCTCTCCCATTTTAACATAATGTTCTCTGTATTCTCATTTTATGGATGCATCATATACTTCTATCTCTCTAAGGCTATTGCTTATAGGGTGTCTTTGATTGCTTTCCGCCATCCCCTGCACTGCTCCGGTTCTTCTGCATTGCTTATTTTCTTTTTCCTCTATATTTCTAGTTAGCGGCATGGATTTCCTGAGATTTAGGAGTAGGGCCCTAGAAATAGATTAGAAGCTTTGTAAGCAATTTCAGGTCTTATTGACCAGTGGAATTTCTTGTCATATCCTTAGGAATGCATTTGTTTTTATTGTCACTACCTCTTTCCAACTGTTGAGTGTTTTTTTTATGAACCACTGAGGTTCCAAAGAGATGAACCCTCTAGGGTTCCACCTGTGAGAGAGGCCTGGTTACTAAAGTTGTGGAAAAGTGGGGGAAGTGTTTTATGGGTCTCATTTTTCAGTGTGTAGACCTTCCTGGAATTCCCTTAATTTTCATATGGCCTCTTACTGTTGACTGTATCTGGTGTCTCTGGGTCCAAGTCTCTCCAGAGAATAATCTTCCGTTTCCTGTTGGGTCAGGGTCTGACTTTTCTTGTTTAAAATTAGAGAGAATGCAAAGGTCTAATGCCTCATGGAAGCATTAGAAGCATGGAAGCATGGAAGCAACCTAAATGCCCATTGACAGAGGAATGGATGAAGAAGATGTGGTACATATACACAATGGAATATTACTCAGCCATTAAAAAAAGAATGAAATAATGCCATTTGCAGCAACATGGATGAACCTAGAGATTATCATACTAAGTGAAGTAAGTCAGACAGAGAAAGACAAATATCATATGATACCACTTATACGTGGAAGTTAAAAAAAGATATAAACTTATATACAAAATAGAAGTAGACTCACAGACATAGAAAACAAACTTACGGTTACCAAAGAGGAAGTGGGGGGAGGGATAAATTAGGAGGTTGGGATTAACATGTACATGCTGCTATATATAAAATAGATAACAAACAGAGTCCTACTGTATAGCACAGGGAACTGTACTCAATAATTTGTAATAACCTTTAAGGGAAAAGAATCTGAAAAATAATAGATATGATATATGTATGACTGAATCGCTTTGCTGTACACCTGAAACTAACACAACATTGTAAATTAACTCTACTCCAATAAAAAAAAAAAAGAATGACTTGATATAGAATTAAGTTGAGTTACTGCAGGGAGCTTTGACATCCTTTATCTCAGACAGGGTAGGTCCTCACATGCTCTAGCCTTTGCAGGACGGAGCCACCGCGAGTTAATGAAACACGGAGCTGTGAAAGACTAGGTTCCTCTACACTTCACAGGAAGCTGTTTGACTCCAGGATGTGAATATCACTGTCATTCCAAGGAAGAGTTCTTTCTATATTCTTCTCCTAATGATTTTCAAGGGCAGATTCCACATGCTTAAGAATGTTGCTTTGCTTCCTGTTAGCTTTTAAATTAAGTTTATGTGGTAAAGCAGTTGTTCCTTATGCCTAATCACAGTAGTCTTGCTTTATTTATTCGAATTATGAAGAGCTTTAGATTTCTATATTATTCAACCTCATACTGACTACGATTTTGTAAAGTTATATATAGTCTTTTATGAATTAAAAAACCCTACCCATCTAGAAATTGTTGGAGTGTAGGGACCATGGTTAATCATCTTTTTCGCATATTTAGCATATTGGAAATTTCAAGCTGAAGAGTAGTGGGGAAAATAGTAGGTTTAGCATCTGAATGTATAGGTTTGTGTATCAACAATTCTATCGACTAATTTTGTGACTTTGGTCAACCCCCTACACTCTTAGGGTCTCAGTTTTCTCATTTGCTATTGCAAGAGAGTTTTCCTTGCAAACAGATGGTTGTGAGGATTAAACAAGAAGTATATGAAAATCCTTTGTGATCACTAAAGCACTTCAACCACAGAGATTTTAGGTATTAATTGAAATGAACAAATGTACGAAAGCGCTCTGGTTGACTCCTGTCCGTTATCTTTCTCCCGTAACTGTACAGAGACTCTTTCCTGCTTTATTAATGATGATGTCATATGAGACAATGATTAAGAAGATTGACAGATTATCCTTCCCACAAAATTTCCAATTATGTCCCTGACAGTATGCCTAAAATACTCTTATTTTCAATTTTTCCAACTAAGTTTTGAGTCTTCAATAGGCACATGTTACCATAAAAAAGCAGCATGGAGGAGGTGACTTAATAATGCATGAACAGCCAATTATATACTTGTATGGAATAACATAGCAGCAGAAAGTAAAACCTAAAGAAAAAAGTGCTAAGAAAGACAGGAGAATACAAAGATCTATGCTTCTCCAGAGTGAAGATACACTGACTCTGGGGATAAAGAAGAAGTGGTATTTTGAACACATGGATTCCTTTTACTCACTGTTTTCCTCAGTGTCCTTCCCAACTTCAGTTCAATGGGTAACTAGGCATTCTCCCTCTCTCGATATTTTTATTGCATTGACAGCTCTAGATTGATACACATGTTAAGGCTTCTTTGAAAACGTGGTAAGAATAGTTACCTACTGCCTGTGAATCCTTGGCAAGCCCTCAGAAGGACTATTTGTAGTAAATATTTCCCTAGTTTTGCCCCAGAATGATGTGTAGTAATGGTTAAACTACCTCTTAATGAATTAAACAAAAAAAAGTTTACTAAAATTAACCAGGTGGAAATAAATATGAATACATTTCATGATTCTATTTAATTCATTATTTATGCTATGTAATTTATTTTTTTGAAATATACGTAAAAGCCCCCTAATTTTCAATCCTTTCCAAGAGGTACAGGGAATAAAATCGTAGTCATTCTTGGATTCTGAACTTCTCCCTTGCTCACACTTTCAATATGCACTGAATGAAGTATGTACTACATATCATGTCTAGTATGTAGTTATCTTTAATATACAAGTCAACTCTCATTTAGTCAGCACCTGGTAAATGCAAAATACTCTGCTAGGAAAAGTCTGCTTGGGCAACTGTGTGTATATGTATAGGAGGTGGGTAAGGGTAGGGGAATGCTTAGATTTCTTTTTCAAATATTTTATTTTAGTGCATACCATGTGCTTGACCTTTTACTGGATACCCAGGCTACAATGTTAAAAAAATCTCTGCTTTCATTCAGCTCACATTATAGGGGAGAGACAGACAATAAGCAGAAAAAGTAAGCATAGTATGATGGATGGTGTGAGTGCTACAGGGGAAAAGAAAATAGGCAAGGAGACAGGGAGTGCAGGGTGAGATTTGTAATCCCAAACACAGTCGAGAAGGAGGGCTGCTCTGAGAAGATGAACCAGGATGAAAACTCTAGGAGGTGAAGGAACCAGCCATGAGGATGTCTGAAGGAAGACCATTTCAGGCAGAGTGGACAGCAAGTGCAAATGTCCTGAGGCCATAGTGTGCCCCAGATTCGTGGTTTAGCAAAGTGGTGAATATGGCTGAAGCAGAGCTGGAGAGAAAAAGAATAATGGGAGGGATAGCAAAGAGAAAAGGGGAGAGTGGATGTGTTAAGTCCTTTCGATGATAAGGATTTTAACTTTCATTCTGGCTTATATGGAAAGTCATTGGTTGTTTTAAGCAGAGAAGTGATGTAATATGACTAATTTTTGCTAAGAAAAATAAAGTGGGAACTTGTGGATGTTTTCTTCTGGTTGATTCATATAAATTTTTTTAAAAGTCCAAGAAGAAGAAAGTGTAGAAGCAGGAGAGGATTATTTATGCAGCTATTAATAATTCAGTCAAGAGTTGATATTGACTCTTGGTAGGGGTGAAGGGTGTGAGACATGGTCAGATTTTGTAATAGATGAAGACACATCTTACAGAAATTTCTAATGAAATAGATGTGTAGTGTGAAAGGGGGAAATTAAAAGTAATTCCAGGCTTTGGGGGTCTGAGAGACTATAAGGGAGATGTTTCCATCAACAGCAGTGTAGAAGAAATGGGTGTATGGAGCTTTAGGGGGAAGATTGGGAGGTTGCTTTTGAACATGGGATGGTGAGTAGACTTCTCAGTGGTGTGTTGGGTAGGCAGCTGGATGTGTGAAGCTGGGGTCGAGGAGAGAGGTCTGAGCTAGGGTTATTCTAGAAATACAACGTTTGGGGATTGTATATTTATTTATGTGATATTTAAGACTGGATGACATCAGCAAAGGAAGGAATGTACTTTTCTCTTTTCTTAGGTTTAAGACTTTCTGACATTATGGGGTTTGAGAAAGTACCAGGAGAGACTGAGGTGGAGAAATCACTGTGAGAGGACAGAAAGCCGTGTGGTGTCCAGGGAGAGAGGTGGAGACATCAAGGAAGACGCAGACGGAATATCGACCACGGATTTAGCAACAGGGAGTACTTTGTTAGCATTTTCAAGAGCAATTTTGATGGATAGGTTAAAAGCCTTATTGGCATATGTTCAAGAGAGGACAAGAAGAGAATTAAGAAGGGAGAAGTAAAAGCATGCTTTCATGCTGATGAAAATAATCCGGAAAGAGGGGAAACATCATGAAGCAGGCGAGAGGAGAACTTGAGTCCGTTAGAGGGCCGGGATCTCGTGCACGAGTGTAGGATTTAGCATTCACAGGAGCGTGTAAAACTCTTCCATCAAAATAAGAGAGACAGGGGGTTAGACATGCCCAGTTGACGTGAGATGGGAATATAGGGAGGTGGCAGCTTGTGGGAATTGTCTTCTATTTTCTCTGTCTTCTTCTATGTTCTCAGTTGGATAAGAAGCATGGTGGTGGCCTCATGCTCCCATGGAGTTTAAACTAGAGTGAACCACACAGAGGGACGCACTAAATCAGGGCTAAAACAGCTGTATGTGTTGTGTAGGACAAATAGGAATCATGGGATGTTATCATAAAACAACTTTATTTTTGTCTTCCCTTAAATTTATTCTATGCAGCCCAGTTTACCTTCCACTGTTTGAAAATTAGAGCAAGTCACCACATTTCCCCAGTTATTTTCATTAATTAAAAATTCCTCAATGAGCCATTAATATGCCCAGAATAATTATCAAAACTTTGAACTCTACTAAAAGTTAAAATGATTCCGCTAGTTCAACTCTACTACAGGCTGGCTTCCTTTAGTGAGTAAGAGGCCATGTGGGCTTCTTAGATTTTCTATTTTCAATTCCCTGCCTTCCCCATCCCCACTTCCCCAAACACACGCGTGCACACACGCACACGCACACGCACACACACACACACACACACACTGCCATTTCTAACCCCTCCAGTGTTTGACCCTGATCATATGAGAGTCAGAGGAAAGAGCAGGACATTCTTACTTGTTAACACAATCGGGAACGAGCATTACATAGTGGGGCCCATGAGGTGTTTAACACTCACCTGACTTCTCTTGGGGAATCTGTAGCTCTCTGATGTGTGTGACGCATTCTGTTGGCTGACCCCTGGCATCTCATTTAAAAAGTGGGAATCAATTGCCTTGTAGCTTCAGCTGAAGAGGAGACTAAATTAGTTCCATTACAGCATTTTATGGCATAAATGGGAAATCAGCTGTTATTGGTACGAAGAGGAAAAGAGGGAGGGAGAGAGGGAAAGAGGAAGGTGATTTTTACTGTGGAATATGAGCGCTAGAGGAAGCGTCTTTGAGCTGGGTGATAGGATGCAATTGTACTGATGATCTTGGCATCTGCACTCACATATCCTACATCTCTGAGAAATGAAGCAGCTGGTGGCTTCCCATAGGTTACCATGTGCTCTGCCATCTAACTCCATGCCCTTGAGTACACACGACTGAACAAGAGATTAGGTCTTGAAACAAGGGCCACGACCAGTGAGGTTGCCTTTTATGAGATCTCTGTCCAATACAGGTTCTTCGTTGGGACTCTGACTATCATCATCAAACTCACGTTCAGAAAATGGAAACAAGGATTTTCCGAATGAGTCAACAGACAGTGTGGTGAGAAGAAATGTGACAGAAAGGTGCTGAGTACAAGCCCCAGGACAAAATGAACGTAGGTCGCCAGGTATCATAAAACAGAAGGAAAGCAGAGATGTTGGAAGAGGCTCATTGAAAGGAATGTAAGAGCGGCAGATTTGGAGTTGCTGAATCATCAAGAGTGAAATACTAGACTCTCAAGCAACACGACCGTGGGTTCATGCTGCACAGACACTACACTGATGGCTGCGAGAGGCTCAAGGTAGACACCCAGCAGCTCGGGCTACTCTCATGGACAAAGCGGGCAGGGTGTCGTTCCCCACCCTGCATGGGGCACCTGCATCACCGTGCCTCCCAGGTAAAAGTGCCCCCAACCCCAGCTTCCTGACTCCAAACGCATGGACTCTTCCTCCTTCCTCCATCGCATCCACCACCTGTGCTCGGCAGACACACGCGTGAAGTAGACCCCTTCGTGGTGCTCGGAGGACACCCGCGTGAAGTAGACCCCTTCGTGGTGCTCGGAGTACACCCGTGTGAAGTAGACCCCTTCGTGGTGCTCAGAGGACACACGCGTGAAGTAGACCCCTTCGTGGTGCTCGGCGGGCACCCACGTGAGGTAGACCCCTTCGTGGTGCTCGGAGGACACACGCATGAAGTAGACCCCTTCTCTTCTTCTCCACTGAAGACTGATGTTCCTTTAAGCCACAGGAACTTCCCACTGGACATGACAATGAGACCTCTGCTTCCACTGCTACCCACCCACCTCAGTTCTTTCTCCATTCAGCAGCCACGTGATCTTCGTGAAAATGAAGATCTGACTATTCTACTCATAAAAAAAGCCCTCGCAAGGCTTCCAATCACACAGATTAAAATAATGACTCACTCTATGGCCTCCTTCTCGTCTCTCTGACTCTCCAAGAGTATTTCCGCCGCCGGGCCTCTGTGTGCCCCGTTCCTTTATGCCGGGTGTTCTTCTCCTCGTTTTACCATGACATTTCGTTTTTAATTTAAGATTAAAAGGAGAGTCCTTCAGTAATACCCAGCCTCAAGTAACTATCCATCCATTGGCACATCCCTCACTTCAAATCTCTGGCCTGCCCTGATACTCTTTGTGGGTGGTTCTTTTGTTAAGTTTTGTCTTTTTCTGTGATGTATTGCTATTTATTTTGACTGCTCACTGACAGAAAGCGAGTTCCATGGAGGCTGAGTCCACGTTTGCCTTTGTCATCGCTGTGGTTCTAGTACCCTGAGTAGAGACAGGTGCAGCTAAACTCCCAAGTAATCTTTCTTGTTCAAATGCATTTCATTCCCTATGAGGTTTCCCTATAAACTGTCTCATATATATTTGTGTGTGTGTGTGTGTGAGAGAGAGAGAGACCTAGTCCTGTGACACGAGAATATTTGTTCACTTTAATTTTCACTTTCCATTTATACTTATAATAAATTTCCTGTAATTGAGGGAAACTGAGTCTGCCCTTGTGTCTTGCATCTTTAAGTTTCCCAAGTGCTCTGTACTTTCTCTGACCCAGGAGCTCTTGCAGGAAACAGATTTCTCCACCTGGCTCTCTGTCCCCAAATGCTTTTTATGTCATTGACTTTCATTTCTGTGCCCTTTCTCAGCTCAGATGTTGTTTCCCTGGGGATCTTTGCTGAGCCCTCAGATGTGGATCAGGGGCTACAGTTGTGATCCCCAGATGACCCATTATTGCCCCTATGTTAGAGCACTGCACACAGCCACTGCACCGAGCCACTCCCTGTCTTGTTTGTTTCATTTTCTGCCAGGTAGACCAGAAGGTACAGTACTTTACACACTTTGCATTACAGTTTCCGTTTTCATCCCACTGAAGAAAACACCCCTCACCGTCTCTAGTGCTTTGCTTTCTGTCAGGCTGCAGGAGACCCAGCAGCAGTGGGGTCTTTCCTGAGGCCCCGCGTGGAAAAGCAAGATGCAGGTCAAAACCATTCACCACTCATCACCTTTCCCATCACACACTAGGAGTCCATTAAGTCACTCAGAGCTTAAGTAGACCCAAGGCTATCTCTGCCTCATGGATAACACTGAAGTCTTTTGTGGAAGGGAGGGTGGGAAAACAATCTACAAGAAAGTACCATTGTAGGAAAGAGTGTGTGACAATGTCACATGCCAGCTTCAAGTCTCCCACACACCCTACAGCAATACAAACAACCAAAATTTAAAATGACGACTCTTTTCTAACAGACAAAATGGACGATTGATCATTGATAAAACGATCAGATAATCTAAACCAAGTTAATGCCAATACTACCATTTCTAGTTGTTTGCACCTCTAATTAGTAGGGTGTGTGCTTCACATTACTGATTATTTCCAAAGTATATAAAATGGTTCGCGATTCCTGGCTCCTGTGGTTCACATTTCATCTCCTGGCCCTTGAAGCTTTGAAGAGCTTCTGTGGCCAAGCCCATGATCGACTCTTTCTCATGAATGGATCGTGGCCTTTCGTTCAGATCTGATAACTAAGTTACTTTTGTATTTTCTTCGAGAGCCAGAAGAGACCCTGCCCAGCTCTTGCTTCTTTGCTCCTGTTTTGTCCTCTCCTCGTGGAGGATATGAAGCTGTGTTGATCAGCCCCAAAGCCTCTGCCCACCGAATTCTCTGGGGTCCAGCTGCTATCTATCTCCATTGGGCCTCTGATCACAGCTGATGCCTGGATTTCCAGTTCTCACACTAATCTCTGCTGCTTGGGGTATTCTATTTCACGTTGATAAACTACCCTGAAGCTGGTGTCATTTACAAACAGACTCACATGGAAGCAACCTAAGTGTCCATCAACAGACGCATGGATAAAGAAGATGTGGCACATACATACAATGGAATATTACTCAGCCATAAAAAGAAACGAAACTGAGTTATTTGTAATGAGGTCGATGGACCTGGAGTCTGTCATACAGAGTGAAGTAAATCAGAAGGAGAAAAACAAATACTGTATGCTAACACATATATATGGAATCTAAGGAAAAAAATGTCATGAAGAGACTAGGGGTAGGATGGAAATAAAACACAGACCTACTAGAGCATGGACTTGAGAATATGGGGAGGGGGAAGGGTAAGTTGGGACGAAGTGAGAGAGTGGCATGGACATACATACACTACCATATGTAGGGTGGATAGCTAGTGGGAAGCAGCCGCATAGCACAGGGAGATCAGCTTGGTGCTTTGTGACCACTTAGAGGGGTGGGATAGGGAGGGTGGGAGGGAGACGCAGGAGGGAGACACAAGAGGGAGGGGATATATGTATACGTATAGCTGATTCACTTTGTTATACAGCAGAAACTAACACACCATTGTAAAGCAATTATACTCCAATAAAGATGTTAAAAAAAAACAAACAGACTCACAGACATAGAGGACAGACTGGTGGTTGCCAAGTGGGAGGGATGTGGGGAAGGGATGGATTGAGGGTTTGGGGTTAGCAGATGCAAACCATTATATACAGGATGGATAGCCACCAAGGTCCTACTGTAGAGCACAGGGAACTATATTCAATATCCTGTGATAAACCATCATGGAAAAGAATATGAAAAAGAAAGCATATACATGTATAACTGAATCACCGTGCTGTACAGCAGAAATTAGCACAGCATTGTAAATCAACTCTACTTCAATAAAATAAATTTAATACTTAAAGGATGGTTTGCTGGCAAGTCAGTGAGAAGTCTCCTCAGAGCAAATTAAATAGAAGTCATTTAACTTTTTTTCCCAAATAATGAGAATCCTGATGGTGCCTGATTCTGTTGCAGGACTCAGAGAGTCAGAGCCAGTGTTTCTGGTCCTTTCCATCAGAGCTGCAGGACAGCAGCCTCAGCTCTAGAAACCAAGGTAGGAAGAAAGAGCAAGATGTTTGAAAATAATCACTGTTTGACTTGGTTGCTCCATGTTCTCTGTATTATTAGTTTACAGTTTGAAAATCTACATATATATATAAAATATTTAAAGAGAAGTGGATATATATTCATTAAATAGAAGTTTTATTGGATAACTGCTTGCATATCAATGTATTGTTTCTTTAATTTAATGCTATAAAATGTGCTCTCATTTACAGGTTAGACAGCTGTTGCTTTCATTTAATCTCTAAGTCTTGATTTTTCAACCCTGCAGAAAATATGTCTTTGCTCTCATTTGCAGGTTAGACAGCTGTTGCTTTCATTTAATCTCTAAGTCTTGATGTTTCAACCCTGCAGAAAATATGTCTTAAAAAATTCCTTTCCAGGGGTAAGAGTATAATTAGTGTAAGAACAATTTGTCCTAATGACAAGCTGACACCAGTTAAGATGAAAAACCTGAGAGACATCTCAGACAAATTTATGTCTCTTTTGGTTAAAAAACATCAGTCCTGACACACTCATCTAGGCTCACTCACCATTCCTTCCATGGATTTATGTATTGGATTTATGAAGAGCTTTTGCCTCTACTCACTCAATTTCATTTCCTTCAGCTCGGTGACTGTCATGGTTCATACTTGTCTATCTGAAGGTACCAAGCCTGGTCAGCTTTGATTTGGTAAGAACGTCATTTCTTGTTTTCCCTCCTCACACAAATATTGACAACTGGAAAATAATGAACAGTTAATGCACTTTCAGGCAATTCTGAATTCAAAGACCTTTACTTTCTAACTGATTAATTGTCCCCCAAAGCAAAGTGGATTTGGATTGCAGACTCACAGTCTTTAGGCTTCTAATTTTCATTTTCTTCTTTTTCTTTTCTATTAAATGTGCTTATAATAGCAAACGTCATGGCTCCACAAACATGCCAACAAAAATCTGCAAGGCAAAAGGCAAGATGTGCTAAATGAGGATTGACTTCCTCTCTGTAGTTAAAAGCGGTTATACTTTATATTCTCCAAAGGGAAGGGATGACATTTGATTTCGTGACCTCAATGGATGAAGCTGAGGCAGCCCATTCCTGGCATTTCATGGCTGACTTGAATAGGGCAGGGATTCTAGAAGTTTCCGGTTAGCAGTGTGGAACTCAGAAGTGCTGCGTCGGTGAGAAACGGCTGAGCCCAAGTGAGACTGAGCAGACAGGGGTGTACAGGACTTTATAATCGGAAGCAAATGGCCAGAACCACAGGCTCTAACAGCGGGTGCCACAGCGCTCACTCTCAGAATCCAGAAAGAGCCCAGACCGTCAGAAGTCACAGGTCGAGACCACATGGGCCACCCTGCAGTGGAGACCAGAGGGGATCCTGCTCGTCACTGCGGGTTTCTGGTTCCCACTGAAGGAACTTCTTGTGAACATCTCAGAGTTTGTACAAGTGTGGCCTTCTCACTCATGCCATGGAGGGGATATTCCAGCACGCAGGCATCTCGAAGGGGCAAAATACTTAGAGCCTATTGTCCCAATGTTGCTTTAAACTCTCATTACCTGAGAGCACTCAGTTCTTAGGAGCAGGTGACATGGTCCTGAATGAGAAAGGGTCCTGCTCTCATGGAAGCGCCAAGTCCACTGAACTTAGAAAGCTGGGTGCAGTGAAATTTCTCATAGGAGTAGAGTAAAATAAATCATCATAGGTCCAATTTTGCATCATAAAACTATAACAAATATTTAAATGCCAATTTGATAAGCATGTCATAAACACACTACAAAATAATTTTATATCAAATGATTGCAACGAAGAAATAAAATTTGTGACCAATAGATTTACAAAAGAACGGAGACCCATAAAATCAGCATAATTTATTGTAGGAGTTTGAAACGCCATGATTAAAAAGCTCTAAAGTGGGAGGCAGTGTGCTGAATATTTTCCGTAACTATGCCATTAAAATACAAGCTTTCGTTAAAAAAAAAGACAAAAAGCAAGATGGGTGCAATTACAGAAATGTGGACAACCTATAAAGCCTGACTTGCTCTGGCCCTGCCTGTCCCCCTTACTTTTCAAACATGCCCGTTACAAAGAAGGGTGTGAAGACAGGAATCTAAGTTTCTTATTTATATAGATGAAAGTTTGTAATGCTTATTACAGGCTAAGGATTTATGTTACAAATTGCGAAAGTGTCAATTCTAGGGTTCCTTTATCCTCACATTGCAGAATGTTTGGGTAAGGAGCATTTCACTGTAGAACAATAAAAAAATGAATTAAATGGCCATGGGTGGTGAGTTTGCTCCTCTGTTCTTCTCTTTGTTTTTAGTATTTTTGCTACTTGTTAATAATTCCCAGAGGGGAAAAAAATGAAAGCACTGTGTTTGCTCTTAGGGCATTTATGTAGTAAGATTTGAGAGCTGCTAACCAGGTGACCATATAGTTTATCATACAAACCCATTCACTCTGAGAACAGAAAAGCAATCACACAACAAGAGGCTTAAACTGAGTCTCTCTTTGGTAAAATGGGGTGTGTTCTTACCCTTTAGTTTTCTGATGACCTCGATAGAAATGATCAGCATACAAATATGAGTTTCTTATAGAGTAATAACTCACGGTCTTTAAAATTTACTCGGGGCTCTGCATTCTCCGACTTCACCCCACCCAATGTCTAGGTTTAATACTCCAGTTGAATTTTTTTGTGGGTGAGAATATGAAATGACTCCAAACAGTTTTGTAACTCATTATGGATCTTAAGTATCCACACTACACAAGTCCTCCTTTCATTAAATTGACTGTTGAAGGAAAGAAGACAGGGAGGGAAAGAGGGGTGAGAAGGAAGAAAAATGGAAAGTAGTCAAGAATCCGCCACGTCATAAAAGAATCCAAGTACTTTTAACTGGTTCGGGCAGAAAGCATAACAAATCTGGCTAAATACAGAGATTACGTCTTCTCTTGGTGAGACAAAATCGCGGTGATAACTCAGCACGAACATTCCTTAAAATGGTGCCTTTTTCTTTCCAGATGGTGGGTGGAAGCCTCCCAACTTTGGTTCTGAGCCACTAGAGGGCAATCGAGCCCTGGGGAGAAAACAGCCTTTAACAAAGAACACTCGGTGCCCCCATCCCGCCCCCAGATAAATCGCACAGCATTAAAAAGGAAGGAAAGACAGAAGTCACAGGGAGAATTGGAATGGAAGAAAACATGTTAACACAGCCCTAAGACACTTCTCCTTTAAGTACTGAAGTGCAGGAAAAAAGGAAGGATCGTTTCAACATATCCTGAAAAGAACTGAAATGGATGGAAATTCTCACATTTTACAGAATGGATGAGAGGGATTGCAACAATCGTTTAAGTTGAGAATTATAACAATCCCTCCCCCATCCTTTTTGGGGCAAATGGCCAACTACAGAAAATGGATTTTTGAAAGTCAAAGAAAAGGAGAAAACAGTGAATTGGGCTGTAATCATAGATTTTCAATCACCCAGCTCTTATATTTTGAACTCTTTCCTCTGGTACTTTTTGTTATGATAATGAGTCTATGGATGGGACCTAGATGATTGAACCTTTCCTCTCCCAACCCTTTTGCCTTTTCCTCCCGATGGACAGTTCAAAGACTGGTAGTGATGGTGACTGAGTTTCTACTGTTTTAGGTGTTTTTCAAAAATTCACCACATAGAACAAGATGAGATTATATATCTTAACAAAAATGCTTTATTTCCCTTTTTGACCTGACCCCCGCAAAAGGAACAAGTCATTTTTGTGACTGATATGTTCTACTGTATCATCCTTTAAATTCAGAAATTTCTCAGTTCTCTAAATGTATTCTTAAAATCAAGGCATCTGTTTTTTAGTACGGCATATGCTCAAGAGAGTTATAGAGATGACATTTTGTTCAGGTTTAGAAAGGAATCTGGTGAAAAGACTTGCCCTGTTAGGGAGAAATTCAGTTTCTATCATTAGTACTTAGACCGTATATGTTTGCATGTCTTATTCGCCCATTACTTAAAAATCAAGACACCACTGGAAAAAAAAAATGTGTTGCTAGATTTTTCCAGAGTATGTTTTAAATTCACGAAGAAAACAGAGTAGAAAGGAATTTGTCTATATGCATTGTTGTTTTAAGTAATAGTGGTATTCTGCAAAAGATGTTTGTCAATTGATTATTTTCTAAATGGAATCATATTTTTTGACTTGACTTACATGAAAACTTCCGAGATGCTTTAGCTGTGTTCTTTCTCAGTGATTTCTAACATTTAGCTTGGAGGTTGTTTCTCTGTCTGGAAAGCCGACAATCCAAAAACACTCCCATGCACCAAAGAGTTATTATTTAATAAAAGAACTCCGGAAATTTACTTTCAAATTGAAAAACCACTGGGCAATATGAAAAAGTAATCCTAATTTATCTCTTTTGTGAAATGTAGGCTTCCATTCTGAGTTTTCTGGAAACAGTTTCTACCTCTTCTTTATACTTTTTGGTCAAGGATCATACTGACGGAACATGTCTAAAGTGTTACTATATATAAATGGTATCCTTAATACAATAGCACAGGTAATACTCTCATTTCTCCTTTGAAGAATCCTTAAGAGCTATATTTTCCAAGAGTTCTGAACAATTTCATAGTTCTATTTCTATTTAAATGAGGGAAATTTCTAAGGGAAAGATATTTTCTGCATTATCCATTCAATGACTCTGTCTGATGGATTCTGTTATTTTTCCCTAGTAAGTACAAGTTTATTGTTGAAATAATTTTACCAGGAAAGCAAACACTGTTGTTCAATACTGCCTTTTCTGGGACTGAGATATTTGGGGTTTGGAAGAACAATCTTCAAAGTTAGTGTATTTGTTTTACTTTTCTAAAATAGCAACCTATTACCTGAGACAATGAAGGCGGAACATCAAGTCTGTTGGGAAAAATAGAAATGTTTGAGGTCCAGCTATTCACTGGTGCTTGTCCCTCTACCCCCAGAGAAGCTGAAGCATATAAACACTGGACATGACAAAGTAACTGAAATATACAAAAGCAATTTAACAGTCAAATAACTTATCTATTTAGATAAAATTGCCTTAAACATACAGCTCTTACAGTCTTCAAATGTCAATCTAATTTTCTTTGAAAAATGAAACTAAGATTTGATGAATTTAAAATTGTAGCATAGTAGCTTATGTATGTAATATATTCAGATCAAAGGTATCAGGTACTGAGTAGAATCATCATAGTATTAAAACCAAACCAATCATGATCCAAAGTCTTCTTTCTCCCTTCACCTAGGTGGCCTCAAAGATGCTATGAGAGTGTGTATATGTGTGTGTGTGTGTTGGATGTGAGATTCCCTAGAAAATTAACTCAAAGAAAGATGAGTAATCATATATTTATTCATGTGATAGGTCATTAGTTAGATATAATTTTTTATCACTATGCTTATATTATTTCTACAAGTAAAAATCCTATTGACATATAATATATAATATTGTATTTATGCAATTCAAGGAGTTTTTATTATGCTGCTTTATGCTGAGGGGGTACATTTAAAAATATATTTATATTATACATATGAATTTCGATTTCATTGGGAATAGGCAATACATTCAAGCTGAGAGAAAGAGCAAGGCAATAGAAATGATCATTATGACTGTTGCACTTATCATTGTTCTCAAGTGCTGTATAAGTGAAGACCTTCTTCAACAGCTTCATAAGGTACTGACATTATCCTCATTTTACAGATGAGTAAACTGAGGAACAGAGAGGTTAATTAAATGATCCAAGATAACACAGCTAATCAGTGGAGAAGCCAGAGGTCAGACCTAGACACTGTGGCCCCAGACCTTACCCTCTGCATCACAGCACTGCACTGCCTCTTCTTGTGTGATTAAATGCCAGACGGAGCTGTTCCAACCCTCAAGTTCATGGGCTTCCATCAGAGTCATAGCAGTAATGTTCATTATTGTAGTGGTTAACCAGGGGATTCAATATTTGGGTGAACAATTCATATCATCCTCCTTTCATGCCCGTATTTTAATTGGCATTCAATTAAATTAATTGCTTAGTGTTTACGTTTTTTTAATTGAATCTAATTTAAAAATTCTCAAGTTTCTCACATCTACCCATTTTGAGAAAGATATAATATTGTCTGGCATTTTAACTAGATAGATTACAAACACAATTTTTATTGTGGTTATAAAAAAGGGGGAAAGCTTTTTAGCTTTCACTAACTGAAAAATCCGGAAGAAAAAGTCTTTACTTCTGCCCACCCATTACTCAAAAAAAAAAAGGTAAAGCTATACCTTTTCTGATTATTTAAGTCCCTGACTGACTTAGATAACATGATAGTGGACTTTTTCATTGCTTAATCGGATTTTGGGGATCTCAAAGTTCAACATGATGAAATCACTCATTCAAAAACTTCCATCAACAATACAAAGTATTATTTGGTAGAGGCATATAGAAAGAAAGTTGGTATAGTTGTTTGTTAGCACATATTGCTTTTATGTAAGTCAAATTTGTGCAGTAATAGTCGATTTACTTTGGTTTTATATTGAATAATGGGATGAAAAATAGGATTAGTACAAGCAGATGAAAGTCAGTAAATCAAGCCTTGGGTAAGATTTATTTTTTTCTTCTTCTGTACCATGAGTATTTTACATACAACTGAGTATTTGGAAGGCAGTTTTCCTTAAAAATTATTTTTATTTCTCAAAAATCTAGTGTTTTTGGCTGATAGGAAGTTTAGAGACATATCTGCATTGCAACTGTGGAAAGGCTACAGTGTTACGAGTTACTTTCACTTGCTCTCTGTCCCGGCCTTCTGTTATTTTATTTAGCCTGTCTGTTGATCTATCTCTTTTGATCCCTAACTGGTATATTTTCCAGGTTTCACCAGATGGATATATAGATGATGAGTACAACACTTAGCCCTGCTCACTGATATTTTTTCTTTCACTGTAACTTTAAGTTCTAATTCAAGCTCTCATTGGGGCTGAAAGATAAGGGAAGACGTAAATCTGAAGACGATGCAAAAAGCATAAATTGTTCATTTTCTTTACCCTTGAGAGCGTCTTGACTTCATAGGCTGTGGAAAAGTCACACTATGAAATCTGATTCGCTCCTAAATACTCTAACCCTCAGCGTTTGCAGTGGGAAGAGGAGGAGCAAAGGAATCTCAGAGTCTCTCCTTGTGTTGGGAAAATAGTCTTACCTTCCATGCTGTGCCTCACCTTGGAGACTCCTGATGTGGTTTTGCGGAGGTTTGCTATGGTCCCTCATCTGCTTCCACGGATGCTGGGCACCAGGCCCACCTGGTCCTGATGCCCCAGTGGTGGTGCTTCCTGTTTGCAGGCTCTACAGTGACGTCTACGGAAGCACCTCCACTCCCACTAGGTCTTGTTTCCTTGACTTCTTTCCCAGTTGCTGAGAACAAGCATTTGAAAAGCAAAATTCAATGGAAGGTCTTCCAGTAGAATCTGTTGCCAGGGGCCATCATCATGGCTGGCCTGACACTCACCGTGGTAACAGAGTTCTCCCATTTCCCAATAATTTACACATTTAATAAAATGTGTATTGAGCTTCTATTATTATTACGTGCGAGCCACTCTGCCATATTTCATAAGGTATTGTGTCCTTATAATCTCTCTCTCTCTCTCTCTCTCTCTCTCTCTCTCTCACACACACACACACACACACACACACACACACACACACACACACACACAGAGTCCCTGTCCTTATGGAGCTTGTGTTGAAGGGAGAAGATAGAAAATTAAGCAGATAAGTAACTAAGGTAATTATCAGTTTTGAAAAGTGCTAGGTGATTCTCTGGTGGTCCAGTGGTTAGGACTCCACACTTTCACTTCTGAGGGTGCCGGTTCGATCCCTGGTTAAGGAATTGAGATTCCCCAAGCCACACGGCACAGCCAAAAAAAAAAGAGAAAGTGCTAGGAAAGAAACTTATAGGTGCTGTAATAGAGAAAAGCTGGAGGACGGGGAGGCTGGATGGACCTCCAGGGAAGGTCTCCATGAGGGTTTAGTGAGTATATTCAACCTATCCAATGTATATATTTCTATTTTATTATTATTTGGTTGCATGATAGCTTTCAAGTAAATTCAGAACTTTTATGAAAGTAGCAGGATTTAAATAATAGGTAGCAGCAATTGCTAGCTGCCAAACTAATGATATAGATATAAATGCATATGAAGTTTGGAACTACAAAAAAAAAAAGTACTTTGTAAACCCATTTCTACTTCAGTGTAGATCATCTCAATTATATGACCAGCAGGTGCCCATATTAAAATCCTGCAAATCCTATATCTGGAGTGTTTAGTCCTAGGAACATCTTCTAGGTTTCTGCACTGATCTACGTAAAGAGAAAAGAAGTGAAGTAAAGTCTGAAATGGAGTGCAGGGGATTTGTGCAAGCTCATTCCAAATACCAATAAATGTGCCTTGAACAACGCTAAGATTTCAGATGAGAAGCATATATTGAATGTGTTTTAGGGTCATTAGGCAGAGTAAACGCTGGGCTGTTTACTGTAGTACTGGCCGTTGCTGCAATACAGTGATTTACCAGCTTTCTTCGTGCTCAGTTAGAAGTTTCTAGAGCACAGAAGTTATCAAATCTCCCACAGAGGCTGAAAAGGAGAGCAAAGAAACAGAGTCAAAGTCCTACCATGTTTGGCTAAGTCATTCATGTTAACTGCATTGCCATCTGACGTCTGTTACAAAAGGACCAGAGAGTAAGAGAAGTGGTAAAATAGTAGGAACTAGTTAAAAAGTAGTATTCCTGTGACACGCACGGGGCTAACTGGAATGAATATCATTTACGAAGCCTAGGCTGCTTCTGGGGCAAAAAATTAGAGAAATATTTTTGACAGTATATTATATATGATAAACAGCATTGGGTAATAAAATACCTAACCTTCCAGGGATTTGACAACATGCATACTTCAGTTATGTTGCAAAGTTGAAAAAAAATTCCAGTGATCAAATTAGGCCTCAAAGATTTTTATTAATCATTAAGAAAATATAATTACTTACCTAGGAGACTCTCTTCATTCAAAAGATACTGGAAAAACTTTCTGATTTGCTCTATGGAAAGTCTGTGAAAGTAGAGGGTAGAAAGCATGTCTTCAATAAATTTCATATTCATTTACGTGTTGCCCTTCAGGCCTCTGACTACGGGGTAATGGTTATTATCTCCTTTTTACCCAGGCATTCAAAGCTTCTGTTGACATCTGGAAGATAGCTTATTTACAAACATCATTTTAAAAATGTCAATCCACTAAAAGGCATAGCCTTACAAATGGTAAAAAAAAAAAAAGGAATAATCTTACAATTATCGACCTAAAGAAATGAATAAAATAATAATGTATAATACCTATCTGACTGATAGAAAAAAATAAAGACAAAGGTATGTTATCCACTTGGTAGGCAGCTGAGCACATTCCCTAATGTGTTAACATAACCATAAGGCAATATGGGTTCTAGGTTAAATTACAAACTAAGTCAACTCTGAGTGTTTCTCTGTATTAGTCATTTATTGCAGCACACCAAATGACCATGAACTTATTGGCTAAAAGCAACACACATTCCTGTCTCACAGTTTCTGTGGGTCAGGAACGTGGGCATGGGGCAGCTGGGTCCTCTGCCCCAGGGGACCGAGGAGACCACCCCCAAGGTGTCGAGCAGGGTTAAGTTCTCATCTGAATCCTGCACTGGGGATGGGCCTGCAGCCTCGCTTTCTTCCAGGGCTGTTGGTAGGATCTGGTTTCTTGACGACCGTGAGACTGAGGGCCTGAATTCCTGATGGCTCCTAGCTGGAGACCACCCTCAGTTCCTTGCTAACTGGATGTCTTCAACATGGCAAATTGCCTCTTCAAACCAGTAAGAGAGAGAGCGTCTGCTAGCAAGGCGGAGGTCGCTGTCTTGTGTAACTTAACCACAGACACGGTACCCCTCCATCTCTGACACAACTCTGTTGCTTAGTAGCAAGTCGTAGGTCCCACAACACTCAAGAGAGGATATTACACAGGTATAGTGCCAGGGGGTGAGGGGCTTCAGTGGGGGCCATCTTAGAAGATGTTTTCTCCAAGTTCCTTTCTTGCATTCACCGCTTCTCTGCTTCCTGATTTCTGCACCTGCTGAATCCTTATAGAGAAAAAAACCAAAACACCAAAAACTAGCCACATAATTCCTACTAGGCAATGAGTAATTCTATTTCCTCTGGGTTTAAAATGTATAATACCTCTTCTACAGAGAATATGAGGTATTATACATTTTACTGATAATATATGCAGTGGAAAAAAACACAGAAAATATAAAGTAGAAGGGATTGTCAAGATGACACGGAAGAAAAATGGAATGCATTTTTACTTGCTACATAAGGCTTCATACAGGTGTTACTGGTGCCCTGAGAACTTGGCTTTGATCATCATCCAGGGAGTTTTCAAGCAGTAAGAAAAAAATGACTGTTTACATAGTTCTCCTTGTCTTTGAATAAACTGTGTCCCATTCTTCAAGGGAAACAAAATCCCTCTTTGTATTGATCCTAAAATAATGTGTTTTTGTTTGCTTTGCTTTTTAATGGGACTTTATGTGAAGGAAACCTAGATAAGTCATCAAAAATTGTTCAACAAATGAAGATATCAATTCTGATAGGCTCTTTTCAGTATTTTTTTTCCTAACGAAATCCAGAGCCTATTTTCAACACATAATTTACAGGACAGTAGTTCTGTTGAGGCCAATATAACAAGGTCCAGTTAAGTTTTTCATGGCTCAGCTTGAGCCTGAAAATAATTGAGCCTATGTAGGTTTTGAGTCTTTTAAATAACTCTACTGTTCTTAGCTGGGTTTTGATAATGTTCCGTCAATGGACAGTTGGATGCTTTACTCTGTAAACTAGGCCAAGTGTGCAGGTCTCCAGTGCGACAGTTAAGGGTGAATTCACTTGTTTTGAGGATCACATGAAGGGCGTAAAGTTGACACTCTGAAAAAAATTAAAGACATAACAGTATACCTTAATTTGTTTTCCTGGAAAAGGCAATGGATACGCTAAATAAATTAATCTGCAATGGTAAAATCTGTGGTGTGGTAACACATGACTGCTGGCTGGAAGTAACTCATAGGTCTGTTATCTTATGTGTGGCTGCATATGGAAGACATGAGACCTCAGGGGCCTTCTAGGTCATAGAGCCTCGTCTGCTCACAAAGACTCCTTTGCTTGAGGATAATTTGATGGCATCAACTACTTTCTAGTCTATTATACCTGTCACTCTAGGGGAAACAGAGGGAACGGAAAAAGAAATAGTGTCCTTTGTAGTGTCAGAATTTGCTTCTTAGACACTAAACTACTGATAGTAACAGAATGGGAGCAGGATTATAGCAGCTGATATTTAACTTCAATATAATAAATTTCAATATAAATTCAGTATAATCGATAAGTACTTTGTCTTTGATTAAGATTCTTTTGGTTAATATTTACTCAAGGTAGAAAGGTCAAAATTTTGTAGTCTTCTAAAAGAGTTGTAAGTAGAGTGGCATGGTGTGTGCTTTTTATTATTAATTAAGGAGAAAATTAATAGCAGGATTTTCAAGGAAGCTGAAGTGTGCAGATGTCATTTTTATGTTGATTCTAAATTTATGTAGAAAATGGATGGACTGGATTAGTCTGTTATTTTGATTAAATTCGATATTTCTTTTTGTTTTTAAACATATTGTCAGCATCATGACTTTTACCAACAAATATTTGCTGAGTATCTCCGTTGTAAAATAACTACTATAGGTCACAGAATCCATTTTTACTTAAATAAACAGAATCCAGTTGGAGAATCAGGCTGTGAATGATAAACACTACATATTTATATATATTAAATGTAGATGCATAATATATATTAATAAATCATAAATGTCGAATGAGATGGTGTGATAAGTGACCTTGAATGTGATGATGAGAGCTGAAGTAAAGTCAATGTGGACTGAAGAGGCCAGAGTCTCAACTGGTTCCCTGAAAAGCTATCTAGACACAATCTACATCATAAATAGGCCATTAAAATTACATGGAAAATAGGAGTAGAAGTAGGAAGAAAGAGAATCCATCTGTCCTATTCCCTGACTGCTCTCTATAGCCTGAAGTTATGGATTATTATTGGAGTGAGTGTTCTACAAATAGCATTGTAATATGTTGGTTTAAAAACTGTCTCTCCATTATGAGGAGCCATTTTTAATTCCAAAAGAGTGTCTTTTTGTACAGGAAAACACGTTACTGCTCTGGAAACAACACACATTCTCTTTTGCTATGAATCAAGACCGCACAAATAGAAACCAATAATACAACAGGGCTGAATAAGGGGGCAATAGTTTACAGCTTGGTTATATTTTTGCTATGCTGTTTGCATTTGGGAATAAAGATATATATGATTAAAGAAGTCTGTGGTGCAGCAGCTTTTACTGGCAGAATGTGACTTGATTTCATGCATACTGTGCAGTCAAATGATACGGGAATGAATGTTTCTTGATTTTGAGAAGCTTTCGTATGGCCTGGGAACCCAAATACAAACAGAGGAGACAGTACAAGCATACATAAGGGATAGTCTAGGGGGAGTATTTCTAGCTGGTTATGAAGAATCTCACCAGGGCATGGATGCCCTTCTAAAAGTGAGGACCAGGAAGACTTTCAAGAAAGCAGCCAAATTGGACCCTTTTGCCACCAAATCATTTGAAAATACATCAACTGCTTAGTATGTTCATTACGTGGGCAAGAAAGCTCCTATTATCTTATTCTAATTCAGTAACATTAATTTAACATTTGCATAGTACTTTATCATAAATAACTAACATTTTAGTTTACTTGATTCTTTTAAGAATCATTTGAAGTAGGTATGTATTTTTTGATCATTATCAGTTTAAAAATGATAAAAATAAGTAATTAAAGCAAAAGTTGAATAAGTTATTTTCAAATGCCTTTCTTTTGTAGGAAAATTATGTTTGGCTTTACCTTTTTTATTTCTGGAAGGAAACCTGCTTACATTGTTATTTCAAGGTGGTTGCTCTGGTGAGAAATGATGCTTGCTTGGTTGTTCCCGAGGTACACTTTTCTTTCTCGCCCAACCCATGACTCCTCAGAGCACATCAGGTGGATTTACCTGACTGGAAGGTGTCGATGAGTGAGACTTCATAACCTCATTAGCTTCTAGTAAAGCTTGGGAGATAAGTAGTCACCGTCAGCCCCCATCAGAATAAGAGAGAAGAAGTTACAGCTATTTACCTAATGCTATTCTGGACCCAGCAGGAGAATAAAAATAAACGTTCTCATTTTAAATTGCCTGAGGAAAAAGCCCAAAGCATCACCAACCTGGTATTACATTTTCATGAGGTCACAACTATTGGAACCTCAGGTCCCTGCAAAGCATGGTTCAGTAGTTTATATTGGTTTCTCATAGAAATAATGTCAAATTATAAAATTTCAAGATTGTCTCAGTATATTTTAATACATTGAGTAATGCTATTGATATCATAAAGAGATGAAGAGCATAGATTGAAGTGAAAATAGCAAAATAATTTAATGTGTGAAACCTGATTAAACAATTAAAAGGAAAATATATTTTATTCAACTTCATATGCCTGTTGAGTTTTGTAGATAAAGAGAGAATTGATATATATTTGTGATTATGGTAAAAGATATCTATGATAATGGTTGGAAAATAAACAGAAGGCTAAGGTGTGTCAGGGTTCATGCTGCACTATCTTGAATGCTCACTAAATAATTCAATAGATTCATGAGATTACGGATAGCATGTATGACTTTAAAGGGAAACAAATATTTCATCTGGGGTGAAGTAAAATATACACAGGTAGTAAGTTTTATCATCTTTCTAACAAATCTTACCCTTCTGGATCCCAACTGTTTTATTAGTACAAGTGAAACCATATACTTGACTTAAGGAATTTGAGTACCTTTTCCATTGTATGTTTCCTGTTTTATGGGAGGTTTTTTTTTTTTTTTTTCTACATGTCAAATTTATGTTTTGTTTTTGACTTGGTAAAACGCTTCCACTTTGCCAATTAATCTCTGAGATTGTCATAGATAAAGTTTTCAGTCATTCCAGAAAATATTTAATTTGCTCATTCATGGCTAGAACCTATTTTGTTGTCTAAATACTTGCCTCAGTACAGATCCTGTATTGTTAGACTGTCTTTCTTGGGTCCATGTATCTTCTCTTTCCTATCAGGCTTTCTGTGAATATATTTAGGAAGTGGAGTTTAATGCTGTTAAACTCAGACGGTAGGTTCTGATGTTCAGCTCACAGTTATGATGCGGAAGTAGCCACTCCGGCTGTTTTCCGTAGCAGAAGGAGAAGAGGCAAGTCCCTACACAGATCTAGTTCCACTTCAGTCCTGCCGAGGTGTCCTGACACATTAATGACATTTGTTGCTGCAAATGGACACTATATGGTAGTCATTACTGAGGTTTAATTAAAAACGGGTCAAAAGGACTCACACAGATTTAGGGATGAATGGTTGGAAATTTCGTATCATATCGAAGAAAGAATGTTTTCCCCAGAACTTTAAAAATGCTTTGAAAATCAATGATAAAGTTATGGAGCACATCAGAAAGAGAGAGAAACTGGTGAATGGTTTTTGATAATTACCCCAGGGGTGATAGACTTTGGCCTCTGACTTCAATTTTAAAATAGCTGATTAGTTTTTAAAGGAACCTCACTTCTGGGCATATCTGGAGGAAACCAGAATTTTAAAAAAATGCACCCCCAAGGTTCATTGTAGCACTATTTACAATAGCCAAGACATGGAAGCAACCTAAGTGTCCACTGACAGCTGAATGGATAAAGAAGATGTGGTATATACACACACACACACACACACACACACACACACACACACACACACACACAATGGAATATTATGCAGCCATAAAAAAGAATAAAATAATATCATCTGCAGCAACATGGATGGACCTAGAGATTGTCAGACTAAGTGACGTAAACCAGACATAGAAAAACAAATATCATATGATATCACTTATATGTAGAATCTTAAAAAAAAGATACAAATGAACTTACATACAAACCAGAAATAGATCCACAGAGATAGAAAACACACTTACAGTTATTAAAGGGCAAGAGGGGGGAGGGATAAATCAGGAGATTGGGATTTGCATATACACACTACTGTATATAAAATAGATAACCAACAAGGGCCTACTGTATAGCACAGCAAACTCTACTCAATTTCTTGTAATAACCTATAAGGGAAAAGAATCTGTAAAAGAATACGTGTGTGTGTGTGTATAACTGAATCACTTTGTTGTACCCCTGAAACTAACACAACATTATAAATCAACTAGACTTCAGTTTTTAAAAAACCCCAAAAGTTGATTAGTTGCTTAGCTGAAATTGTCTGCTCCTTAAGCCGTACCTTTGATTCTGCATCTGTGAGAGACCCCCAACGTTCTAGCCCTCGGGGGCCTCACACTTGAAAACTGTCTTCCTATGCTCACCGCAATGCTGACCTCCAGAAGGACAGCGTTTGCCGGTGGGGGGCTCCGGGAGATAGAATAATGGAATGTGGTTCCAGAACTTGTTATAGACAGCCAAATCTGTGCCCAAAGTGAAGGCCAAGGTTTCCACAGATGAAAGGTAATTCAGCCTCAGCTCTCATTCCACTTCCCCTCAGGAAAAATCTGCCAATTGAGCTGTTTTGGTTTAAAACAGGATGTCAGGCTAATTTTATCTTTTTTATTTCTTGTGCTACTTCTTTGTCCAGCTCAGCAATCTGATGTTCCTATTTATGCGAAGACTGCAGTTCAGAGTGAGGAAATGACAGGCTTATCAAGAAGACAAAATATTCACTTGGAAATACAGGAAAAGTCATTCTAATCTAGGCCTTCAATCCTTCTTGTTTCCTTCCACAGAAATAAAATTTTTATCAAGGCATATGGCCTTCAAGAATAAAGAATACATTTTTCATCCTCTCATGTTTCTTAGGTGCAGCCTCATGACCGGGCTCTAGCCAGCAGGCTGTGAAAGGATGTGGTCCATGGCAGCTTCTCCGGGCCTCCTCTCAGAAACACTGGAGGAGACTTTTTGCCCTGTGTCTCCCTTTCTCCATCCTGCGGTTTGACATGAGGAGTTTGGGGCAAGCTGCCCCAAAATGTGCCACTTTGGCATGTGGATATTTCAAGCTGAAGAGAACTGGAGCCCAGAAGTCTGAGGAAGAGATTTTTACCTCCTTCTTAGCTGCCGAAAAGAATTTAAACAGGGGGCCTGTACCAGGAAGAGAGCTATTACTAGAGATAACTTCTTATATCAGGAAGACCTACCTGCCTGGCATAGCAAACATCTGTTTACCAAATATTTGCTCTTCTCATCTTCCTGTGAATTGTCTTCCTTGCCTTTGAAGCCCCAGACCCCTGCCCCCTTTTCCTTAGCTCAGGATGTTGTATAAACCTCAGGTGCCTGAGTGGTTGGGATGGAGGACTCCCGTTTGTACATATTTAAGTTTGTTGTTTTCTCCTGTTAATATGCCTTAAGTCAATTTACTTGTTAGGCCAGAAAATAACCTAGAAGGGAAGAAGGGAAAATTCTACCTTCCCAACATGGACATGGGCATGGGGGCTGGCGCTCCGTTTGGACCGTGTTCCTGAGGGCCACACCTAGAAATGGGAAGAGAAAGTCATGTGTGTGTCTGAGGTCTCTGTAGAGCTTTTATGTTGGCTTTGTAGGACTGCTTTGCCCACCCTGAACTTGAAAATCCAGACTTAAACAAGAGGAGGAATTAAACTTATGGCCTGTTAAGGTTATTGTATTTTGAATCTTCTGTTATTCACAGCTGAAACTAATCTTAACTGATACTTTAGAATTATTTTGTCTTAAAGTTATTATTTTGTTTTAAAAATTGTGTTTAAAAGTTTTGTTTTAAAATACTTAATAGTTTAAAACAGTTTTGTTTTTTATTTGTGTGCTCCAATTGGTCAGGCATAATTAAATTCAGCCATAAATACTCATAGACTTTTTAAAATTACAGTTTGAAAGCCTACTATAAAGACATTACAGAGCTTTAAGAAATGTTCTGGCAATACATGTATTTTCAAAGGCAGAGATTTATTAAAATATGACATAAATCTAGCTTCTGTGTAGTAGTTTAATGCAATTATACATGCCTGACAACAGTTCCTACAAAATTGCTATCAATAAGAATTTAAATAATACTGTTTAATTCAATTAAACATTTTTACTTACAGTAGGGATTTTTATTTGGAATCCTAAAATTCTCTAATATGGATAACAGCATTTACACTAGCAGTGTCCAAATAAAAGTTTTAAATAGCTTGCATGAACTACAAACTAGAAAGAATTGCATTCTAGTATGTTGGTTTCACTAATTTTAGTCGATAAGTACTCTGTTCAGCAAACAGAAGAGGGTGTATGGACTGAATATTTTTGTCCCCCTAAAATTCATGTGTTGAGCTCATCATACCCCAATATGGAGGTATTTGGAAGTGGGGACTTTGGAAAGAATTAATTTAGAGTTAGATCAGGTCAGAGGGTGGGGTCTTCATGGTGGGATTAATGGCCTTATAAAAAGTGGAAGACAGAGATGTCTCTCCTTTCCTACACACACACACACTGAGGAAAGATCATGTGGCGACACAGAGAGAAGGTGGCCGTCTGCAAGCCAGGAAGAGGGTCCTCACCAGAAACCGACCATGCTGATACCCTGATTTCAGGATTCCAGCCTCTAGAACTGCAAGAAATGAATGTCTGTTGCTTAATCCACCCAGTTATATCATTTTGTGATGGTAGCCTAAGCAGACTAAGACAGTGGAATATTTGATAATAACCCACGTCACCATTACAGGTTAATGGGAATGCTGAGTCGCCTTAGTGGGACAGTTGCCTTTGCTCTGACAGTTTTCGTTGGCAGATGGTAGTCTACATTACTTGCTGAATTTTTCTCTTTCTGTAGCCAGGGTTTTGCAGGCAATCATTGGGTTGTATACAGTACCATTACTGCCAAGTACTCCTGTTTCAGAAGACTTTCTCAGGTATTGACCTTTCTGTGATATCTGGGTTACTGTGTCCTGTAATTCATTTCTCTAAACATTCTTCTAAGTTCTTTACCCGTAACTTTAGGCATTAAGGATGACTGGGCTGCTTCAGTCAGCCCCCTCCAGCCCTTCCATGGGATGTCTCTGTTTTGTCTTCTTCTTCTCCAGACTTCTTCTTACCTTTGCAGAATCCTCTGAAAATCTGTGCACAGGAACCCATGTCACTCCCACCTTCTTCAATATAGTCTGCGTTTCAAAATTCAGTAGAAATGCGTGAGAGTGCCTTGAGTTTTTAATACGGTTTTACAGCTATGATCTGCAAACTCTAATTGGTTGTCAACCAGGAAAGAAAGGTGAAGATACCATAAAGGACTGTGTTCCTAATACTGCTTCATTATAATATTTTATTCATTGGATCATTTTACATGGAGTATATTTATACCTGAATATGTAGCTAACAATTGAAAATAAGCTGATTATACCAATCTTATTTTTTTCCAAATTATGGACCATTGTTACATTTTGGTGACACTGACATTTTGCAGACTTTTCTTCCCAAATGGTAACAAGCCACCAGAGATTTATGTTATATGAATGGATGATGACAAAGAGAATTCAGTTGGTATCTCGAGAGTATTCTTATTTTTGGCCACAATATCAAGATATTGTTAATAAGATACACTATTCAAACGTGCACAGGCTTCACTGACTGAATTACTTTAGACATGAATTCAATTTTTAAAAGATAGCCTGATACAGGAGTCATGTTACCTTGCTGTGATTTTTTGACAACACCTAAGTCAGCTAAACAAAGCAACCAAATATGATTGTGTTGCATTTTATATGAATTTCAGAGCATATTTACAGGAGGTCAGTTAAAACGTTAGTTTCCTTGTCTATTTTCCTTTTGGTAAAACGTTTTTTGACAAACCATGACATGGTCTCCTAAGCAGGATTTGTACAATTTTCTACAGCTCTTAAACCTGGATTTTTTTTTTTTTTTTTTTTTTTTTTTTTTGCTGTACGCGGGCCTCTCACTGTGAAGTTTGCAAAATAACTTTTTTCAGTCTCTTTTTTTCTATACTGTCTGGCAGTACTACTAGCTTCTGTATCTCTACTCAATTATACACCAATAGTATGCCTTAATTTTTAATTTAAAATTGTGTCCATACTTATTATTTTTAATTAGCAAAGCAATTGAATTAAATTATAATCAAAATTTCAAGTATTTCAATTAAAATACCGATTCTAATTTACATAGATATTCCTAAAATTCATGCTGTCTGCATAAAATATCAAAAGAACCCCACATAACAATGTTACATTAAGAGAAAAAATTCTTTTGAACTGATCAATCCATCAGCTACTACTAGATGGGAGATATAGTTATGTGTAATAATGGAAACAATGCACTCACCTAACACATGCACACCCCAATAAAATAATATCCCACGCAATGCAAAGGTAACAGTGGAATGTCGTCCTTCCAAAACAATAAAGTTTTGTTTAATGGAAAAATATTTTATACTACTATTATTTTTCTATGTAAACTTAAAGTTAATTAAAATTAGGTCCCATTTTCTTATTTTTGTTTTCATTACTCTAGGAGGGGGGTCATAAAAGATCTTGCTGTGATTTATGTCAAAGAATGTTTTTCCTATGTTTTCCTCTAAGAGTTTTATAGTGTTCAGTTTTACATTTAGGCCGTTAATCCATTTTAAGTTTATTTTTGTGTATGGTGTTAGATAGTATTCTAACAAACACTGGTCAGAATGACCATTATCAAAAAATCTGCAAATAATATGGGCTTCCCTGGTGGTGCAGTGGTTGAGAGTCCGCCTGCCGATGCAGGGGACACGGGTTCGTGCCCCGGTCCCGGAAGATCCCACATGCCACAGAGCGGCTGGGCCCGTGAGCCATGGCCGCTGAGCCTGCGCGTCCGGAGCCTGTGCTCTGCAACGGGAGAGGCCACGACAGTGAGAGGCCCGCGTACCGCAAAAAAAAAAAAAAAAAAAAAAAATCTACAAACAATAAACGCTGGAGAGCGTGCAGAGAAAAGGGAACACTTTTGCACTGTTGGTGGGAAGGTAAATTGATACAGCCACTGTGGAGAACAGTAGGGAGGCTCCTTAAAAAGCTACAAATAGAACTACCATATGACCCAGCAATCCCACCCCTGGGCATATACCCTGAGAAAACCATCATTCAAAATGACACATGTACCCCAATGTTCACTGCAGCACTATTTACAATAGCCAGGACATGGAGGCAACTTAAATGTCCATTGCCAGATGAATGGATAAAGAAGATGTGGTGTATATATATATATAAAATGGAATATTACTCAGCCATAACAAGAAATGAAATTGGGTCATTTGTAGAGATGTGGATGGACCTAGAGTCTGTCATACAGAGTGAAGTAAGTCAGAAAGAGAAAAACAAATATCGTATATTAACACATGTACGTGGAATCTAGAGAAATGGTACAGGTCAACATATTTGCAGGTCAGGAATAGAAACATAGACATAGATAACAGATGTGTGGACACAGGGGTGGTGGATGAATTGGTAGATTAGGTTTAACATAAATACACTACCATGTGTAAAATAGAGAGCTAGTGGGAAACTACGGTATAGCACAGGGAGATCAGCTCGGTGCTCTGTGACAACCTAGATGGGTTGGATGGGGGGAGGGAGGTCCAATAGGGAGGGGATATATGTATGTGTAGAGCTGATTCACTTCATTGTACAGCAGAAACTAACACAACATTGTAAGGCAATTATGCCCCAATAAAAAAAAGATATTTAAATAGTGAGAGAAAAGAAAGTTTCTGCAAATGAGTTTAGTATTATTTCTTAAAATTCTGGTTACCTGATGCCACATGGACATACTTCATGATAATAATTTAAAAATACAGCTTTTGAAACATGGAAGAGATTTTGAATTTTTTGTGATTAGCTAATCTCATAATTTGTTATGAAAAATAAATTGAAGGAAACAGAAAAATGGGGGGCTCTTCCTTTGAAGATGGTTTTCTGTGCTTGAAAACAAAACCAAGTCCATATTTCTATTTAGGGTACAGACAGCTGGTCTGTTTTTGCTTTTAGTCATGAACACATCATGACTTAGATGATAGCTTTGCACTGGCAGACGTGACACAGCCAGGCCTGCAAGTCTGTCTTGCTCAGTAAGAGAAAAGCGAAGAAAAAAATAATGGGCTATCCTTCCCTTGCCCACACGTCACACACATTCCCCCATACCTCCTCTGCTGGCCTCTAAGGAGGCTCCAAGCTTCCAGCTTAGGAAGTAACATCTTTGGGGAGGAAGGGCCAGGGAGGGAGAATGTGGCTTTACTCTGGACAAGAGCTTTGTGCTATTAGAGATCTGAGCTCTAATGTCAGATTTGGCTGCTCTCGTTGGCATGTAACTCACATCCTGTTGGGAGGAAGCTGGGAGGCTGGGGCCTCTGGTGGCCTCAGGACCAGACTGACGAGGACCAAGGTAGGATCGTGGTTGTCCTGAAGGAACTGAAGCACTGTCTCGTTGAGTGGCATCCATCTCAAGAGAAAGGAGGCCTCAACATTTGAAAACTTTGTACCCTGGCTGACTCCTTATTTTTAGTTTTTCTTTTTGCCCGTATATCCAGTGAATAGGTCCCTTCATTTCTCAGACCCATGCATTACGTGGAGCTCAATTCTACTGAACCATGCACGTGACTGACGTGATTATCAGGACTCAATGTACACCATAATCCACTTGAAAAATCTATCTGACAAATTATATCAAAGCCCTTTTGCGTTTATTTCTATATAAACAAAGTAGGGAATATGTTATATAATAAACTATCCTAGATAATATTTCTTTTGTAGGTAAAGAAAATTTGGAAGAAAACAAAAATGGGGGTGGTGGAGACAGCTTAGATGATGTTTTTCTCTCTCTCCACCATTTTCTTGTTGATTGTGTCACCCCCATCCAGTTTGAATCTTTGCAAATGTGACCACAGTTTTCACAGCCCGTAATAACATTTTTGGTAATACATAGTTGAAACTATTTTTCTAGTTCTTAAAGATACAATTAGCAATCCCTTTTAATAGTCTAATTTTGTTAATATAGAATCCTTTCATTTTCTAAGCACATGTTACTAATTAAACTGCTCTGATGTCTTTAAATATAATTTGCTATAAATTAAACAAACCAGTCATAGAAAAGCAAAAGGGGGTGTTTTCCAGTGATTATTTTTATACTTTAGAAAAATCAAACAACTTGCCAACCCATATATAAGATTATATTTATTTTACATTTTCCTTACACAAATCCATGTGTAAATAACTTTAAAGGAACATTGACCTTGTAATGGTTGATTGCTGGTTACTTAAATGGCCAATTTGAGTAAGTAAATAGTTTATTCAATGTGCTGTGACATCACCCATGACACAAGATTCTAAATACTTTTCTCCGTAGTTAATTTGATTGGATTCACTGACAATAATGTTAATTGAACGTTTGGCAGATATCTAGAAAAATAATTGTAGTTAACTAGACTGAAAAGAAAAATGCATATGAAATATTACAAAACATGATCCTTTTATTCATATTGAAACATTTTTCTAAATATAGGAACAAATATATTCCTAAATATAAATTAGATATCACACCATAAAATAACATCATTGAATCATATTTTTAAAAAACCTCTCATGTACCATAGTCGTTATCTAACTCAGGGATCAACAACGTTTGTTTGTTTGTTTTTCTTAAGAACCGGATAGTAAAGATTTTAGACAGTAGGAGGCAATTCAGACTCTGTCAGGACTACACGACTCTCTCCCGTAACTCAAAAGCAGCCACAGACAATATGTACATGAATTCCTACACTGAAACTTGAATTTTGTGTATTTCTCACATGCCACAAAATAATATTTTGATTTTTTTCACCATTTAAAAAGGCAAAATCCATTTTTAGCTTGAGCCATAAAAGAGATGTTAGGCAAACTTGACCTATGAACCGTAGTTTGCTGACTCCTGATGTAAATTATATGCTAGTTTTTATCATTTTTTCTTACAATGATATACTCTCTAGAAATGTGTCATTTTTCTTTTAATTTTTTTCCAAAGCCACATGGTTGATTTCATATCATATTCAAAAGCAGGTTTACATCGTATACTACAAGACCCATGTAATATGCAAGTTTTATAAAGTATATTACTGGATTTCTCAACATAAAAAGATCATTCATATTTCCTATGGCATTATTTTGTCACAGCATTGTTTTCACAATTAGGTGAAGCCCTGACTGATTTGGCACCTACTCTAATGTATGGAAAGTGTCTATTTGAAGAGACCATTGAGACAGTGTGTTCACACGTTAAAAGGTCCATAATTTAAGGAAAAGGAAGTTGGTTGACACTGGTGAAGAAACCAACATAAATTATAATTAAAATATTTGAAAATTAGTTTTCTATGTTTTACAACTTTCATTATAAGAAGTGATACCAAGAGTTTCTGATGACAAAATTTAGTGCTCAATGTATGGCTAAAATCAAGGAGGAAATAAGTCTATCTATTGGAAATGAAAATTGAAACTTTCAAGAGCTCACTGCTCAAAATAGTTTACCAGTCGTGTTGGGAAATTTAATATCCCAAATAGAAGTTTCTGTGGGAAAAGATTTGTGTTTACTTGGCTTCTTTGTTTCTTTTTGCATCCATGCAGTTCAGTGTGGGAGGGGAGCCCTGCAAGCAAGGTGAATATAATTCAGATGGAATCCAGTCTTGGAAAGGCTACAAACCTGGGGCCTCCAGTGGTTTCTACAGATTTTCACCCAGTGAGAAATCTATTCAGGAATTTGTTCCTGCCCAAGGTCACAAACTACAAACAATCTGCTCTACACATTACTTTAGTTTATTTTAGTAAAATTCTAGAAATTAGGATCTAATAAGTCTTAGGGCTAAATGACTCCAACAGATAAAGTAATCTGTGTGGATGGCCGGTTGTAGGAAGCAGTGTAACTTTTAATTTAGGGAACCAATCGTTAATCCAGATCATCGCAAGTCATTAAAAAACAGACATGCATTCACACGCATGAGAGCCCATGTTTATAGAACAAATGAGTCAGCCACACCAGCTTCAGCTTGGTCAACTGCTGTGGACTGAACTGTGTCCCCTCCAACTTTGTGTGCTGAAGCCCTGACTCCTAACGTGGTGGCATCTGGCGATGAAGATGCAGCCTTTGCAAGGTAACTAGGTTTGATGATGCCTTGAGGTTGAGGTCCTCGTGATGGGATTAGCGCCCTTATAAAGAGGGACACTAGAGGGGTCTCTGTCCCTCTCTCCACCCTGTCAGGACACGGCAAGAAGGTGGTCATCTGCAAGCCAGGAAGAGTGTCTTCAGCAGAGACCAACCTCATTGACACCCTGATCCTGGACTTTCCAGCCTCCAGAACTGTGAGAAATAAATGTCTTTTGTCTAAGCCACCCAGTCTATGGTATTTTGTTATGGTAGCCTGAGCTAAGACATCATCTCATTCAGATTGCCCAGGTAAGAAACAGATTTAGTTTTAAATTTCAACATACCTCAAAAGAAGGAATTGCAGAGCTCAGAGTTCTTCTTTATTCCAATTCTTATGCCTGTCTGTAGTTTTGGCCAATGGGAGTGACCTTCTCAAAACAAGCCCTTCTGCCCAGGACGAGGTGTTCACCTACAGGTAGGGTATATATGAGGCACCTAAAAATAGGATACATTAGAAGCTTATTTCACTGAAGTTTTGTGTACGTTACAAATAAAATGATTTGTTTTCATTTTGTTCTCAAGAGATATTGGTACCTGCTTTAATTTGCTACTCACTCTCAATATGATGTACAATGTAAGAAACAGTGCAATGAATACAGTCATCCCTTAGTAGCTGGGCGGTGGGCGGTCGGTTCCAGGACCCGCTTTGGATACCAAAATCCGCGGATGCTCAGGCCCCATAGTCAGCCCTGCATATCCGTGCTTCTGCATCCTTGGCGTCTACCAACTGCAGTTCCCATAGTAATGTATGCATTTCTTGGAAAAAATCCATGTGTAAGTGGATCCAAACAGTTCAAACCCGTGTTGTTCAAAGATCGACTGTAATTTGTGCTACTCTGTTTATAACACTAAAAATTAAATGCATTCCTATAAGTTATAGGAAATGGTTATGCTTTTTGAAGGGAACTTACACAAAAATTAAAAATGACTTGTTTTGTCATAAGTGAAAACTGTCCATTGAGCTAAGTACCTGGCTTTACAAGAAAAGATATTATTTCCAATTCTATTAAAATGACATTTGAAATGCAAGAGATCAGTTTAGCTTAGCAGAAATGTATTGGGTAACTACTATTTGCTGTGGACTGGATAAATATTATTACTGTATGTTTTACTCTCTTGTTATTGTCTACATGAATTTCACACAGAACTTAACTTTTTGGAAATATTGATATGTTATGTATACGGTTTTGGTTTGTTCTTTAGCAGTAGGTTTGGAAGGAAACAGAAGTGATCAAAACTTGACCTGCTTTTCCCAGAGTGAATATATGGTGAAGTTACATTATTTTTATGGATTGTTTTAGATAATCTAAGCTAACTGATGATACGGTGTCTCAAAAAATACTACTAACATTTAATGGCATGGGAAAATAATCTTACATTGTTAAATAAAAAATGGTGCAAAAGCACATGAAGGTATTTTTATATTCAGATTTTCTAGACTGAATGTATATAGCTATTTTATACAGTAATGCCAACAATATGTATTTTTAAAAATGGATCATCTGGGCAATCCTCAAGTCATGTACAAAATACATGGTGGCTGGAGTACATTTTCCCATCATCTGGGCAATCCTCAAGTCATGTACAAAATACATGGTGGCTGGAGTACATTTTCCCATGGAAATAATATTATTCATGGTTTTGCTTTCCAGGACTTCCATAAAAGCCCAGAAAGCCTATAATTTATATATGTTTTATGCTCTAGACTGGCATTGCCCAAAATAACTTCTTGCAATGATGGAATTGTTCTTCTTTCTATGCTGTCCAATGAAATGGGGATAGTGCAACTGAATAATTGAATTTTTAATTTTAATTAACTTTAAGTTTACATAGAAAAATAATAGTAGTATAAAATATTTTTCCATTAAACAAAACTTTATTGTTTTGGAAGGACGACATTCCACTGTTACCTTTGCATTGCGTGGGATATTATTTTATTGGGGTGTGCATGTGTTAGGTGAGTGCATTGTTTCCATTATTACACATAACTATATCTCCCATCTAGTAGTAGCTGATGGATTGATCAGTTCAAAAGAATTTTTTCTCTTAATGTAACATTGTTATGTGGGGTTCTTTTGATATTTTATGCAGACAGCATGAATTTTAGGAATATCTATGTAAATTAGAATCGGTATTTTAATTGAAATACTTGAAATTTTGATTATAATTTAATTCAATTGCTTTGCTAATTATAAATAATAAGTATGGACACAATTTTAAATTAAAAATTAAGGCATACTATTGGTGTATAATTGAGTAGAGATACAGAAGCTAGTAGTACTGCCAGACAGTATAGAAAAAAAGAGACTGAAAAAAGTTATTTTGCAAACTTCACAGTGCAAACCATCAGCAATTTGTTGTGGCAGAGCAAAATTAAAAATGTGATTGCCATAAAAAAATTAATAGGATAAAGGGTACAACATATTTCAGCAGATACATACTAAATTTAGTAAGTTGTTTTCTTTCAATGGTCAAAAATAATCAACAAAATTGGTCTCTTGAAATCGGAATTACAAAACACTTAAAAATCTTTAAGAGCCAGGCTTCATTTTGTTAAACTATAAAATGATTTGAATACTTACATTAAAAAAAGAAACTAAGTTTTAGATAGAGAGATGATAAAGAATGTATTTCAGTTATGGAAATTCTATTAGAAAATTATGAGGAAAACATTAAGAAGAATTTTAGAAAAAAATAAAGATCTTTAAGCTACCAATCAGTTGTCTTTAGAATGCAAAAACTTTCTATCAATATCAAATATCAATCCTTTCAATATTTAGAAAATTTTAAGTATTTTGCTTCACTTTTCGATGAGTTGTCAGACATGAGACATTGTCTGATTAATATTTGGGGCACATTTTGTCTCAAAAGACTTCCAAATTTTTAAAGAAATGCTATCAATTTGAAGCCCCCAATATTATATTGTGACATATATATTTTAAAATATTATATATTTGTTAAAGAAGAATTTCCCACTAGTATGAGAAAGTTTCAATCATGGTAGACGATGCTCTAGCTATGTTAGGTAAAAAATCAAATTTTATAGTAAAAGGTTGATATTTCCCATATTGTTTTATTCAACTGTATGATAGATATTGAAAATATTTGTGAAAAAGATTATTCATGGTGTCCTGAAGCAGATTCTATAAAATGTGTCCAGATAGAGTGGTTAGAATCATTTATTACATACAAAATGTGGGAGGAATAGAAGACCGTGGGTCTGGTGGTCTTTGTTTTTGCTAAGTCTTGTTGGTTTGGTCATGGGAGAGATTTACGAAGATGTACTGTATTATTACTCAGGAACACGTTTCCTAAGAGAAAGGGATGTTACCAAATATTCAATAATCAAAGACAAAATGAGTGTGATTGTCCTTTTTTCACCAATATGCACTGTATATGAAAGAGATCAGTATGAAACGCCCAAGGAAAAGAAAAACTTAGTTGTGACTCTGCTTGACAGGTTATGAAACTTCACTTGAAATTAAAACTTTCCATGGTATAAATCAATAATAATTATATTATACATTTTTCCAGCATGAATAAAAAAGATTTTAATTGTTATTAATAGGGTTATATAAATATGCCAACACTACAAGAGACATTTGAAGAAAAATTTATTGATATTAATAAACTTAGAGTTGCCCTTCAATTTATGCAATTCCCTTTTGTGTTCTATGTTAATAATACTGAATTAACACAAGAATTTTTTAATTTACTTGGACTGACTTGTTTCAACTTGATGTTGAATCAATTCTAAAAAAGACAAACAAGTTTTGTCAATTTGGAAGATAACATTAAATGAAATGATTTGTACTTAATTCAGCATTAGAATAACTATTAAAACTATTCGAATTATCAAAAATATTAGAAAAACTATAAAAGTATTATATTATTTCTATATATGCTTGAAGTATGTTGAGCCTCTGAATCTATTAATACAGATCAAGTAGTTTCGATAAAAATTGAACACTCAAATTGAGATGTGCTGTCAGTATAAAATGCATATTAGGCTTTGATGTCTTCGTATGAATTTGTACGATGTAAAATATCTCATTAATCCATTTTATTTTGATTAAATATTGAAATGATACTATTCCAGATATATTGGGTTAGACACAATGTATTATTAAAATTAATTTCTCCTGTTTTGTTTTCTTTTTTAAATGTGACTATTAGGAAATGTAAATGTGGTTTGCATAGATTTATATTGGACAGAACTATTCTAGACACTCAACCATCATGAATAAAATGTGTTATGGGAAAATGTACCTAAGATTCTAGGTTTCCATGGCAGCAAATTGTTTTCCTTTTTCTTGTTCACTTGAAAACTCTTCAAAGGCAAGAAATCTATCCATGTTGCTGTAAACGGCAAAATTTTATTCTTTTACATGGCTGTGTTAGTTATGACTAATATTCCATGTTCCAATAGCTTCCATGTCTTGGCTATTGGAAATTGTGCTGCTATGAACATTGGGGTGCATGTATCTTTTTGAATTAAAGTTTTTGTTTTTTTCAGATATATACACAGGAGTGGAATTTCTGGGTCATATAGTAGTTTATTTTTAGTTTTCTGAGCAACCTCCATACTGATTTCCATAGTGACTGCACCAAATTACATTTACGCCAAAGGTGTGGGAGGGTCCCCTTTTCTCCACACCCCCTCTGACATTTGTTATTTGTGTTCTTTTTTATGATGACCATCCTGACTGGTGTGAGGTGATACCTCACTGTGGTTTTGATTTGCATGTCCCTGATGATTAGCAATGTTGAGCATCTTTTCATGTGTCTCTTGGCCATCTGCATTTCTCCTTTGGAGAAATGTCTATTCAGTTCTTCTGCCCAGTTTTGAATTGGGTTCTTTGTTTTTTTGATATTGAGTTGTATGAGCTGTTTACATACGTTGTATATTAATCCCTTATCCATCAGATCATTTGCAAACACTTTCTCCTATTCGGTAGGTTGTCTTTTCATTTTGTTGATGGTTTCATTTGCTGTGCAAAAGACTTTACGTTTAATTAGGTTCAGTTTGTTTATTTTTGCTTTTATGTCCTTTAGGATCCAAAAAATGTTGCTGCAACTTATGTCAAGGAGCGTTCTGCCTTTGTTTTCCTCTAAGAGTTTTGTAGTATCCGGTCTTACATTTAGGTCTTTAATCCATTTTGAGTTTATTTTTGTGTATGGTGTTAGAGAATGTCCTAATTTCATTCTTTTACACGTAGCTGTCCAGTTTTCTCAGCACCACTTATTGCAGAGACTGTCTTCTCACCATTGTATAGTCTTGCCTTCTCTGTCTTAGATTAATTGACCATCAGTGCAGGGGTGTATTTCTGGGCGGAGATGCAGTTTTGAAGGCGTAGTCTACATGAAGAGATCTTCCTGTGTGCTGCTGCAGCTTGGGATCTGCTCCTTCAACTCCTCTTCCATCTGTGAAATCACCTCCCAAGGACGAATGTTCTGACTAGGCTGCCCATATGTTCCCGTTTGCTCGGGAGAATTCTACTGTAGATTTTCGGTGGTCCTAAAGAACTCATATTCAGCCATGAGTGAGAGAAGCATTCCTGCCCTAGGGTTATGGAGACGGCCAAACACCTGACAACCTGGCCCTGGGCACACGAGACTGACAGTGGTTCATCGGTCTCATGCACTCACAGCCCAGGGAAGAGGACACTGCATGCAATGCAGGGCCACACAGGGCTTGACTTGGGGACAAAGTGAATGATAGGGGAGTCGAGGCGGTAGGCTCTCCAGGAGGTAGAAGGTGGGAGCCCTGGTTCTGGTGGAAGGATGTGGCTGAATTGTTTGAATAATTCTGTAGTCTGACACTCAGGCACAAGCAGAAACCGCTCCTGTTCCCCCAGGAGGGACCTTGTTTGCCTGGGGGACCTGGTGCACAGGAGCTGAGCAGGGAGAGGGACTTGGGATGAGAGCCCTGGAGGCCTTCTGTCCGACTTCATCAGTTGTCAAGGCAGCAGGTCACAGGGAGCCTTCATTTTAGGCCTCATACCACGGCCCCTCCCCCATCAACAATATCCTGTCTCCGACTGTACATTATAAGGTGATCCTAGCTATGATGGGCATTCATAAATTTCCTTGATTTCTTGGCCCCAGGTGGGACAAAATGAGATCTCCACATCTCTGATGTTACTCCTCTAGTTTCTAAAGCAAGTGCATATGGATATGTCAGTTTTGGAATGTTTACTCTCTGCAGTTGCAAAAAATAAATAATGCATTAAACATCTCCTTCCACTATTCCTGGCTTTTGATGTTCAACCTGCCTCTTTCTAATATACACCAATTCCTTCCCTTTTAGACTTTAAGCAAAAAGGCACAGATGCACTATGTTGATAATAATATTCTTGCTAGACATAAGCACCTGGAAAAGCTTCATTTGTATGTCAATAGCACTATGAGATTTACATAATCAGTTGGGCTTTCTGTCCTTAGACTTTAAAATGGGGCCCCAGAGGATTATCTTCTGGAAAGAGGTGAGGGAGATGAGAAGAGGATGAGTAGGGGTGTGGGTATGCACACTTAAGCTAACCCTCTTTCTCCTTCTGTCAGCAGGGATCACCCTCCAGACAATCAGTTAGGAAAATAAGACAGCTCCAACTACCCGGAGCTAAATGGGTCATAAATGGAGAGAAACCGGAAAGCATATTATTTCGGAAGAGTCTTAGTCGTAGGTGCAAGAAGTGAAAAGTCCTGACCTACAGACCATGGAAGAGAATGGGAGTTCCTGCTTGGGTGTCGCCAGAATACGAGAGAACATTCTTAACTGATTGTACATAAACTGGCAAGTCACCAATCTGAAAGGTCTCTTGGGTTCTGTTCCTGCCATAATTACAAGACTTCTTCTTTAGAAATTTAATTGTTTCCACGTTTGAAACAGAGTAATAGTATTGTAGTCTTAGAATATTTGGATGTGAACTTGATATTATATCTTTTTACTAGTATTTTATGTATTTCTATTTTCCATAGAATTATACATAGGTTTTAGTGTATTCAGAAAAGAAAACACCTAGCTACAGTGGTCTGTTAAAGATTTTTAGTAGCATTTTAACCATGGAGAGCAACCAAGACTTCCTTCACCACTGACACACTCAGCTGACAAGTTCCCAAGCATGAATAATTCCAGTCTCCAGGAAGGCCATGCCTGTGTATACCAGCCACCTACACCGTGTAGACAAGCATTCTATGGGAAAACTGCGAGACAGCAGCTTATTACAGTTATAAAGTAGGGAGACTTAAGGTGTCTTTTCAACTTAAGAACGACTTGAATATTTCAAGTTTAGGTGATTTGGAAGACAAAGATGTCTTTGAAAAAGCAAATGAAGAGAACAGTAGAAAGAAACAAGTTTGGGAATGAAAATTAAGATCGATTTCAAGCCATTTATTTAATTCATACTAAGTATCAAATACCATTGTACACACCAGGCTTATTAACTCACTTAATCCTCATAAAATTCCTACAGAGTACGTACTATTGTTATCTTTATTTTATGGTTGAGGAACTGCAGTTAAGATGAAGTTGGAGAGCAGAGTTCCACAAGGATGGGCGGCGTTTGGGTGATTAGAAAGGGTGGGTGGCTCAATATATACTAAGAAGGTTAATTTTAGTTTTCGCCCATAAGCATATTTAAAAATCACTTTTATTTCAGACAACGTACTGTTTAGGGTACTTTTGAAATGTTTGGAACAATTACTATTATGAAAAATTTCCTAATGTGTAGAACATTTTAACAGTGTTATAGAGATACTGATGCAAAGTACTAGCTCTGACCCATCTTCCAAAGTTTCTCCATGCAAATCATGAATTTTGCCAACAGTGGTTCAAAAACATCAAACCATTGTGAATTTAGGACAGCCAGCCAGGAGAGTCAGTAAATAACATTCTAAAATTTGTGTAGTTAGAGAATATTCTTAGACTTAAGAGAATACCCTGGTATTAAAGAGTTTGACTTTAAATATTTTAATATAGTTATTTACTTATTTTGTTTTTCACCGTCCTCACCTCATGAACGAACTGAGATCATCATACTTTAAATTATCTCATTTTTCTTTCACTTTAAACTCAACCTATAATCTTTTCTAGAAAATGCATTAGACTGTACGATTCTTCATTAAGAAAAGATATGCTATTAATAGGGCAGGTATGACTTTGGCTTTTTAATTTGACTTGTGTTGTTGCGAGTATATAGAAATATTTAGTGCAAAATATTATATATTATGTTGACCATGTACCCTGGTGCTTATTGTTTGAATTGCCACTTGTATTAATTATATTTAAAGAAAATTAATTGATTAGTTTATTTCACAACTTAATTTGAAGACAGTTTTACTAACAAAGCTAAAGATTTATAGCACCCACTGCAACCAAATTAGAGGAAGGAAGGAAGGAGGGACGGAAGGGAGGGGGGAAAGAGAAGCTGCTTAGGAAGCGAGCAAAGCAGAGCAAGCAGTTAGGAGGAAAACAGGAGGCCCAGAGGCCTCAGTGCCAGTGGAGAAGGGAGTGCATTTCACTAACATTGTGTTTGGAGAGACACTCACAGTAATTCAGTCTGGTCCCAGTCTGGTCCCAGTCTGGTCCCAGTCCGGTCCCAAGCAGTTTATCTTCAGGATGAGTGTAAAGGAACTGGAGATAACATGATAAAGAAATGGTTGAGTCAGGATTTCTTTTTCCCCAACATACTTAAAATCTGTGGAAATTCACTCAAACCCAATCATGTGTCATCAAGACCAGAAATTAAAGAAGCCTTGATTTATTATCTAATCTCAAAATACACAGTAGCTTCCAGATGAAAAGAAAGGCCTATTCATCAGTTGCAGAAGGCTAACTCAACATTTTGGGTAACAGGGCTTGGCAGGAAACTGTTGTGTTATCAGATCTGTGCAATTATCTGAACAGTTTGCAGATGCTATAGAAAATATTATTTTTTTCTGAATTGTCAAATAGGAAGAAAGTGAAAACTTTTTTTCTTGAATGTTTTTTATTGAAGTATCGGTTGATTTATGCAAGTGACAATTCTTAAGATATTTTCAAAATTCTTTACCCTCTACAAGTGTCAATCAACTGACATATCTGAGGATAGAACTTGACACTGGAAACACAAATGAAATTAAATTCAGTTGGGCTACTTTGATCTTCTTGTAATGATTTATCATTCCTTTCTATTTTTAATATAGGAATATGTATAAAGCATGGAAGAGAAATTAGACATTTAAAAATCTCACATTCAAGGCTTCCCTGGTGGCACAGTGGTTGAGAGTCCGCCTGCCGATGCAGGGGACACGGGTTCGTGCCCCGGTCCGGGAAGATACCACATGCCGCGGAGCGGCTGGGCCCGTGAGCCGTGGCCGCTGAGCCTGCGCTCCGCAACGGGAGAGGCCACAGCAGTGAGAGGCCCGCGTACCGCAAAAAAAAAAAAAAAATATTTATCCCTAACACGTGTTTGGTCTGTACAGCTGTTTACTTAGTTCTCATTTCACATTACAATCCCTGTTAGAATAAGTGAAGGAGCACTGCCCATTGAAAATTTAAAATGATTCCTCGGCAGTGCAAAAAATGAAAATCTCATTACCTTAGAAATAGTGAATACAAGGAGTAGCCAAGTTAAATAAATCCCAAGCAAAATAAAGAAACACTGAAAGGATGCATAGGAAACTGAGAGCAGTAGTTACCCAGTAGAGTGCAGGGAAGGGAACCAGACAGAAAGGTGAAAAGCTGGCAGTGATTTTTCACCACCTACCTGAATATACTATTCAAAATATTGCAAAGAAATAAAGCAAAGCGCAGACTGTCAGACAAGACATGGCCTTCTCTTTCATTATCCTGCTGTCTCTTTGAACTGCAGTATTGTGGAAACATGGGGGTGGCAGCTTCTGTGTGTTGATCAGGGCTGGAACTGCTCTAAGTCATAGCCTTAGTTACACCAGAAAAGGGTCAATTTTCCCTACAACCAGGAATAGATGTTGAATGGTCAGATGTAGCAGCCTCAAGTCAGGGCATTAACGATAATAAGTGAACAGAATAAAGAAAGTCTGTTTAATGGCTGCACATTCTAGAGAGAGTAGGGAAACAAGAAAGCTTCGTCTAATGACATTCACAGAAGTTTCTAGGACTTGCATCTTAAACGCTGGATTCCCGACAAGCTCCCACAAGGCACTAACACTCCCACTCTGTCTCCAATGCTTTAAACAAGTCTGTGCTTAATGGGCCACATCTGGCTTGCCAACTTTTTTAAAATAAATAAACATTTATCCTAACACAGCCAAGCTCACTTGTTTACCGATTATCTGTGGTTACTTTTGCACCAAAAGGTAGACTTGAGTAACTGTAATGAGACCACATGGTCTGCAAAGCCTAAAATATTTACTACCTGTCCCTTTACAGTAAAAAGTTTGCCCAACCCCTGCTAAGTTGTTTGTTTTTTTTTTTTTCCCCTAGCATAGTATCACTGAGCAGTAGATACTCATTGCTGGACATGGATGAAATATTTCCCAGTAGCGTCTAGACCACTCCTCCTGGTCTAGAGATGTTGTCCTGCACACAAGGAGGAAGGAACAAAGAAAGGAAAGAGCAGAGGGAGGGAGAAGGGAGAGATGCAGGAAGACAGGACAGAAGAGCATTGTGTTGGTCCAGGTTACCCAGGAAACAGCCTCTGAGATGGAGATGCAGTTTCAGGCCGTTCACTGAGGATGGGTCTCAGCAACACCAGTGAGGGGGTAAGAGGACCAAGGCTGGGGGGCAGGTAGAAGGTGAGCTGCAATGCACAGCTTCCATCCCCACCACCATGGCCACTCCATGAGGTGCCCACTGGGCCGGCACTGGAACTGTCATGATGCCGGCAAGGTGATGTGCACTGGCCTGGTCGTTCCGTCTCCGTGGTTGTTTCATACTGCAGTGCTGGATGCCCTCTGGGCGGTGATGCAAGGTCTTCACAGGTCCAGATCTTCATGCGTCTTCCTCACTTTTCCTTTCCTCAGTATCCTCATCTCCTCCGAGGCCCCTGTCTGATTAGTCAAGCCATTAACCACCACCTCTGAGTCAATGTATGTTTCCTGCAGTCAATGTATGTTTTTCCTGTCTACAAAGTGGAGGACGAGGTGAAACGATAAAAACCCCTTTGGTGGGTTTCTCCTCACTCTTGTCTTTCACGGCCATCGTGCAGCCACAATCCATTTCTGATTTTTACTCACATACCGAGCCAACTCATTCTCTGATCCAGCTCAGACTTTTAGGTCCCATCCTGTGGCTATAAGGATACCTACGTGGGTGAGCCGAGGGAGAAGCACTGGGGCAGTGAGTGATGGCGGAGGAAAGGGTTTGGACCAATTGCTCCTGCAGGTTCGTGTGCTTTCTAGCTCTGCCTGGCCCTTATGTACAAGTTCTATCTTCTGACAAGTGCTGCTGAGTCTGCCTGGCCTTAAAACGTTGCAGGTGTCACAGAACCCAGATCCTTGGGGCGCTGCTGGCTGCACAGTCTCTTGATGTCTCATGATCGGTTGCTCTGTTTCCATCAAGACCCAGAAGCAGGCCAAGAGCTGATTTTTAAATGATGTAAAATCCTCTGCTGTAGCTCCCTGGGCTTGCTAAAGAATCCTAAGTATCTAATTGTGATTCTCCTCGGCTCTGACCTCTACATGACATCTTTTTCCCTCACAGGCACCTGAAACCATATTTTCTTCCAGGTCCTCTGGCCAAGCAGGAGGTCAGGTGCCCCACAGCCAGGTCAAGTGAAGGGCCCCTTCTTGTTCTGAGTTCACTAAAGGACAACGGGCTTCCCTGTCACTCAGGAAATGGGTCACAAGCTGAAGATGACCACCCGGTACTGTACTTTATTTTTCAAGGTAGAAGTAGGATATGCGGTGACTGGTCCTTTACTTTGCAGTGGATGTCTGGGTGTGTCCAGACTACTGGACCCATAAAACTGCACTGATGTGTAGGTCTTTGCATCATTATATGTTTTATCTTCCATCAAGACCTTTTACCTTTGGCTACTTCTTGCTCATGCACTCTGATTGGCATGATGTCATTCATGTATCGTATGCCAATATAATGTAAGTATAGTGGATATATATGGACCATTGTATAATGGACCAATGCAGTATGTTGAAGAATGCCCAGATACATGGCAAAATCTGTATCCATATGTAGTTTTTTCACTCAGATGTTTTTATTTTTAACTTGCAAAACAGGTAAGAAATTATAAAAATGATATTTTTATAATATTTAAAAAATGTTTTAGCTTAATTTCATTAAAATAGAAAAATATTTTACATAGAGCCTATTGAATCCAATAGGAACTGTAGTTAGACAGAGACATCCTTTGACCCTGTAAGAAGGCCTCTCCCTGGGCCCCACATCTCAGACGCTCACTGGCCCCCAGAGGACTCTGCATGGTCCTGGGCTGTGCCCACACAGGTAGCCCCTTCCCCCCACCCACCAGATCCCGACTCCAGCATCTGAGATCTTGGAATTTCCTACCCCAACAGCCCGAGCACATATTCTCAGACACTGGGGCTCCTTCCCTGGATGTGTCTTCCTAGGCCTCACTCTCCTTTGTCCCTTGAAAGGATTAAAAATTAGGTATTTTTAAGAGGACCTTCAAGATGGTGGAGGAGTAAGACGTGATCACCTTCCTCCCCACAAATACATCAGAAATACATCTACACGTGGAACTGCTCCTATAGAACAACCACCGAACGCTGGCAGAAGACCTCGGACTTCCCGAAAGGCAACAAACTCCCCGCATACCTGGCGAGGGCAAAAGAAAAAAGAAAAAACAGAGACAAAAGAATAGGGACGGTACCTGCACCAGCGGGAGGGAGCCGTGAAGGAGGAAAGGTGTCCACACACTAGGAGCCCCTTCGCGGGCGGAGACTGCGGGTGGCGGAGGGGGAAGCTCCGGAGCCGCGGAGGAGAGCGCAGCAACAGGGGTGCGGAGGGAAAAGCGGAGAGATTCCCTCACAGAGGATCGGTGCCGACCGGCACTCACCAGGCCGAGAGGCTCGTCTGCTCACCCGCCAGGGCGGGCGGGGCTGGGAGCTGAGGCTCGGGCTACGGAAGCCGGGAGAGGACTGGGGTTGCCGGCGTGAACACAGCCTGAAGGGGTTAGCGCGCCACGGCTGGCCGGGAGGGAGTCCGGGAGAAGTCTGGAGCTGCCGAACAGGTAAGAGACTATTCCTCGCCTCTCTGTTTCCTGGGGTGCGAGAAGAGGGGATTCAGAGCGCCGCTTAAAGGAGCTCCAGAGACAGGCTCGAGCCGCAGCTATCAGCGCGGACCCCGGAGACGGGCTTGAGACGCTGAGGCCTCTGCTGCCGCCACCAAGAAGCCTGTGTGCGAGCACAGGTCACTAGCTGCACCTCCCCTCCCCGGAGCCCGTGCAACCCGCCACCGCCAGGGTCCCGGGATCCAGGGACAACTTCCCCTGGAGAACGCGCCGCGCGCCTCAGGCTGGTACAACGTCACGCCAGCCTCTGCCCTGCAGGCTCGCCACACATCCATGCCTCTCCCTCCCCCCGGCCTGAGTGAGCCAGAGCCCCCGAATCAGCTGCTTCTTTACCCCGTCCTGTCTGAGCGAAGAACAGATGCCCTCCGGTGACCTACACGCGGAGGTGGGGCCAAATCCAAAGCTGAACCCCGGGAGTTGTGCGAACAAAGGAGGGAAAGGGAAATCTCTCCCAGAAGCCTCAGGAGCAGTGGAATAAATCTCCACCATCAACTTGATGTACCTGCATCTGTGGAATACCTGAATAGACAGCGAATCCGCCCCAATTGAGGAGATGGACTTTGGGAGCAACTGTAGACTTGGGGTTTGTTGTCTGCAGCTGACTAGTTTCTTATTTTTATGTTTATCTTACTATACTTTTTAGCAGTTATTATCAAAGGTGCACTTGTTTATTGGTTTGGTTGCTCTCTTCTTTTTAAAATTATTTTTTAATTTTAATATTTTTAAATTTTTATTTTAAAAACGTTATTTATTTTATTTTATTATTGATTTCCTATTTTTCTCCCTTTTATTCTGAGCCATGGGGCTGAGAATGTCTTGGTACTCCAGCCAGGTGTCAGGCCTGAGGCTCTGAAGTGGGAGAGCCGAGTTCAGGACACTGGTCCACCAGAGACCTCCCAGCCCCATGTAATATCAATTCGCAAGAGCTCTCCCAGAGATCTCCATCTCAACACTAAGACCCAGCTCCACTCAATGACCAGGAAGCTCCAGTGCTGGACATCCCATGCCAAACAACTAGCAAGACAGAACCACAGCCCCACCCATTAGCAGAGAGGCTGCCTAAAATCATAATAAGGTCACAGAAACCCCCAAACAAACCACCAGATGTGGTCCTGCCCACCAGAAAGACAAGATCCTGCCTCATCCAACAGAAAACAAGCACCAGTCCCCTCCACCAGGAACCCGACACAGCCCACTGAACCAAACTTTCCCACTGGGGGCAGACACCAAAAACAACGGGAACTATGAACCTGCAGCCTGCAAAAAGGAGACCCAAACACAGTATGTTAAGCAAAATGAGAAGACAGAGTAATACATAGCAGATAAAGGAACAAAGTAATAACCCACCAGACCAAACAAATGAAGAGGAAATAGGCAGTCTACCTGAAAAAGAATTCAGAGTAATGATACTAAAGATGATACAAAATCTTGGAAATAGAATGGAGAGAATACAAGAAACATTTAACAAGGAATTAGAAGAACATAAGAGCAAACAAACAATGATGAACAACACAATAAATAAAATTAAAATGCTCTAGAAGGAATCAATAGCAGGATAACCAAGTCAGAAGAACAGATAAGTGACCTGGAAGATAAATTAGTGGAAATAACTACCACAGAGCAGAATACAGAAAAAAGAATGAAGAGAATTGAGGACAGTCTCAGAGACTTCTGGGACAACATTAAATGCACCAAAATTCGAATTATAGGGGTCCCAGAAGAAGAAGAGAAAAAGAAAGGGACTTAGAAAATATGTGAAGAGATTATAGTTGAAAACTTCACTACTATGAGAAAGGAAATAGTCATTCAAGTTCAGGAAACGCAGCGAGTCCCATACAGGATAAATCCAAGGAGAAATATGCCAAGACACATATTAATCAAACTATTCAAAAATTAAATACAAAGAAAAAACACTAAAAGCAGCAAGGGAAAAGCAAGAAATGACACACAAGGGAATCCCCATAAGGTGAACAGCTGATCTTTCAGCAGAAACTCTGCAAGCCAGAAGGGAGTGGCAGGACATATTTAAAGTGATGAAAAGGAAAAACCTAAAACTAAGATTACTCTACCTAGCAAGGATCTCATTCAGATTCAATGGAGAAATTAAAATCTTTACAGACAAGCAAAAGCTAAGAGAATTTAGCAGAACCAAACCAGCTTTACAACAAATGCTAAAGGAACTTCTCTAGGCAGGAAACACAAGAGAAGGAAAAGACCTACAAGAACAAACCTAAAACAATTAAGGAAATGGTAATAAAAACATACATATTGATAATCACCTTAAATGTAAATGGATTAAATGCTCCAAACAAAAGACATAGAGTGGCTGAACAGATACAAAAATAAGACCCATATATATGCTGTCTACAAGAGACCAATTTCAGACCTAGGGATACATACAGACTGAAAGTGAGGGGTTGGAAAAAGATATTCCATACAAATGGAAATCAAAAAAAGCTGCAGTAGCTATTCTCATATCAGACAAAATAGACTTTAAAACAAAGACTATTACAAGAGACAAAGAAAGACACTAACTAATGATCCAGAGATCAATCCAAGAAGAAGATATAACAATGGTAAATATTTATGCACCCAATATAGGAGCACCTCAATACATAAGGCAAATGCTAACAGCCAAAAAAGGGGAAATCAACAGTAACACAATAATGGTAGGGGACGTTAACACCCAACTTTCACCAATAGACAGATCATCCAAAATGAAATAAATAAGGAAACACAAGCTTTAAATGACACATTAAACAAGATGGACTTAATTGATATTTATAGGATATTCCATCAAAAACAACAGAATACACATTCTTCTCAAGTGCTCATGGAACATACTGTAGGATACATCCCATCATGGGTCACAAATCAAGTCTTGGTAAATTTTAAGAAAATAGAAATCATATCAAGTATCTTTTCTGACCATGATGCTATGAGACTAGATATCAATTACAGGAAAAAAAACTGTAAAAAATACAAACACATGGAGGCTAACAATACACTACTAAATAACTAAAAGATCACTCAAGTAATCAAAGAGGAAATTTTAAAAATACCTAGAAACAAATGACAATGAAAACATGACAACCCAAACCTATGGTATGTAGCAAAAACAGTTCTAATAGGGAAGTTTATAGCAATGCAATCATACCTCAAGAAACAAGAAACAGCTCAAATTAACAACCTAACAGTACAACTAAAGCAATTAGAGAAAGAAGAAAAAAAAAAAAAAACCACAGTTAGGAGAAGGAAAGAAATAATAAAGATCAGATCAGAAATAAATGAAAAAGAAATGAAGGAAACATGAGCAAGGATCAATAAAACTAAAAGGTGGTTCTTTGAGAAGATAAACAAAATTGATTATCAATTAGCCAGACTCATCAAGAAGAAAAGTGAGAAGACTCAAATCAATAGAATTAGAAAGGAAAAAGGAGAAGTAACAACTGGCACTGCAGAAATACGAAGGATCATGAGAGATTACTACAAGAAACTATATACCAATAAAATTGGACAACCTGGAAGAAATGGACAAATTCTTAGAAAAGCACAACCTTCTGAGACTGAACAAGAAAGAAATAGAAAATATAAACTGACCAATCACAAGCACTGAAATTGAAACTGTGATTAAAAATCTTCCAACAAACAAAAGCCCAGGACCAGATGGCTTCACAGGCGAATTCTATCAAACATTTAGAAAAGAGCTAACACCTATCCTTCTCAAACTCTTCCAAATATAGCAGACGGAGGAACACTCGCAAACCCATTCTACAAGGCCACCATCAGCCTGATACCAAAATCAGACAAAGATGTCACAAAAAAGAAAACTACAGGCCAATATCACTGATGAACATAGATGCAAAAATCTTCAACAAAATACTAGCAAACAGAATCCAACAGCACATTAAAAGGATCATACACCATGAGCAAGTGGGGTTTATCCCAGGAATGCAAGGATTCCTCAATATACTGAAATCAATCAATGTGATAAACCATATTAACAAACTGAAGAATAAAAATCATATGATAATCTCAATAGATGCAGAAAAAGCTTTTGACAAAATTCAACACTCATTTATGATTAAAACCCTCTAGAAAGTAGGCATTGAGGGAACTTACCTCAACATAATAAAGGCTGTATATGACAAACCCACAGCCAGCATTGTTATCGATGGTGAAAAACAAACCATTTCCACTAAGATCAGGAACAAGACAAGGTTGCCCACTCTCCCCATTATTATTCAACATAGTTTTGGAAGTTTTAGTCACAGCACTAAGAGAAGATAAGGAAATAAAATGGATACAAATTGAAAAGAAGATGTAAAACTGTCACTGTTTGCAGATGACATGATACTATACAGAGAGAATCCTAAAGATGCTACCAGAAAACTACTAGAGCTAATCAATGAATTTGGTAAAGTTGCAGGATACAAATTAATGCACACAAGTCTCTTGCATTCCTATACACTAATGATGAAAACTCTGAAAGAAAAATTAAGGACACACTCCCGTTTACCATTGCAACAAAAAGAATGAAATACCTAGGAATAAACCTACCTAAGGAGACCAAAGACCTGTATGCAGAGAACTATAAGACACTGATGAAAGAAATTAAAGATGATACCAACAGATTGAGAGATATACCATGTTCTTAGATTGGAAGACTCAACATTGTGAAAATGACTATACTACCCAAAGCAATTTACAGATTCAATGCAATCCCTATCAAACTACCAATGGAATTTTTCACAGAACTAGAACAAAAAATTTCACAATTTGTATGGAAACACAAAAGACCCCAAATAGCCAAAGCAATCTTGAGAAAGAAAAACAGAGCTAGAGGAATCAGGCTCCCTGACTTCAGACTATACTACAAAACTACAGTAATCAAGACAGGATGGTACTGGCACAAAAACAGAAATATACATCAAAGGAAGAGGACAGAAAGCCCAGAGATAAACCCACACACCTATGGTTACCTTATCTTTGATAAAAGAGGCAAGAATATACAATGGAGAAAAGACAGTCTCTTCAATAAGTGGTGCTGTGATAACTGGACAGCTAGATGTAAAAGAATGAAATTAGAACACTCCCTAATACCATACACAAAAATAAGCTCAAAATGGATTAAGAACTAAATGTAAGGCCAGACATGATAAGACTCTTAGAGAAAAACATAGGCAGAACACTCTATGACATAAATCACAGCAAAATCCTTTTTGACCCACCTCCTAGAGAATTGGAAATAAAAACAAAAATAAACAAATGAGACCTAATGAAACGTAATAGCTTTTGCACAGCAAAGGAAACCATAAAGCAGACGAAAAGACAATCATCAGAATGGGAGAAAATATTTACAAACAAAGTAACTGAGAAAGGAAAATCTTCAAAATATACAAGCAACTCATGCAGCTCAATATCAAAAAAAACAAACAACCCAATCCATAAATGGGCAGAAGACCTAAATAGACATTTATCCTTAGAAGATATACAGATTGCCAACAAACACATGAAAGGATGCTCAACATCATCAATCATTAGAGAAATGAAAATCAAAACTACAATGAGGTATCACCTCACATCGGTCAGAATGGCCATCATTGAAAAATCTACAAACAATAAATGCTGGAGAGGGTGTGGAGAAAAGGGAACCCTCTTGCACTGTTGGTGGGAATGTAAGTTGATACAGCCACTATGGAGAACAGTATGGATGTTCCTTACAAAACAAAAATAGAACTACCATACGACCCAGCAATCCCACTACTGGCCATATACCCTGAGAAAACCATTATTCAAAAAGAGTTATGTATCACAGTGTTCACTGCCCACTCTTTACAATAGCCAGGACATGGAAGCAACCTAAGTGTCCATCAGCAGATGAATGGATAAAGAAGATGTGGCACATATATACAACAGAATATTTCTCAGCCATAAAAAGAAGTGAAATTGAGCTGTTTATAGTGAGGTGGATGGACTTAGAGTCTGTCCTACAGAGTGAAGTAAGCCAGAAAGAAGAAAACAAATACCATATGCTAACACATATATATGGAATCTAAAAAAAAAAAAAAAAGGTTCTAATGAATCTAGGGGCAGGACAGGAATAAAAACGCAGATGTAGAGAATGGACTTGAGGACACAGGGAGGGGAAATGGTAAGCTGGGACGAAGTGAGAGAGTAACATTTATATATATACACTATCAGCTGTAAAATAGCTAGTGGAAAGCAGCCGAATCGCATGGGAGATCAGCTCGGTGCTTTGTGACCACCTAGAGGGGTGGGATAGGGAGGGTGGGAGGGAGACGCAAGAGGGAGGAGATATGGGGATATATGTATACGTATAGCTGATTCACTTTGTTATATAGAAGAAACTAACACAATATTGTAAAGCAATTATACTCTAATGAAGATGTTTTTTTTAAAAAAAGGTATTTTCTTTATAATAGAATTGTTTAAAACAGACCAAAAAATACTTAAGGGGATTTGTATTTGATTTCCAGCTGTGAAGAGAGAGATGTTTATATGAAACTGTATTGGAGAAGCCCATTCCAATTTTTCAGTTTCAGGAAAAGTTTCCCTTCTCCTTTTTGGGAGCAGAATGTCATTTACTGCTTGACTGAACATCTGGGTTCCAGACGCCCCTGCAAACGCCTCAGTGTTTTCCCAGAGAATGTAGATACCTATTCTGACCCTGTCCCTATGAAATAGACACAAAAATAGGAGAGCCAATGTGTGTTGACTGGAATGGATAATTTGCATATATATAATATATAATATGCATTATATACATATATTCTATAATTTATATATAAATTATGGTTCTTTAGAAATTTAAACATTAATTTTTATAATTGTATGGTGCTTTTTAAACACAGAAAACTCCTTTTTGGGTTGCTTTGAGTAGTTTCTCTCATAGAAACATGCACAAGGATTTTTATAGATATGCTTCAATGTTGACCATGACGATGCTGATTGCAGATGACTTGCTTCTGTGTTGTTTTTTTTTTTTTACCCAATATGATTTATTCTCTACTATACTTTGTTAAAGAGTTCAGTGATTTGCACTCAGACGTTATATAGCCAAGAGGCAACCAAGTATAATACAAAGAATTGGTGTAAAGTCTTTGCACTGAGGGCCATACAAAGTCTCTTGCTTCAGGGAAATAAGAATGAAAATAAACAAAAAAGAACAAATACCTCCCTAGGCTCCAGAATCTCAATAAAAAATAATATCAACAGTTAGTGAAATTATAGGTGTTAACAGATCTTGTGCAAATATTAAAATTAACAGCCAAGACATTTGTATAGATGATTTCTATTATGAACAATAAAATATATGTAATGTCTCAACTACAAACCTTTCATGTTGAAAGGGTCTCTAACATGAGTTGCTTTAATATCATGAAGCGAAAAAGTTTAAGAATCTCACAGTGGAAACAATCCAACACCGATGAACTCTAGTGATCAAAGACATTCTCTTTTAGCTAATGTAGAGCAAGGACAATTCGAAATTGCAGAGAGAATGTCCTAGCTGTGGGTATGAGGAGACAAGCCAACCTTCCAGACCAAAAGGCACTCACGGCTAGGGATGAAACGAACTCCCAACCAAAGCAGCCAAGGTGGGCTGGTTCCTTGAAAGCAGTGGTTACTGTTCAGCTTGAGCAGCCCAGGGACAAAGGAAGCACCGAGCAGAAAAACATTCCCTTCTCTTTAAACCCACCACTCCCCCTACGTGTACTGGCCACCTCATCACTGCTGTGGGCAAGCACGTGGAAGGCAGGTCAGTTCCAGTTCGGAGCTGTCATCTCCCTACGCGACACTGCCACGTGGATGATCCAGACTGAGTATTTTTCCTGAGAGCCACCTGCCGTACATCTTCAGGAGGTGACCTTGACCGTATACTTCCAGACCACTTGCTGACTAGGCTCCGTTCGGGACAGACACCGACAGTGCCATTCCTCGCGGGGCCAAACAGTTTTCCTCGGTCGGCTCCTGCATCCCCTCGCCAAGGGAAGAGGACCTCGAGCATCTCCACTGCTGGACTTGGATGGGAGTGTGAGGGAATGTGCAGGGAGTCAGGCTTCTTCACTCCAGGAACTACGGGGCCCACGTCAGTGGGGCGCTGGGCTTCATGAGCCCAGTTGGATTTTCTGGCACTCTTCCTGCATTGAGTCTCCCGGTGTTGAACAGAGCGCCGTGGTGCAGCCTGCAGAGCAATGGCCTGGGATGCCTGCGGGAGGTCCTGATGGCATCGCTGCGTGCCGTGTCGAGGGAGAGACCTCTTCCTTACCACTCCTCTGCTGGTGGCAGTGCCTAGAGCTGGATCTAGGTTCTCAGCGGGCAGAGATGTTCAGACAAGCACTTGAGTTGGGCTCTAGAAGGACACGTCAGCATAGGGGAGAATCCAGGGTCTCTAAGCTGTTTTTCTCTTCAGGCAAACATCCTGAGGGACTTTTAAGCAGAGGAGTTCCTCCTTCTAGTTTGCCTGGAGAAGTGGGAAAACTGTTGCTGCTACAGTCCTTACAGGACTTTAGAACAAAGCTGTGTCATTAAGCAAGGTGAATTCTTATCTTGCCTGACATGCCGGGAATCTGCACCCCACCATGGCAGGCTTCCAAATAGCTCATTTTATTCTAGGTCATGCATACTTCCATGTGGCATATTTCCCTTTCCCGTTGTTGCTGATTCCAAATACCTGTCAGCAAGTTTCTCCTCCTTCTTGCCTATTCTTCACTCATATGGTGGCAAAGTTCATAGAAGTTGGGGACTTGGAAGATGCTTTGAAAACATTGTCACAGAGGCACTGCTGAAATGATTCACAGGAAGAGGTGGCCACTTGGAAGAAAGGACCTTACGGGTGACACACTGGTTTTCAACAACATGTTTAGAGAACTCTTGACATGGATTGGGTGTCAACCCAGTGAACACAAAGTTTTGATTTAATTTAATTTTAGAGTTTATGCTTCAGTATTTTTTGCACCACTCTTCTAGAAGGTGTAATTATAGGAGACAAAGAGCTCTATTTGAAAGAATGTGATATATTCCTTACAACTTGAAAGAAAACTATGTAATTCTCAGTTAGTTAAATTTAAGGATTTGTTCCCTTGAAGCCTGAGGACCCATCTGTGCCTGAGTTGCATTTCCCTGATGTTAAATGCTGTAGCACTCAATATTGGCAACTTTGCAACTGCACAAGTTATATTCAAATTATAGCAGTTTGCATTAGCTGGAAACTTAAAGCCATCTTTACATTCCTTGGGTTTTCCTAAGCTTGGCTCCTAAATCTCACATGTGCATCCAACAAACTCACCTTGTCTGTTTTGTGAGATGGCCTATCCCCTGAGTAGTCTTGATTCCTGAGATCTAATTCCTAAAATCACCTGGAGACCAGTTCGTATGTGTCCTGAGCAGGAGGTAAACAACATCAAGATGTGATATGACAGCCATACTTGATTCATGTTCTTCATGTCAGAACAATTCTTAATATCTGGACAAAACCAAAACAAATCAAACAAAAAAATCCCAAACAGAGAAATCCTACCCGCACTCTAAGGCAACTCAGGACAGATGATTTTCGTAATGGAAACCAAGCTCTTAATTCTTCCTCTTGTCTGTTCTTTGAAGATTATCTGTCAGTAAGTTGGAGTTTAGCTACTGGTCCAAATATGTGGCTATCTGGTGGCCCAAGTGTGGTCATGGGGACAAATAAGAATGATCAACCTATGCTGCTTTTAGTTTTCTTCCTTTTCCCTATTCCTGGTATGCAAAAATATATTTTTCTATTATTGTTTGGAAAGAAAATAGCAACTACTTCACCTAGATGCTTGTAATTTCTCAAGCAAGATGTCCCATTTCCTCCTTATTCTCTTCCAGCTTTATATAATGAGATTTTTAGAATATGTTGTTGACTGGAAAAAAATGCACAACCTTAAAGTTGAGACATATTTTATTTGACCTGCAAAACTGAGGACTTAAGCCCAGGATGCAGCCTCTCAGAATAGCTCCGAGGGACCCCTCTGAAGAGGTCAGGGAGGATCCAGGATATATAGGAGTTTTTGCAACAAAGACCAGCTAGTCAGAACATCAAAAGATGACTGTTTAAAGAAAACCAGACATCTCAAGTTAAGGAACTTAGTGCTTTTCTACGTATGGGAAGATGCAAGGGTCTGGGCTCACTGAAATCATTTCTTTGATGTGCATCTCAGCTGCCTGGGGCCAGTGTCCTGTGCTTTCTCATCCTGAGTCTCCTCAGGGTGCACCCTGTGTGTGTTTGGGGGGGGGTACTTTAGTGGCTGACGGCTTGATGGTGGGCATCCTGTTACCGTCCTGAGTTCCTTCAGGGCTCACTGTGGGAGTGACTGTAATGTGATGGCTTGATGGCTGCCAACATCCTTTGTTTACTGGTATATGGCAGCAACATTTTTTCATCGACAATATTCACTTCTTACATCTCCCCTCCCTGCCTTTTCTCCTGAGATCTTTGGAAAGTTAATATATCCACTTGCATCAACTCCAGTCTTTTATTTTCTTAAATGATTCAATACTCCCAGCTCGATAATGTTATTAGGGTTTTTACTATACTATATTTCACCTGTTTCTAGGAATTTATCTATTTTCTGTTTTCTATTCCAAGATAGTCTATTTATTTTTCCTTTTAAGATTGAATTATTTGTGTTTATTCATTGTGAGAATTGTGCAAGACTTTGCAAGGTGGCAGGGGCCCAGATGAGCTCTTCCATTTGCATTGTGTCTGTTTTTATCTCTGAGTGGGCTACTTTATAACTACAGAGAGATGTTAATTTGTAGAAAACCGAGAGTAATGCAAATAATCCCTGTCCATTGAAATGCAAATGGTGTCAGATGGAATGCAAATAGTTATTGCCCTGAGAATATTGACTAGTTCTGCCAGTTGCTCATCCCTTTGTAAATTCATTTCCACATTCCTTATCTGATTATAAATGTGAGCTACTTTATCAGTTCTCTTTTTCCTTATCTGATTATAAATATGGGCTACTTTATCAGTTCTCTTTTTAACCATGTGGCAGTTTTCTATTTTCTGTATTGTTTAATTAAACAACAACAATTACTCAATGAAATTTTAGACACATGTTAAATTTTTTTTTGGTTTGAGGAAAAAAGATTTATTTTGTATTTCAAACAAATTATACTTGCTAATTTATGAAGTAAAAATTTTCCCAACAATTTAAGGTTTCTCACTTTTTATTTCTGTAGAAAACTTTATAGTTTTAGAACCACTTTCCCAGATATTTTTACATTTTAGTCTCATAGCAACCCTTGGCATAGAGAACTAGGCTGGAGTTATATTGTACTTATTTTACAATAGAGGAAACAGGGGCATTTAGAAAGTTTAAGAAAATTGCCTTGGGATGTAGAACTCTGGACTAAACCCTGAACTAGAATCCAGGGCAATTTTTTTTTTTTTTCTTTACAAAGTGGAATGTGACACATGTTAATTTTAAATTTGTATGAGATTCATGATTTTGCCTTTCTTGGAGAATTATTCCTTACGATCCTTTTCCAAGGCTTCAAGCTGGTTCTTTAGACACTTACCTAGCTCATTTGGACAAAACTCTTTCAGTCCTCCCTGCTGGAGTCCACCAGAGGCCACATCTCCTCCTGTGCTCAGCTGCTCACAGGTCCCAGGAGCAGCTTTAACCGGAGGTGGCGGATGGCTTGGAGCTGGGAGTGATGAGAAGTGAGCTGTCTTCAGGTTGCCTGTATCTCAGAACCCTTTCCTCCTTTACTGAGTTTAACAGGCTCTCCTGGGTGCTAGACTATATTTCAAAAGCAGATGACTAATAACCCCCCAAAAAAGTGTACAGTATCTGAATAATGTATAACATTATAATGTCTAATAGTTTTACAACAATAAAAACTATTGTCTAATCCTTAATTTTAAAAGAAAGTTGCATCAGTTGTGAGGCTGGGGTACTTGTGCATAGAACACAAAGCTGAAAAGACTCTTAAGAGAAGATTATAGGGTCAGATTCCATGTCTGGATATATTTCCATGTCTTGGGTGGAATGATTAAAAGTCATCATTTAAACACATCTTGTTCACTCTTTGTTTGTTTGTTTGTTTGTTTTTTGTTTTAAGGTTTAATTAAATATCACCTATTTCTGTGATAGCAACATCTATATAAATAACATGAGGCCAATAAAATTGAATAAGATTCTGAAAGTCAAACTAGTCTCCATCTCCCTGGTCTTGTCACAAAACTAAGAAGCCGAAAGGAGAAGAAACATGGTATCAGGAACAATTTGTTTTGTACATCTCACATTGTACAGTTTGTAATAGGTTTATGGAAAAGTCAGGTTGTCCTTTTTTTTGGGGGGGGGACACATTTATTTTCTTTTATCAACATAGATGTCAGTTTCTTTTTCCTTTTCTTTATACAGCAGGTTCTTATTTGTCATCAATCTTATAGACATCGGTGTATACATGTCAATCCCAATCTCCCAGTTCATCCCACCACCCTCCCACTGCTTTCCCCCCTTGGTGTCCATACGTTCATTCTCTACATCTGTGTCTCAATTTCTGCCCTGCAAACTGGTTCCTCTGTACCATTTTTCTAGGTTCCTCATATATGCGTTAATATATGATACTTGTTTGTCTCTTTCTGACTTACTTTACTCTGTGTGACAGTCTCTACATCCATCCACGTCTCAACTAATGACCTAATTTCGTTCCTTTTTATGGCTGAGTGATATTCCATTGTATATACATACCACATCTTCTTTATCCATTCATCGATTGATGGGCATTTAGGTTGCTTCCATCACCTGACTATTGTAAATAGCGCTGCAAGGAACATTGGGGTGCATGTGTCTTTTTGAATTACAGTTTTCTCTGGGTATATGTCCAGTAGTGGGATTGCTGGATCATATGGTAATTTTATTTTTAGTTTTTTAAGGAACCTCCATATTGTTTTCCATAGTGGCTGTATCAATTTACATTCCCACCAGCAATGCAAGAGGGTTCCCTTTTCTCCACACCCTCTCCAGCATTTGTTGTTTGTAGATTTTCTGATGATTGCCCATTCTAACTGGTGTGAGGTGATACCTCATTGTAGTTTTGATTTGCATTTCTCTAATAATTAGTGATGCTGAGCAGCTTTTCATGTGCTTCTTGGACATCTGTATGTCTTCTTTGGAGAAATGTCTATTTAGGTCTTCTGCCCGTTTGGGGATTGGGTTGTTTGTTTTTTTAATATTGAGCTGCATAAGCTGTTTATATATTTTGGAGATTAATCCTTTGTTGATTCGTTTGCAAATATTTTCTCCCATTCTGAGGGTTGTCTTTTCGTCTTGTTTATGGTTTGCTTTGCTGTGCAAAAGATTTTAAGTTTCATTAGGTCCCAATTGTTTATTTTTGTTTTTATTTCCATTACTCTAGGAGGTGGATCAAAAAAGATCTTGCTGTGATTTATGTCAGAGTGTTCTTCCTATGTTTTCCTCTAAGTGTTTTATAGTGTCTGGTCTTACTTTTAGGTCTTTAATCCATTTTGAGTTTATTTTTGTGTACGGTGTTAGGGAGTGTGCTAATTTCATTCTTTTACGTGTAGCTGTCCAGTTTTCCCAGAACAACTTATTGAAGAGACTGTCTCTTCTCCATTGTATATCCTTGCCTCCTTTGTCATAGATTAGTTGACCATAGGTGTGTGGGTTTATCTCTGGGCTTTCTGTCTTGTTCCATTGATCATGTTTCTGTTTTTCTGCCAGTACCATATTGTCTTGATTACTGTAGGTTTATAGTATAGTCTGAAGTCAGGGAGTCTGATTCCTCCAGCTCCGTTTTTTCCCCTTAAGACTGCTTTGGCCTTTTGGGGTCTTTTGTGTCTCCATACACATTTTAGGATGATTTGTTCTAGTTCCATAAAAAATGCCATTGGTAGTTTGATAGGGATTGCATTGAATCTGTAGATTGTTTTGGGTAGTATAGTCATTTTCACAATACTGATTCTTCCAATCCAAGAACATGGTATATATCTCCGTCTGTTGGTATCATCTTTAATTTCTTTCATCAGTGTCTTATAGTTTTCTGCATACCGGTCTTTTGTCTCCCTAGGTAGGTTTATTCTTAGGTATTTCATTCTTTTTGTTGCAATGGTAAATGGGAGTGTTTCCTTAATTTCTCTTTCAAATTTTTCATCATTAGTGTATAGGAATGCAAGAGATTTCTGTGCATTAATTTTGTATCCTGCAACTTTACCAAATTCATTGATTAGCTCTAATAGTTTTCTGGTGGCATCTTTAGGATTCTCTATGTATAGTATCATGTCACCTGCAAACAGTGACAATTTTACTTCTTTTCCAATTTGGATTCCTTTTTATTTCTTTTTCTTCTCTGATTGCCATGGCTAGGACTTCCAAAACTATGTTAAGTAAGAGTGGTGAGAGTGGACGTCCTTGTCTTGTTCCTGATCTTAGAGGATATGCTTTATGTTTTCACCATTGAGAATGACGTTTGCTGTGGGTTTGTCTTATATGGCCTTTATTATGTTGAGGTAGGTTCCCTCTATGCCCACTTTCTGGAGAGTTTTTTCATCATAAATGGGTGTTGAATTTTGTCAGAAGCTTTTTCTGCATCTATTGAGATGATCATATGGTTTTTATTCTTCAATTTGTTAATATGGTGTATCACATTGATTGATTTGCATATATTGAAGAATCCTTGCATCCCTGGGATAAATCCCACTTGATCATGGTGTATGGTCCTTTTAATGTGTTATTGGATTCTGTTTGCCAGTATTTTGTTGAGGATTTTTGCATCTATATTCATCAGTGATATTGGCCTGTTATTTTCTTTTTTTGTAGTGTCTTTGTCTGGTTTTGGTATCAGGGTGATGGTGACGTCATAGAATGAGTTTGGGAATGTTCCTTACCCTGCAGTTTTTTGGAAGAGTTTGAGAAGGATTGGTGTTAGCTGTTCTCTAAACGTTTGATAGAATTCACCTGTGGAGCCATCTGGTCCTGGACTTTTGTTTGTTGGAAGATTTTTAATCACAGTTTCAATTTCATTACTTGTGATTGGTCTGTTCATATTTTCTATTTCTTCCTGGTTCAGTCTTGGAAGGTTATACCTTTCTAAGAATTTGTCCATTTCTTCCAGTTTGTCCATTTTATTGGCATAGAGTTGCTTGTAGTAGTCTCTTAGGAGGCTTTGTATTTCTGCAGTGTTTGTTGTAACTTCTCCTTTTTCATTTCTAATTTTATTGATTTGAGTCCTCTCCCTCTTTTTCTTGATGAGTCTGGCTAATGGTTTATCAATTTTGTTTATCTTCTCAAAGAACCAGCTTTTAGTTTTATTGATATTTGCTATTGTTTTCTTTGTTTCTATTCATTTATTTCTGCTCTGATCTTTATGATTTCTTTCCTTCTGCTAACTTTGGGATTTGTTTGTTCTTTTTTCTCTAGTTCCTTTAGGTGTAAGGTTAGATTGTTTATTTGAGATTTTTCTTGTTTCTTGAGGTAGGCTTGTATAGCTATAAACTTCCTTCTTAGAACTTCTTTTGCTGCCTCCCATAGGTTTTGGATCGTCTTGTTTTCATTGTCATTTGTCTCCAGGTATTTTTTGATTTCCTCTTTGATTTCTTCAGTGATCACTCTGTTATTTAGTAACGTATTGTTTAGGCTCCACTTGTTCGTGTTTTTTACTTTTTTTCCCCCCTGTATTTCGTTTCTAATCTCATAGTGTTGTGGACAGAAAAGATGCTTGATATGATTTCAATTTTCTTAAAGTTACTGAGGCTTGATTTGTGACTCAAGATGTGATCTATCCTGGACAATATTCCGTGTGTACTTGAGAAGAAAGTGTAATCTGCTGTTTTTGGATGGAACGTCATATAAATATCAATTAAATCTATCTGGTCTATTGTGTCATTTAAACCTTGGGTTTCCTTCTTAATTTTCTGTTTGTATGATCTGTCCATTGGTGTAAGTGAGCTGTCAAAATCCCCCACGATTATTGTGTTACTGTTGATTTCCTCTTTTATAGCTGTTAGTAGTTGCCTTATGTATTGAGGTGCTCCTATGTTGGGTACGTATACATTTATAATTGAAACATCTTCTTCTTGGATTGATCCCTTGATCATTATGTAGTGTCCTTCCTTGTCTCTTGTAACATTCTTTATTTTAAAGTCTACTTTATCTGATATGAGTGTTGCTACTCCAGCTTTCTTTTGATTTCCATTTGCATGGAATATCTTTTTCCATCTCCTCACTTTCAATCTGTATGTGTCCCTAGGTCTGAAGTGGGTCTCTTGTAGACAGCATATATATGGGTCTTGTTTTTGTATACATTCAGCGAGTCTGTGTCTTTTGGTTGGAGCATTTATTCCATTCACGTTTAAGGTAATTATCAATATGTGTGTTCCTATGACCATTTTTTAAATTGTTTTGGGGTTTTTTTTTTTGGTAGGTCCTTTTCTTCTCTTGTGTTTCCCACTTAGAGAAGTTCCTTTATCATTTGTTGTAGAGCTGGTTTGGTGGTGCTGAATTCTCTTAGCTTTTGCTTGTCTCTAAAGCTTTTGATTTCTCCATCGAATCTGAATGGGATCCTTGCTGGGTAGAGTAATCTTGGTTGTAGGTTGTTCCCTGTCATCACTTTAAGTATATCATGCCACTCCCTTCTGGCTTGTAGAGTTTCTGCTGAGAAATCAGCTGTTCACCTTATGGGAGTTCCCTTGTATGTTATTTTTCATTTTGCCCTTGCTGCTTTCAGTAATTTTTCTTTGCCTTTAATTTTTGCCAGTTTGATTACTATGTATCTCAGCTTGTTTCTCCTTAAGTTTATGCTGTATGGGACTCTCTGCGCTTCCTGCACTTGGGTGGCTATTTCCTTTCCCATGTTAGGGAAATTTTTGACTATAATCTCTTCAAGTATTTTCTCAGGTCCTTTCTCTCTCTCTTCTCCATCTAGGACCTCTATAATGCAAATATTGTTGCATTTAATGTTGTCCCAGAGATCTCTTAGGCTGTCTTCATTTCTTTTCATTCCTTTTTCTTTATTCTGTTCCACAACCATGAATTCCACCATTCTGTCTTTCAGGTCACTTATCCGTTCTTCTGCCTCAGTTATTCTGCTATTGAATCCTTCTAGTGTAGTTTTCATTTCAGTTATTGTATTGTTCATCTCTGTTTGTTTGTTCTTTAATTCTTCTAAGTGTTTGTTTTTAATTCTTCTAGTTGTTTGTTAAACATTTCTTGCATCTTTTCCATCTTTGCCTCCATTCTTTTTCTGAGGTCCTGGATAATCTTCACTATCATTATTCTGAATTCTTTTTCTGGAAGGTTGCCTATCTCCACTTCATTTAGTTGTTTTTCTGGGGTTTTATCTTGTTCCTTCATCTGGCACATAGCCCTCTGCCTTTTCATCTTGTCTATCTTTCTGTGAATGTGGTTTTTATTCCATAGGCTGCAGGATTGTAGTTCTTCTTGTTTCTGCTGTGTGCCCTCTGGTGGATGAGGCTATCTAAGAGGCTTGTGCAAGTTTCCTGATGCGAGGGACTGGTGATGGGTCGAGCTGGGTGTTGCTCTGGTGGACAGAGCTCAATAAAACTTTAATCTGCTTGACTGCTGATGGGTGGGGTTGAGTTCCCGCCCTGTTGGTTGTTTGGATTGAGGCAACCAAACACTGGAGCCTACCTGGGCTCATTGGTGGGGCTAATGGCAGACTCTGGGAGGGCTCATGCCAAGCAGTACTTCCCAGAATTTCTGCTGCATGTGTCCTTGTCCTCACGGTGAGCCACTGCCACCCCCTGCCTCTGCAGGAGACCCTCCAACACTAGCAGGTAGGTCTGGTTCAGTCTCCCCGGGGGTCACTGCTCCTTTCCCTGGGTCCCAATGCACACACTACTTTCCGTGTGCCCTCCAAGATTGAAGTCTCTGTTTCCCCCAGTCCTGTCAGAGTTCTTGCAATCAAATCCTGCTAGCCTTCAACATCTGAATCTCTAGGAATTCCTCCTCCCATTGCCGGACCCCCAGGTCAGAAAGCCTGAAGTGGGGCTCAGAACCTTCACTCCAGTGGGTGGACTTCTGTGGTATAAGTGTTCTTCAGTTTGTGAGTCACCCACCCAGCAGTTATGGGATTTGATTTTACTGTGATTGTGCGCCTCCTACCGTCTCATTGCGGCATCTCCTTTGTCTTTGGATGTGGGGTATCTTTTTTGGTGAGTTCCAGGGTCTTCCTTTTGATGATTGTTTAGCAGTTAGTTGTGATTCTGGTGTTCTTGTAAGAGGGAGTGAGAACACATCCTTCTACTCCACCATCTTGGTTCAGGGTTCTCTTGTTCAGTCTTGATTTTAAACTTTCTTTGCTAGATCTCTTTTTTCTCTCATTTATTTTCTTTTTATAGACCTATATTTTTCTTTATTCCTTTAAAATGTTTGGTCATGCAGATTTAATTATTGAGTCAAACAACCCCATGAAGTTACAAACTTTCAGAAACAATAGGCTTTTAAAAACGGATTTTCAGAAATAGTATTCATTATACATGTGAGTTATCTAAAAGAAAGCCCCCTATCATCTAATGCTTATTATCATATTTTATTTTTTTATTCACTTATAAATGCTCCATATGAGATTTCTTTTGAAAACCTAAGATTACAGTAGGTTTGTATGGTCCACACTACTAGCTACATAAGCAATATCCCTTTGCCCTTACTTAGTAATAGAAACCTGATTTTGTTCAGTGTAGTAATATGTGGTGTTTAAAAAGTTTTAAAAAGCCATTTTCACTAAATATCAGTAATATGTTGCTAAAACAAAATGTTCTGTGAGCAAAGGCTATCAAATAGGACAAATTTAAATGTTTACATTTTAAAACCCAACCAGTATCTTAATGTAATTAAGACTCAGTAAAATGCCTGCATATACATAAGTATATATGAGTGTGTGAGTGTAATGAACTGTCATGTTAGGATGTAAAATGTTGGGACTATCACATGCTACTCAAAAGTTAGTGCTGTTAAGAAACACCTTTTAAAAATGTATTAACGTGGGATCTTTAGGATCAGTGATATGGGAGATACAATTTTTAGATTCTGGGATCCCTTTATTAATTTTCAGGGTGCTTATTAAAATGTCTACACATGACTCCAATGGTCCTCAAGTTGTATCTGGAACTAACTCAAAATTATTCCTACACTTTTTTGGTATATAACTTGCTTAAAAATGTAATTTAGTTTAAAGAATATATTGAGAGATGCATACATCCAGTGAAGCTTGAATATTAAAATCCAGCTTCTTAGGAGCTTTGGACTGGAAGTGTTACATGTGGAGATGTCCCTGAGCAGACATTCTGTAGTTACTTCTTTGGTCTCTGTTGCAGCTGGAGGAGCCCCATGACTCAGCCCTGCCTAATAGGGTATAAGCCGAAGCTTACCAAGTAAGTTTCCAGAAAAGTTACTTCTGTCATCTTAATAAAGGCAGAGAATCGCCTTTGCCTTTCTTTGCCCTTGTCTCTAGAATGCTTGTATCTCTGTATGTGGAGCAATCACGTGACAGTCACAAGACAAGACGGTAGAGCAGGTGGAGGGATGGCGTTTTGGTCTTCGAAGACCTCCTAGAAGAGCTGAGTTATTTGGACACATAGTTCTGAATGTCCTGATACACAAATTAATGACTGCTTTGTCTATGGGATTATGTTTTGGTTTCTGTTACGTAGAGTCCAGTGAAATTCTAGTTAACAAGGATTGCTTTCTACCATCCCAAACTATTATTTCATGTGCTTTGTAGCCTTGGAGGCTCTGACAGGGGCACTTAACTCTATATTCTTCACCAGTGACACCTTTCCCTTCTGAGAAAACATCTTCAACAGAGGAGGTTTGTGGAGGGAAAGTGTGGGGTAGTGAGCCTGCAGCAGGAGGCCTGTCTACCTTGGCAGACAGAGTAGCAAATCAATTCTATAAATTACCTGGTGACAGGGAGAGACAGTGAGTCTCTCACTGCACTGAGGAGCATCCTTCAGATGACCGCTCTTCCTAGATAGAAAACAGACACCATGTCTTGAAGTTTGCAAGTACTGTGATAAGACTGGATTACTTAGGGTAACCCTAGCTGCTGTAACAAAGAGCTTCAGACTGGGATAGGAACAATAGTGCTTTCCAGCTTGAACAAAAGAGGGATTTATTTATTGCTCACTTAACAGTCTCAAGGAGGTGTTCCTAGTTAGCAGGTGACTCTCTTCCACTTAGTGATTTACAGAGAGATGCTTCCCTCATCTCATGACCTCACTCCTCCCCAGATCTTTGATGTCATTTGCGCCCAGTGAAGAAGAGAAAGAGCATGAAGAAAGAACACTCTTTCCCAGCTTTGGACAGGAAGTGGTACTGATCGCTCCCCCTCACATTCCATGGGCAACAAGCCACGTGTGAGGATACACAGGAGCAAGGGTGCTGGGAAGTGGGGCTCCTGGCTTGACAACCAATTTCCCAGTGCACCTCGTTTTGTCATGGTTCTTTTTATTCCACTTTGCAGATACTGCATTTTTCACAAATTGAAGGTTGATGGCAACATTGACCCAAGCAAGTCTGTGGGCGCCATTTTTCCAACAGCATTTGCTCACTTCGTGTCTCTGTGTCACATTTTGGTACTTTTCACAAGATTTCAAACTTTTTCACTATTATTATATTTGTGATGGTGATCTGTGTTCAGTGGTCTTTGCTGTTACTACTCCAACTTGCTGAAGGGTCAGATGATGGTTAACGTTTTTTAGCAATAAATTATTTTTTAATTGAGGTATGTACATTGTTTTCTTAGACATAATGAGATTGCACACTTAATAGACTACAGTGTAGTGTAAACATAACTTTTATATACCTTGGGAAACCAAAAATTTTGTGTGACTTGCTTTGTTGCTTTATTGTGGTCTGGAACTGAACCCATAATATCTCCAAGGTATGTCTGTACCTTAGAAGGGAAAGAATAGGTGTTGATAAACAACTAGCAGACTGTAACTCAGTCAGAATTAACTGTGGTCAATAATACTGGACCAAAATTTTGTTGTTGTTGTTGTTTTTCTGCATACAGCAACAAGTGTTTGTTGCACCTATATCAAAGGTTAGCTCAGGGTAAGCTAGGGAGATCTTCTAATCTTACCTGAAATTGCTCAGGTGTGTAGCGTCAGCTGGTGGTTGGATGAACTAAGATGGTCCTAGCTTTACATGTCTCGACTCTGCATGTGTTTCTTCTATCAGGCTGGATCAACCATGTTCTGGTGGCAAAGACAGAGACACAAGAGAAAGGACAGAAATACTCAAGGTCTCTTTAGCCAGCGCCCAGAACTGGCACGCTTTCACTCCCACCTCATCCCGGAGAGCACGCATAATTAAGGGAAAGGGAAAATGTACCCCATTGCTTCTGTGAGAGTAACTGCTAAGTTCCATGGCAAAGGGCATGGATACAGGGAAGGTTAAGATGCTGGGGCCATCAAAGCATTTTCCACCCTCACCAAGGCTGTGGGGGAAGGAACTTAGCAAAAGGGATCCAAAGTGCCAAAAGGAGATTTAAGTTAATTCTAAGAAGCCAACAATAAAGTAAATTTTATACAAAATATAGCATGCATGTGTGTGTTTGGAAGACCAAAATCATCTTTTATAGCAGTCTTTTAAATTATGGTTATCCAGTTTTCATGTAAAATAAACACTGACAATGAGAATAGCTTCCATGTATATGACATGACTTTCTACTATAACTTTAAGTTCATAATAAATTATTGATCTACAGAATAATTATTTTCATTTGTCAATGCATGAGTGTTTTTCTCATAGCTTTTAAGCTGCAGAAACACTAAAGTTCACAGTCAAACTGATGAATAAATGACAATCAGTAAATTGACCCATTCTCTAATTAATTTTAAACATAAATGACTTTAATTTTATTCTGGGGGTGGCTGGGTATATAGATCTAAAGGCAGACTCAAACCCCAGATTCATTTTATAAAATGAAGCTTTTTCAGTAGATGTTAAGAAGACCCTAAAGGTGGAAATACTGAATGTTTGTCAATTTCTATTGATGTTGTTTTTCATGGTCAAATAAATGCCCTGCAAATATCATGATGTGAGCATATTTTACAATGTCACCTGAAGAATATCATGGGTTAATTTCAGGCAATTTTTGCATGAATGAAGTTTTGATTTTGTTAGTTCACATATTTCTTCTTTATGGAATAGCCCTTCCCAGTCCCACAGAGGATATATCTTCTTACATGTCAATTCTTCCGACCTTGATGGGATTTTAAAATGCTTGGGAAATTAAAAATTGTATTTGGAACAAACATATTTATTTTAACGCTCTAAAACTAAATAAGGAGAACATACTTCCTCTTTTTTCTCCCTAATTTCCCCTGTGATCTTTCTCTTTTGAATATTTTAAATCCATTATTTAGTTCTACTTTGCATTCTCATAAATGTTATGGTAATATTCTATATTTAGGTGCTCATCTACTTATGTTACTGTGGTGTCAATGAATTGATCGCAAGAATCCAATAGGGAAGTGCATTATTTACATATGAGAAATCAAAAGCAATCTTGATTTTTTAACACAGTTTTACATTTCTCTTATTTATGGGATCATCTTCCTATTCATCTCTAATTATAGAAGAATCCTTTTCGGCTAACAGAGATATTTTGTTGTTCTAGTAAAGGACATGCTTATGTTATGATTATTGAACTTGTGTCAAACAATAAAATGAAAATACATACAACTGAGATTTTGAAGCAGTGGAGGATTTACAGAATGCTATCCTTTGAGCATTGCTGAATTTAAGGACCCAGTGTTTACACATAAAGAGGGATGAAAACAGAGTAATCCTCAAAATATTTCATTCTCCGTGAAATCTTTATGTGGGGAAATAAAAAGCAACAACAGAAAGGTTGTATGAATGCTTTTGATGCCCTCGACATTTTGCCAAATATCAAGAGGCTCAAGAACGTTAGGACCAAGGCTGTTCTTGTTTTCAGAGTTTGAACAATACGATCGAAGCAGTAGTGTTACTCTGAAGTCTGGAAAAAAACATTTTTTTTTTTTTTTTTCCCAAATGAACTCTTCATTAGAAGGATTTACCATATAGGGCCATAACTTCTGTGGGAATTCCCTCCCACCGTGAGTCACCAAACATTGCCTTAGGCCTCTTTAACCCTAAGAAAAATATACAGCCTTGAGTTGAAACAATAGTTTTGGTCAAATACAGTAAAGGCAATATATTGGCAAGGTATATGAAACATCGACTTCACAGTGTGCTCTGTGAGAGGACAGGAGGCTTTTCCAAAATTACAGATCATTTGAAATATGCATAGAATATCAACCCAGGTTTCCTCTCCACGGGAGAATCCTTGACCTTCTAGCATCTTGTGTGGTACGAGCTTAAAAAGGTATTTAAAGTACGGGGATACTTTTTTGTTTATTCTCTAAATGAGAGATCTTTTATTAGCCTCTCTTTTTCAAATGAGAGAATGTAGGCAGGGGAGATCTTGGTCAATTGTGAAAGGTGACAGATCCTCAGGTATGACTCTATCCAAAGCCGGGGTCCTATTTGCCTCTTTGAGGTGAAGCTCTGTGTTTTAATACTTGAAAGGTTAGTTCTGGGAGCACAGGAACTGAGCAGCACTCTCTTTTCTACCCATGGTGCCAATTAAAAATTAATTTCTTTTATTGACTCCATATAAAAATGCGGATCACCTTCTCAACTTATATTTTGGAAATTGGTGCTTCAAGTGTGAATGACTTGAATCTTTGGTCATAGAGTCTTAGGGATGAATATCTTTTATCCAGAATTTTTAAAAATTTTTATTGGAGTAGAGCTGATTTACAATTGTGTTAGTTTCAGGTGTGCAGCAATGTGAATCAGTTATACATATATATATCCATTCTTTTTTCGATTCTTTTCCCATATAGGTCATTACAGAGTATTGAGTAGAGTTCCCTGGTGTTTATAGTGGGTCCTTATTAGTTTTCTATTGTCATACTGAGTGAAGTAAGTCAGACAGAGAAAGACAAATATCATATGATTTGCTTATATATGGAATCTTCCAGAAATTTTGACCATACCAAGTAGCCCTTTCTGGTCTCATTTTAGATAACAATCCCTTTCCTTGAGCTAATTTTGTTTTCTTATAAACTCTCTTGAGTTTTTATTTTTAGGTAAATCAATGAATTGTGTTATTTAAAGAACAAAGTTTTTCAGTCAGATGGCCTTGGACTCTCTTCCTAGCTTTCAAACTACTTGCGTAAAATTTCAATTAATATTTGTAAGAACAAGTCGTCCAAATGGCCCTCCTTCAAGGAGTTTGGACTGCGGATGACCAGTCATCTTTCCCACACCTCATCCATGGTCACTCTGGGGTCATCATTTTACCAGCCATTAGACATTTAGAAGATAACGGTCATAAAAGGGCACATGTGAGTCATTTATATTGGCCGTGCCTGAAAGTGAAGTGTGACACTTTCAGTAAAAGTTTATTGGCTGGAAGTTCGTCATATGGCTACACTGAATGACAGAAGAGGCTGGGAAATAAAATCTAGATGTGTGAACAAAAAGGAAGATAAAAACCCAGAATTTGGTAGTCAGCTAGCAATATCTACCATAAAGAAATATGCTTGCTTTTTCTTTTTTCTAAAACATGTCTAGTTATAAAATTAACACAAAAATATAGTCTCATGAATAATCCAAATAGTACAGATAAATGTTAAAGCTCTCTTTGATCACTCCTAAACTTTCTTCTAGTTCTCCTCCAGGCATAACTGCAGTAAAAAGTTTAATTGTCAATTCTTGCAGATTCAATTCTCTTTAATATAACAGACAGAAAGGGAATCTAGGTCAAATCATGTATGGAGAAGCTGGTGTAAAAACAGCAATCACACAATGCTCACTACCTGCATCCCCTCTTCCAAGAGCTCGGTACCTATTAACTAATTAAATCATAACAGACCATCTATTAGTAAGTATCATTGTTATCATCCTTGTTTTACAAATGAACAAAGGGAGACACAGGAAGCTTAACCCACTATTCCGGCTCAGGGATTAGTGCCCTGTAGACTGACATTGAACTGTGTGCCATTTTCCTTCAGAGTCTGTGTGCTTTACCATACACCTCACTGCCTCTGCCCGAAATGATGCAGGATGAACTCCAGTCATGAGGGGGTAATAAAGACTGGAATTACCCTCCCATTGTCAACAAATACAAAATTAGACAAAATGTGGAATAATTGTTTGCAGACCTGGGACAGTAGGCAGTGCAGGCCTGTGATCCTTCAGAGAAGAGAAATAAAGTAAGTCTTAAAACCACCTCAGGGGGCTTCCCTGGTGGCGCAGTGGTTGAGAATCCGCCTGCCGATGCAGGGGATGCGGGTTCGTGCCCCAGTCCGGGAAGATCCCACGTGCCTCAGAGCAGCTGGGCCCGTGAGCCATGGCCGCTGAGCCTGCGCTCCGCAACAGGAGAGGCCACAACAGTGAGAGGCCCGTATACCAGAAAAAAAAAAAAAAAACAAACCACCTTAGGTTACTGGCTGGAGACATTTTTGTACTGACACAGACCAGGGGGTCCAAACAGAGCGCACTGTTTTCAGGACCTCTATGAAACATAGATCAGAGTTCAGGGAGGCTGAAATAGTTAGAATCTGTGGGGCAGAGTATCAGGAAGAGGAAAGCTACTAACAGGAAGATTTCCAGAAATCTACATTAAAAAGTTCTGTTGAGTCTTTGAGTCTACACATGTGTACAGTACAACCTCAAAAAATAGTTCCAGAGAGAGAACAGTTACAGAGACCATTAAAGAGAAAATTGTCCCAACTCTCACAGGAGCAAGAATCATTCCTGTTTCCACCAGCCAGAGTGGAAAGACATTTTGGATATATGGAGGCTTTAGCACAGACCCCCCAAAAAACCTGCCTTACTGAGGCTAAAGAAGCCAAAAAGAATACTGGAGGTCTACCTCTTAAAAACACTTTTAAAAAGTGATTCAAAGAGAAAACGAATACTAACATGTGGAATAGAAGCCCGACAATATCAGGTCTTACATTAAATCTGAGTAGAATAAATACTCCAATTAAAAGAAAAAACAAACAACAACAAAAAGTAAACTTCTAAGAGACAATAGAGCTGTAAGACACTTTATCACTTGTGAGAGCAAAGTCCAAAACTCTTTAAAAGAACAAAAAAAAAATCTAGCACTCAGTAGCATAACATTTACAGGGTCAAACAGGCAATCCAAAAATTTCTAGACTGGAGGAAAATGTGACCTGTAATTATGAGAAAATATTCATTCTATAGCAACAGAAGTAGAGATGGCAGAGATGATGTAATTTGTGATGAAGAACATGAAACCTGTTGTTGTAAATGTACTCAATATGCTCAAAGACTTCCAGGAAAAAACAAGCAGTGAGAAGAAAAGGGATAAATATATAAAAAAAGAAACAGAATTTTTGAGTTGAAAGTCATCATCTGAAATAAAAATCTGACTGGATGAAATTAACAGCTAATTGAATACTGCAGGAGAAAATATTCTTAAACTTGAAGACAGCCTTAAAAACCATCCAAAATGAAGAGGCCAGGGAAAAATAAAGACTGGAAGTAGATTAACAGAGCCTCAGCACCTTCTGGGAAATATAAAACTATCTAATAAAAATGTAATTTGAGGCCCAGAAGGAAAAGTTGTGGGAAAAATTAGTTGAAGAAATAATAAATAAATGATTTCCAAATTTGATGAAAACTATAAAGCTACTAAGGCAAAAATGTAAGGAATTACAAGCAGTAGAAATACAAATCAAACAATACCAAGGAATATTAAAATCAGCTTGCCGAGTACAAATGATATAGAGAAATCTTAAAAGCCAAAGAAAAATGATATATTACTATAGAGGGATACACATAAACATAACAGATTTCCCATCAGGAGCTATGCAACCCAGAAAACAGGGAGATGGATTTTTAAAGCACTGAAAAAGAAAACCCTCAAAAAGCTGTCAATTTATATATATGCAGTGAAAATATCTTTCCCAAAATTAAGGAGAAATAAAGACTATTTCAGAGAAAATTTTCAGAAATATAAAAGCGAAGAGAATTTATTATTAACATATCTTCACTACAAGGAATGTGAAAGCAAATTCTTCAGTGACAAAGACTATGGTGCCAGATGGACATTTAGATCTACAAGAAGAAATGTAGAGGCCCAAAAATAGTTAAAGGGAAGATGAATATAAAGGGTGTTTTTTATTATCTTTATATGCTCAGGAAGATCATTGATCTTCAAAAGCAAAAATAGTAGCCATGCATTTTGAGGTTAAAACATAGATAAAAGTTAAATTTATAACTAAAATAATATAAAGTGCAAATTAAACCACATTGTCATACTATTTCACACTGATGGGAATGGTAACATTCTAAAATAGTGATATGAAAATACATCAAAGATGACGGAATATATGGGCTTCCCTATACAGGATTACAGAGTTATATTATAGAAGCTTGTAGTGCCCCCAAACCAGTCAAAGCCACGCCTGGACTTCTGACTTACAGAAACTACAAGAAAATAAATGTATGCTGCTTCAGGCTGCTAACTTTGTAGTCATATTATTACACAGTGATGGGTAACTGGTGCAGACTCGGGACCAGGTCACCAATCATGTCTGCACTCCCCTGGAGCGGTCAGACCTTGCTGGTGAGAATGCAAAATTGTACAACCATTTTGGGAAACACTCTACTCTGAGTCGTTTTCTCAAGATAAGTGAAAAAATACACCACACAATGTCTTGCACACAACCAAATGTCCATTGGCAGCTGAATGACGGTTAGACAAACCACGGCGTATCTTGTGAAATGCAACTCAGTGATAAAATGGAGCAGAGGGTCAGCACATGTAATGAAAGCGTTAGGCTGAGTGAAAGAAGCCAGTCACAAAATGCATGATTCCATTTACAGAAAGTTCTAGAATAAAGATCAGTCTTTTATACTGGAAAACAATTCGGTGGTTGCCTGGAGTCTGGAGTGGAGCGTGTAGTCTAGCAATGAACAAAAGAAAACATTCTGAGGTGATAAAATATTCTATTATCTTGATGGCTGTGGTGGTGAAACCACTGTGTCCACTTGTCAAAATATATCAAACTGTGCTCTAAAGGTAGATGTAGTTTATAGTGGAAATTATACATAAGCAAATTGAATATGAAAAAGGAGAAACTAGGTAAAAGTCAGAAGTCTTCCGTGATAGTTTTTGTGTTGCCACGTCCTCTTAGAATAACCTGGGGAAATGTCTCAACCACTAAGACTCAGTTCCCTAGACGGAGAGTAGTAAGAACTTTCTTGCCCAGAACATAGGGTTAATTAATATGCATCATCTGAGGTAACTTAAATTGTAAATTCTTGTAAAAAGACAGTTTTTAATGATTTCTTCCTCCATTTTCCTGGCCCTCAAGTCACTCTTAACAACTTCTGAACTGAGTCAAGAATGTATTCTTGGGGCTTCCCTGGTGGCGCAGTGGTTGAGAGTCCGCCTGCCGATGCAGGGGACGCGGGTTCGTGCCCCGGTCCGGGAAGATCCCACGTGCCGCAGAGCGGCTGGGCCCGTGAGCCATGGCTGCTGAGCCTGCGCGCCCGGAACCTATGCTCCAAAAAGGGAGAGGCCACAGCAGTGAGAGGCCCGTGTACCGCAAAAAAAAGAATGTATTCTATTAGAGAAAAAGTGAATTTAGATTCTCTGTATTTATTGCCAACCTCCGAGACAGTGTTACGTATACACACAAACCTGTGAGATTTGAGATTCACAATAATCAAATATATGTTTTGAGAATCAGACAAATGGACTTTGAAGTCGACTGATTTATTCAGCTTTTGAACTCTAGCATTTATACGCACAGTGATTCACAATGGCTTTAGCAGAAAGAGAATTTTTAACAGTACACTTGAGTGTTTTCCTCTTTTACTATACAATATAAGAATGGATCATCAATCATTCCAAAAAATAAGATATAAACAACGTGTTCAGATTTGCTACAATAAAAAAGTAAACATGGGGCCACCGCTGACACAATGCAAAATGTGATCAGAGGTAAACATGAACCTGCTTCTATTTCTTCACTCTGTTTTGTTCTAGGTTTGGGACCTGTGCCCTGCGCTGGTCACGAGGTGAAGCTGAGGAAGGAAGCGTCGGCAAGGCTCTGTGGGAAGAGGTGAGCACATCTACAGAAAGGGCTGGGCTCCCCTGCGAACAGTCCTGATTGTTCTGTTGCCAAAGGTTAGCCTAATACATCATTCAGAAAGGGTCACGATAGCCTTCTTACAGTTAAGGAGGGTCACGTTTGGTCAAAGGCCTCTAGGACTTCTATTAAGTTTCCACATGTCTTGGCAATAGCTTTGGCATAATGCCTATTGTAGCTAACGGTAACCCAATTTTATGAGTCTAGACATTGGGATGAAATAGCATCCACAGACTCTCTGAACTGCTTCCTCTGTCCTATCAGGTATGAGTGCACTTTCTCGGCCAGGTTTGCGTTTGATGGTTTCTAGGAACCACCCTCTAAGAGTGAGATCATCCCTGAAACAGCCACTGTCAGAGTAAGGTGGGAGACTTGTGGTGGCCTGACAATTATTCTTTGCAATTCTACGTTAGGAGATTACACAGGGCATGTCTGCATCTCTAAATATTTGTCTAGTGAAAGGAAGTTCATGAACCTCTTCTCGTTCCTCAAATGACCCATAATTAGGGTTTTGTCAGAAATCAATAAAGCCAAAAATAAATATAGAACTCAATGCATTGCATTACCCATATTAAGAGAAAGTTATTACTGCAAAGAAATTGTGAGTATAGAGATAAGAGAAGTAAAATTTGTAATATAGGGTTCAAAGTAATGGATGTTTAATGGCATTTCCTGAGACCAACAGAGCTTAAAAAGCTCATATAGTCTGTGGGACTTGGTAGCTTTCACTTTACCTACTGCTCTCTTAATATTGCACACATCAAGTCTGCTTGATAGAAAAAAGTCATGATAGAGAACAATTACAGGTTTATTATAGAGGAAGCAAACAAGAAAAATGTGTGGGGAAATACCTTGAAAGTTAGGGACGGAGATGAGTGAGCAGCATAGCGTAGTAAAAACAAAAACCTAGAGCAGAGGGGAAAATATGGCTTCTAGTTTTACGTATATGTTAACTAGCTTGTTGACATTTGGTTTGGGTTGACGTCTCCCCTACGAGATATAGGGATCATATGTAACAGCTTTGCAGCCTCTATCATAGGGGTTTGTATGTAACAAAACACATCTGTAACTCTATCTTGAAGGTATACACATATTTATATATCTCAAGGGCCCCTAGAGATAAATATTCAAAAACACCTTGCCCCATCTATGACTTATTAATACCTCTTTGCTGAATAACTGTCTCCGTCTAGTCATCTACCCAAAAATATGGGAATCCTACATAATCCCTTATCCACTTTAACACGCACTTAAATGTACTTTGACAGAGCCACAGCGCGAATCTGACGGGCCAGCATGTGCGGTTAGGCAGCAGTGTCTTCCTTTGAGGTTCTCAAGCTATTCTAGACCAACTAGTCTTTTAAGTGTTGTAGCTTATTAACCCCAATATTCATTGCAACACTATTTACAATAGCCAAGACATGGAAGCAACCTAAAAGTCCATCCACAGATGAATGGATAAAGATGATATGATACACACACACACACACACACACACACACACACACACACACACACACACTAGAATACTCCTCAGCCATAAAAATAAATGAAATCATGCCATTTGCAGCAACATGGGTGGACCTAGAGGTTATCACACTAAGTGAAGTAAGTCAGACAGAGGAAGACAAATATTATATGATATCACTTATATATGGCATCTAAAAAATAATACAAATGAACTTATTTGCCAAACAGAAACAGATGGCAGCACAGGGATATGGTGCCCCTCCCTGCCCTGCCCCAGAGCTCACCTACAGGGGGCTATAGGATCCTCTTAGTGGCAACTCAGACCCATCCTATTAATTTCTCATGTTGTATAAAATGAAAGTTAAAAGACAACCTAAGGACTAGGAGAAAATATTTGCAAATGATGCTACTGACAAGGGATTAATTTCTAAAACATACAAACAGCTCATACAGTTTAATATCTAAAAAACAAACAACCCAATCAAAAATGGGCAGAAGACCTAAATAGACATTTCTCCAAAGAAAACATACAGATGGCCAAGAGGCACATGAAAAGATGCTCAACATCACTAATTGTTAGAGAAATGCAAATCAAAACTACAATGAGGTATCACCTCACACTGGTCAGAATGGCCATCATCAAAAAATCTGGAAACAATAAATGCTGGAGAGGCTGTGGAGAAAAGGGAACCCTCTTGCACTGTTGGTGGGAATGTAAATTGATACAGCCTCTATGGAGAACAGTAATGGGGTTCCTTAAGAAACGAAAAATAGAACTACCATACGACCCAGCAATCCCACTACTGGGCATGTATCCAGGCAAAACTCTAATTTGGAAAGATACATGCACCCCAGTGTTCACTGCAGCACTATTTACAATAGCCAAGACATGAAAACAACCTAAATGTCCATTGACAGAGGAATGGATATAGAAGATGTGGTCCATATATACAATAGAATATTACTCAGCCATGAAAAGAATGAAGTAATGCCATTTGCAGCAACATGGATGGACCTAGAGATGATCATACTCAGTGAAGTAAGTCATATGGAGGAAGACCAATATTATATGATATCACTTACATGTGGCATCTAAAAAATAATACAACTGAACTTGTTTACAAAACAGAAATGGACCCACAAACATAGAAAACAAACTTATGGTTACCAAAGGGGAAAGGAGGGAAGAGAGATAATTTAGGAATTTGGGATTAACAGATTTACATGACTATATATAAAATAGATAACCAGCAAGGACCTACTGTACAGCACAGGGAACTCTACTCAATATCTTGTAATAACCTATAATGGAAAAGAATTTGAAAAAGTTATCTATGTATGTATAACTGAGTCACTCTGCTGTACACCTGACACTGACACAACATTGCAAATCGACTGTACTTCAATTAAGAAAAAGAGTAAATTACAAGCTGAGCCCATTCATGAATGCATCTGGGACTCAGAGCCTACCGCAGAAGGATCAGAATATGGTACACTTGGGATTTCAGACGCATTTGATTGACGGGGGCGCCTAATGGAAGCTGAACTGAAGGGAGAAAGAAGAGGATGGGTGAAAGTTAACTCGAATAAGTGAAAATCTTGATGATGTGTGTCATAGTGAGAGGTGGGACCAGAAGGTTCCAAGGAGTTTTGGTCCCAGATTTAATACACTCGTGGCCCAGCCAACCTGCCCACTCCTGCAGGGGGCAGAGTGTGGGCTGAGCGGGACCTCGGTGACCCACAGGGGCTGAGGCAGGGGCAGCAAAAGACAGGAGCTGCGATCTCACTGGGATGCTCTCATCTTTGAGTCTCACAAGGGAAGGGCCCTCCTTCAGACTCTAGGTTGACAGGCTCCATTGAATTCACGTATTTAATCACCATTTGTTCTCCTGATGAACCTCCGGATTAGGGTTGGCTGCACTTGGGGACACAACTTACTTCCTTTGAGCGGACAGAACCGCACACCTTGGTGCTTCCTGGCAAGTGAGGACTAGGGAACAGCAACTGCACTTCAGCGTCTCTTGAGTACTGGCTCTCAGTTTTATTTCTACCGACTCAGCAGTTTAGACCCTTAACTCAAATGGATTGTTTTCACAAGACCTCTAACGGATATAATGTCCTTCAGTGTTGCCCGGTCCAAACCATTCTCAACTCTGCTGCCAGAGTGCTTTATAACCGGAAAATCTCATCACTTTACTTCCGTGCTTTAATTTCTTTAATGGCACTCCCAGACTTATGAAATACAATGAAATCTCTTTCCAAAAGCCATAGAACCTGTCTAGCAATGACTCTTGCAATTCTTTTTCATAAATTTAATATATTTATACTTGAATATGTATATACATGTATGTAGGTGTATATATATGAATACATATACAGTATTATACATAAAGAGTCAAATATATATACACATAAATACATAGTCATTTTACAAATACATTCTGAGTAGCTATTGTATTTTTCATTAAAGAAACTTACATTTCCAAGGGCAAGAATGAATAATAAACAAACCATTCCCTACAAAATAGCAAATGAATAAAATAAATAGTGTATGTTCTGAGGAAAATTAAAGGGGGTACGGAATAGAGTGACTGAAGTGTGGAGAGGGAATAAGGGCTGCTTCAGGTAGGGCGGTGAGGGGGCACCTTCCAGATGAAGTGATATCTGAGCTAAGACTTGAATGGATCAATTTACACAAACAGCTGGGGTAAGAGAAGTCCCAGCAGACAAGAACAAGTGTAAAGACTGCGCCTCCTTCTCAAGACAGCAAAGGCCAGAGTAGCCGGAACATTGCTGGGAGTGAGTAGAGAGGACTGGTTTAAGGTAAAATTTAAAAAGTCAACAGAGACAGAGTGTATAATAACAACTATTCTATTAGCAAGAAGGGCTATAACATAATAATAACATATAACACACACAATGGACCAAACATTCTTTCAAGCAAACATTAACTAGTTTATTTCTAATCCTATGTCTATGACAAAGGTACTATTATTAATCACTATTTTGCAAATTAGGACACTGAACAAGGAGAAAATAAATGGCTCAGCCAAGATCATATAGAAAAATGTATAGCTGGTAAGTGGCGGAATCTGTTACCAACACAAGTGGTCTGGCTTTAGAATCTAATCACCATTACTATTATATATGGAGGAATCTGTCAGATTGAATAAGTATTTTAATTGCTTCTAAGTGCAATGAGGAGATAACACAGAGTACTAAGTAAGGGAGGTAAGATTTACCCTTTAAAAAGATTCCTCTAGACACTTGTGGGTTTTTTTGAAAGGCAGTACTTACAGCAAAAGAGGCAAAAAAGATCAGTTAAAGTACAAATGCAGTCATCTGGCCAAGACATTATCGTGATTTGGGCAAAGTGGTAGCAGATGAGCTAATAAGAATTCCACCAGTTCCAATGGATCTTAAAGATGGAGGCAAAAGATTTATTGATCAATAACAAGTAGAGATTATGAAACAAGGCTCTCAAGGAAGACTTAACTTTGGCTCATTGACTGTGTGGATGGTGATTCCGTTGATGTCAGATGGGAGGGAAGTAAGATGGGAAGAGTAGGATATAGAGGATTTTTCTCGGGAAATGTTAAGTGTAGCTTGAGTATTGGGTATCCAAGTGGAGATTTAAGGAGACAGCTGAAAATAAGTATTGGGTGATCAGGGCGAGGTTGGAGCCGAAGGTGTAAATCTGGGCATCATCAGTATATGGGTAACACATAAAGCTAAGGGGCCAAATGAGTTCATTGCCTTGAAAAAGAACACGGTCGGCATTCTGGTTTATTTGTTATATCCCGACATTCCTTGACCTCTCAAGGCTTTGGTCCTTTCTAGGCAGTTAGGTAATAATTTTCTCGGAAAAAAATACATCTCGGGCTTCTCTGGTGGCGCAGTGGTTGAGAATCTGCCTGCCAAAGCAGGGGACACGGGTTCGAGCCCTGGTCTGGGAAGATCCCACATGCCGCGGAGCAACTAGGCCCGTGAACCACAACTACTGAGCCCGCGCGTCTGGAGCCTGTGCTCCGCAACAAGAGAGGCCGCGATAGTGAGAGGCCCGCGCACCGCGATGAAGAGTGGCCCCCGCTCGCCACAACTAGAGAAAGCCCTCGCACAGAAACAACGACCCAACACAGCCAAAATCAATAAAATAAATTAATAAACTCCTACCCCCAACATCTAAAAAAAATACATCTCATCTCAAGTCCTCGATCTCTAGTACAGCTTTCTTCTGATTATGTACAGACTACTGATTATTTAGGGACTACTGGAAATGTTTATTCCTTCTTTTCTTCCATCCATCCATCCATCCATCCATCCATCCATCCATCCATCCATCCATCCAACAGGCTTATGTTGGGTTTTGTTAGCTCACCTGTGCTATGGAGTTTGAAAAGCATTTGGGGCTGCATAGTAAATACAAAGTACTAGGTCCCTGTCCTTTGGAATTTTGTTGTCTGCATACACTGTTTAAGGCCATATTTTTCCAGCTTTGATCTGAAACATAGTGGATCATTAAAACAATTTAATAGATCGGCATGAAAAAAGTAACAGGAAAAAATAAAATAGAAAATATCAGAGTGTATCATGCATAACAATAATTACTGCTCTGTGAATCATTTCCCCCTCAATGTATGTGTCTACTAGGTTGAAAAATAATGTGTATTTTTTTATTATGGAGAATTTAAAACATTCTTTCAAATATTTGAAAGCCACTGCATATGTGTCTCTCCCCGCTCGACTTAACTGTGGAGGGGGGAACCAGATCTTTCATGAATCTGTTTACCTGTGAATCATCAGAACGCAGCTCCTGATGCGGGCTGAGCAATAATATCTGTGAGAAAGGCAGTAGGAGGGAGATAAGTCACAGAAAGGGGGCATCTGAAGGAGGCAGCACAAATGCTTCGGTGGAAGTGGGTTTCTGCTGTCACGAGTGGTTAGCCAAGCCCTGGGATTCCCTGCATTTCACTGGGAAGACAAGTGCCGAGTGACTCCAGAAGCAGCTGTGTCATAGTCACTAGTTGAACCCCAGAATGAAGGAACAGCAGGGTCTCAATTTAAAGGAAAGGCGTTTTAATGTCCTGTCCTGTGTTCGTTGTTATCAAAGACTGAATTTTTGATTAACACCAATTCCCCTTCTGCATTGAAAAATAAATAAATATTAAATGGTTGTGCCTTGGTTTATCTCTAAGGAATTGATGTGAAATTTTCTCCTCTGGACCAATGTGCACCTCCGATCTCTCTGATCTGTAGATATCTTCTACACCCTTGGTAATAATTCATATTCTTAGGAGAAAGAAGTCTACCTGTGAATGGAATGCTTGATCTCAGAAAATGGAAAAGAATTCAAGCTCTGGTTAGTTTATGATAAGGACATTCCTTTGCTGGGAAGAATGGTAAAAGCTTTTATCTTGATTCAGTCCTTGCTTTCCATTCTTTCATTAAATCCAAATTTCAAGTAAGAGGCCATAAATATGCATTTTTAAAATTTAATCTTTTTCTGCATACAATATTTCCTAGGTCTTTTGAACTGGAACGGCGTTTGTTCACATGCACTTAAATTTAAAACACCAAATTGAAGATGCAGAAAAATATGTGGAACTGCTTTGTTTTGCCTAGTGACTATTTTCTAAAGAACTTTTATGGCAAAATGTACTTATTATTTTCACAGTGTTTATAGAAAAGAAGGCTAGAGGGGAAAAAATTCTGAATATATGAGTGTGTTGACAATGTTTTGTTTGAAGGAGGGAAGGAGGAAAGAAGGAGAGGGAGGAAGAGAGTGTGAGAGAAGAGGAGTTAGTGTGAGAGCTATGAAGGAGGCTTCTAACATCTATGTGTTGCCATGGGAACAGCATCCCACTTCTTCCAAAGCAGCAGCAATAATGATGAAGTTTACCTCGAAACAGAAATAGAAAGCCCCCTAAAGAAGCTTGGTCCTACTTCAGCACAATATATTCCTGGAAGAGTATTCATAGTAACTTCCAGAATTTAAAATACTTTTTATCTAATTAGAGAAAAACATAATTTTTCATTAAAAATCGAATTATCAGCTTCCGCAAGCACAGCAGCAGTGACGACGCGGCATATGCACGCAGTGGGGAAGAAACCGTATTTCCAGAGATTCTTTCCCAGAAGAAGAAATATTTTCTTTGGGCTAAAAATCCATAGGGCAGGAGGAGGACTCGGTGAACTGCACGTCTGAGATGAAGTAGGGGTGGGAGGTTTCAGATACACAGAAATTAAAGTGAACGCCCCTACCCTCCTTGCCCGCCCGCACGTGGTTCCTGTGTGGTTAGGTCACATGCCTGGCATCGAGGCAGCGCGCAATAAGTGTTAGGTGCTATGTTGAATGGACTGAAATGGATACCCTGGAGCAACAGCCTAGAAGGGGACGCAGGGGTGTGCTGGGCACAGAGAAGAGCTCCCAAAGACATCCACATCCTCATCCCAGGACCCAGGATAGGCTTCGTTGTACATCAAAGGGGGATTCAGGTTTGTCATGGGATTACGTTGCTAATCAGCTGATTTTAAAATAGAGACATTAGGGCTTCCCTGGTGGCGCAGTGGTTGAGAGTCCGCCTGCCGATGCAGGGGACGCGGGTTCGCGCCCCGGTCCGGGAGGATCCCACGTGCCGCGGAGCGGCTGGGCCCGTGAGCCGTGGCCGCTGCGCCTGAGCGTCCGGAGCCTGTGCTCCGCAACGGGAGAGGCCACAACAGTGAGGCCCGCATACCACAAAAAAAATAAATAAATAAATAAAATAATTAAAAAAATAAAATAAAAAATAAAATAGAGACATTACCCTGGGTTAATTTGGGCGCCCAGTACTTCATCCCAAGGCTCCTTAAAACCAGAGGAAGAGTTAGGGGAGGGAGTTAGTGGTGCGGTGTGACAGTGCACCGTTACTCACTTTTTAGGTGGAGGAAGGACCAGGAGTGGTCCAGGGCCAGCAGACTCTCTCAGAGTCTCCAGAAAATGACACAGCTCAGTGACATATTGATTTTAGCCCAGTGAGACCTGCTTCAGACTTTTGACCTACAGAACTGTAAGATAACACACTTTGTGTGCATCTAAGACAGTAAAGCTGTGGTGAATTGTTATAGCAAAATAGAAAACTATTAGTGAGTAAGATTATAGAAATCTGCAGAAATGATTTTGCTAGTGATGTTCAGGCAAAATTTAAACAGATCTCGGGACTGGAGACACCTCACCGAAAATTTCTCATTCTTAAAGGTACAGGAAAACTTTAAAAATTCAGGTCATATGTGTTCATTTACTGTCAGGGTTAAAAATCTGTATTTAAATCAGTGCACCCTGTCATCAGCTCCTACTCTGTCCCCTCCTCCACTGTCTGTCCTCACTGCCACCCCACAGCTATGTGTGCATATGCACATGTGTGTACTTCATCACACACATGCACACACACACACATTTATGGCATTTCAATTGTATGTCTGTTAGGCACTTTTCAATTTTTTCATACTTGACGATACTTGTGACACATCACAGCACTAAAAAATTATTTATTTCTTGAAATTCCCTGTTTCCTTCACATCCAAAATACCATGCTTTCCATTTTTCTCTTTCTCTCTCAGCACTCCTTCTTATTTTTTCTTTCATCTTCCTTAACATTTTTATTGTTGCAGGGAATAGAGACTCTCAGTAATTCAAGCGCTAGTGACAGGGTAAGCTTTAAATATATGAGAAGCAATAAGAGAAGTTGGAAAGCATAGAGATCTTAGCAACCAAGGTAGGAACTTCAGGCCTGATAGACCCTCACACTGAAAGATATAGGACCTTAGAAGGAAGAGTTTGTGGGTCTTCATTTTACGGTTCCTCCATTTACAAGGCCCGGTACGTCAGTCTCTGAATCTTTTGGTGTATCTTCTAACTTCTCTCATGACCACATGTTTAAAAATAGACTTTATTTTTAGAGCAGTTTGAGATTCTCAGCAAACTTGACCAGAAGGTACAGAGATTTCCATATTCCCCTTCCCCTCGCAAGGATAACCTCCCCTGTTATCAGTATCTCCCATCAGAGTGGGACGGCTTGTTACAAGGGATGAACCTACATATACATCATTATTACTCAGAGACTGTAGTTGACAGCTGAATTCAGTCTCGGTGTTCTACACGTCTCGGGTTTGGAAAATTCATAACGGCCTGTACCCACCATTGTAGTAGAATACAGTGTCTTTCCCAGAGCAGAAATGTTTAATTTCTGTTTAAAATGAAGATCCTGAGTAGTGATGTGTCCCCAGGTGGCTGACTGCTTGACCTGGGGCTCCTGGAACTGCTGCTGACTGGCTGGCAGGCAGGTGAGCCCATGATGCCGTTGGGCTAGAGGGATGACTCCAGAATGGCACTTTCCAGCACTGGTGTCCTTGTGGTAGGTCAAGATCCCCGGATAGGCTGTCATAAATGGCTATTCCCCAGGGGGAGCCCCCGTCGCATCCTGCCTCTTTGGGAGGCTCTCCAAGATCACCAGATGGGTCTGACCCAGGTTCCTGTCAGATTACTGCCTCTGCACTGGGGCTTGGCACCTGTGAGAGCTTGTGTGTGCCTTTTAGACAGGGGCTCTCTTCCCTGCAGCCTGCTTGTCCTCTTGTGTTCAAGCCCTACCCTCAACCAGACATGCTGGCAGCTCATCTTCCCACTGCAGGATCCTCTTGCGAGTCCAACGTGGGGCTTGGGCCCTTTGCTCCTTGGGGAGAATTTCTGCAATTGTGATTATCCTCCCATCTGTGGGTCACCTACCTGGGGGTATGGGTCTTGACTCTACCATGTCTTTTTGTCCCTCCTATCCATCTCATTGTGGTTCCTTCTTTGTATCTTTAGTTGTGAACAATCTTTTCTGCTAGTCTTTAGGTCACTCTCATCAATAGTTTCTCCATAATAGCTGTAATTTGGGTGCGCCCTTGGGAGGAGGTTAGCTCAGGGTCTTCCTAATCTGTCATCTTGGCCACTCCCCTTCATACAAACTTTAGAATTGGTTTGTTGATATTCACAAACTATCTTGCTGGGATTTTGATTGGGATGGCATTGAATCTATAGATCATTTTGGGAAGAACTGATATCTTGAAAATACGGACTCTTTCTATTCCAGAACATGGAATATCTCTCCATTTATTTAGTTTTTCTTTATCTTTGTTCATCAGAGTTCTGGAGTTTTATTCATATAAATTCAATACATACTTTGTTAGATTTATACCTAAATATTTCATTTTTGATGGTGTTAATGTATACAGTGCTGTGTATGAATTTCAATTTCCACTTGTTCACTACTGGTATATAGAAATATGATTGACTTTTGTATATTAACACTGGAACTTGTAATCGTACTATAATCATTTATTAGTTCCAGGAGATTATTTTGTTAATTCTTTTAGATTTTCTACATAGATGATCATGCCATCTGCATACGAAGACAGTTTTATTTCTTCCTTCCCTATATATATGCCCTTTATTTCTGTTTCTTGTCTTATTACATTAGCTAGGACTTCCAGCACTGCTTTCACTGCATCCCAATAATTTGATATGTTATGTTTTTATATTCATTAAGTTCAAAATATTTGTTATTTCTCTTGAGATTTCTTCTTTCACCCATGTGTTATTTAGAAGTATGTTTTTTAATATCCAACTATTTGGGGATTTTTCCAGCTATTGTTCTGATACCAATTTTACCTTAATTGCATGGTTGACTGAGAACAGACATTGTTTGATTTCTATTCTTTTAAGTTTGTTAAGGTAACTCTGTGGCCCAGAATGTGGTACACCCTGGTGAATGTTCCATGTGAGCCTGAGACAAGTGTGCTTTTTGCTGTTACTGAATAAACTAGTCTATAGATGTCCCTTATATCCAGTTGATTGTACATATGTCCAGTTGAACGTATATCCCATCAATTTTAATGTTCTATTTGCTTAGTAGTTGTCTGCTTGCTCTCCAAATGGATCTATCCATTTCTGATAAAGAGGGGTGTTGAAGTCTCCAACTACAGTAGTGGATACATCTATTTCAACTTGCATTTCTATCAGCTTTTGTCTTATGTCTTTTGATGCTCTGTCGTGAGTCGCATACATGTCAAGCATCATTAAGACTTCTTGGAGAACTGACCCCTTTATCATTTATGCAATACCTCTCTTTATCCCTGATACCTTTCCTTGGTCTGAAGTCTGTTCTATCAGAAATTAACATAGCTACTCTGCTTTCTTTTGATGGATGTTATTATAATTTATCTTTCTGCATCCATTTACTTTTAATATTTATGTGTGTTTATATTTAAAGAAGATTTCTTGTAGACAATATATAGTTGGGTCCTGTTTTTTAATCTACTCTGACAATATTTTTAAACTGATATGTTTAGACCGTTGAGTTCACTGTGATTGTTGATATATTAAAATCTGTCAGATTTGTTATAGTTTTCTATTTGTTGCCTTTGTTCTTTAATTCTGTTTTTGCCTTCCACTTATTTTCTGCTTTTTTTGTGGTTTTTATTGAGCATTTTATATAATTCACTTCTCTTTCTTATACATTACTTTTTTTGGTTTTGTTTTGTTTTTTAATTTTTTATTGGCTGCCCTAGAGTTTGCAGTGTACAACTAATCCAAGTCCACTTTCAAATAACACTGTACTACATCACGGGTTGTGTGAGGACCTTATAATAACAAAATAATGCTAATTCGTTCCTCCCATCCCTTGTACCATTGCTGTAACTCATTTCACTTGTACATAAGCATACATATATACAAGCATATATAATTGAACATATTGTTGTTATTATTATTTTGAACACATTTTTATCTGTTGGTTCAATTAAGAAATCAAAAAAGGAGAGGAGTCAAGATGGCGGAATAGGATGCAGAATTTGTCACTCCCCACAAGTTCATCAAAAACACATCTACAAATGGATCAATTCCCACAGAGCACCTGCTCAGCATTAACGGTACACTTCAGACACCTAAAAGAATGAAAGAAAGAAGAAAAAAGGAAAAAAGAAAAGAGGAATCAAAAAAGAGACCAGCGACCCTGGTGGGAAACGAAGGTGCAGAGAGATCCCCACATTAAGAAAGACTCCCTCACGGAGGGGAAATCAGCTGGGACAGAAAAGGAACTTCAGGGCCTCAAGGGAGAATGCAGCAGATGGTCTGTGGAAGGCACAGGACCGAGTAAGAACCGCATGCGTGATTTACACTGCAGCTCTGCACATTCCAGCTTGAATCGTGAGTCGCCCGTTGTGAAGGGGAGCTGGGGGTTGGAAAGAGGGGTTTGGAGTGCAGACCCAGGGAGAGGACAGCTCTTGGCTGTGAAAAGACAGCCTGAAGGGACAGGAGCAAGGGGTGCCACAACCTGTGGAAAAAGCCTGAGACACCATAGCTAGGCATCATTGTTGAGCAGTGTACAAGGGGCGGAGCCACTATTATAACCCCCTTCCCCATACACCAGCTTCTTTTGCCTCTGCAGGCATTGGGAGGGGCTCCTACCTAAGCGAGCCCACCCGGCCCTTGAGCCGGGGTCTCCTCCACCTGCATAGGCTCCAGGGGCCTGAGTGCTGCCCACTGCAAAACCTCCTTGGGAATCAGCCCTGGGTGCCCCTGCCTGGGAGGAGAGTCTGCCGAAGCTGGCAGGGTTGGAAGGCCAAAACATAGGGTTGGAAGAAGAGACCCGGGGAGAGAAACACAGTTGGCTGCACAGATACAGTAGAAGGGATGGGAGTGAGGGGACGCATGGAATGCCCCTAGAGGAAGCAGAGTCTGCCTGGAAAGCAAGGCACCATCGTTGAGAGGTGTGCAGTTGGCGGGGCCATCGATGCTCCCGTATGCCAGCTTCCGCCACTGCAGGTACTGGGAGTACCCGAGTGTACTCCGAGCAGCTGCTGCTTTTGCTCCCGCTCACCTGGGCAAGGACCAGATGGCTGAGGGCGGCACACATGCAGAGGTGGGGTTAAAACCAAAACTGAACCTGAGGGGCAGTGCAATTAAGGAAGAGAAAGGCAAATCTTTCCACGTAGCAGCACAAGCTGTGAATCAAATCCCCAAGATCAGCTGGGTAAACCCTGCATTTGTGGAATACCTGAATAGACAATGAGTGTTTCAACATCTGAGACCAGTCTGGCCGCCGCAACACTGGACTTTGTGGGCAAGTACACACGGGAATCAGACCAGGTCAGAGTCTGAGCTGGGCCCACAGTGTCCACAGCAGGTCTAGAGGCCTCCCTAGAGGTACTGGAAGGCCTCCTGGGGAGGCGGCCCCAGGAAAATATTCTTACTACTATTATTCTTTGTTGGTTTGTTTCGTTTTGTTCAGTTGTTGGTGGTGTTGCTTTTATTATTTTTTATCTTTTATTTTCTACTTTTATTTAAAAATTTTTTAATCTTATGTTATTTTCTTTATACATGTAATTTTTTATTTTTATATTTTTCCTTTACTTTTTTGTTGCTTTGTGGTTTTTGTCTTGTCTTGTTCTTCATTTTATATATATATATATATATATATATATATATATATATATATTTCCTTTTATCTTTTTTAAAAAATTGTTTTTATGTGTCTATTTTATCTTTTATTTGCTTTTTTGTTGTTGCTGTTGGTGTTGATGTTGTTTGCTCGTCCCTGTTTCTATGCTGTCTCTATGCTCAGGCATAGAGAAAGGGAAGGGTGCTTTAGGAATCTATGAATACAAACTAGAGGTTGTGCTGGGATTGTCTCCTCTGGCCTGTGATCTGAGTGGGGAAGGAGTCAGGAGAACTCTGCCTATCTTAAAGTATTTGGGGAAACAGTATCTGCTGAGAAGTGAGAACTAGATTTCCCTCATTCAAGTTTATCTATTAATAGATCTTCTCCCTCTACCTTTATTCTCAGAGGTTCTTTGCTTGAGGACAGGTGGGTTTACTTCTTTTTTGTATGACAACCCTGTCTTCCCTCTGCCTCAAGGTATATATTTTGAATTTTCACGTGCATTTGACTTCATTTTCATTGGGGTTAAATGCTTTTTTATACCGTAACTCCAGTTATCAATGTAACATTCTGTTGCACCTGTATTACTTCAATCTCTAGCTATGATATTTTTGACCCAGAAAACATTTTTCTTTTAATAGTAGAAAATGTCCCTCACTACTTTTGTAAAGTACATAGGGTATTATAACAGAGTGCCATGGCATACAGTATGCTCAGTTGCAAAGAAAATTCCAATTAACTTTAAGGAAATTCTGTTTAGGTTTTTTCCCCCCAGAAGATGTCTTTTATTCATTTATAAGATTGAGGAACTGGTAGACCCTCTCCATCATGTAGTTGGAGTAAAAATTCACAGTAATTTTAAAGGTTATTTTTCTTTAGGAAAATTTCAAACTCAAGATGTGTCTTTCTGAGAACTTCTAGACAGGCTAATTTTTTAAAAATATATTTTGTTGAAGTATAGTTGATTTACAATGTTGTGCTAATTTCTGTTGTACAGCAAAGTGATTCAGTTACACATGTATATATTCTTTTTCATATTCTTTTCCATCATGGTTTATCACAAGATATTGAATATAGTTCCCTGTGCTATAGAGTAGGATCTTGTTGTTTATCCATTCTCTATATAATAGTTTACATCTGCTAATCCCAAACTCCCAATCATACCCTCCCCTGCCCTTGGCAACCACAAGTCTGTTCTCTATGTCTGTGACTCTGTTTCAGTTTCTTAGATAAGTTCATTTGTGTCATATTTTAGATTCCACATATAAGTGATATCATAAGGTATTCGTTTCTCTCTTTCTGACTTACTTCACTTAGTATGACAATCTCTAGATTCAGCCATGTTGCTGCAAAAGATATTATTTCATTCTTTTTTATGGCTGAGTAATATTCTATTGTATATATGTACCACATCTTCTTTATCCATTCCTCTTCTTTTTTTTTTTTTTTTTTTTTTTTGCGGTACGTGAGTCTCTCACTGTTGCGGCCTCTCCCGTTGCGGAGCACAGGCTCCGGACGTGCAGGCTCAGTGGCCATGGCTCACGGGCCCAGCCTCTCTGCAGCATGTGGGATCCTCCCAGACCGGGGCATGAACCCATGTCCCCTGCATCGGCAGGCGGACTCTCAACCACTGCGCCACCAGGGAAGCCCCCATTCCTCTTCCTGATGGACATTTAGGTTGTTTCCATGTGTTGGCTATTGTAAAAATAGTGCTGCAATGAACATTGGGGTGCATGTATCTTTTCAAATTATAGTTTTCTCCAGATATATGCCCAGGAGTGGGATGGCAGGATCATATGGTAGCTCTATTTTTAGTTTTTGGAGGAACCTCCATACTGTTTTCCACAGTAGCTGCACCAACTTACATTCCCGGAGAGGTTAATGTTAATAACATACTTTATGATATTTTGCATTATAAAATATAGAACTCTAAAACTTAACAAATAGCCCCAGGAACCATTTCCCTCATATTTAGCAGGAGGAATTTTCCAACTTCCTCCTCACATGCACTGGCAGAAGACGAAACTGAAAGTGATTTAACTACAGGGGCATATATTTGGCCTAAAATCTCTTGCTTTGAACATGACAGAATCTAGCAAAACCTAGCACTAATGTAATTGTGTGTCTGGAATTTTGAATGCTATTCTTTCAAATAAAAATTATATAATGAAAACTGAGCCAGGAATCTTTAAAAACCCATGTCAGCTTCTACAATTCCATGTAGAGCTTTCTGAAGCCTGCATGACACCTTTTTTTTTTTGGTGATACACAGGTAAAATTATGCTATTTGGAGCCTGAAAAGATTATATCAGAAGATAACTGCAGAGAGTCAGCAGTTTGAGATAGGTAGGAGATTAATTGTATTCAGAAAGAAAAGCTTGGTAGAGATTTTTTGCAGTGTTGTATAGAACTGTTTCAGAGAAATATTATCTTTTGTTTGCTATTAAGATTTGTCAGACCTGAATCCACAAGGCATATTGCTTTGTTGTCAGTAAATTGCATATGCTGGATGGATCTGTTTATACGACTATTGTATGAAGCTTATTTCATTCTGCTTGCTTGGGGCTCAGAAAAGAAGCTCAGATTTACCACATCACTGTTAGCAAGTAATTCCTTCATCCATTTTGAATTTGATTCCTACAGGACAGAGGAAATTATCTCATAAATATGGCCCCCGACTTTAGCAATTTTGCTGTGATATACCCTGAAAATTATTTTCTTTCTTAACTTCCACTACTGATGCTTACCTGTTTGAGTACACTCTTCGATCTGTCTTAGGAGATGAGATATGGGTCATGTTTAATTTCTTAGCTGCTAATTTTACTTTCTTTACACTGTATTTGATTATCTAAAAGGCCCAGAATAGAAGCTACACATGGTATCTCTGCAGTAATGGCTGAACATCTGCAACAGCTCATGCGGTATTTCACATGTACCGAGTAAATTGCTTCCGTAAGTAGGATAATGTATCGTTTTCCCATTAGGTTGAGTTGATTATTTATGCTTTTGTATTATAAGTTGCACAGCATGTTCTGTGGTATGGGAAACAAGAAGAGCAAGAGGATGACAAAAATGTTTTCTTGAGTTTTGACCTCGGATGGAAATACTGACAGGGAAATCAGGGTACTTATTACAGAGGAAAAGAAGTGCTCCAGTGGAGAGAGAAAGAGAGGAAAAAGAAATTCAGGGATGCAACCCTGAGTCTGCAGAAGTGTGTACCTACTAGGAGGGCAGCAACAGTGCTTTCTTTCCCTCTTCTTCTTCCTTCTCCTCCTCCACCTCCTCCACAGAGGACAGAAGGTTACTTTGAGCATTTTCTTGGGTAATTAGTCATATGTGCTCACATATGTCTATTCAATTCAGGAATTGCATTTACATATGAATAGCTTACCTGGAATTGTATGGCTTTCCCTTATTTCACTCATTGTGAATTTCTCCAAGGACCTGAGTTCTTCAGTAAGACCTAGATGTCTAAAATTCTCCTTTGTAACAAGGTATCCAACTCTGATTGATTCTCCTCATGGACAATATGAAATTCTTCTGAACCATTTTTTCCTCATCAAAATTTTCTTATGACTTCTTTTACAGATAACATGAATTCTGATAGGTAATACACTCAAATACAATCCCAAACTATTTTGCTCACACTCTGTGTTTGAGAGTTTTGGGGCTGCCAAATGTCCCTTTTAAAAAATGATGGCATCATTAAGCCAGTTCTTCTGAGCTATCTCCCGTGGAATAATTTTTATTCTACCTATCTGGCTTACATCCCTGCAAATAATAAGTATTGAAATTTTTTGTCAAATAGATATTAAATTTGTTAGTTTTTCTTTTGCTTTAAAAACTTCTTTGAGATTTACATCTTATTCACAGAGGGCCTTCCTATGTGCTAGGCTCTGTTCTAGGCAGTGGAATATAGAAATGGACGAAATCTGAACTCTTTAACTTTCTCTGTGTGTGTGTGTGTGTGTGTGTGTGTGTGTGTGTGTGTACTCAGTGGGAGGGCAGGCAGTACTAAGTCAACGAATCAAAAATAAGATAGTTTCCAAGAATGCTAAGTGTCAAGAAAGAAAGCTGGGCAATTTCCCAGAGCATGACTGGGTTGGAGGAAGGTTAATTCAATGGGGACAGTCAAGGAAGGCTTGTTTGAGGAGCTATTACCTGAGCTAAGACCTGACTGATACAAAGGAGTTGGGGATGTGAATATCTGTGGGAGGATCATTCATGTTGAATGAAGGGCAAGTGCAGGAACCCTACAGAAGGAGGATGAAGAGGCCAGTGTGCAGAGTGGCAGGAAGTGGGTTATATGGCACACGGGCCAGCGTGCTCACTGGTTATCTCATACTCATTGTGAATTTTCTGATTCTGATGTTTTTCATTGTTGCTATTCTCCCAACTTAGAAACATTATAGTAGAATGTTCAAGAGAACTCTGCAGCATGACACCCAGAAGTGGCTCTGAGGTTCCCCAGTTACTGTCTACCTGATCTAGGATGCATTAAAAGTCTGCAGTTCTCATCTGTGATGGGAAGACCAGATTCCATGGGGATAAGAAGATAATATTTATTCCTTGGGGCTGTGGTGAGAACGAAGTGAGAGCCTGTTTATAAATACTTGACCCACGCTGCAGATACTCAGTAGATGATAACTTATTATTAGTATGGTTCATCTTTCCCTTCCATTTCCAAGTGCAAAAAATTCAGCCTTCAAGAAAGAAATCCGTCCTTCAAGGACAAGCTCAGGAAGCTTCTTGCAGGGCAGGGCTCCTCAGCCTACTCAAGGCCGTCATGGAAAGCAATGCGTACAAAGATTTATTGAGCAAAGGGTATCCTGAATATCCAAAGCACAAACCACAGAGTCAGCTCCCGGAGGCTGGGACCAGGTCTAAGCGGATTCCTCTGTAGCTCCATCGACTGAGGTCTGAAAGCTCGTTCCCACTCCCCTCTGCATCTGAGCCACTTTCCTAGCTTCTCCGTGCTTACGCAAGTCCTGTGCTCACGGAGGATATCCCTGCGCCCCAGAACTTGTGACTGCATATGCCCCTGGCTTGTTCTGATTTATGACCACCCTAGCTCCACAGGAGTTTGTAGGTCACATGAATTGTGACCCTTAATTTGTACCTCTTCAACTTAATTTAAATTCTCTAGAACGAGAATGTTTGGCCTAACCTTTATGATTTCCCTCGGGTTGGCTGTCCAGAGGCAGCCGGGATGCAAAATGAGGCTGCTTAGTATATTAGGCTTGCACCTTCCTGGAAGTTAGAGGCAGGACAATTTAAGCTAGAAGGGTTTGGGGGCACAGCGAGCAAAGTAATTTGTTGTCCAGGGTACTTTATACGGAGGAGAAGGCCAGTGAAGCTAACTCAGGTAGTAAGGGATTTAACTGAAAGGATACGAAGGAAACATAAAGGTGCAGGCCATAAAATACTGGGTCACATAGGAGCTGGAAAACCATCAGGCCAATCTCATCGCTGTCTCAAGCTGATTCTGCAGGTCTCTGTTTTCCTCTCCGCAGGCTGGTTTATTTACACATTCAAGAATATGAACTGCTCACTCAACAACATAGGCAGATATGTCATCCACGGGGCTGTGCTAGGTTTTCTCTGCTTATGCAAGGGATCAGGTGTCCATAATGTTGTCTGTCCTCGGTTTCTCTCCACTGACTTGACATCGTGACACGGCAGTTTTCTCACGTCTCCTGATCCCACCATACTCGTTGCCCTGGTGACCTCACCCAGCCCGGGTATGTTCTGACATCTCTCAGCTTATATCTCCTATGGGCCCCAGGCCATAAACTCAGTGGCCTACTTGATGTCTTGACTTGAGTTTCGTTTTTATTCTTCTTTCTTCAGTAAAGTGGGTAAACTTGTACATATACATATTTTTTGTTTCTTTTTAATTTTTATAGACTTGTAAAGGTGACTTTCCATTTATGGCTATGACAAAATACCGGCTCTATTCCCGGTGCTGTACAATACACCCCTGAGCCCATCTTACACCCAATAGTTTGTGCCTCTCCCTCCCCGACCTCGTTATTACCCCTCCGCCCTCCTCACGGATGACCATCAGTTCGTTCTCTATATCTGTGAGTCCCCCCGTCTTTTGTTGTGTCCACTAGTTTGTTGTATTTGTTTAGATTCCACATGTAAGTGATATCAGACAGTATTTGTCTTTCTCCAAGTCCATCTATGTTGCTTCAGATGATAAAATTTCATTCTTTCTTATAGCTGGGTAATATTCCATTGTATATATGTGCCTTACCTTCTTTATCCATTCCTCTGATTTGGGGCAGTTAGGTTGCTTCCATGTCTTGACTATCATAAATAGTGCTGCTATGAACATTGGGGTGCATTATCTTTTCAAATTCGTGTTTTTGTTTCTTCAGTTATATGCCCAGGAGGGAATTGCTGGGTCATATGGTAGCTATATTTTTAGTGTTTTGAGGAATCTCCACACTGTTTTCCACAGTGGCTGCACCAGTTCACATTCCCACCTACAGTGTATTGACTTGGATTGTAATTCTCAACTCAAACTGGACACGTCTCAAATGTTAGTCCTGATCTCACCTCCCTTTCCAAACCTCTTCTGACCACAGTCTGTCTAGTCTCAGTTGATAGCAACTTTTTTTTCTACTTCCTCAGGCCAGAAGACTTGACGCTACCTTCCAGTCCTTCCTCTGCCTCATACCTTGTGAGAGACATAAACACTTGTCACCTCACCGTTAAAATATGTCCAGGATCCGATTACCTCTCCCCCAGCAGACCATCTCATTTTCAGCAGAGTTACTTCACCCGACTTCTCACTAGTGTTCCAGCTTCATCTCTGGATCCTCTATAATCTCCCGTCAGTAGATTTTCCAGAGTGGTCCTGTAACACATCACTCAGACTGCAAAACCCTCTGCTCAAAAGCCTCCTTCGGCTTCTCCTGCAAAATAGAAGCAAAGTCTTTACAATCTTCTGTAAGAATCACAAGCCAGCCCTCTGTCCTTTACCTCCGAATTTCTGTCTTACTGTTCACCCTCCTTTCTTCTTGCTCTTCTCTCTTTTTTTTAAACATCTTTATTGGAGTATAATTGCTTTACAATGGTGTGTTAGTTTCTGCTTTACAACAAAGTGAATCAGCTATACATGTACAGATGTTCCCATATCCCCTCCCTCTTACATCTCCCTCCCACTCTCCCTATCCCACCCCTCTAGATGGTCACAAAACACCGAGCTGATCTCCTTGTGCTATGCGCCACTTGCCACTAGTTGTCTATTTTACGTTTGGTAGTGTATATATGTCATTACCACTCTCCCACTTCGTCCCAGCTTACCCTTCTGCCTCCCCGTGTCCTCAAGTCCATGCTCTAGTAGGTCTGCGTTTTATTCCCATCCTACCCCTAGGCTCTTCATGACATTTTTTTTCTTACATTCCATATATATGTGTTAGCATACTGTATTTGTTTTTCTCTTTCTGACTTACTTCACTCTGTATGACAGACTCCAAGTCCATCCACCTCACTACAAATAACTCATTTTTGTTTCTTTTTATGGCTGAGTAATATTCCATTGTATACATGGGCCACATCTTTATCCATTCATCTGTAGATGGACAGTTAGGTTGCTTTCATGTCCTGGCTATTGTAAATAGAGCTGCAATGAATATTGTGTTACATGACTTTTTTTGAATTTTGGTTTTCTCAGGGTATATGGCCAGTAGTGGGATTGCTGGGTTATATGGTAGTTCTATTTGTAGTTTTTTAAGGAACCTCCATACTGTTCTCCATAGTGGCTGTATCAATTTACATTCCCACCAACAGTGCAAGAGGGTTCCCTTTTCTCCACCCCTTCTCCAGCATTTATTGTTTGTAGATTTTTGATGATGGCCATTCTGACTGGTGTGAGATGATATCTCATTGTAGTTTTGATTTGCATTTCTCTAATGATTAATGATGTTGAGTATTCTTTCATGTGTTTGTTGGCAATTTGTATATCCTCTTTGGAGAAATGTCTATTTAGGTCTTCTGCCCATTTTTGGATTGGGTTGTTTGTTTTTTTGTTATTGAGCTGCATGAGTTGCTTATAAATTTTGGAGATTAATCCTTTGTCAGTTGCTTCATTTGCAAATATTTTCTCCCATTCTGAGGGTTGTCTTTTGGTCTTGTTTATGGTATCCTTTGCTGTACAAAAGCTTTTAAGTTTCATTAGATCCCATTTGTATATTTTTGTTTTTATTTCCATTTCTCTAGGAGATGGGTCAAAAAGGATCTTGCTGTGATTTATGTCATAGAGTGTTCTGCCTATGTTTTCCTCTAAGAGTTTGATAGTGTCTGGATTTATATTTAGGTATTTAATCCATTTGGAGTTTATTTTTGTATACGGTGTTAGGGAGTGTTCTAATTTCATACTTTTACATGTAGCTGTCCAGTTTTCCAAATACTATGTTGAATAAGAGTGGTGAGAGTGGACAACCTTGTCTTGTTCCTGATCTTAGTGGAAATGGTTTCAGTTTTTCACCATTGAGGACGATGTTGGCTGTGGGTTTGTCATATATGGCCTTTATTATGTTGAGGAAAGTTCCCTCCATGCCTACTTTCTGCAGGTTTTATTAATCATAAATGGGTGTTGAATTTTGTCAAAAGCTTTCTCTGCATCTATTGAGATGATCATATGGTTTTTCTCCTTCATTTTGTTGATATGGTGTATTACGTTGATTGATTTGCATATATTGATGAATCCTTGCATTCCTGGGATAAACCCCACTTGATCATGGTGTATGATCCTTTCCATGTGCTGCTGGATTCTGTTTGCTAGTATTTTGTTGACGATTTTTGCATCTATGTTCATCAGTGATATTGGCCTGTAGTTTTCTTTCTTTTTGATGTTAGCAGAGGGAGGAACACTCCCAAACTCATTCTATGAGGCCACCATCACCCTGATACCAAAACCAGACAAAGACATCTTGCTCTTCTCTTGTCTTACTGGCCTCTTTGCTGTCCTCTGACAAGCGGGACAAGACCTCGCCTCAGGGCATCTGCATTCACTCTTCCTTCTGCCTGAAAGTTCCTTTCCCACAATATCTACATCCTTCTCCGTTCAATCTTTTACTGAAGGTCACCCTCTCAGCCTGCACCCACTCCCTACTTTATTATATTCCAAAGCACTTATCAGGGTTTCACATGCTATGTGTCATTCTTATTGATTGATTGATTCTGCCCCCTTCAGTAGAAGGTAAACTCAACAGAGGCAGGTTTCCGATTGATCCATTCATCACCATGTCCTCAACACCTAGAAAAACGCCTGGTAGTTGGTAGGCACTGGATAACATATGCGGAGTATGTTATAAGATAACATAAGTGAATGCATTTATGAACGAAGGGGGAGGGGGGAAATTCATCATGTTCTTGTTTGGTTGTTCTATGGGGTGTTCATGGAAGAGAATCTTTCTCATGCACCTGGAATATGTGAAGCATTTTGTATTTTCTGATTATTTTGCATCATCTGCTCCATGTTGTACATGATATTCTCCCCATCTTCTCAATAAGGACACTGGAATTCAGAGAGTGAAAGGAACACACCCAACGTAGGCTTGCTTGTGACATGCACCCTGCTGCTGGCATTAGGATTTCTGTCTACAGCCTTAGAGAGAACATTTCTGTTTCTCAGGAATAACCAGCACTTCCCTCCGCTTGTCCTTGCAAAAACAGCAGCAGGACAAATACCTATGGAATTTACTTCCTTTTGCAGTAAACAATTGAAAATAAACATTCTCACAATAGATAATAGATTTGAAGTAGAGAATCCCCTGCTGCTATTGCATTCTTTCTCTAAGGGCCATTTGTGGCCTTTTACCCTTTTCTCTAAATATTTCTCATCAGGCCCTGCCAATCTCTTCTCTCCAAGCCTGCCTCTCTTCCTGGACTAGCCATTTCCTGCATAAAACTCCATCTATTCTTGGGTTCTTAGGCCACAAAAACAATATTTTTCTCTAATGTTTCTGAGAATATTAATGTAGGTTTTCTCAAAATTTCTTCTGCCCCGCACCGTACACTGTTTCTCTTTCCTCTGAGATTGTTCCTTTTTCTTTCCTGTTTGGTTTCTATCTTTAATGTCACCAAGTTTTCTTGGTTCTTCACTGGCTGTACCTTCATGTTACAGAGTAAATAGCTCTGGGGGCATGAGTGGGGCTTAACGGAGAAGCACACCAAAGGACGACCCACTTCCACCTGTGGATGGGTCTTTCCTCTGATCCCTCCATTCTCCCTGAAGCCTTCTGCCTGGTGGGGGCACTGGGCAAACAAGAGCGTGGAGGAGACTGGGGCTCTTGTCCTACAGTTTGTAGACTTCCCTTAATCCCTGGTTGTTGGCTCATCACCTTAGCCCTCCTTGGCCTGTGCCCCTAGGTCTGCAGGAGTAATTGCTTGCCGTACAGACAGGGCTGTGGTCCTGACCAACCCTCCAGCCTCCAGCTTGCCCCAAACTTCAACTTCACGAACTCCTCTCCTCACCCTTTTCAAAAGTACATCTCCAAGGTCTGAGTCTTTCTGAGGTTCTGTGGCCCAAATCAGGTTAAATTCTTGCAGCTTTCTTCCCAGGTAGGAAAAGGGCAGAATGTTCTGTATTCTCCCAATCCATTTACCTTGGGTAAATTCTTCAACCTTTCAGGGCCTTCTTCCCTGTAACTTGTGGATAATATAGTATCTATTGCATGGGGCTATTACAACAATGAAGGCATTGATGAAAGCACCTGGCATATGATGGATGCTAGATCAATGTTCGGGTTCATTATGTACGTTCCATCTTTCCAAAATCTGCTGGTATCTGCCAGCTACTGTCCTCCCCTCTTCCATTCTTTTGGCCTTATGGATTTAAATATTTGTCCTTACTCCTTATAAACAATTTGATAATGTTTTGAAAGCAAGTTGATATAAATGCACATGTTTAATAATTTATAATTAACTCAATCTCACCAATGGAACCTCCTAAATCTCTACCCCTTTTACCTATGACACTGAATCCCTGTTCTGATGCTCTGCCTGCTACTCGCCAGCCTCTGGGATGTGGCGTGCTCTCAGTCCCCTTCCTAGGGACCAGGGTCCTGTTACTGAACCCCAGCCAGACTCTACTGGTGGAGTTGCGTCTCTGATCGCAGCCACTTGCTTCTTAGACTCTGCAAGTCCCCTGTGCTTCAGGTCACCTTCTCTGTGTCCAACCGAAAGAGACACCTCTACTTTTACATGGAATTTTCAGCACTCGGGGGTCCTCCTCAGATCTACTAATCACTACAGTGTTGCTTGTTTTAGCACCTTTTGGATCCTTCCCAGTTTTGGAGTCAGCCATGCCTAGGTGTGACCTAAGATATGATACCCCTTCCTCTGTGACCTTTCCTTTCTTCATATTTATGCATTCTCACTTCCCATTTTCACTTTTCTACTTTTTCTCTTATTCATTTTCTTCTCAGAAATTTGAAATAGCACTTTTAATAACTTTTAAAAATACGACTTGATAGCATAGGTTGACAGATGTATTTATATTATATGCACTAGAAATAACTTTGAGTGGCTAAGTACACAGGAAATAATCAGCAGTGCATTATTGTTGAGGGAGATGTGAATGTTTTCTCATTACTATAAGAAGAGACATTTTAACTTTTTATTGTCTATTAGCAAAACACTCCTATTTCACCCTAGCTGCACATTAAGCTTCTATTCCAGACAGCGAAACAGTAATAGGATTTTATTCATAGTTTACTACGACGAAAGTGAGTCTGTGAAAATGTCATTTTCATAATTACTCTCTCCCCTACTGCCATGAGTGTTAAATTAAGAAATACACAAATATTTATTTAAAAATCTTGTGAATATGAGGACTTTAAGATTGTACTATATTTGCTCTTCCCTCCTATGGGCTTTTGGGAAACATGGCCATTTTGAAATGGTCAAAAACGACCTGAAATTTACTAAATGCACATAAAATATTTAGTAATGTAAGCTCCTGAGTGCTAGAGAGGAGCAGAAATTAGCTTGTGCTGATATTAACCATGGAGCCTACTAGGTCTGCAATGGGAAGGCCACTTGCTAAACTGTCTTCTACTAATTAGAATACAGTGGCGGTCGTTTTTTGGCTGTTCACGCTTGCTTACACGAGTGTATACAATTGTGCAGGTTCTGCTGTCTGTGGTGGGCAAGGTAGCTTGGTCACCGTGCAGAGGTCAACAGGCTTTCCTTTGCAGAGCTTGGATAAAGCAGAAACCAACTTCTAAGAACATATGTCATGGGGAGGGAAGAAGTGACGGAAGGAAGAAGGAAAGAAGGAAGGGAGGGAGGGAGGGAGGGAAATTTGCCAGAACTAGTTCTCATGCCAACCTCTGCTCCCACCTCAAGCACTGAGTTCTGCTGAGTGCAAACAGTCAGTTTGCTAACATCATGTCTACTCATGCAGACTACGGAGGTAAAGACTGCCATCTAAACGTGACGATCATGTAGGAAGTCAAATAGATCAAGCACTGCTTCTAATTTGAGTTTATACTAATCATTGGCCTTGTACATGCATGCACCATCAAAATGACAGGAATAGTTTGTAGCGATTTAGTATTTTCTAATAATTTAAACTTAAATCGTTTTTAGAGATTTAGTATTTTATAATACTTTAAATGTAATTTAAAATGTAAAAGACATATTAAAATGAAGGTAGGGACCCATTATGCTCTAATTTTATTATCTGCCTGATCTTGGAGAGACAGATACATTTTATCATGTCTAACCCAGTTACCTTTTGAATTCACATATTATACTCCATTCTACTATAGCAACTCAACAGTTTTATAAATTCATTGCTATATTAATCATTTTTTTGAGAAAACTAAGTGCTCAAGAGTATAAAATTCAAATATTCTTATTTTTTTCTCCTATATATTTTTGTTTGCTGCTTCAGGAACTCTTCTTTTTCTGCTCTAGAGAAAAATATAACTTCTTTAATAAATAATTCTTTGCAAAGCATTTGATAGGAGACCATTTTGAGTTAGTGAACCCTGTAAAAGTACAGGTTTATGGATGTTTTCCATCCTGTTAATGAAATTCAAGGCTCCTTGAAAAATGACACTTTTCAAAATTAAAAAATAAATCTTACATCAAAATATTCTATCAGTCTCTCTCTTTCAAACACGCCAGGTTTAGGAGTCGTACAGCTCAAGGTAAAGATGCCGCTCTGTGAGCCAGTTAGAGATTACAGGGAAGTGAGTTAGTTCTGGCATTTCGTCAAAATGACTATAGCTTCCCTGCAAATGTGTAAAGTGTGGTCGATGGAAAGAGACACATTTAATTTGTTTTTATCCTCTAAGACTCAGAAGAGACAAGCCAAAAAGCCATAAACGCTTTTCCTATTTTGAAGATTGATTTGAATGCCGTAAAATATGTAGAGTTCAGAGCTGTTTAGAGCACGGTGACGTTGGAGGCAAGTGAGGCTCTGAGACCCATCCCTAGATGAGGGTTATTGTTTTGCTCTTTGAAACTGTGCACCCAACGGTACCCTAAACTCTAGCTCAGTTTGCCAATCGGTGGTCCACAGGTGAGCTCTCACTTTTAGATGTGTCTCTTTGGGTCCACATTTTAAAATATGTATTGTTGCTCACATGCAACAGAAAAGTCTCAATTTTTAATTTTTCTTAAAAAAAAATCAGAAGCTCTGTCTGAACACAGATGCATGTGCCCCACCTGGACTAACTGGCTGGAGCGGAGGAGGGCTGCTGCCTTTGGATGCTCTTCATGCAAAGTTTTGTTTCCATTACCCTGCCTGGGCCCGTTGCCATTTAAGTTTTCAAAACTTGCTTTGGATCTGCGGCAGCTGCTACGCTATGCAGCACCAGATTATGATGTAGGAGAGGTGATTCCTTATGGAGAGCATAAACTGGATTTCAGTCTCCTCTCGTCCCATCAGCCGAATGGCCTTGTGCAGTAGCCAAGCTGCCCAAGCTTCTCCGGAATATACACACAGAGCCAGCGGTATCGAGATAAAATGGGAGTTCTGCACTGATTTGGAGGTTGAGTGAGCAAAAGAGCATAGCTGGATCAGCACAAGTCAATCATCATTATTTGGAAGAAAAGATAAAGAAACAAGACCTGGGAGGCCACTGCTTTGCTTTAAAGGGACAGCAGCATAGCTGACCCATACAAGGCACCTCTGATTCCTGTCTTATAAGTGAAGCTTTCATAGATTCTCCTCAATGTTACCTTTGTCAAAAGCTCAAATCCAGGAGCTTCCCTGGTGGCTCAGTGGTTAAGAATCCTCCTGCCAATGCAGGGGACACGGGTTCCAGCCCCTGTCTGGGAAGATCCCACATGCCGCGGAGCAACTAAGACCGTGCGCCACAACTACTGAGCCCGCTTGCCACAACTACTGAGCCCACGCGTCACAACTACTGAAGCCCGCGCGCCTAGAGCCCGTGCTCCGCAACAAGAGAAGCCACTGCAGCGAGAAGCCCACGCACGGCAACAAAGAGTAGCCCCAGCTTGGCACAACTAGAGAAAGCCTGCGTGCAGCAACGAAGACTCAGTGCAGCCAAAAATAAAAAATAAAATAAATTTATATATATTTTAAAAAGCTCAAATCCGGTTCCTTAATTTACAATTTGAATCTTTTTATGAGTGCTTGAGCCTCACGATGCCGGGAGTGGCGTGCTGATGGATTATGCTCCGTTTTTAAAGCCAGCGCTGAGTGGAGACATTTGAAAACCAAATTCAAAAAACAAAGTTCATCTCGGCATGTGTAGGCATTTATAAATGTCATAGCTAGGGAAGGAGAGGACAGGCCTTTCCTTTTGCGATTGTGAGGCGCAGCTGAGGAGTCCCCCCCGTGTGATGGCATCGTGGTGAAACCTCACAGCCTTCCCAGCTCTTCCCTAGTGGCTGCTTTCATGGAGAGCTTTGAGACGGGCTTGCAGGAGCAAACTTTGCCTGTGCTTTGCTTACTGACTGCGCTACACAAAAGCCTGGCATTGATCTAGCAAACGAAGGGGCCCCTGTAAATGTGGAGATGATGTCCTGTGAAGGATAAACTGGCAGGGTTATTTAGGAAGAAAAAAAAGAATTAAGCTGAGTTTTCTATGGTGACTAATCCATAAATGCTTTTAGAGAGAAAAGCTTAGTATTCAGGTGCCTGTAGAGAGGCACTGGGCAAAGTTCCTCATGTTCTACAGGCAGGGGATCTAGGCCAGTTATTTACAAGAACCTTTAGCTTGTCAGCTACAGAGCGTGAGAAATGTTTGTAAGCCAGAGTTCCTCTTGCAGCAGACACGCAAGACTGGGCGGAAGGAGCGGTCTGCATTTTGCTGAGGGTGTGTTATTCTCAGTAACCCTGGGTTGGCTTTGCCTAAGATCATTGGCAAGGAGAAGGGAGAAAATGTAGGCAGAAGACAATCCGTCAGGTCTATGACGGTTCTGAACTGAGCCCAAGGTCAGAGAATCAGAGAGATGAATGCCGTTCAAATGTTTGCCGTTGTTGGTTTTCCGTAGTGTTATTACCCCCAGACTACTCGGAAGTAAAGCCAACAAACTGGCAGTGCAGCCACCCAGGCCGGCCTCCCAGTGAGCCGTGCCAGGGGCTTGCTGAGACTCTGGGATGCAGGATGCAGCCTGGGGAAGATGGACTGCATCGTTTTCCATTTTAACACCCCTCCTCCACCCCCCGTCCAAGATTTCATGGATGGGGTTGAGAAGCACAGTTGTCTGAAGAAGGCAGTCAGATAGTCACCGAGCATCTATCGAGGTGATAACTCCCTTATAGGAGTTTTTGGGAAAAGAATATTTCAAACGTGACATTGAACAACACTGTTGGTTTCAGCCTGTCTACCATCTTCCGCGTCGCAGAGGCCAGGATCCAAATGCTATGCCATATGCTAAAATCCCACAGATACAAGAGAGAATTGAGATGCATGTGACACTGTTGGAGCTCCCTCTTCAAACAGTCCTGGACGTCGCAGGCAGGGGAAAAGAGAGCTCATTTGCTGTTAAATCAAGCATCCTCATCGAACCATCTTGACCTACATTGCGTCAACGTGTCAGGAGTGATGGAGCGTTCTGCAATAGTCAGGAGATACGTAACTACCCAGGGAAAACTCACCGCTTGGTGTCTGCCTGCCATGTAACATTTTTCCATTTTAAGCATTTCCTGAGTTTGGCTATGTTTGGATGCTAACTTATGGTTAGAATATATCTTTTAAAAACGTACCTTTCCCCCTAGTGAAAATAATGGCTATTCCTGGAGAAGTAAATAGGTACATCACTCCTACAGAGGGTGAAGCTATGAATTAAATGTGTTTCTTGGTTCTCATGCACCCTTAATGTAACTTACATTCAGTAGGGAGCATCCTCTTTCTCTGCTCTCACATCATATCAGGAGGGAAATTCTGAGGTTCAGCATCAAAACAATAGGTATCTCAGTGTCTCCATCTTGGTCCTCTCCCTTTGCTTGATTCATGTAGTTTTAGCACCATCCTTGTTAGGATTTCCCCAATCCATTTTTTGCCTCTTGACTATCAAAGTCTTTACTCTCCTGTAATATATCCTGTAACTTTACCTGCATGATTTTTTCATACACTTCTCTTTTCTATGACTTCATTCAGCTTCTGTGAACTCACGATTGGATTACTCAGCTTTGTCTTTTTAAAATTTTTATTGAAATACAATTGGTTTACAATGTTGTGTTAGTTTCAGGTATACAGCAAAGTGTTCAGTTACATATAATTGTGTGTATATTATATATGTTCTTTTTTTACATTATCTTCCCTTATAGGTTATTACAAGATCTTGAGTAGAGTTCCCTGTGCTGTACAGTAGGTCCTGTTGGTTATCTATTTTATATATAGTAGTGTGTATATTTTAATCCCAAACTCCTAATTCATTCCTCCACCCCCTTCCCTTTGGTAACCGTAAGTTTGTTTTTTATGTCTGTGAGTCTATTTCTATTTTGTAAATAAGTTCATCTGTATCATTTTTCTAGATTCCACATATATGATATCATATGGTATTTGTCTTTCTCTGTCTGACTTACTTCACTTAGTATGATAATCTCTAGGTCCACCCATGTTGCTATAAATGGCATTGTTTCATTCCTTTTTATGGCTGTGTAATATTCCATTGTATATATATGTGCCCCATCTTCTTTATCCATTCATCTGTCCATGGACATTTAGGTTCCTTCCATGTCTTGGCTATCGTGAATAGAGCTGCTACGAACATTAGGGTGCATGTCTCTTTTCAAATTATGGCTTTCTCCAGATATGTGCCCAGGAGTGGGATTGTTGGATAATGTGGTAGCTCTAATTTTAGTGTTTTAAGGAACCTCCATACTGTTCTCCATAGTGGCTGCATCAACTTACATTCCCACCAACAGTGTAGGAGGGTTCCCTTTTCTCCACACCCTCTCCAGCATTTGTTGTTTGTAGATTTTTTGATGATGGCCATTCTGACCAGTGTGAGGTGGTCATGGCATTTTGATTTGCATTTCTCTAATGATTAGTGCTGTGGAGCAGATTTCCATCTTTTCATGTGCCCGTTGGCCATCTGTATGTCTTCTTTGGAAAAATACCTGTTTAGATCGTCTGCCCATTTTTGATTGGGTTGTTTGGGTTTTTTTGATACTGAGTTGTATGAGCAGTTTGTATATTTTATAGATTAAACCTTTGTTGGTCACATTGTTTGCAGATATTTTCTCCCATTCTGTGTGTTGTCCTTTTGTTTTGTTTATGGTCAGCTCTTTTAAAGGTATTCTTTACGTTCAAGGTTTTTACCTTTACTAGTCTATTTTTATTGGAGCCTAAGGTGTACAACCGCTGTACTGATTCAAGGTACCATAGCACTTGACTATTGGACACTTGTCATTGATCAGATCAATTAGAAATGCCTATTTGCAGACATCAAGTCATTTTAGCTTACTACTTTACTTTCTAGCTCCATGTGTTAGCTTTTGTATTGGTTGTCAGGATGTCCCCTTCAGGAAAGCCAACACTTCTGTTTTTTTCATGTGCCACTCCTGCTGATACTACACTCAAGTTTTCTTTTGTGTCTCAGAAAGCCTAGGAACTATTTCTGTTCTTCCATTTTTCTATCTCTCATTCTCCTTCCTTCCCTCTCCCACCAGCTCTCTCAATGCATATTTAAAGGTGGTGCTTTACAAAGAAATCATTAAGGACAAGCTTGCAGTGGGTGAATAAAGAAAGGTCTCAAGAAGCTTATGTACCAAAACACTTTGAGGCTACCTCTTGTCAGAAAGTGTGCGATCTGCACTTGGATCCCTCCACACCATCTGCCACAGTAGACTCCGTTTGCTAATTTAAGATTTCACTCTTTTGTAGTTTCTTTTAAGAATCCATGGTCAAAACAAGGTTCTCGATTCAAAATCAAGCTGTTATTACAGTGGATGACGTAGTTTCAGAAAATGGCACCACATACCTAATCATTTTTAGTGGAAAGATAATTAAAGGAAGATGGTGTTTTAGGATAGAAGTTGAAAGATTGATATTTCATATAATTTCTCTGGGTCGGTGAACGGAGAGAGACCCAGCTGCCGCCTGAATGGGAGTAACTTCCAGCTGAGGGGTGCCTGTGTATTTGGGGACAGGGTTAGAATTCAGGCAATATTCAGGGGGGTTATCCAGAGGCACATGCGAAGAATGCATTTGCAAGGGATGCATGAAAAAACCAGGAGGGAACACGCACCTCAAAGGATTCAGAGGGGACCTGGGAGGGGGGCGTGTGCTGTGCTTAAGGGGATACTTGGTCAGGTGGGGTGGTGGGCTTTTCCAGGAAGCGAGTGGTGCATATGAAGCATAGGAACAGGGACAAGTGGGGGAGGGCATTTGGGAACTGCATGAGACAGGATGTCAGGACCAATGATTTTAAGGAGGACAGTGACTTGATCAGACTAGAGTTTCAGAAAAATCAATCTGGCAGCAGAGTAGACTGGATTAGTGAGTCTCTGACTATGTACCTGAAGAATATAGTGTAATCGAAGCTGCTCAAACCAAATAACAGTGGTTTCCTTAGTGGGAAAATTGGTAGTTTTCTCAACTATAAGATTTTCTTCCATATTTTCTCCTCTTTTCAAAATAGAGCAAAAAACTCTATTTTTTCTTGCCTACAAAACCCACAGATAACAAAAATGAGTAGGACAAGTGGTATTGATTTGACAAAAATAAATAACTATATTAACTGAAACATCCATTTATGCTCAGTTTTAACTTAAGTTTTTACAAACATACTGTCAGTTTTTAAAAATTTTATTTATTTGCTTGTTTAATGGAAAGCAATTTTATTTTAAATAGTGTTTTTTTTAATTGAGGTATAATTGACATATAACATTATACTATATAATATAATGTACAGGTGTACAACATAATGATTCAGTATTTGTATCTATTGCCAAGTGATCTGTTGTTGTGTTTTCATATTTTATGCGTTAAAATAGTATACTTTTTGTTATAAAAAATTTCCTAGTTTATATGCTGAAATAAATCTCTGTTTCATGAGATCCATGAAATAAGAAATAGCATCCAATGTTGTGTTAATTTCTGCTGCACAGCAAAGTGATTCAGTTATGCATATATATATTATTTTTCATAGGCTTTTCCATGATGGTTTATCACAGGATGTTGAATATAGTTCCCTGTCTGTACAGTCAGACCTTGGTGGCTATCCATCCTATACGTACTAGTCTGCAGAATCCCAAACTCTCAATCCTTCCCTCCCCCACCCCTCCCCCTTGGCAGCCACAAGTCTGTTCTCTATGTCTGTGAGTCTGTTTCTGTTTCGTAGATAAGTTCCTTTGTGTCCTGTTTTAGATTCCACCTATAAGTGATATCATATGGTATTTGTCTTTCAACTCTACTTCAATGAAATCTATTAGAAATGGAAACAAAAGCGCCTCCAGATTCCCTCGGCCCAGATGAGGTTCTCCTGGTCTCTCGGCGTCTCCCTCACTTTGCTCCCAGCTCCCGTTCCAGGAGGTGGAGTCTTCAAGTCACCTCGCACGTGTCTCAGCTCCAAGCTCACGTGTCCCCTGCCTTGCCCCTCTTGGAGGCACCAGCGCAGATAAGAGCAGCGCTCAGGAAGAGGAAGGCGTGGAGTGAGTCTGCTTCCTACCCACTCGGAGGGTTGGAGGCCGAGGGCGCCGGCGGCTTCCACGGCGGGTCCCGGGTGGATCCAGCACTCCCCTTAATAACTCTGCATGGCTCTGACCCTCCTGCCCTCACTCCTGCTCCCCAATAAACTACCTGAACACAAATTTTGTCTCAGCCTCCACTCGTGAGGGTAAACCCTCTCCCTTAAGGATGATCTCTCTTCTTCACTGAGTATGAGAACCCTTGGGAGAAGGAAACAGTCCTAGCCGGGCCAGGCGACCTTTCAGGAGGAGGTTGCCATGATCAGGACACGTATGACGAGGGTACTGGTCTTACCTAACGTAACGCCAGCTGGGATGGAGGACATGCACTGGTCACAGCAAGACCAATACTGTCATGTTTGTGCTTTTTCATATTCACGCATCGTGAACATTTTAGGGTTTTTGTTGTTGCTGTTGTTTGACAATTCTCTCTCTTTTTTCTTTGTCTATGATTCCATTTTTTAATGTCTAAAACACATCAAAGTAAGTTCTGGTGTTGGCATTCTGGTTATCGGTGACCTTTAGTGAGCAGTGGGTGGTTTAGTGATGGGAGGAGGCAGGACCCCAATCGCATTTTAATATCTCTGTATTTACGCAAAGTAAGGAGGGCGGGGATTCTTTTCATCTTAGATGTGAGGAAACTGAGACATGCAAAGTGTGAGTGGTTTTTTAAGGTCAAATAGCAAGCCAGGGGTAGACCCGACAAAGACTTTGCCACAGATCCTAAAAAAGAAATATATATTTTTCTATGAACCTACCCAAACTAAGCTACTTTCTAATTGCTTAGCTGAAGTTTGTGTGTGGTAGACTCTGAAAGAGGTCACTAAATAATACCAGCTTCCCTGCTGGAGTTCTGAACCAAATAAGAACCACAGATGTAGAGAATGGACTTGAGGACACGGCGAGGGGGAAGGGTAAGCTGGGATGAAGTGAGAGAGTGACATGGACATATAAACACTACCAAATGTAAAATAGATAGCTAGTCGGAAGCAGCCGTATAGCACAGGGAGATCAGCTCGGTGCTCTGTGACCACCTAGAGGGGTGGGATAGGGAGGGTGGGAGGGAGACGCAAGAGGGAGGGGATATGGGGATATATGTATACGTATAGCTGGCTCACTTTGTTATACAGCAGAAACCAGCACAACAATGTAAAGCAATGATACTCCATGTTACAAAGAAAAAAGGAAAAGAAATAGGCTAGAGAATTGGAAGATGCAAGCCAGAATATCTCTATTTCTGATGAAGCTGAAATTCATAAGTGTAGGTTTATTCATTTAACTCCAGAAGTAGAAAGACCTGCCCACGTAATAGCCCTAGCTGAACGCCAGCTGGTCCGTGTGGAAAAGAAAGAGGTAGGGTCTGAGCATCACACCCCAAGATTCTCTTTCAAAGCTCATTAATAAGATTAAGACAGAATGTTTCCTGCCCCCTACTACTGGCTAGATTCTTAGAAAGTAAAGTATTTCTTATATAAAATCTAGTATTTTTCATTTTTTGATAAATCATAATATATGATGGTAAAGTGTGAATCATCTAATAGGAAAGAATTAAAAACTTCAGGCTGTGAGTTGCATGAAGGTGTATATGTGCTGCTTTTTATTGCCTTATGCTATTAGAAGAGGTAATCTAATATCTGGCTCTAATATCAGATAACCTAATATCTGTGTGACTCTCTCTTTTGCCTACACAGAAATATTTACCTCCTACTTCAAACCTCTGCATTCCTACAATTCCTGTTTCCAAGAGGAGCAGATATCTCTCTTATCGTAACCTGAATCTCATTCTCTCCCAGTGGTAGAAGCCTTGTTCATCAATTGTTGGTTTTTGACAAAAAGACACATTTAAAGTTTTCCCATCTTAAATAAACAAGCAACACACACACACACACACACACACACACACACAATTATTCACCAACATGCTTATCTATCCATCCTCTTTCTTGTTTCGTTTGCGGGAAAGCTGCTAAAAAGACAGGTCAGTCTAAAGTTACACATTCCTACTTAATTCTGGCTTTTTTCACTACCCAACAAGTACACACTTTACTTCTTAATCTAACCCCTGCCTGTTCTCCTTATTGTTTCTTAGCTTTGCTTCACAGCTCCGAGTAAGGACTGACTTCCCAGATGTTCCTTGCTGGGTCAGGCCTTCGTACTTTTGCACATGGAGGTCCTTCTCTGCCTAGTGTAGGCTCACCTTTTAAAAAAAGAGTCAGCCTAAGCTTCACATACTGGTTTACATTCCTTTCTCAGCCAAGTAACTGACTCATATGTGTGCCCCTTTAGAGCTCTCTCTGTGATTTCTATACTTTTACATTTGTTGATTCTGCCTTGTTGAATCTGCCACGTGAACTTGGGGAAAATGTGTATTCTGCTGTCCTGGAATGAAGCAGTCCATGCATGTCCAGTTGATGGATGGTGCTGCTGAGGTCAGCTGTGTCCTCACTATTTTCTCCCTGCTGAATCTGTCCATTGCTGACAGAGGGGTGCTGGAAATTCTTCAACTATATAGTGGATTCATCTATTTCAGCCTGCATTTCTATCAGTTTTTGCTTCATGTATTTTGATGCTCTGTTGTGAGGCACATGTACGTTAAGGATTTTTATGTCCTGTTGGAGAACTAACCCCTTTATCGCTACCTAATGCCACTCTTTACCCCTGACAACTTTCCGTGCTTTGAAGCCTCTTCAGTTTTCTTTTGATTAATATTATCATGGTATATTTTCCTCCAGCCATTTACTTTTAGTCTCTATGTGTCTTTATATATAAATCGGTTTCTTAGAGCAACTTAAAGTTGGTTCTCACGTTTTGACTCTGATAATCTCTGTCTTTTAACTGGTTCATTTAGACCACTGACATTCAAAGTGATTATTGTTATAGTTGGATTTACACCTACCATATTTGTTGCTGCTTTCTATTTGTTGCCCTTATTCTTTGTTTCTACTTTTGTCTACCTTGTTTTCTTCTTTTTGAGCATTTTATATGACTACATTTTCTCTTCTTTCTTATAGTTCTTATAAAAAGAACTTATAGTTCTCTTTCAGTGGTTGCCCTAGAGTGCAATATACATTTATAACTAATCCAAGTCCATTTTTAAATAACACTGTATCAAGTGTTGCTATGAATAACACTATGCTAAGTTCTCTGTAGTCTGAAAATTGCATGTCCAGGTATAGTTTTGTTTTGATATTTGTCCTGTTTGGCATTCTCTGAGCTTCCTGGATCTGCGGTTTGGTTCCTGACTTTATTTTGGGGAAAATCTGTCATTATTTTTCAAACATTTCTTCACTTCCTTTCTCTCTTCTTTTGGAAGATCCTTTATGCTTATGATATACCTTTTGTACTTGTCCCATAGTTCTCAGACATTCTGGGTTTTTTTTTTTTTTTTTTTTTTGAGTCATTTTTCTCTTTGTTAGTTTTGAGGATTCCTTTGACATATCTTCGAGCTCAGAGATTCTTTCCTCAGCCATGCCCAGTGTCCTAATGAGCCCATTGGAGGCATTGAACATTTTTGTCACAGTGTTTTTGATCTCTAGAATTTCTTACTGGTTCCTTCTTAGTATTTCCATCTCTCTCCCTACAGCACGTGTATCTTCTTGCATGCTGTCTACTTTACCCATTAGCATCTTTAGCATATTAATCGCTGTTATTTTAATGACCTGGTCCAATAATTCCAACATCCCTGCCATATCTGAGTCTGGTTCTGATGCTTACTCTTCAAAAATGGATTTGAAAAAACTGGGTAAATTTGACGTATGTAAAGAGATATGGTTTAAGGGATAAAGAAAATTATGAAGCAAGGGGGAAAATGTCTTAGGGTCTCTATTAAAATGATGAAGTGCTGATGGAATGTTATGATTGTCTTGTGGGAAAATGAAGAAAAATAAACACACAGTTTTCTACAATAACTTCATCAGTTTGATAAGCAAACATTTTTTCCCATAATATAGTTAAGAATTCTCTTCTAAAAATATTTTGAAGATTTTTTTGAGAGATACTTTGCTATAGGGAAATGAACACAGATTTTTGAGGAGACTTTCATTCAGCCCCATCACTTACTAATTGTATCAGTTCGGGCAAACTATATTTTTCTCCCTAGACTTCAGTTATTATATATTCAAGGAAGATAGTTCCTACCTTGAAAAGTGATTTCTAGATGTAGCAATACATGTGTTAGTTGGTAATCAGTAAATTGCAGTTACTTTAGAACATTGTATACTACAAGTACTCATGATAGCATTAACACACACACACACACACAGACACACACACACACACACACACACACACACACACTTCTGAATGCTTCCCATTTGTGTCTCCAGCTTGTTCCTCTCCCTGAGGTCCAAGACTATAGTACCAACTCCCTAACGATTCCAGTCATCAGGAAATGAGCATGCCTAGAGGCAAACTCTGTTGCCCTCTGCAATTTGAAGCATCAAGTTCATAGCTGGATACATTTTATCAGTGAATCAGGTCTGAGCATCTGTGAGTTTGAGACTAAAAACTAGCACGAAAATAGAGGACCAGCATTGTGTGAACAATGAATAATGCAGGTGTAAGTCGAGCTGGAGAACGAAGGTGTCGAATTTTTGGCTGTGGAAGAGTTGGGAGAGTCGACACTTGCATGTGACGTGTGCGTTGGCAAGTTAGCCGAAGCACACGCACGGTGACAACCGTTAGCTGAAGCCTGGCTTTTACTAACCCGAGGTGCTATGTAAGCAAATTACTGTTTGCAGTGCTCTTTATTTAAGAACATCTTAATATCAAGCATTAAGTGTTTTGAGTGTTAGTATAAAAGGAACACCGGGTAACCCTCTGTGGACCACTCTTGCTTGTGTCAGTTGGCTGGCTGGGTCTCAGTGCAATGGTGATTGGGGTGATGATAGTAGCGTTCTTGTCCTACTTCTTATTCAAAAGGGAGTAGTTTTAATATCAACATTTAGAAGATATTTATTGCAGTGATTTTTTATGTGTCTATTACCTTTATCAAGTCAACCATTATCTTTGTAAAAAACTACTTATTTATCAAAAATTCACCTACCTACAGTGGAAAAATGTAGCAGATAAAGCAATTATTTTCAATAACACAAGTTTTTTTCAATAACAGAAAATGGAATGAATATTTTTCTTATTGAAACACTTATGTAATCATTGCCTGAGAGACTAAAATGAGATGAATTCATGATTCATCTGCAACACAGAAACTAGTAAGAAAAATGCCTTTGGTTTAAAAAGGCTGAACATTTTTGATGAGAAAAGGCATAAGCCCCTGAAATAAAATATTTTGCAATTTTAATTCGAGTCCTATCACAGTAAATCTTTTAGTTGCCATTTTCATAATTGCATATATACTTCAGGCTTATGAATATATGCAGAATAATCCCACAAGGAATCTTACAGTCTGAATAAGGCTTTCATATTTGCAACCCCAAATTACTTAAATATTAATTAACCTTAAGATTAAATATAGCAACATTATACTGTTATTCTTGACAAAACACTAAATTCAGTTAAATTCAAGTTTATGTTGTTAATTCGTCTGAAATTTATCCTCCCTCTTAGAAAAACTTTATATTATACAAATATAATTTAGTTTTTAATTTATTTAAATTATTTACATAACTAAAGTAATTTAAAGTATTTTAAATTTAAATTGAGATTTAATAGTATCATAAGAAAATTAAAACGAATATATCTGACACTTCTTTACTCTGTCACCTTGGATAAATTAATTGACCTCTTTGTGCTTCAGTTTTCTTTTCTGTAAAATGGAGATAATAATGCCCCACTCAAGGAAAGGTATTATGAGGATTTTAAAGTGTTAGTATAGCAGAAAGTCCTGGAACCACGCAAGGCATATGGCAGACACTCTGTACACCTTGATTCTCATAGCTGTCATCATCGTTGCCATAATGTCTTGAAATAGGTAATAAATCATGATTTTTCTAGTATCTCAACTATAGTTTCTCTTAAAGTTTTAATGAAACATCATATACGGTTGTCATAGAAACAACAATTTGAATTTGTTGCCTTCAATGAGGAAAATTTCAAGCATTATTATTATGTATTACAGTTAAAAATAAAACAAGGGAGCCCCATGGGACAAGAGATTTCCTAACAAGACTAGAATGGCATCTGGTGTCTTTACCAGCCGTGACTCCATAGTACCTAAGGTAGGCACACTCGCGTTCCTAAATGCTTCATGACTGGCAGCCCCGTTATTCATCCTGTGCTGGTCTTCTTGTGGGAAAAATGCTCAAGTTCTCATTGCCATAACAACGGGCTAGTCTCCCTAAAACAAGATATGCTCTGAGTCAAAGTAAAATTGTTTCCATGGTAACTGCTACATATTTAAGTATATGGCAGCCTGGTTTTTAATCAGTAAAATTGTCCTTTGTCAAAGAGCAAGCACATATTGTTACTAAAATAATTACATATATTTTGGGGGGGTATGGTTAATGAATAAAGTAAACTAGATTCTCTCAAAAATAAAAAACAAAATTGATTAACCCTTTTCAATAGTTACAGTTCTTGTTCATGAAATAAAAATCTGTACCATATATACATGAGCCAATCCATAGTATATCTGTATATCGAATATAAAATGCTTCTATTTCTTACATTTTGAGCACATTTAAATAAAATAAAATCCTCATCACTGAAAACGAAAACATCCATGATCCAAATCTGTTTCATCCTTTACTTCTCTTTCATAAATATTAATGCCCAATCAAGTTAAATATGCCTTAAGTCTCATACTGATTTCTTTTATCCTATTTTGTTTCAGATAATTTCTTAATCCAGTAATGGAAATAATTATTACTTTCCCATCAAATAAAGCAGATCCACTGGTTATTCCCTTCATTCTCATGTACTTCCTTTCCTTTTCTTTCTTCCTTCCTTCCTTCCTTCCTTCCTTTCTTTCTTTCCCTTTCTTCTTTCCTCCCTTCCCTCCTCCCTTCCTTCCCCACTTCCTTCTTTGCTTCCTTCCCCCTTTCCTCCTTCCTCCCTTCCCTCCTTCCTTCCTTCCTTCCTTCTTTCCCTCCCTCCCTCCTTTCCTTCCTCTCTCCCTTCCTTCCCTCCCTCCCTTCTTCCCTTCCTTCCTCCCTCCTTCCCTCCCTTCCTTCCTTCCTTCCTCTCCTTTTTCTTTATTTCTTTCTTCCCTCTCCCTCCCCGCTCCCTCTTTTTCTTCTTCTTCTTCATCTTCTCCTTCACTTGCTTTCTGATGGTTCTTAATGTGGGAGTGGAAAGGGTGAAGCTGTGGTTAACCTTCTGGGAATTGAGATTGGGGGTGGTTGCCGTAGTTACATCATCTGTCAGGTAGAAAACAAATGGAAGACAGTTTCATTTAAATGATCTTCTAGAGAACTCTAATTTCTCGTGTATCATTGTGGCCATGGCCAGATTCTTTGTATTTAGATAGACTGGATTAAAATCTTGCTCTGTGGTTTTTTAGCTGTGTGATTTGGGGCTTAAATTTCTTCATTCCTAAAATGAAGTTAAAATGCTTGCATCATGGGTTATTGCAGGAATTAGATGCAACAGTGCATGCAGAAGCCTTAACACACACACCACGCCAAGTGCGTAGAATGCACTGCATTGCTAATAGCAGCTGTTATTTTTATCATTATCTTCAGTCTGACCCAAATACTAACAGAGAGTGGAAAAGGTACCAGTATTAGCATATGTACAGCTTCTCAACAGTAAGTTTTGTTTCATGTTTTAATATTATTTTAAAAATATAAAGATTTATATAACATATAATTATATAATATACATTCTATGGTAATATAATAAAAACATTTCAGCAGTCTGAGATCAGAATTAAAATACTCGATGTAATTTAAGTTTATCTTAATGACTCATGCTTTTTCATTTTAAGACAAACTGAGTCCACATTTAACTTTTCTTTCACAACACCAAAGGCACCCAGAAGCTCAGGTACCTTCAGACTGAGATATGTCTCAGGGTTTCTAGGGCAGCCTTGAATTTAAACATCCTGTCTCATTGTTCCCATAGGTACAGCTGTACCTGTCAGGCAGTGTGTCCTGATTTGGGGGTAAAATATATTGTCAGTATAAATGCAAGACTTGAACTCTCCCTGACTTTGACAGGTAATCGCAGTCAAGATTCCAGGGCTCAGAGAGCAGACGGCATCTCAGCAGGGTCACTGTGCTGCCACAGAACCCACTGGCATAGTCCCATGACGCCCGCTTAGCTGAGAAGAAGCTTCAGAGGACAGCGGGAGACTCTGTTCACCTTTTCGTTAGTTTCTATGAAAAGGGCAACAAGGTAGGTCACCAATAACTTAAGGAATTGGAAGCCCAACCTCGGTTATATGGTTCAGTATTTTTAAATTACATTAAGTATAGTTGGAGAATAGTTGATTCACAATGTTGTGTTAGTTTCAGGTGTACAGCAAAGTGATTCAGATATATATATATATGTGCATGTGTTCGTGTGTGTATTCTTTTCAGATTTTTTTCCATGTAGTGGTTATTACATTAAAAGATTATACAAGATATTGAATATAGTTCCCTGTGTTATACAGTAGGTCCTTGTTGTTTATCTATTTTATATTATATATAGTAGTGTGTGTTTAACACACACTGTATGTGTATGGTTCAATTTTAACACCTACTCTTAGGTCTGGAATTGCAAATCATTTCAGCGATTGCAGTATAAAATAGCGTAAAGGATGGCCCTCTCTCTGTGATTTGCTGCCTATCCTGAGAGAAGAATGAAAAATCAGAACCATCAGTCCTTTGTGATCTACTGGTTGAAATCCAAATCTCTCATTTCACTGCCCGTGTAAGAAATATGCCAAGGAGAGATGAGACCACATTCCTCCTTCTTCTGGAATCCTGAGCTTCTCACTTTCAAGGAGTCTTCCATTTCTCACCTCTCTTCCAACTCTGTTTTTGGAAAATTATTTGAGATTTATCTGTATGTCAAGGTTTTCAAGAGGTTTGCAGGACGACGAGGTAAAGAACAGATAAGATCAAAGGTGCTTGACATTTTAGCATAGAAAAGAAAGCATTTGGACAGAGAAAGACTTTGTGACCTGGAAGGAAAGTCAGAGTTCTTGGGTATGCATAGATAGATTACAGGAGACCATGTGAAATAAGTCTTCAGTCAGTAAAACCAGTTACCTGGTGTATTCGTTTAGGGCCGCAGTAACAGCTTACCACAAACTTCAAGGCTTAAAACAATAGAAATCTACCATCTCACAGTGCTGGAAGCTAAAATTCTGAAATCGAGGCAGTCGCAGGACCACGCCCTCTATGAAGCTTCTATGGGAGGACCTTTCCTGGCCTCCTCTTAGCCTCTGATGATGATGGTGATGCTTGGCCTTTTCCTGGCTTGAGGAGACATCATTCCAGTCTCTGCCTGTGTGTTCATATGGACTTGTCTGTGCTTCTCCTTTTCTTATAAGGACACCGAGCGCATTGGATTAGGGCCACCATAATCCAGTCTGACTTCATCTAAATTAGTTACCTCTGCAAACAGCCCTATTTCCAAATGAGGTTGCATTCTGAGGTTCTGGGACGGTAAAGAATTTTGTGCGGGGGAGCTATACAGCTCAGGATATCTGATTTTCTTTTCCCTATCCCCACATCTTACCCCCATGGTAAAATTTTGCGAAGACCTGGAGATACTTGCAGAGTACAAGTCGAAGACCGGGGCTTGGCCTGCATCAGAGAGCGACGTGCAGAGAGGAGGACAGCTCCCATTGTTTTCTTACTCTTTTAAGATGAATTTGGACTGCAAACATATATAACCACGGCGTGATTGTGTAACTGTGGACTGGCTGTCAGACTTGGAAGGTGATCAGAAATAAATACGGTTACCTCCAATAAGCTCGATTCTATTTCACAAGACACGGCAGCACGGGCTTGAAGTAGAGACTCAGCTTAGGGTTCTGGTTGGCAAGTTGCTTGTCTAAGAATCTTCACGGATAAATAAGGGTAAGATTTACCTCATTTAATTATTGTGAATATGAAATAGATAATATTCAGGCAAGGCATCCAGTCCAGCAATCTTTTCCCCTTCTTTTTATATGAGTGAATTGATGCACTGGTGGGGTCCAATGTCCGAGTCTCTGCCTCTTGCTAAGTAGGCTTTTACATGAATTCAGTCCAGCTCAGAACCTAGACCTGCCTCTTCTAACCACGTGGGAAGACTGGGAGAGAAAGAATCTACCTTATACTCTTTCATGCTCTTTTTCTTCATAGAAACAGCTCTTCATTTAGAAAAGAAAAATGTATAAACTACGCTTTTAAGATTAATTTGGACTCAACTGGCTTGATCAAGCCTGAATCGAACGTGTTATACCAACCAAGTAGCTCCCTGCCTTGTAAGGCTCTAAATAGCTGTTCTGCTAGATTGAGCAGAGAGTGTTCTTTACATCTGCTTGTATATGAGCAAGTGTTTCTACTGAGGGTCTGCCCCAAGCCTTAGCATTTAGCTGCATTAAAGTGCAGCTTCTTCACCTATCCTTTGTGTCCTGTTACTCACACTGAATTCCAGAAGCCAAGGGTGGAACAGCTCTGCTATAATCACGCTGCTTAGTGGGAGGCTAAAGCAGTACATGTAAGTAAATCTGGTAAACAGTGTTTAAAATTAGTATGTGACAACTCCCATTGTTTTCTTTTTCGTGGCGTCCCTTAGGCATCAATTAAATACAGCATTTTCCAGCATTTTCTCTTGCAGAATCACTTCCTCCTCTGTATTAAAATATTCAGACTGTGAATGCAACAGACTGCAATATTAAATTCTAATGACTATTTCTGACATAGCAGGGAGTTGGGTCAAACACAGTCTGTAATAGAAGCTGGCAAAATGGAAATATTTTTCCATTAACATGCAGATGAGTTAAGTTTGTGGGAAAGTTTCTTTTTCCCAAATGAGGAGTTAAATTAGGGTGTGTTGCTACTACCCCTGGAAATTTCTTTTTTCTCTCTTTCCTTCCTTCCTTCCTTCTTTCCTTCCTTCCTTTTTTCTTCCTCTCTCCCTTTCCTTTCCTTTCTTTCTTTCTTTTTTCTTTTCTTTTCTTTGATTTCTTTCACCCTTTCCACCCTCCCTCCTTTCCCCTCTCTCTGTTCTTGAATGGAAATAGTTGAGTTCTGCAGCTATGTTCATGGTTTGTGCCTTATCCTTCTATCATGTATAGAATAAATAGCAATAGCTAAAATTATCTAATGCATATTAGACTGGGAATGAAAAGTCTGCCTCATTTTTGTTACTATAAAGAACATTTTGTTTTATAAAAAGACACTGTTATTAATAGAAACAACGAACTATTTCTATGGATTGATTTTCAAATCTGCCTGAAAATGTTGGTTAATTAATGTTTACTTCACGAGTCACATTTTTTATGTGAACAACTTTTATGGCAGTCAGTCCTTGACCTAAAATCTCTCTGAGACCCTTCTGTCTAGAAATAATTACTAAATGGTTGGTTTTACCTATTCATCCACTTATTCTTTTAGAAAATATTTTCTGTCTGCCATGCGAGAAACACCCTGACACGCTGCTTCATGCTGTAGAGGCTGCAAAGACAGCTCCTTGTTTTCATGGATTTTAAATCGTCTAGTGGAAAGAATGTGCTAGCATATACGCTCTATAATTCAGATATGAAAGCGTCCACGATTAGAAGATGTGAACACATTAGCAGCTTTAAAAAGTGCAGAGGAGGCTTCTAAAATACGAGTATTTACAAATATTAAATATTAATTAATCTAGGATACAAATATTAAGAAAGGGAACTTTTGAAAAAAATCTATAAGGCAAATTATAGATTTGTAGCAATAAAAAGAGCCACAAATCTGCGTGACCTCAACATAGAGAAATATTAGTAGACTGAGTTTCAATTGAATGGCTGGCTGCGTGTGTATTGCCTGTACCTCTGCGTTGTTCTGGGCAGTGGAAACAGGTACCGGGTTACTGAAGTATGTTCTTTCACACTGATTATGAATTTATCTTTCGAAAAGAAATGAAGTGGGACTGAAACCGAAATAGTGTTTAGTCCGTCATAGTAGTTTAGTCTACCACTCTAAAGAGATTTATTCGCCAGATAATAACTCTCTCAGCAAGAATCCATTTAACTAAAAAAAAAAACCACTCTTCCTTCCGGTGTCATTCCTGTGTCTGTAGGAAATTGGTTCTGGTAACCAGAGTTGTCTAGTATAGAAAGTGTTCCAAAAACCTAGAGGGTACTCTGACTGTCTTGGGATCCACACTGGAGTATAATTCTAACGATTCTACGTGGACCAAGATGAAGTGACACCTCTCCGGAAAGAGTCACGCACAAACCCACCAACTCCTAGAGCCACCAACAAATCAGGACTGGTGATTTCTTATGCTATGAGAATTGCAGGTGAAAAATATTAATAACTTTTCTATCCTATCCCTTTCCTGTTACCATCCTCACATATGCCTTTCTTGAACCATATTTGTCCTCCTGGAGGGGACACTCACTGATGCCATGTTCCATATGTTGGCTATAATAAAAGCAGTCCCTAGAGTGAGAAGGAATCCTTAGTTTAAGCATAGCTGGACCGTGTTACCTTTAGTAATGATATGAGGTGATAATAGTGGCAACGTAAGTTTAAAGAGTGGTTTGCTATTGATAGATATTTGCTCACTGAATTCTCTTAGCCATAAGATGTGGGTTAGGAGCATTGTTTTGATGTATCACACCTGTAAAGACAGGAAAACAAGGTCTTGTATAAGCTGCCCAGTCATCAAACCAGTAATAGAACTGGATTTGAAAGAAGATCTCACCTCTCCGAGTACTGAACTTTCTCCATGACACTCTTAGGTATGCTTTTCTTCTGACCCATGACATACTGTAATTATATTTTTAAATATTTTTAAATGTTTTGAGTCAGTACAAGAATTAGACCAATACAGATGAATAAAAAGTAACTTAGATTTTTTTAAGGACCCTCCATACTGCTCTCCATAGTGGCTGTATCAATTTACATTCCTACCACCAGTGCCAGAGAGTTCCCTTCTCTCCACACCCTCTCCAGCATTTATTGTTTGTAGATTTTTTTTGATGATGGCCATTCTGACCGGTGTGAGGTGATACCTCATTGTAGTTTTTTTTTTTTTTTTTTTTTTTTTTTTTTTTTTTTTTTTTTTTTTTTGCGGTATTCGGGCCTCTCACTGTTGTGGCCTCTCCCACCGCGGAGCACAGGCTCCGGACGCGCAGGCGCAGCGGCCATGGCTCACGAGCCTAGCTGCTCCGCGGCATGTGGGATCCTCCCGGACCGGGGCACGAACCCGTGTCTCCTGCATCGGCAGGCGGACTCCCAACCACTGCGCCACCAGGGAAGCCCCCTCATTGTAGTTTTGATTCACGTTTCTCTAATAATTAGTGATGTTGAGCATCTGTTCAGTGGTGACCTAAATGGGAAGGAAATCCAAAAAGAAGGGGATATATGTATATATATAGCTGATTCACTTTGCTGTGCAGCAGAAACTAACACGACATTGTAAAACAACTATACTCCAATAAAAATTAATTTAAAAAAATAACCAAAATAAGAGCAGTAACAAAAAAAGCAACTTAGAGCTACAATTATCTCATTGGAAAAGCTGCATTGTTCTTTTGGTTATAAAATAGTGATATTTCAGAAAGAAGAGGAAAAAATTTCCTTAACCTTTTCCTGATTGCAAGGCTGTAGCTGGATACATATAGTTCTTGCTCTGTGCTCTCATGCTCTTTGCACAGGGGGACTTTATATCGTGTACTTTTCTATTCCTCACAGCACTTATACAAGGACATTTATAAGTGCACAATATATACTCGTTAAATGAAATGGGACCCGTTTATTTCTATGTTATGTGTGCTGAACACTCGACATGGCCTCAATTTCTCCCATTTTTCCTGTCTGTCTCATTATTAGGCATAATTTTCATAATTTTGGATGCTTTTGTTAAAAAAGGTGATATTTCTGTTATTGATGAAAATCATATGGTGGTTTTATTTTGCGTAGTCTTAGCATTCATTTCCAACAGTCGTGACCAGACTTAACACCTGCTTCTTCTGCACAATGTATACTTTCGAAAGCTTTCCCATTTTACAGCTATGTTCCAGTAATAAAGCTTGAGAAATTAACTAGTGTTAGGTGACTTGTCCAAGCTTATTCTACATGTAAGATATGATTTTAAAAAGCACTGGAGCTTCTACTACATTACATAAGTCCCGGGACCATATAACATTTCTCTGATGCTTAATTCTTTAACTGGTCAAAGAGCTGTGCTTTAGAATGAAAGATCATGCTGTTTTGTGAGGCTCGGCATTTGTAGTTAATGCACATATTGTCGCCAGCATATCTTTGGATAAACATTATTTTAATTGGATCAAGGTGAACAATTACACCTTGATTTTACTAAGGGCTGGGTATACACTGGCTGTTTAAAAGTTAATGTAAAAAGAAATCACCAGTACTGTAGTTTCTAATTTTCCACATGAATAGTTATAATATTTTGAACTAAGCTACTTGGCAAAATATTTCATTGGAAACATTTCTTCTTCTTAATCATGATATGAAGGCAGATTATGTTCTTAGTGAGAAACAGGTTGATATGTTTGGATGACATTCACTAAACTATATAATTTAGACAATCTTACCTTGTATGATCTACTTAAACATTAGAAGAAATTTTATGCTATGTTACAGGACTCAATATAATAAAAAGCTTCCGGATGCCAATTACTTGCAGCATCTTGTAAATGTGTTAGGATCATTAAGTATAAATATATTTGCTTGAGTAGCATCTGGATTTATTTTATTTCAATTAAAAAGACATCTCTAATTAATTTTTTAGTACAAGAGAAAAAATTGTGGTGGGGGATTCATTTCAAGCATACAACTATTATTTAATGTGTTCTATACAAAAAATAGTATGTATATTTTTTCTTCTAACATGTGAAAACTGTAATGTTTGACTGGCCCATTTTCTCCTAAATATCAGTAAATATTTCTCAGGTATATCCAGGAAATATTTAATCCACATCATCTCACTTTCAGTGGATAATCAACAAATAAAAAGTATCACTATTTTTTAATGAAATGTCATGGAAAAAAAAGGACTGACATTCTTGAAAAGCATAACTATCTGAATCTTACTGGGGGCATTCCTGGGAATCTGGGTGGACCACAATGCTTTTTGTCTTAGACTCAGGGCACAGTCTTGGAGAAGGAAAATGAATAAAGGTCAAGGAGAAGGAAAATGAGTAAAGGTCAAGGAGTTTAAGTCAGACTTAAAGTGCAAAACTGGAAATATACCACGGTGAAAATCACATTGAAATCTCCCAAGATGTGCAGCATAATAATCAAAATTATGAATCAAGATCTATTTAAATTTTTTTAAACTTCTGTTAGCCCCTGTAATTGCCTTACATGTGTTAGCATGGAAATATTAACCAAGGTTTGGTTCCTGGAGAATTCCCAGTGTGATATGAATATATATTGGGAAACAATGGGCAGGGCGTAATGCCTGTAGTTGTGTCAGAGTTTTACTTATATAAGTAAAGACCCGAATAAGCATCAGAGAATAAATGTTCATTATATTAAATAGAAAATCTATCACCTTGGAGGCCACTATCTCTGGTTTGGTTGTAATTAAATATATTCTTGAACTGGGCTTAACAACTCTTGCTGAGTTTTCTAATCAATCCAAACAATAGATTAAACAAATGCATAGGGAAAAAGCCTAATTTGTTTCTAGCATTTAATGAACAAGGATATGGGTGATTAAATAAATTTCTCACATTTTAGTGAGTTGCTTGGTTACATTCTGATGCCCTTTCCATGTCCTAAATATTATCGTGGGCCAATCACAGATGAGCAGGTCTATACCTTCTGGTTCCACACAGGGCATCTTACAGCCCATAGAAAAGAGTTTCCTTTGTATGTGTGTATACAGTTGCTCATAAAAGAGTGACTCTTTTAAGAAATTATGGAATTACTATTTCAAAGGATTCCTAAAACCAATTTATTGACAACCTGCTACATGAAAGACAATGTGGTAGATCCTGGGTTCTATGGAAACAAATGAGATAAATACAGTTTTTACCTTTAAAGAGTTTTCAATATATTTAAAAGGATGAACAGTGAAGAAGTATAGGAAACTCAGGATAGGGTCCTATGAGATTATATAGCAACTAAAAATAGACCTTATTCTTGGTTGGGAAATCAGGAAATAATTCTACAAATTGACACTTGGAAGATGACTAGGAAATTACTATGGGAAATATGGGAAAAGATTTCTAAGCAGAGAGAAAAACAAGATGCATAGTGTGATGTGAATTCCAAGCATTAAATAGGCGAGTGTGATTGGTTGGTACCAAGAATGAGGGATAGAACGAAATGAAGAGCTAAGATGTTTACAATGTAAAGAAAATAGAGTGAAAGAAAATGCAGTAACTGAGGATTTCTTATACATCATAGGATGAATATGTAATAAATAACAAACATAGATATACTAGTTGACTACAATGGTTATGCATTATTATTTAATTGACACTTTGAAATATGAGACTACCAGTAACTTAAAGTGTTAGATCTCAGATCTTCATGGTTTCAATTCCTAGTCCCTACAACTGAAAACAATCCTTTACTGAAAAGAATTTACTTTGATCATATTTTCTAATATCCTTCCAGCTATTTCCATCCAGTCAGAATTTCTGTTGCACGTTTTGAAAGTGTAACTGAAAACTTCAACAAGTAGCTAAATAAATATGTAGTGATGCAGCGAGCGGGGAAGAAATACATGGAAGCCACTTTCACCCATCCAGTCACCCACTGGAATATGAATTATAGGTAGAAAAGCAGAAGAAATATAGGTTGCACCATTGGGTGTTAAAAAAGAAATATGGGGCTTCCCTGGTGGCGCAGTGGTTGAGAGTCCGCCTGCCGATGCAGGGGACACGGGTTCGTGCCCCGGTCCGGGAGGATCCCACGTGCCGCGGAGCGGCTGGGCCCGTGAGCCATGGCCGCTGCGCCTGCGCGTCCGGAGCCTGTGCTCCGCAACGGGAGAGGCCACGACAGTGAGAGGCCCGCATACCGAAAAAAAAAAAGAAAAAAGAAAAAGAAATATGAAGGCAACAGAATAACTGGTCTTAGGACTCTTTTATAACGGCTGCGTTTCCTCTTCCAATTTTTCCCTTTCCTTCTCCCTGTCAATCCTGCAGGGCAACCACATTACAGTCACAAATAAACACGTAACCAAAGGCAGGCTAAGTAGAATTGCAGGTAAGATCAAGGAGTAATACATTATGTAAGTTCCAGAAAGGCATTATCCCCCCTTATCTCAGGGGCCAACCGTTTTCCTTTGGAATAATTATAAGTTAGAGTTCGTCATCATGCGCACTGTTTGCGGGGGCAGCACCCTTATTCTGTGGACCAGGAGAGGTAGCAGAGTGTAAATGAGGCAGAAGAGGCCACTTTGGGGAGGGAGGGACCATGGGGATTAGAGCTGAAAGAAGATTACAGTGGAAAGCAGAATCTTTTTCACTCAAGTGGGGTGACAGGTCTGGGACAAACTGCTAAATGTGAGACAACGGAATTGTATGATTTATAAGTGCTTTGGAAAAGTGTGTTGAACTAACTATCACCAAGGAAAGTATTATAGTTACGCTTCCACAGTCAGCAACTGTAAAACTTGATAACATTTATGAAGCACCTTCTTTTAAGCATTAGAAACTGACTGGTATACAGATCATATCGTAAGGATATGGTCTTTCAGAGAAGGAAAATATAAAAGGTGTGTGCTCTACAGTCACCCCAGCTTTTTGCCTGGAGTACTTTTCAAAGGTTGACACAGTGAAGTGGAGCTGGAACAGAGAGCAGCAGACTTTCTGGGAAGAGGAAGCAGGGATCAGATGTCAGGGTTGCTGAGGTGTTTGGGTTTATGGGACAAGGTACTGAAGTTGAGCTAGCTCTGCAAGAAAAAGCCTGGGAGTCTGCAAAGGTGTTTCCTTGAGTCTTTGGCCAAATACTAAGCTGTATATACGGAGAGTGAGACTCCATGAGGCCTGGAAGGAAGAAAACAAAAATCAAAAGCCCACAAGAACTCTTCAGACGGCTCTGAGCTGAATAAAGAGTTCATAAGACAAACCATGCTGGGAAGCCAGAATGGAGAGATCTTGGGGAACATTTCAAATATTCAAATGAGATTCCAGAAAGACCGTATTTTGTGAGTAGGCTACTTCAGTCTTAGGGTAAGAGTTACTTTAGACTTGCCCTTACAAGGCTTAAAACAAAAGCCTGTTTGTTTAAAAATTATCTATAAGACAATTTTATCTTGACAAAAAAGTTATAAATAGTTTGCATATATTTCTCACTAGATAAATCACGTTACAGTTAATTAGCTAATGTAGATAGTCCTTTCCTGTATGATTTCACTAAAAAACAAAATAAATGCCTTATTTTCAATAGATAAAAGGCAATTTATATCACATCATAGACAACCATCTTAGTAAAAATGAAAATCAATCACATCTTTTGTTGAGCTCTTCAACAAAATTATCCTTCAATCCTGATTTCTCTATATGATTAAATAATACATGTTCAATTTTTTCAGTTTCCATATAAACCATTAAAAAGTCATCAGTAAATATATTAACTGCTAGATTAAAACTCAACATTCTCTAATAGGAGAAACAGACTCTCAACAAAGTAGCATCCACAAGTCAATCATATGATGAAAAATAACAGACATACAAAGAAGCAAGAAAATGTGATCTATAGCTAAAAGAAAAATACAGTTGATAGAAACAAACACAGAGATGACAAAGATGTTGAAATAGCTATTATAACAATTTCAATAATTTAAAGGAAATTATGTACATAATGGACAAAGAATTGGGGGATGCCGTTAGACATATAGACACAATAACAAAGAACGAAATGCAAATTTTAAAACGACAAGCAATGTATGAATTCAAAAATTACTATGTAGGCTTAACAGAAGTTTGGACATTGAAGAAGGAAAGATCAGGAAACTTGAAGACTGATCAATAGACACTACTGAAATTGCAACACTGAGTGACATTAAAAAGAAAAACTTCAGTAACTTGTGAAACAATGTCAAGTAGTGGTCCACCATTATGTAACTGGAGTCCCAGAAGGAGATGAGAGGGAAGTTGAGAAACAAAAATTATGTGAAGATATGATTTCCAAAATGTCTCCAAACTTAATGAAAAATATGCTCAATATCTCCTGAACAGGATTGAAGAAAAAAGAGCACTCTTGTGCATCAAAATCAAATTGCTGGAGATCAGAAGTAAAGGGAATTGCTTCAAAAATAATAAAATATCTAGGATACATTTAACCAAGGAGGTGAAAGATCTGTACATGGACAACTATAAAATACTGATGAAAGAGATTGAAGACAAACATAAATGGAAAGATAGACCATGTTTATGAATTGGAGGAACTCATATTATTAAAATGTTTATACTACTGAAAGTAATCTACAAATGCAATGCAATCCCTATGAAAATTCCAGTGACAGTTTTCACAGAAATACAACAAACAATCCTAAAATTCATAAAGAACCACAAAAGATCTGAAAAGCTAAAGTAATTCTGAGCAAAAAGCAGAAAGCTGGAGGCAACATGCTCTCTGATTTCAATTTATATTACAAAGCAATAGTAATCAAAATAGTATGGTACTGGCATAAAAACAGACACATAGGTCAATGGAACAGAATAGACAGCCCAGAAAAGGACACATACATATATATGGTCAGTTAACTTACAATGAAGGAGTCAAGAATATATAATGGGGAAAGGACATACTCTTCAGTAAATAGTGTTGGGAAAACTGGACGGCCACATGCAAAAGAGTAAAAATGTACTACTGTCTTACACCATACACAAAAATCAACTCAAAATGTGTTAAGGACTTGAATATAAAACCTGAAACCATAAAACTCCTAGAAGGAAACATAGGGAAAAAAACTCCTTGACATTGGTCTTGGTGATTTCTTTGTTTTTGATTTGACAACACAAGCAAAAGCAACAAAAACAAAAATAAACAAGTGGGACTACATCAAAGCAAAAGGTTTCTGCAAAAGAAACCATCAACCAAATGCAAAGACAACCTACAGAATGTGAGGCAATTTGAAAATTATATATCTGGTTAGCGACTACTATCCAAAATACATAAACTCATACAACTCAATAGCACAAGGCGTAATAACTTCATTAAAACATGGTTAAAAAACGCAAGTGCACATTTTTCCAAAGAAGACATGCAAATGACCAACAGGTACATGAAAAGGTGCTCAGCATCACTAATCATCAGGGAAATGCAAATCAAAACCATACTGAGATATCACCTCATACCTGTTATGATGGCTTTTAGCCTAAAGTCAGACTGTAACAAAGATATGGAAAAAATGGAACACTTGCATGGTTGATGTGAATTGGTAAGTTGGTGCAGCCATTATGGAAGACAGTATGGAGGTTCCTCAAATAGTTAAAAATGAAACAATTACGTGGTCCAACAATCTCACATCTGAAATGAAATGAAAGAAATGAAATCTGGATCTTAAAGAGATATATCTGCACTCCCATGTTTATTGCAGCATTATTTACAATATCCAATCTATGGAAACAATCTAAATAGTTATCACAAATGAATGAAGAAAATGTGGTGTATGTGTAGAATGGAATACTATTCAGCCATACAAAAGAAGGGAATTTTGCCACTTACCACAACAGAGGTGAACCTGGAAGAAATTGTGCTAGGTGAAATAAGCCAGAAACAGAAGTACTGCATGATTTTAGTTGTATTTGGAATCTAAAAGAATTGAACTTATAATAATGAGAAGAGTAGAATGGTGTTATCAGGAGCTGAACCATGGGAGAAATGGGGAGATATTGGCCAAAGAGTACAAACTTTCTGTTATAAGACAAATTGTTCTGTTGACCTAGTGTACAGATGATGGCTATAGTCAACAGCAATTTATTATATACTTGAAGTTTAATAAGAGAGTAGACGTAATATGTTCTCACCAGAAACACAAACAAAGGTAACTATGTGAGGTGATGAATATGCTAATTAAATTGATTGTGATAATCATCTCACATTTAATATGTGTACCAAAACATCACCTTGTACATGTTAAATATATACAATTTTCCTTTGTCAATCATACCACAATAAAGCTGGAAGACATTACATATAAAGACACTGATTAAAAATAAAAGGATGGAAAAGATACATAACATGTACCCTAGTAATAAAACAACTGGAGTAGCTTTAGTAATATCAGATAAAATCGAGTTCAAGAAAATAACTATTACCAGATACAAAGAGTGACATTGTATAGAGGTAAAATTTTATTATGAAGTCATAAAGTACATCGAAGAGAGGCTAAGAAGTACTTCAATGATACAAGAGAAAATAGAACATTTTGTTTCTTTTTTTATTTCAGTAACCACAATCATTTCTTAAAGTGCCTATATCTATAATTGCATATCAGCTGTAGTAACTACCGTGGCTTTCTTCTGGATTTTTATGATTATGGCAAGCATCTTGGTTATCTGCATAAAATCATTCTCTGTTCTTCCTTGCTTCAGAACTCTGATTTTGTTTGCAGAGTAATATGGCTCATCCCAGAGGACAGATTACGATTAGTCTGTGTCAATCACAGCAATACCTTTCCATTTTTCTCACGATGGGAAGAGATATGGGCGTTGTGTTTAATGTGATTAATGAAATCACCTCAGTGTCTACACATATATCATAGTTTATTTTTATGAAGTAAACACAGAAAACAAATTAAAGCAGTTATAATTTATAAGTTAGTAAGTTAATTTACTTGTTAGTTATTTAGTAAGTTATTTCAGCTGGTAATTTAAATGCTGTAAAATAGATATATGCCTGTGTTATAGTAACACTGAGGAGAGGCATCTGATTTAGTCTGTCTGAGACTGAGGGGGGAAATCTTTAAAGTATTGTTTCCAGTGACACTTTATCAATACCGTCATTTTGTAGAAAATTATTTAGTGGAAAATGGCCAAAATTTGCACTGGATCGTTACTATCCCATAGAACAGTGTCTGTGATGATGAAAATGTTCTACATTTACACACGAGGCTAATAAGCATTTTAATTGTGGCTAGTGTGACTGAAAAACTAAAATTTGAACTCGAATTAATGTAATTTATATAGCAGTGTGAGGCTAGTAACGTCCATGCTAACGGTGAGGCTCTAGAAGAGGAAAAAAGCATGGAAAAGGACATAGAAGCTTGAACTTTATTGATCTAAATGTATGCAATAAGATGCTTTGGGAAAAGAGGGTCATTCTTCAAGTTATAGAAGATCATAAAGCTAAGCAAGAGTTTGAACTTTCAAATTCGAAAGGCAATTGGCTCATCAAAGTCTTCTGAGAAAGGAAGGCTAAAGGCTATTTTACATTTCAAAAACCATTATGACAGCAGATGTGACAGGGATTGAAGGGAGGACCAGAGACAGTCACCACTTAGAAGGTTGACCCATGTGATGCCTTAGGAGGGTGGAGACCAAAGCAGAGGTAGAGAAAGAGAGATGGAGAGACGGAAACATATCCCCCGCTGCACACACACATGGAAAGAAAGAGAGAGAGAGAGAGAGAGAGAGAGAGAGAGAGAGAGAGAGAGAGAGGGAGAGAGGAGGATCAGCATATATTCAGTTGTGTGAAAGGCAAAATTGATCAGAGTACGAAAGATACTGAACGTGATTTGTCATGGAGGACATTATTCAGCGTGACCTGGTTTGGTTCAGAGGAAGATGCGTTTAATTTTGCCTAGTTGAGGTTGGGATGGATCTGAGCGGTGAAAGAGCTGGCCTCTTACAACATTGATGAGCACGGCTCGGTCTTCTTGGCTCCGAGAAGGGCTGGAGCACCCTAGGCTTATTCTCACTCTTCTCCCCACACTTTCCAATCTGCGATCTTAGCTCCCTCATGGCTTCGCAGGTTACCTCCATCCTGATAACTCCACTGATCTTCAAACTCACATGTTTGCTGCCTACTTGACATTCTAACTGGATGTATAATATGCTATCTTCTTGCTGATACATGCAAATTCCAAGAAACATCAGGTCTTTTTTCTTTTTCTCCAAATTTATTTTATTGACATTTAGCTGATTTACAATGTTGTGTTGATTTCCACTGTACAGCAAAGCAATTCAGTTATACTTGTATATATATTCTTTTTCATATCCTTTTCCATTACGGTTTATCACAAGACATTTAATATAGTTTCCCTGTGCTATACAGTGGGTCCTTGTTTTTTTAAATCTATTTTATATACAGTAGTGTGCATCTGCTAATCCCAAACTCCTAATTTATATCTCCCCCTTTCCCCTTTAATAGCCATAAGTTTGGTCTCTGTGTCTGTCTATTTCTGATTTGTAGATAAGTTCATTTGTATCATGTTTTAGATTCCACATATAAGTGATATCATGGGATATTTGTCTTTGACTTACTTCACTTAGCATGATCATCTCTAGGTCCACTCATGTTGCTGCAAATGGCATTATTTCATTCCTTTGTATGGCTGAGTAATATTCCATTATATATATGTATCACATCTTCTTTATCCATTCCTCTGTCGATGGACATTTAGGTGGCTTCCATGTCTTGGCGATTGTAAATAGTGCTGCAGTGAACATTGAGATGCACGTATCATTTTGAATTAGAGTTTTCTCCAGATATATGCCCAGGAGTGGGATTACTGAATCATATGGTAACTCTATTTTTAGTTTTTTAAGGAACCTCCATGCTGTTCTCCATAGTGGCTGTACAAATTTACATTCCCACCTACAGTGTAGGAGAGTACCCTTTTCTCCACACCCTCTCCAGCATTTGTTATTTGTAGACCTTTTGATGATGGCCATTCTGACCAGTGTGAGGTGGTATCTCACTGTAATTTTACATTTCTCTAATAATTAGTGAGAAACATCAGTTCGTAATGAACTGTCATCATATCCTCCTACCTGGACGTCTAGCTCTTATTCTTGCCTGTATACATTCTGTTCTTCAGGAAGCAGGCAGTGTGTTACTGTCAAAACAAATCTAACCATGGACCTTTACATGGACTAAAATTGCAACTTCCTTCAGCTTCCCATGACATACGCAGAATGAGCTCCCATCTTTACATAGTTCACCGACCCCTCTCCTGCCTTTATCTACCAGCTGCAGCTTCTTTAGCTTTCTCTGTTTCTCAACATGTCAAGTTCACTGATCCCTTAGGCCCTTGTACTTGCTGATCCCTTCACCTGGAATGCTTTGCCTCCCATTATTTCCTTGGTCAGCAACTACTTACCGTCAAAGTATCAGCTCAGTGTGGCCTTGGCTGATAGAGTAACTAGTCAGCTCTAGTTACTGTAACATAATTGTGTGTCGCTTTATTTACTTCACAGCACTTATACTATGAAGTCATCATATTTATTTATTTACTCTCTCCTCACACTAACAGGTAATAGCTGTGCGATAAAGGACCTTGTCTCTCTTGTTTACCACTATTTCCAGCAGGCAGAATAATTCCTGGTACCTGATGAATGTGGAATAAGAAATTTCTGAGTGAAATAATGAAGTCCTGTATAACGAGTGAGAAGAAAAGACACACAGAGCCATAACACAAGGGTATTTCAACACTGAAGTAGAGACTAGAGAAAAGTCAAGAGAAGGCAAAAGAAAGACAATCCGTCTTTATGTCCCAATATGTGTAGCAGGATTTGGCACATGGTATGATGCATTTATGAGCGCATATATAGAAAGGAGTTCAGCACAATAGCATTTGGTGTCGGGTGCCACTATTCGAGTGTCATACCTCCACAACAACCTATGAGGAAAGCAAGCTCAGAAATGTAAGTTACTTTCTCAAAGCTGTATACCTAATGAGGGGCAGAACCAGAATTTTCACCTAAGTTCACTGACTTGAAAGGCTTTAATCTTTTCACTATTGGCCCTTTCTGACATTTTCCGTAAAGTTAAGGACTTACTAATAGACTTCAGATTTGATGATTGTGAGGTGTAGGTGTCTTCAGAGAAGGTGGTTTTTTTTTTTTTTTTTTTTTTTTTTTGAGCTGGTGGTAACATCTTCCTTATTATGGTTGATTGAGAAGTGAAGAAGGATCAGCTGGGAAAAGCTAGCCATGAAGGATGGAACCCCAGCGCTGTCACCAGGGAGGTAGGCAAGTTGTTATAATTGTTGATTTTATTTGGTTTTTTTTTTTTTGAGATCAGAAGAACATGGCATGTTAATTCTAAGGAAGATGTCAGAATGAAGGGGAAGGAGGGAAAGTTTAAAAGTACACAAGAGGGGAGACAACAGGTGGATCATGGTCATATACGTGTATAGAGGGGACATTAATAAGAGAGGTGGATAATTTGTCTTTGGTGGAAAGAAAGACGCAAGAGAAGGATGTAAGGATAGGTGTAGTGCAGTCAACAACTCATTGAAACCTGAAGATAATGAGGTCAAAGTCAAGACAAAAAAGTGATGGAGGTGATGCTTTGCGAGGAAGAGATAACAGTGGGGAAAACGTCTAGGAGTCTCAGAGGTAGATTAATGATTGGAGTAATCAAATTCTCCAAGGGCTGGAAACCACAGAGGCCAGTACAGTGAGGGAACTTTAGGAAGAAAATGAGTTTAGTGAATATGAATATGAGTTTAGTGTAGTGAGATGGGTTCAGATAAAGATTTTTGCCTTTTTGGATTGAAATAATCTGAAGTTATTTCCAGGAAAATTCTAGCTGGTTCTTGTGATCAATAATTCAGTAGTATGATTTTGATAAATTTTCAAAATTTATGGCTTTGGCCTTCTAGGTATAGAAACTGGTCTTTATCAATATAACCAAAGACGATAAGCCAACTATGGGGCATCAGTACAGAGGGAGGTACCTTTCTTACACCCGGAATGCTCATATATATTATCTTTCTCAGAGCCAAATTTGTAGGTATCTGGAAAACCATTATGGTAATTAGATTTTTTAATGAACATGGAATTAGAACAAATGAGGTCCAAAGTCTTCAGTATCATTTCATACAGATCATAGCGATGTACATGCAAGCACTCCACCCTATAAGAGAAAAGATAACTGCGGTAATTAGTACTCATATACCAAGATGCTGCCTCTCTTTTCACTGGTCATGACCCAAAATGGCAATTGTGTTTCTCTGAACTGTGTTCCCATGTATTGTCAATGTTCCCTTCTTTCAAATATATTTATTTATTTATTTTTGGCTGCGTTGGGTCTTTGTTCCAGCTCGCGGGCTTTCGCTAGTTGCAGCGAGCAGGGGCTACTCTGTTGTGGTGCACGGGTTTCTCATTGCGGAGCACAGGCTCTAGGCGCGCAGGCTTCAGTAGTTGTGGCTCGCGGGCTCTAGAGCGCAGGCTCAGTAGTTGTGGCGCACGGACTTAGTTGCTCCGCGGCATGTGGGATCTTCCCGGACCGGGGCTCGAACCCGTGTCCCCTGCATCGGCAGGCGGATTCTTAACCACTGCGCCACCAGGGAAGCCCCTCAATGTTCCCTTCTTCATCATCTTTCTTTTAAATATCATTACATTAGGTGGTAGTGATCTTTCAAGTACCTATTTTTCTGTTCCAGGAAATAGCAAGTCTTGTCCCAGTGTAAATCAGAGCAACTAATTTAGCTCTTGGAGGTCAGTCCTCTTTCCCTTGTTTTAAAGTCTTAAGGAAGCTTTACTATCAACTCTATGAGCTACAAATACTGATCTAGAGGGCCATTGAAGAGATAGATTTGGAATTCAGGACAGGGAAGTAATGAAAAGAAGGCTTTGGGAATTATTGATATACCTAGGTCAGTTGGTCCCAAACTTGTGCCATTACCAGAATCATCTGAGTAGTTTTTAAAAATATAAAGATCCCAGAATCCTTTCACCAGATACTGTAATTCGGTGGATCTGGGTCAGGAACTGAGAATTTATATTTTTATGTAATCCATAGGGGTTTCTAATAAAATAATACAGGTGTGGAAACCATTTTTAGTCATGGTATTGGAACTCGTGAACGTGTACTGAGTGAGGACCGAATTCAGAATCGTGTAGAATTCAAATATTTGTCAGAAGATGAATCAATGTTGTCCAAATGTGCAGACCTGGGTGTGAAGGCAAAGAGAGAAAATTGACGGTGGACAAAGCGATATTTCAACATCCAGGGACAGCCGGCTCTTATTATTTACGACTGGGAGGGGGATGTTTACACATTAAGGGGATTTGGGTCTGGAGAGAGAGAGAGAGAGAGCAGGGGAGAGAGATTCACTGGACAGGAGAAAGAATGAACAGTTGATACAAAAGTCTGGAGGTAGTTGAAGACTAACTGAGGCATAACTGTATTTAGTCAGGGGCTACCATGTGGCAGCAAATATAGATGCTACTATTTTCCTTTACAGAAACTCTGCAACGTGTTATTATTCCCATTAACTAACGAGAAGCTGGATATTTTAAATCCTTAAATAAATTACCCATGTTCAAGCAACTAATCAATAGTATGGATAGGAATTAGATGTGGATTTGCCTCACTTTTCCTTTTCCTGCCCTTTCACTGCTGAACAATGTTTAGGATTAAGAGCATGAGGGCAGTTAATGAAAATTTAGGAAGAGGGACACTTCTTCAGAAACTCAAGAGAAAGAAGAATGCATAAGAATGAGGAAAACTCTACGGGGTAGGGTCAGGGAGGTTGAGGATTTAAGGAAAACAGCGAAGCTTTTGCATAGCCGCCAGGGAGAAATGAGCAAGAGACTTGGCCAAATGTAAGTAAAGGCATAGTTTGTCAGTATTTTGAGGCACATTTCTAGGAAAACCCTCCAAATTTTGAATGATTTTTCAAGTACTTCTGGAGTTGAATATGAATACACATTTCTAAATGCAATTAGTCCCATCTTTTCCATTATTTGAAAATACAGTCCTTGAACAGTAAGCCCAAAGAGACACACATCATCTTAAAAAGTAGATTCTTGCCTTAAAATGGAATAAATTTAAGTAAGCCAAATCATGCTTTACAATCATTGGAGAAGCTGGTTATGTAGCAATATTTTCTTGAGCATCACTTCGTAAAGCAAAAGAAAAAATGTCTTATAATCTAAACAATCACCATTTTATGCATTTTTATAAATATGGATTTTTCTATAGTGAGCATGTATTTTTTTTTAAGCAGGTCATACCTGCCATGGAAAATGTTACCTAAAAGGAAGCTTTTTAACTATAGATTATTGAGTGTGTTTACATATTGATTTTTCATTCATATTTGTAGCATACAGAAGCAAAGAAAATAATATAAATTATATATGTATATATTTGACCTCTGAAATGTCATGAAAAATGGCATTTTTGATAGAAAAATTGCAGCACATATTTTTGGATATAATTTTCATTCAACCACATGAAAGCTGTAGAAATCTATTCCACTTGAAAATTAATTATTCTTGTCTTCAATATTGCTTTTGACAAGGTAAGAAACAGTTGGATTCATTCTAATTTGCTTCAAGTAGTGATAATTAGAGAGGGTGTGAGGAACAGCTCTCCATTTAATTCTCTCCAATTACTATTAGGCATATAATAAACCTCTTAGAAAAGCAAATTCTCTGAGTTCATTAACCCTATCCCCCTCTGGACCTATAATGTAACATGTTTCTCTCTCTGTCTCTCTCTCTCTCTCTCTCTTCCAGTTTCATTTAAAGAGAAATATATTACTGAGGAGCCATTACAGATTTTCATGGGAGACCATTTTTGAAGGATTTTTAAGGTTAAAATGTGGAGCTAACTAGAATTCTCCGAAGATTTTCACAAGTTTTGTTATCATGCATATCTACCACATCTTGTGTTATTAGAGTGGCATTCTGTAAACATATTCATTCTTGAGGAACTTAATTTGGTTTCTGTTCAGTGGTCAAGCCTATTGAGATGAGCTTGAACTGGATTATTCTCCCTACCACTTTGGTGCCCAGTTTTGAGCTGTGTGCATATGTGAGGGGTGTGTCTTGAACACCTACTTCCTCTTCACCACACCTGCCCAGGAGCAGTCCAAGCTCTGTGATGCTTTACTAGACTTCTCCAAACGCTGACCAGGTGTCAGTAGCCAATCCTTACTGAGTTTTAGTTTCACATTACAGCAGTGTGATGGTTCACTATTTTATCCAAACTTAGGTGTTAGGAGAGTCACAGTGTGTTTCCACAGTCTTCTTGTGGCTAACTAATCTCTAGAATTGGCAAAAGTCCACAAGTAAGAACTGAAGAGGCAGAGAATAGGGCTGGGTTTTGGAGAGGCTGGGAACCAGGCTTCAGACTCCAATATGTATGATCTTACACAACAGTAGAGTTTTGGAAGGGCTCTTACATTCCTTTCTGTAATCAGATAATCATAGTTGGCAGAATAGCGGTCTCCAAAGATGTCGGTGCCCTAGTTCCTGGTACCTGGGAGTATGTTAACTTACACAGCAAAAGGGAATTTGAAGATGTAATTAAAGTTGTGTACCTTAAAGCACGGAAATTAACCTGGATTATTGGCATGGGCTCAATCTAATCACACGAGCCTTTAAAAGCAGAGGACACTCTTCAGCTGGCAGAAGAAGGCAAAGGAGAGATACAGCAGAGAGGGGTTCTAAGCATAAAAGGGATTATTTGTTTATGTATTTGTTTATTTATTTAGGCTGCACCGAGTTTTAGTTGTGGCAGGCAGGATCCTTTAGTTGTGGCATGTGGGATCTAGTTCTCTGACCAGGGATCGAACCTAGGTCTGCTACTTTGGGAGTGCAGAGTCTTACTCACTGGACCACCAGGGAAGTCCCATTTTTTTTTCTTTTTTAAAAAAATTTTATTGAAGTACAGTTGGCTTACAATGTTGCGTTAGTTTCAATTGTATAGCAAAGTTAATCAGTTATACATATACATATATAAACTCTTTTTCTTTTTTAGATTCTTTTCCCATATAGGCCATTACAGAGTATTGAGTAGAGTTCCCTGTGCTATACAGTAGGTCCTTATTAGTTATCTATTTTATATACAGTAGTGTGTATATGTCAATTCCAATCTCCCAATTTATCCCTCCCCCCCATATCCCCTGATAACCGTAAGTTTGTTTTCTACATCTGTGACTCTACTTCTATTTCATAAATAAGTTCATTTGTACCCTTTTCTTTAGATTACACATATGAGCAATATCATATGATATTTGTACTTCTGTGTTTGACTTTACTCAGTATGACAATCTCTAGGTCCATCCATGTTGCTGCAAATGACATTATTTTGTTCTTTTTTATGGCTGAGTAATATTACATTGTATATATGTACCACATCTTCTTTATCCATCCTCTGTTGATGGACATTTAGGTTGCTTCCATGTCCTAGCTCTTGTAAATAGTACTGCTATGAACATTGGGGTGCATGTATATTTTCAAATTATGGTTTTCTCTGGATATATGCCCAGGAGTGGGTTTATTGGATTATATGGTAGCTCTATTTTTAGTTTTTTAAGGAACCTCCATACTGTTCTCTATAGTGGCTGCACCAACTTACATTCCCACCAACGGTGTAGGAGGGTTCCCTTTTCTCCACACCCTCTTCAGCATTTATTGTTTGTAGATTTTTTGATGATGGCCATTCTGACTGGTCTGAGGTGTACCTCACTGTAGTTTTGATTTGCATTCCTCTAATAATTAGTGATGTTGAGCATGTTTTCACATGCTTTCTGGCCATCTGTATGTCTTCTTTGGAAAAAAATGTCTATTTAGAGTTTCTGCCCATTTTTTATTGGGTTCTTGTTTTTTTGATATTGAGTTGTGTGAGCTGTTTGTATATTTTGGAGATTAATCCCTTGTCGATTGCTTCATTTGTAAATATTTTCTACCATTCTGAGGGGTGTCTTTTTGTTTTGTTTATGGTTTCCATTGCTGTGCAAAAGCTTTTAAGTTTAATTACATCCCATTTGTTTATTTTTGTTTTTATTTTCATTACTCTAGGAGGTGGATCAAAAAATATCTTGATGCAATTTATGTCAAAGAGTGTTCTGCCTATGTATTTGACACATTGTTGCTGGCTCACTTGTGGGAAAAGATGGGGGGAGAAGTGTCTTCCAGGAGCTGAGGCGGGCCTTGAACTGAAAGTCAGAAATAAACTAGGACCTCAGTCCCACAACCACAAGAATTGGATTTTGCCAACAACCTGAAGGATCCAGGGAAGGGATTCTCCTGTGAAGCCTCTCCATAAGAACCCAGCTGGAAAACACTCTGATTCTAGACTGGTGAACCCAAAGCAGGGGAACCCACTGAGACAACCTAGACCCTGACCTACACGTTGTGAGAAAATCAACGTGTGGTGTTTAAAGCTACTTAATCAGTGCAATCTGTGTAGCAAAAATAGAAAATTAATACAGTAGTTAATATCCTTAATAATTTTGAAGTCAAGTTTGGCTGATTTTATATAAACAAAATGATGATAGTGATTCCTTGAAGCAAAACTTTCCATTAACCACATCAAAATTTGATTTTGATTTTCTGTTACATGTTTACTAAACTCATCTAAATGTTTACCTGTGATCAACGTTAGCTATGAGCTACATCTGCCAGTCTTCAGTTTATGGGGAAGTAATCTCACTTGTATTATGTCAAGTTGTTATAGAAATTGAGGAATGGGGATGGAGTACCTTGCTTTCTCATGATCAGAACAGGTTTCATAACTAAATACCAAAATGTGGTTAAACGTGTACTTTGTTTAATGTTGGGACATCTGGGTTCTTCAGTGACTGACTCACAACAGCTAGTGTCCTTGAGCAAATTCCTGATCTCTCAGGATGTCAGTGGCATTATCTGTAAAAGAGATTGAGAATTCATGAAAACGCTCTGCATGACCTTTGCCAGCCCTGAGAGTCCATGGTTTGTTCTGGGAACAAGGGAATGAGGGACAGCTGGGGGCTGGCAATGGGACATGGAAAGGGGGTGACTGTCCCGAACTCACCTTTCTCAGAGAGCTATCAAAGGATGAAAAGAATAACGAGTGTTTTCCCCTTCTACCTCCAGGTGTTTTCTATCTGGGATTAAGTTTTACTTCCCTTGGACTAGCCAGGTACTCATCAACTATCCCGTCGTCTGTCCTGGACTACACATCCCTCCATATGCTGTTTATTCCACCTTTGTGATTTGAAAAATGCTTAACATTTGCTTAAAAGAACCAAAGCAGATGCAAGTTTGGTATTTTCTTCTGTTAGTCATACTTTATTCCCAAATCAGTGAAATTTGTCCTTTATTTTTCTATCTCAACATTGTTTTTAAAATCTTTGGAACATTTTTACATTTCTAAAAACTTCTTTGTTTTACTCTGGGGATAACCTAGCCAAACCAGGCACAGTAGTCAATCATATTTTTAAAAATTGAACTGTAATTGGTTTACAATATTTCAGGTATACAGCAAAGTGATTCAGATTCTTATTCAGATTCTTTTCCATTATAGGTAATTACAAGATATTGAGTATAGTTCCCTTTACTATACAGTAGATCCTGTTGGTTATATATTTTATATATAATACTGTGTATCTTTTAATCCCCAAATCTTAATTTATCCCTCCCCTCCCCCCACTCTCCCCCTTGGCAACCACAAGTCTGTTCTCTATGTCTGTGAGTCTGTTTCTGTTTCATAGATAAGTTCATTTGTGTCATATTTTAGATTCCACATATAAGTGATATCATATGATATTTGTCTTTCTCTGTCTGACTTACTTCACTTAATATGATAATCTCTAGGTCCATCCTTGTTGCTGCAAATGGCATTATTTCGTTCTTTTTTATGGTTGAGTAATATTCCATTGTATATATGTACCACATCTTCTTTATCCATTCATGTTTCAATGGACGTTCAGGTTGCTTCCATGTCTTTGCTATTGTGAATAGTGCTGCTATGAACATTGGGGTGCATGTATTTTTTCAAATTAGAGTTTTCATCTTTTCCCAATATATATCCAGAAGTGGGATTGCTGGATCATATGGTAACTCTATTTTTAGTTTTAAGGAACCTCCATACTGTTGTGCTGTGGGGTATGGGGAGGACCTTCTCCGTGTTTCAGAAGGAGCAGCTTACAGGACACCAGGCTGCAGTGAGGTTCCCAGGACTGCATACACCTCCTTGATCATTCTTGGCAGCTGACCTGGACTTTTTATTTGACATAACCTTCCTTAACTTCCTGCTAGCAAACCTTACATGAGCAGTAAAAACTCTTATCTGTGTGAGGAAAGCATCCCTTCAACACATAGCAAATCCTCCCACCTTCTCCCCTCTCACACCCTCTCAATAATAATTCTCTACCCCTTGCCCAGGTTTTCCCTTTCAAGGTCTCATCTGGATTTTTTTCAGACGTTTAAACATGCTCAGATTTCTCACATCTTGAACAGTTCTTTCACTCCAGCTATATTCTGTTTCCTCCTCATACCCCCAAATTCCCCCAATCGCTCAGCGTGTGCAGTTTCTAATTCCCCATATCCTACCACCTCCTCGACCCACTTCCTTATGACATCCACTTCCTTATGAAGTCCCGATATCCTACCAGTTCCTTATGATGTACTTTTAAGAGGCTGGAAGCAATGAAAATTTTCCAGAACTTATTTTATCTGACCTCTCAGTGGCATGGGACATCTTGACTGCTCATTGCTATTGAAAATCTCTTTATCTCTAACGCTATATTCTCTGATTTTCCTTCCATCCAAGGGCTGCTTTGTCTCCTTTGATAGTAATCAAATAGTGGTATGTCTGGTAATTTGATGGTAATCCAAGCTAGTAATCAAATATTGGGATTTCTCAAGGCTGTGTTCTAAACTCTCTGTTCTCTTCTTCCTGTGTACCCTCTCCACCTAAAACTTCAGCGAAGTTTACAGGATGTCCACATGGGTGCTTTAGAGGTATGACACACCTGACCTGTCCACGACCAGAACCATAATTTTCCCTCCCAGGGTCTGGGGCTTGACTGTGGTTTTCTACCTCAGATCATCACAATACAAGCCATCCAGTTAGGCATGCCATAAACAGGAATTATTTTTGGTATATAACTTTGTCCCACCCCCTCACACCTCTCCTGTGCAAATCTATCACCAATCCTGTGTTTTTCTCTCTCCTAAATATTTTTTTTGAACCTGCCACTTTCTATATTTCTACACAATGTAACCTGGTCCAATCTCTATCCTCTACCTCCTGGACAACTACTACTGCAGATGCCCCTGCATCCCTCCTGCCCACCTCCCAATTCTTTGGCACGTTTCCGCCAAGGGCACATTTTCAAAATACACACCTTTGCCACCTTAGATTGTAAAGCCCTTGAATCACTCTTCACTGCAGGGTAAAAAAACCCAAACAATTTTATATGTAGTTAAAAACAAAACAACACATCTCTGTATGGCCTGGCCGTTGCTTACTTTTGAGGTCTTAGCTCACAGGGTCCTACTTACTCCTTCTCTTGGCACCATTTCTACTGTCCATCACTGAATGTGAAAACGCCAACTTTTGTCTACAATCCCAACAGTATTTCTGAGCACATTGTTTTCTCTGACTGTTGCCTTCTTTCCTGTGATAGGTAACTCCTACTTGCCCTTCAGCTCTGGGGTCAAAATATCGTCCTCATTATGCTTCTATAGAACAATACTTTTTGTACTTTTGTGTTTTTCCCCTCATTTGGTGTGGTACCTATCTCGGTTTGTACTCATATATTTATTAATTTGATACTGGAATAACTTCCCCATCCTGCTGGATTGACAAGGCCATAACTGTTGGAAATATATCAATTTTTACTTTTAACTGAATCTGTTGTTCCTAGGTGCTCTGTGTTTCTTTTATATTGAATGGATGATTCTTGTCATCCTTAAGCTACAACCAAAATGCAAGCTTCTCCACACCTGTGCAGGACTCTCCTTTACATTTCTAAACTTTCTTACTCACCATACTTCCAGCACCAGCCCTCATATTCACTGTTGTCGATTCTCCCTCATTATTCTGCATTTCCAGTAAATATTCCAGTACTCACCTTCTTTGACAACAGTTATTTTACCTATTTGCCTGATTGCTACTTCTCCTGTTTCTAAGGCTGACATCTGCTAAGATAATTTTCGTAGAGTTAAGATAGTCAGTTCTAGTGTTGATTTTCAAGGCCTCTGTAGAATTCTCTGGTCTTTTGATTAAAGATTACCAGCTCCATCACCTTCTGTCCTTCCCATTGCTGTCTTCTGTTGCTTCCAGGTCACTCACTCCCCAACACCTTCCAAAGAATTTGTATCCCATTAATTTATACATTCATTTAAAATAATAATGAGTTCTAGGAATTCCCTGGTGGTCCAGTGGTTAGGACTCAGTGCTTTCACTGCCAAGACCTTGGGTTCAATCCCTGGTCAGGGAACTAAGATCCCTCAAGCTGCACCCGTGGCCAAAAAATAATTATAATAATAAAATAAAATAAAAATAAAGGACTGGGGGAGTCACTATTCATGACACTGCAGCATAAATTAATGAACAACAGAAGAAGAGAGTAACCTGTCTTCCAAGAAATGTTGAACCAATGGATAATCAGACTGAAATCTTAAAACAATAAAATATGTCCATGGGGGTTTATAGTGAACTCCTTAAAAATGGCTAATATTGGAGAAGAGGACTAAGAACTGCTTTGGTATTCTGTTGTATTAAATAAAATCTGTTTTGAAATAAAGTAAAATAAAATACGCAGGAAGTTCTTACTATGCCCGGACTCTGTGAAGCATGGGAGAGGGAACCAAATGGTCAAAAAGCAAAAAAAAAAAAATCAATGCATGGGAGATTTTCAGATAGTCAAAGAGACTAAGGGGAAAATAATGCAAGGCGATTTGGCAGAGACTGAGAGAGGGACGTTGTAGAGACTCTTTGACTGGTCTGAGAAGTCCTGTGAAGAGGTGCCTGCCTGTGGGCAGAATATCCCGGAGGCTAACAACTTTCCCGAGCTGTTCCTGGAGGTGGTGAGGTGTGAAAGCCTGAGGCTCCAGATAACTTGAAAGAATAGGACCAGGGCTATGCCAAGGACCCCTCAAGACACACAGCTTCTGGTGGAACCCGTTTGTCCCGTATTTCTTGGAAATGATCGAACCCAGGGGAAGAGTCGACCAGGAGGAAGGTTCAGATGCTCTTCTATTCTAAGCTCTAGAGTCCCAGGACAGACTGGAGGAATGTGGGACTCTGGAAACCTTTCCCTAACTATCTCCCTTCCAGCATGCCTGACTTTCTTCTGTTTCTGGTGCCGCGTTGGCCTCCCGTACACAACAGCAACACCGCCATCTTCTACGTCCTCAAGACTTTTGTATCATTTAGTGTGTGTGTGTGTTGGCGGGGGTGTGTGTGTGTGGAGGGGGTGGGTGTGGGTATGTGTTGTGTATGTGTACACAGGAGAGAAAGAAAGAGAGAGAGCTCTCTGGTCAATTACTCCTTGTTTCGTTTCTCTGACGTCACTAGGACTGACTCAGAGTGGAATCTACCAGCTGGCATCTAGGTCACGTTCTACTTGTGGAAGATAGTCCACTAGTTACCTAATTGCAAATGGGAAAAGCTCAGTTCTCCTTTCACGTGACCTCTGTGTAAGGTTTGCTGCTATTGACCCCTCAGGCTACCACTTAGAACACTCCCTTTGTACAGATCCTGCTGCACCGTTATCCTCTGACCCATCTCTGACCAAGAGTCCTTCCTATGTGTCTCAAGATAAAATTCAGTGCCTCAACTATAGTGCACGGGACCCTATTGGCCCCTCTTCACCAGGGTGAACTCACCACTCACCACTGCACTGGTACCCCTGGTGCAGCCCTGCCCAAGTCATCAGTCACCCCTAGGTGCCTGTGTCAGACTCTCGGTGTCTATTTGCTTATACACATGCTGTTCACTCTGCTTGGAAGATCCCTTTTCCCCACCTTCCTCTCCCTTTCAATCCCCTCAGGACATTCCTTTCTCTTCTAAAAATAAAGAGAAAAAAAAGAAAGGAAAAAGAGCAAACAAAAGAGCATTTGCATTTACTGGCCCCTCCAGCATGCCGGAACCCCTCATCCTTTTTCATGCTGCTCAAGTGTTCCTTTGACATCTGTCCTCCTGTCTCCATGACTAAACTGTGAGCTCATTGTGTGGCAAAGGCTTTTCCTTCAACAATTTGGGGTATACACTAGTTAGTTAAATATTCATTACATACCTAAATGTGAAACCCAGTAAATATTTGCAATAAACAAGGTTCTCATAAAAACACACAATTGGTATATTGACAACATAATTTTCATAGAAAAATCAACGTGGTTTCTTTCTTTCTTTCTTTTTTTTTTTTGTTGAAGTTCCACTTTGTAGACAACAATATTGCCAGCTTTCTACTGGATTGGAGCAATAAATTGGGATTTTCCAAAGGCATAGATCAAGAAAATTATGTATCATTGCAGACCATTTATTTGTATGGAAAATATTCACTACACACATGGATTTTATATTAGTATATTTTAGCTACTACTTGAGTAGTTTGAAATTAGATGAAGATTGAGCATATTTGTATAACTGGATGAAACAGAAGAAGCAAGATAAAAATGAACACATCTGAAATTCACCTACCTCTTATCCTCTGTGAAATCTCAAAAGTCATTTAGAGGAAGATAATCAGGATGTCCATGACACCACAAAGGAGATCATCCATTTCAACACAATCAAACTACTCTTTGTGTTTGAAAAATAGAGTTGATGAAAAGAAAGGCTTTCCTGCAAGTAAACTATAAAACCAGAATGAGCCTTCTCCCACTTCCAAGGTCAATGAGATACTACAGCTGTAGGGGACTATAAAGAGACTTAAAGTCAAAACAATCAAAAGAATGGCTTATGGTTAATTTAATTCCTTTCCCTGTAGCTACTTGGCATAATAATATTTTTCATATTTTTCTTAAAATGTGTGAAATGTTTTTGCCTAACAGTATCATTCTTATGAGGCTCTGCACACTTTTCTTTTTAATAAGGAGCAATTTCCCTTTAATTTGTGCTAAGAAGAATTACCAACATTTTAGAATTGATTCATGATGAATCAGTCATATTTTCTAAAGACTTTTATTTTAATTAAAAGGTAAAAAAAAAGTATGAAGCTCAGATAAGTCCAACTTCATCTGATATGCACGCTCATCAAGTTAGTGAACCTAGCTCTTTTGAATCCATAAAACTACTCCCACTTCAGATTCTATTACTTTTCTGCATATGTGACAATCAGTACCTTTTTTTAATGGCTACCTACTGCTGAACTAATTTTCTCGCCAATTATGTTTGTCAATTTCCTTCTATTTCTATCCCACTGGAGAGTGACTCGTTGGTCTGCCATTTCGCAAGCTTCATGTCCTTCAGCGCAGCCCCAGCGTGGCTATGTGAACACCGATACAAAAGCACACCCATCTTAAATCTGTATCGTGTTGCAAAGCAATGGTTATTTCTAGAATTTTGAAAGTTTGTCACTTTCAAATGCTTGCCCCAGGTGGATTTTGAACGACTAGGCATATTACTAAAAAGGTTGTAGTTTTTGCATTAGAAATGAAGTCTCCCTATTTGTCTAATTTATCTGTGGTCCTTTTCTGCTCAGCTTCAGTTAATATCGTTATATTCTTATATAATTATAATGCAAGCAATCTGACTGCCAGAACTGTGTCAGCATTTTCATTATAAACATTTAGTCTCAAAGGCATGTAATAAATCAACCAAAAAATGAGATTCAGTGATATACCTTAGAATGCAAATTCTCACACCTAAAGAAAGTTGCCTGGCTATTCATATACAGAAATATAAATAGCCCTTTACTATGGGTGTTTTAAATACCTCAGGTAAGCTTATGTTTAAAAAAGACAATGACTTTTTTTTTTTTTTTTTTTTTTTTTGGTGGTACGCGGGCCTCTCACCGTTGTGGCCTCTCCCGTTGCGGAGCGCAGGCTCCGGACGCACAGGCTCAGCGGCCATGGCTCACGGGCCCAGCCACTCCGCGGCATGTGGGATCTTCCCGGACCGGGGCACGAACCCGTATCCCCTGCATCGGCAGGCGGATTCTCAACCACTGCGCCACCAGGGAAGCCCAAGACAATGACTTTTATACTGAGTGTTTCTCATAGGAGACTGTTTTCTTTTTTATTTCTAAAAGGCATCATCAGGTATTTTTGTTATCATAATATATAACTTTCTTTATGGGGGGCACCCTGAGTCCCATTCATAGCTTTCATGTCTTTTCAATAGAAATTCACTTGCAAATATTTGGGGAGCATTCTAACTGTAATATATAAAACTACAACTAAAATGTGCTGTAAACCAAAAGTGCAGGTTTGTTTTATGAACTGGGCTTCATGTCACTCATGCAAAAGTTTGAACAGATTGTGAGTGATATAAATTGCCCCCATTTAAACTTCATATGAAATGTTTAAAATTCTCTGATTTTTTTTTTTTTTTTTGCGGTACGCGGGCCTCTCACTGTTGCGGCCTCTCCCGTTGCGGAGCACAGGCTCCGGACGCGCAGGCGCAGCGGCCACGGCTCACGGGCCCAGACGCATGTGGGATCTTCCCGGAGCGGGGCGCGAACCCACGTCCCCTGCATCGGCAGGCGGAATCCCGACCGCTGCGCCACCAGGGAAGCCCTCCAGTAAATTTTTTAAATTGAAAATATTGTATTTCATCTCTAGTGTTGGTATTTTTGCTATGCCTCTTTGTATTAGTTTCTCGTGATTGCTCTAGTACACAATCTAAAGACTTTATACAATTCCATTTACTTTGCCAGCTAACAGCCCCGTGTTAATGTCGGCATATATTTTACTACTGTATATGCTAAAATTCCACAACTGTTATTTTTATTTTTGTTAGAATAGTCAATAGTCTCAACTGTTTTTAAAGACATCTAAGAGAAAAGTATCATACAAATATATATACATATACATGATATATGTATATATAATATATCTATATTTATGCATATATATTTGTATGTGTATATAAAACCTTTACATTTACTCTATTTGATATAGTTTTTGACACTGTTAGTTGACTTTTAACAACTTTATTAAAATAATAAACATTTGTTTGGGGTAAAAGCTTTTAAGAGAGGGTTGTTTAACACTAACCTGCTTTTCAAAGATTAAAAATGGCGGCATCTTTATAAACAAATACACTTGTGAGCATCTCTACTTTCATTTTTATTGCGTAATCATCTGTGACTCCATGTGGTGTTCTGCCTGTGCTGTGCTTGTGAGGCCATTGTTGTTGGTTGGGTGTTTCAATATGCACTCGAAACCCCTTCAACCTAAGTCCCAAACCCTCTTCCTGCAGAGACTGGAAAGCTTAAAATTGCGTTTCTTAGGCCCCCTTGCAGCTAGAATTCCCACTGAGACTTAGATTCTGCTACTGGAATCCAAGGTACACTTGGGTTTGGAACCGAGTCATGTGTGGAGAGACGCCGGGTGTGAGGAACTAGTTTGCTGCTGGGAAACAGTAGAAGTGTTACTGTTCTGGACTAGACAAGCATAAAGCCAGCTTCCAAATTTAGCAAGCAGCTTCCTGATCCAGTGGTTCTGAAGCCAATAGTTTCTTAATTCAATAGCTGTCACAGGTGGCTGCTTTCTTGGCAGCAAACTTTGACATTGCAAATTACTCTTGATAAATCATTTTAGTGTCTATAATATCTTTAGCCCTTCTAAAGAATCTGTGACATTTTACTATTTTTAAAAATAAGCAGAATGGATTCTATTCTATTTAACAAGGTCCTGACCATTCTGGCAGTTTAGAATTTCTTTTCTATGCAACCAGTTAGTACTTAAATAATACTAACAAAATTATACTGAACTAGAATGCTTTGGAGACATTTCTAAAATGCTGACCAGGAGAGGAATAAAAGTGAAAAAGAAAATGAGGGATCTTAAGTTTCATGGAAATGATATGAATTCAACACATTGGTTTGTATATCAATAGATTTATATAGCATTCTATAACAAAGGTAGGAAAAATAGGAAAAGTCAGGAAAGGTGAAATACTACCCTGTTTTAATTGATGAAACATCTTCCCTTCATTGGGTATCTGAAACAGCTATTGTATGCCTGAGAGACAAAATAACATATTTTACCTGCTAAAATGATACAGAATAAAAACAGAAGGGAGATGTTAAAAGTTAAGGAACTCAAACACAGTTATGGACCAAACAAGCCTGAAGACCAGGCCTGCTGAGTGATTCTCCTGGGAAACTGATGTTCTTTTTACCCAGCATGACTGTAAACCCCAGAAATGTGCTACGGTTATTTTTCACGTTTGTTTGCTGGTAGAATCTAGGGCACTAAGAGATGCACAGATTGTTAGAAAATGGGAAGCCGTTCCTCTGTGTTTCCTCTTACTTTGTGGAATACTCTCCATGAATTGCCATGTCCCGTGTATGTTGCTCTCTTTTCACCACTCGTGTTACTATCTCATTATGTCAGCCCAGCAGATGGATATACAGTAAGTCCCCTACATACAAACAAGTTCTATTCCGAGGGCGTGCTCGTAAGTCCAATTTGTTTGAAGTCCAACCAAGTTAGCCTAGCTACCCAACTAACACAATCAGCTATATAGTACTGTGCTGTAATAGGTTTATAACACTTTTCACACAAAAAATACATGACAAACACAAAAATAACACATTTTTAATCTTACAGTACAGCACCTTGAAAAGTACAGTAGTCCAGCACAACAGCTGGCACACAGGGGCTGGCATGGAGTGAGCAGGTAGGAAGAGCTACTGACTGGAGGAGGAGAGGAGGTAAGAGATGGTAGAGCTGAAGGGTCGTCAGCAACAGGAGACGGAGGGCAGGCTGCAACTTCACTCATACCTTAAGTGATCGGACGTGTGAACTCACGTTCGCATCTTTGAAATTTCACAACTTGAATGTTCGCACGTAGGGGAATCACTGACTTCAAATGGGCAAACTATTAAAATTCTTTCCCAGTTGTAAGATAACAAATTTGAATTTGATATTTCTCAAAATTTATCAGTGTTCTCTATGGACTGCCATATTTTCTATATTATTAACTTCTATTAAATATCAGCATTCTATTTGCACTTTCTGCTTCCTTCTTTGAATAAATTTGTACTCAACCTAAATCATGTTTTGTTGGGGTCATTAACATTTATGATTACCTTTAATGTTCTAGATTTCTATATAGTCTACAGTTTCTTGAGCTGGCCTCGGTATTTTGCATTTTTCTGTACAACCTCTATGAATTTTTTAAATCTCCAATTCATTGTATTGAGACTATTCAGAATAATCTCATGATATTTAAATTCTCTACAATTGAGTGTCATTGTGCATACCTTATTTTATTTATCACTTTGTCTTTTTTTCCTTAACAGTTTTGGTTTTATATTTGTCTTTTAAATAAACTTTATTGATCTCTTCTATTGATCTCTGTTACATAATGGATCCTTGATGATCTCTATTCTCAGGAATAGATTCTATAGGGGAGGAAGCTTTGTTGTATTAGGGGTAAAACCACATAACCCACAATTCTTTTAAGGAGGCAAGTCATTGATAACTTGCCCTATTTCCTTTGTAATTATTAGACTTCAGTTTCCCACAGCTGTGGTTTGGGTCACTGATTCATTTTCAAAAAAAAAAAATTAGAATTTTATATCTATTAACTATAATTATGAACATTATTAACTTATTATAAAGTCCTCTGTATTGTTATAGTCCCATTCTCATTTCCAATTTTGTTTATATTTTTATTGTGTATCCTAGAGAGTTGTCTGTGCTTCTGGTTTTCAAAATTTAGTTCTAGGGCTTCCCTGGTGGCGCAGTGGTTGAGAGTCCGCCTGCCGATGCGGGGGACGCGGGTTCGTGCCCCGGTCCGGGAAGATCCCACATGCCAGAGAGTGGCTGGGCCCGTGAGCCGTGGCAGCTGCGCCTGCGCGTCCGGAGCCTGTGCTCCGCAATGGGAGGGGCCACAGCAGTGAGAGGCCTGCATACCACAAAAAAAAAAAAAAAAAAAAAATTAGTTCTAGCTTTTATTTACACATTATATTATTTTTTGAATACCCCCTCATTAGTTTTTGAGTTAGTTTATAACCTTTTATTTCTCTTTTGTCCTGTTTGTTATTATTATTGTTGTCATTATTATCATATAACCCATTCAAAGATTGTTTGAAACATTTCCAAAGTATTTAGATGTTTAGAAGAGTTTAGACTTTAGCAGAGGAATGGGAGGATTTTCCATGGATTCTCTCAGAAAGGTAAGTTTTCATCATGTCCTTTCTTCAGTAGCTATTTAAATGGCTTTTACGGAATGTTTGGGTACTACTTCTGTAAACACACTCCTCTATATGTCTCTGATGAGATAAAAATCCTGTGATTTTACCAAAAGATCTGCCTGGAGGACAGATTGCAATCATATTCAATTACTGATGAATGTGTTAGATGCATTGGGTCCCTGACCCTATGAGAGATGATAGGGAATCACAATCTTGCAGGGAAACCCTGAGTATTTTATCACATTTCCCCAGGTGATTTGGATACACAGCCAGACACCCTTCCCACTGCCTTGAAACAGCAAAGTGTTTTGCTTATAATGTGTAGACATTTTTGTGGGATGAATGGAGCTTAACTACTTGCTAATCATATGCAAAATTGAGTTTTGAAAAAAGTTTCATTGCTAATCTAAGGCATTGGATGAAGCCCCAAAATGTTCAGAGTTTTGCTTCATTACATCTTCTGGTAACAAGGATCTGGTGAGTCCTTGTCTAATCACAGAAGGAAAAAATGGAGGCTGCGATTAATGCATACACACTACTATATAAAAAATAGTCAACAAGGACCTACTGTATAACAAAGGGAACTCTACTCGATACTCTGTAATAAGCAATATGGGAAAAGAACCCGAAGAAGAATACATATATGTATATGTACAACTGAATCACCTTGCTCTACACCTGAAACTAACACAATATTGTAAATCAACTCTACTCCAATACAAAATAAAAATTAAAAAAACAAAACAACAGTGCGGCAAGGAACACGTTTGTAACTAAAAAAGAATTATAATAATAAACAAATAAATAAGAAAAATGGGTTTTGAACATGTTAGCCTGAAAACAAAATGCATTTTAAATTTGTGAAGAGAACACTCTTTCTTTATGTGTTGAATTTTAAATGTCTCCACTTTCAAGTCCTTTTTTAGAAATGATTTTGGCTTTGTTAGCAGTGCGGCGGTTGTAACTATAGGAGTTTAAGATTTGAAAGACATTTGAGAGAATCATTCATTTTCTGCCAAACTCTTAATAACCCGTGCTATTTTCAGCGGTAGTGATCTCCATCTGAGTCCTAGGGAAGTGATGGGTTTATTCTTGAGGGATGGGTGCCACTTTCTGTTGATGTTACTGATGAGATTTGACCCAGTGGCCAGTGGCCCTGCTCCTGCTGGCAGAAGTGACACTGCTGATTAAATGTCCTTCAGAGGCAGCCGTGAATTAAGCCACATTCTGGGACCGCTGATCATTGCAACTCTCCTTCTTTCACACTGCATCTGCGATGCTAGGGAGCTCAAACGCATTTTGTAGTTTTCAATTTCTTTGATGCAGAATTTGGGGAAGTGTATGAGAATCATATATAACACCAATCATACTCACATTTAAAAATCTCCGCTTTCCTCTGTGATCTGGTGGGCATTTATCACATGTTCGATGAGCTGGCGCCTTTTGAACACCCTTCCGATGGGACACCATGAGTCCTGCGCCCCCAAGTCAGAAGGTAGAATACTCTCTCCCAGCCTTCCTGTGGCCAGCGTGACCTGGGCTCTGTCCATCACAAGTGCCGTGAGACTTTCAATTTGGAAGTAAGTGGTAGGGGGAGGTGGGTACCTCCCGTGTAGAATCTATCCTTTGGTGGGGATCGTAGTAGAGTTTGGGGAACACTGTACTCGTCTCAAAGGCGTGAGCTGCAATACTTGTGCTCAGCAGCAGTGGAGGGGATGATGCTTTCCCTGAAGCAACCCTCACCCTGTGGGTGGTTTGCTGGTCGACAGCTGGGCTTGACTCTCAGCCTCCTTCCTGATACCCTTCAGTCACTTATTAAATGTTATTTGGGATGGATTCTCATCTCTGCAGCAAAGGACTCTGAACTTGCACCTTCTCTCACACTTGCTGACCACATTCCAGATATTTTGGTTTTCTTTCTGTCATTTCAAAAACCACCATTTTGTCCCCATCTCAGGCTCTTCATTTTATGTTCCTTCTGACTCAAATATGGATATGCTCTCAGAGTCAGCTCTTCCCGTCCTTAGGACTCTGATCTAACACCAACCTTTCAAAGACGTCAGCCTCACCACTCTTTCTTCTCCCATCCTGTGATTCCCATTACCTTGTTTGTTTGTATTTTTAAAACCTCCCTTGTTTAGCTGGTTGGTTTGTGGGTGTTTTTTTCATGTCTTCCTCGCAGCTTGAGGACAAGACCCTTTTCAGTTTTGTTTACTGAAGTATTTTCAGAATCTGGAGTAGAGCTTGGCAAAGAGTTGACATTCACTCGTTATGAACAAATGAATGAATGAATGAATGAATGAATGACTATGCCTAATGTATTATTTCACTTTCAAGAGCTTGTTGAGGACAGTATTAAGAATCCTAGATTTGTATTTTGGCCTGGTAGAAGAAAGAATTGAGAAACTCAAGGAGAATTGAGCTGGAGGTAGGAAGAGAGAATATCGGGTATACATTCCTAGTTGCTATGTACTCAGAGCCTCGTAAGGAACTGCAAGGGATAAAAGAAAAATCTAAGAAATTTAAGATATTCCTGCCATTTTAATGTTCTGGAATAGTTAGGGAAAAGGGGTTTGTGGAAATGGAAAAGGAAAAGAGAGAATAATGTGAGTGATGTCATCCTGAAGTGGCTGGAAATAAGTTTCCCTAAGAGCTTACACTGCTCTGAGTGAAAAATTTGAAACCATTCTTTGGGGATAACTTCTTCATGAAGTGAAGAAATAATGGTTTAGGATTTATGTTCTAAAGTTCATTCCTCTCAAACAGGTGATGAAACACTAATCTTTTTTGAGAGACTATTGGTCGCTGTAAGCTTTAATGTGTAAGAACAGACTCCTAGTTAATTCCTAATACTGACCAACTTCCAAATTATACCTCTTCAGTCACTTTTCTAATTAGTGAGTAGACACCGGGCAGCACATGATCATCCAGATTTTAATTGTCAGGCAGTGCTCTCTCCGCTTCCTCCATATGTTCAAACCAAAAAAAAAAAAAAGAGCAATTATGCCAAGATAGCAACTATAGTTTTGACGATTGAGGCTAATTGGGTAACTGAGCATGATTCAGTTCTATTGCTTATCCAGTCGGAACATAATTAGGGTTACATTTTCCACTATCCCATAAGCATATTTATTTCTCTTCTCTCCAAAAAATTGTAGTGCGTAATGTAAATAAGTAAATAAAAGAATAAGTAAACAAAGTTTCTCTCCCCCAGGGATGCACAGATGACATTTTAATTCCCTGAAAAGATAGTCAGAAACTATTATGACATGCTGAGTGAATAAGTACTCGTATACATACATAATAGGATACATACAGGATCTCATCATAATAACAAGGGGCATTTATTGAGCTCGTATGACACTCAGGGAACTCTTACCAGGGCTTTACATGTACAAACACACTTAATCCTCACAGCTATCTTATGAGAATACCTTCATTATTATTCCCATGTTATTTGTGAGAAAAGTAATTTTTTGGAAGGTCAAATGAGTTGCTCAAGTTTAAACAATGAATAAGTAACAGGGCCAGGATTTTCACCCAGAAATACCGCCACCAAGTCTGTGTCCTTAACCACTGGGAGATACTGCCTTGACAGTGGGAAAAGTGGGTATTTTGAGTTTGTCCCATTCCGATTTGGGACTTGGAGAATATTCCTCAACCTCTCTCAATTTAAAATCTTCATCCATAATAAATAAGTAAAAAATAAATCAGTAAATAAACGCCAATCACAAAACCAGTCCGTGATAATACCTACTGAAAAGGGTTGTCATGTTGTTTGAGAGTATCAATAATATAGCATGTCAAAGCACCCAGCATCCTGATCAGGACATACTGTACCCCAGTCCTCGGTCCCTGCTCATCTTCCTGGGTTAGAAAAATTTATGCCTAAACCAGGGGTACCTTGTCTTGCTCTTTTCCCCATTTTGCAGCTTGAACGGGGAGGCTTCTGTGGGGCACATCCCACCCCCCCTGTTCCCGACACACCCCAGAGTGGGTGTGATTGCTGGGCCAGCACAAGCAGTGGGAACTGCTTCCTCCTAGTCTAGAAACCTTCACCGCATCACTGCCAACGTTGTGCTTGGCCTCTGTTACCGTGAATGTTGCCTTCTTTTCCCATTGGCTGATTTCTAAGTGTAATATTTTTAAAAAGAACTCCTCCTGCCTGGTGTAGCTGCTTCTTAATGTTATTGGATGGAATTATCTGTCTCCAAAAGGCCAAGTTTGGGTCTTTCCTTCTTTTTTTCCCCCTCCCCCATCCTCCCTCCTCCTTTTCTTCCTTCTTTCCTTCCTTCCTTCTTTCCTTCTCTCCTTTTTCTTTCTTTTATTTTTTTCTTGGTGCACAATTTTCTTTTAACTTTTCAGTTTCGGGCTTTTAAATGATAATGCATTTCAAGTATAAAAGCAGACTTCTTAAAGTACTATCATTTTATAATTTTCATGAATGTACAAAAAGCCTTCCCTTGAAGGTCCCTTTAGTTTAACAAATAAAATCATCTGAAACCTCCCCATAGGGATCTTTTTCCTCTTTGATTCATATTATTGGAAGCAATCTGCAGAACTGAAAATATTTCTCCAAATCAAGGTTCATAATATTCTGAGAAGTGATTCCAAAGCATTTGATTAGAAAACCCTGTAGTCTTGGATTATCATTCTTTCCCAGTTATTGGAATTACTACTGATCGCTGTGACTTACTCCCATTCTTAATACTTAAGTTTAGATCACGTCATTAAAAGTACTATTAATAGCTGACCACACCAAGTTACCGGGGAGACCAGAAACTGAGGCCATTTCAATAAACCTAACACTGATAAAGACTGGCCGGTATGGGTTCTAGTGGGAGATAAAGTAGTGTGTCTCCTATCTGCGATCATTTCTGGTGAGATGTCTGAGGCTTGAATTGTCTAGAAAGAGCAAATTTTTTGTATACAGGTGGAGCCAGCGTGACCAAAGCCACTAATATTATGTTTATGTTTTGGTCTTTTGGCCGCCAGGCATGTGGCCTCCTAGCTCCCCTACAAGGGATCAAAGCCCCATCCCCAGCATTGGAAGGCCAAGTCTTAACCACTGGACCACCAGGGAAGTCCCCAATACCGTCTCCTTAACCAACCGAGACAAATATACTTGGATTAATAAATACATTTTAGATCTCCAAATGGGATTAAATAAGTTACTAGTCGAAGATGGCATGCCGTGGGTTATTTTGTCGAGAAAACATTATTTCTTAGTAGAAGGCTGACAACGTATACTCTAGTGAGGAGTGACATTAGAAGCAAGTGAAGCTTTTGGAGCCAAGATACGTACTATGAGAGGAGACGGCAGAAACAGAAGAGTACAGGTGGTACTGGGGTACCGAAGACGCAGTGGGGCAGCAAGAGGTAGGGGAATGTGTTAAAAGGAGAATTAGTTACATCGATGTCGGAGGTTATTCCTGGACCATCTATGCTCTTTCATACTTTTATTTTTGTAGCCTTTGGCCAATATCACACTATCGGAAGACTGTAGGGTAAAATAAGTACTGAAATGAGGTAATTCAAGTCCTCTAACATATCTATCTTGTCATTTGTCTGGTCAAATGTTTTGACTGGTCCTTTGTCTTTTTGCTGTTGATTTGTGTACATATTCTGGAAAACAATATTTTGTTACACACATTACAAATATTTCATTCTTACCCTTGACCTGCCTATTCATTTTTTAAATGACACCTTCAGAGAAGGAGAATATTTACCTTTGAGAAAGTCCAGTTTATCAATTTTGTTCTTTTCTGGTTCTTTTGTTTTTAAAATTATTTTTTACAGTTGGTCCTTTTGGGTTATCCATTTTAAATACAGCAGTGTGTACATGTCAATCCCAAACTCCCTGACTATCCCTCCCCCCAACCCTTCCCCCCACCGGAACCATACGTTCATTCTCTAAGGCTGTGAGTTTGTTTCTGTTTTGTAAATAAGTTCTTTTATATCTTTTTTTTTTTTTTAGATTCCACATATATGCAATGTCATATGATATTTGCCTTTGTGTGGCTTACTTCACTTAGTGTGATAATCTCTAGGTCCATCCATGTTGCTGCAAATGGCATTATTTTGTTCTTTTTCTATGCCTGGGTAATATTCCATTGTATATATGTACCACATCTTCTTTATCCATTCGTCTGTCGATGGGCATTTAGGTTGCTTCCATGTCCTGGCTATTGTAAATAGTGCTGCAATGAACATTGGGGTGCACGTATCTTTTTGAATTATGATTTTCTCCAGATATATACCCAGTAGTGGGATTGCTGGGTCATATGGTGGCTCTATTTTTATTTTTTTAAGGACCCTCCACACTGTTCTCCATAGTGGCTGCACCAATTTACATAGTGGCCATAAAGTTCGTTCGGGCTTTTGCATAACATCTTATGGAAAAACTCGAACAGACTTTTTGGCCAGCCCAATACATTCCCACCAACAGTGTAGGAGGGTTCTCTTTTCTGGTTCTTTGGTGCTTTTTGTGTCTACCTAAGAAATCTTTGCTTCCCTTAATGGCTTAAATATACTCTCTGTGACGTCTTTTTGACATTTTTTAGTTTTAGCTTTTGCATTTAAGCCCACAATCCAAACTGAATCAGGTACTTACTGAAGAAATAAGAAACCATATGTCAACATAACGCTTTTTACAAGAATATGCATCGCAACCTTATTCATAATGACCCTACAATGGAAATGAAATTACTATGAAAAGAAATGGATAGACAAATCATATTAGATTCACACAATACAATTCTACCAGGCAATAAAAAACAATAAACTCCTCACAACTGGGATGAATCTCATAACCATTGTCTTGCATGAAAGGAGCAAAAGAATACATTTCTATGATTCCATGGGTATGAAGCCCAAGAACAAACAGAATCATTGTACGGTAATAGAAATGACAACATGGTTAACTCTGATCTTGCGGTGGTGATAGTCAGGTTTCTACTGGCTCGTAATGAGCAGGAGTTATATCTTGTTTTGGATGGTGGTTACATGGTGCACATAATTGTGAAAACCCATCAAAATGACGCTTGAAGTCTGTACATTTCATTTTACCTACCTGTACATCAATAATTATTAAAAATAGTTAGAAGGATGTTCAAAGGGATCGTGGAATTTTATCTTTCATAAATAATGTGGCTGTGCCCCTCAGAGTCGGATTGTCTGCAAACTGTAGCTACGTTCAGTAGCCATAGCAACCTACATACAAATCACTGGAGCAGCGCTACCTTAACTTGAACTAACACACAAGTAACCACTTAACAACCACCAATATTGCTTGTTTTGTTTAATACACTTTTCAGATATTATTTCAATTAACTGATCATTAGAGGTGAGCAGTAATTTTCATTATCCAGCAAGCATGCTGCTTTTTTTCCCACCTCTGGCTAATGAGGTCAGTAATGTGAATCTATGAGTTTAAAAAGGTGAAAATTCATCAAAGTTGATATGTGTATGGAGAGATGGTAAAAGAGAAAAATATCTCTAAACTAGTAAAATGTTAACACTAGATTGTTGTAATGCCCAAGACTAGCTCTAGGCGAAAGTTTTAATGAAGGAGTTTATCTTTGGCATCCCATGAATACTTCTTATTATTTTTCTTAATAGAAATCACATCACTTTCACTGTTGTCTGAAACACTGCGTTTCACCACATGGGACTGACTCTCCCTGAAGCTCCTTGAGTCTCCTTCTGTGTCCAGCTAGCTTACTGTGTTTTTACGCACGTTACTTGCACTAAATCATTTCTTCATTTAACGTCAGAGGGGCTGAGATACAGATGCTTATTAACTTCTCTGAAACCAGACAGTTTATAAAGAAAAGATTCAGCTTTAGAGTCAATGCACTGCGGTGCCCTAGCCTACCCCCTTGTGAAACCGCACAGCTCAGATTGGGATTCAAACCCACTGGTTTTTAATGGAGATCCTACACCCGGTCTCAGGACTAACTGAAGCTCAGGTTCTCGATGTCTCATAGCAGAAGGAATTCAGCAAGAGGTAAAGTGATAGGTAAGAAATGGGTGTATTTCAAGAGATACACATTCCATAGACAGAATGTGGGCTGTCACAAAAGGCAAGAGCAGCCCTGGGAGAAACACACTCCACAGTCATAGTGTGGGTCACCTCAGAAAGTGAGAGGCCCAGAAATATAGCGTGGCTCGTTGTTATGGGCTGGGTATTTTCACGGGCTAGTGAGTGGGACGGTTATTCTCACTATTTTGGAGAAGGGGAGGAGATTTCCAGGAATTGGGCCACTGCCCTCTTTTTGTGCTTTTATGGTCAGAACTGTCCTGGCACCTGTGGACGTGTCATTTAACTAATGTATTACAGTGAACGTATAGTGAGGCTCAAAGACCACTGGAAATTCAATCTTCCACCATATTGGACCTAGGAGGTTGTAGCCAGTTTATGTCTTATCCTCAAAAACTATGTCATTCTTTTAAAGGTTGTGCCCAGCCTTCTTCCATCCTGTTTCACTTGGTCACAACACCCTGTGCCTTTTCCTTACCTCCCTTGGTTGCTATATTTTTTGCCTCTACAACGTAGGGACTTAATATGTAAATTGGTCCTTATTACACTTGCATTTCTACCAAAGTGTGCTCTATCTTAACAGGAATCCGATGTGACACTGAAACACCAACCAGCTGGCAGAGAAGGTGGTTTTATTCATCATCCATGCTCTTTAATACAAATTCATAGCCAACCTTTTTCCCTAACCATTCACTCGACAAGTTTACTAAGCACATACTCTAGACTTGAAACCCAGGTTGACCCTGTCTGTGAGTTGAGATCCTACAGAAGGACACACCTGTAAAATAGTCCCAAATTTCAGACATCTCAGGAGGGGTACGATTCTCTAATGTCCCTTTGGTAGTATTGCAGCTCTCCCAAAATATCTCGGTCTTGTTCTCTTAAATATTGGTGCAGTCAGCTCTATTCTCCACAAATTAGAATTCCAAGCCATGAAGATTAAAACACAGAGTCACCTATGGATCAGAATAGGATGTGAAATAAAAGTGCCAAAGTACTTTCTGCATCTATTCTTATGTGTACTGGTTTCAGCCATAAGCTGCTGTAACAAGCTACCGCAAAATTACTGGCTTAAAAAAAATTATTATCATACAGTTTTGGAGAGCCAAAATCTGAAACGGGTTTCACTAAGTGAAAACACAGGCGTTGGCAGAACTGCCTTCTTTCTGGAGGCGCTAGGGGAGAATTGATACCTCACATTCTCCAGCTTCTGGAAGCTGCCTGCACTCTGGGCTCATGGGCTCTTCTCCATTTAAAAGCCAGTAGAACAGAGCATCTTCAGACTCCTCTCTGACTCTGAGCCTCTGCGTCACTGACTTCATTGGGCCCACGTGGATAATTCAGAATTATCTTTCCATTTTCAGATCCTTCATTGAATCACATCTGCAGAGTCCTTTTTGCCATGGAAGGTAACAGTCCTAGGGTCTAGGGATTAGGACATGGCCATCTTGAAAGGGTAGACACTTCCTGGTGACCACATAGGAAAATGTTCTTACAGTTTTGCATTCCATAAATCTGTACTGGAAACGTAGCTCTCCATAAAACTGTGTATTCAATAGCCAAGATATGTGTTAGTTTCTGAAGTCAGTTACTTTTAGACTCCCCAGAATGTCTTAGGAGGAAAAAAACATTCTTAGCTGGCACAGAAATCACTCCCCAGAATGTCTAGATAATAGATACATATTTTTAATAGTCTCTTAGTGTCTTCTTTCCCTCTTTCCCGCTCCCTTTCCAGCCCTTGTTTTCCTCTCTTTTCCAATCCCATGTCTCTTTCACACATGCATGCACACATAGCTAAATCTTCTCTACTTATTATTGCCAGCAAATGCACAATGATAAAGAAAAAAATCTAGTTCAGAAATATATTTCACGTGGCCTTAAATAGAAAGCACTCAAACAAGAAGAAAAACTATTTAAAATGCCCAAGGGATTGTTTGAGGGGTGTGAAACCTTCCCAGGAGAAATAATCTCATGGTTGAAGCTAAATTTATGGCAGGAATTTGATGGGTTGGCCCATTCTTCCACTGCCTTTGGGGCAAAATTCGATGTGCTGGACTTGGCAGGTGACTCATAAGGCAGGAATTCACATGGAACTTGCTCCTGAGAGGGGAGAAAAAAACCTCTCATTAACTGGTGCTTTGGAAAGTTTCCTTGAGCTATAAACTTGGTAGATGTTGCATTTAGGATCATTAACTACCTAAGGTAAACACAGTCCATGCCAGGTACCGGTTTCCTCCATATGTGGGTTGCAAATGAACTAGCTGTTTACAATGGCTGCATTTGCATGAGAACAAAGTTACGTAGTGATGAGTCAACTATGGAAGCCTCTTTCTCTAAAAGTTCAGGACAATTAGAATAACATCAATTTCCAAATTTGAAAATCGCTCAAAATATACATTTATCTAATGCAACAAATTTCCAGGTGTATTATTTAGAAGGATTAGCAGACAAAATGATAAATTTAAATTTCCAAACTTAATCCTTAGAAGCTATGTGACTTTGCTTAATAAGTTATTTAACCTCACTGCATTTCGGTTTCTTTACTTTTCAAATGGGGATAAAAACTGCCTAGCCTATATTTCAGTGACGTAATGAGGATTACTATAACCTGTAAGCATACCTTGCAAAGCACCTGGTATCAACTCAGTAATAAAATTCTATATCAGCTTTATTAAATATTCATACTTGTGAAGTGTTTTTCACCATGCCTGGCACACGTTTGTTAATTATTACCAAATATTTATACAAGATATGAAATTGTAACAAACGCAGCTGCAGATTTTTAGTCTTTTTTGTCAACTTTGGAATAATCAATATCCATTTACAGTGGACCATTCAATGAGTTATGCCTCTTAGCAGAGATTATTTTGAAAGTTTAGAATTTTATATATATGAAACTGGAAAGTATATATTCTCTTGTATCCAGCTCCTTTTACTCAGCATCATATTTCTGACTTTTTTCATCCAGCAGAATGTTGATGATGTTTCATTAGTTTGTCCCTTTTTATAGCTGAGTAGTATTCCATTGCGTCACATTTATATTATGCTTACCCACTTCCCTGTTGATCAACATTTGACTTTCTTTCAGTTTTTAGCTATTATAAATAAAGTTGCTATGAGCATTTGTATATAAGTCTTTGTGTGGCCACAAGTTTTCCTTTCTCTTGGATAAATACCTAGGAGTGAAATTTATGTGTCATACACAAATGTATGTTTACATCTATGAGAAACTGCCCAATTGTTTTGTAAAGTGGCTGTATCATATTTCCCCACCGGAAATGTAGGTGTTCTGTATAATTGACAACTTTCGTACTCTCAATTTTTAATTGTAGCCATCTGTGTAAGTGTACAATTGTATTTCATTGAAGGTTTATCTTACTTTTCCAACTAAGGATGTTAAACATCTTTTCTATGATTATTGACATTTCATGTATCTTAAGAAGTGTCCTTAAAAGTTTACTAATTTTTTAAATTGCATTACTCATTATTATTGAATTGTGAACATTCTTTTTATATTCTAGATACAAGTGCTTTCTCATATGTACATATATAAATATATATATATTCTATTTTGTGGTTTGCATTTTTATTTCATTAATCATGTCTTTAGAAGGTTTTTTTTTTTTTATAAAGTTCTGTTTATTTATTTATTTTCTCCTGTTTTGGTTCATACTTCTCGTATCACATCTAAGAAATCTTTAGTTACCTATTGCTTAATTTTTTTTTCATTTTTTTCTAGAGATTTCATAAGTTTAACTTTTACACTTAGTTCTACGGCTTATTTCAAGAAAATTTTCAGGCATGATATGAATGAACATTAGGTTTATATTTTCAGTAGAGATATCCTGTTGTTGAAGCCTCATTTCTTGAAACAATTTCCCTTTCCCTTTGAATTATCTTGATCCACTAGTCAGAATTCAACTGGCCATATTTATGTTTATTAATGAACTTTCAGTTCTGTTGATCTATATGTCTCTTTGTCAAATTTATACCCATCAGGGAATGATGGGGTCATAAACTCAGTTGACCAACATATGGGAGGGCTTAATATCAGAGTTCACAGAAAGGAGTTACTATGGATTTCTAAGCTTTCTCTGGAGCGGTGCTTCATGTTTGCCTTCTTTTTATTTGTAATGAACACTTAGAAAGTCATTTTTATCTTTTTAAGTGTAGTGTATTAACACATTCCATATTCAGGTAAAAGTGATATTTTAAAAAATGTCAGGACTTTTGATTACACCTGTATCTTCTGTGGCATGAATAATTTATTTGCAAGTGATGCCTAGAATAAGTTCCCACCCTCAGGACGAGTCTATTAGACTATGTGGAAAGTGGAGCATTGTACTTTTCAATCCATTAGTGTGACTTCTCAAGGGAAAATAAAATACTGCAGTAAAAATGGCTGTTATGTTTCTGTTTCTTAATCCGTTACTTGCCTTCAGCACTGTCACCTAGATTCTAATTAGGTCTTTGTGGAGGGTACTGTTCCTTCGAGACAGATCATTTTATTTTCTCTGGCCTGTTAACTATCACCAAGCAGACATGAAGCATGACTTTGTCCTCCTTCTCTCAGACCTACTTTCCTTTCACATCTTAGAAAATAATATTTTTGTTTTTGTCATTTGTTATCTGGTACTGCTGGTAGTCATAGGCCTTGGGAGGCCTGTGTTATTAATGGGTGTGGTTCACCCTGCTTTCTCACTGTATCCTGTTAACATCACAAATTATTCCTTTAAAAAGAGGAAAGCAATTTCTCCTGTCATGCAGTTTTCTCAGAGTGGCTGGTTTGAGTGTACAGTACTGAAAAAGAGAAATAAATATACATTAATGTAAAAGTTTGTGGGTCTGTTTGAGCAGGTGAAATTGTACACTGAGGCAGAAGTTCATGCAACCATGACCAGTGTTTTCAGAGGTGGTGATATGTAAGTGTAATATTGTTGACTCTAGTCCTAGCTCAAACCACTTACTCGATTTCCAAGAGTAACTAAAAAGCTATTTATACAGCTTTATGCAACTGTATTAAATATAATAATACCTAAGGTAATGAATAATACTGAGTTCAACTTTCATACTCAAAGTACACTTGGTTGTAAAGAAGAAAACCTATAGATTTGAAAGATAAATAACAAAAAAAAATTCACTTGGGTAATTTTATCCGTCATCAATAACATGTGTAGTATGAAAAAACTAGGTTTATACTGCCCAGCTACGTTCCCTTACCTCCACCATAACCAAATCAGAATAAAGGATGTTATTACACTTAAAATATTTTATGACATTTTTTATATCATAAAAGGTGAGGCACATTTTCAAATGGGGAAGTTTCCAGTGAGAGAGTCTTGCAGACTTCCTCTAATATTAATACTTATCAATACTTGTTTTTAGAAATGATACATGTTTCTTGATAAATAATCATCTCACTGGGTTTCTGAGGTTACCACTTGCTACGTTTGACTTAGGCTACAATTTACTGTATAGGCTCCCTTTATGTTAAGCCACATGGAACTGGTAGCTATAATTAAAATTTATTCTGGACGCATCGTCACATAGCAGGCCAGAGCAGTGGATGTTGTAGAGTCTGCTGCTATCTCTTTTGCCTCTAGGACTTCTGGACCCTAATGTTTTGTCATGGTCGATACGGAATGTTGTTTTCCAAAGTCAAGCCCTGGGAAAAATAATTTTACTTCCACTTTCTTTCTTTTTTTTTTCCTGCTTGCCTTTCTGGATTGAGATCCCCTTTGCAAACTATTTTTATAACTTTCAAAACATGCAGTCCCCTGTGCTGTCAAAATTTTCAAAACCTGGGATGATAATTTGTATAGTCTTCAGAAATCTCTGAAACGTTCCCTGAGAAATATGTCACTTGCTCAATCCTGAAACAAAACTCATCTCAAAACAAGTCCCTTGTTAGAGGAATTTGAAAATAAAAGTGATTCACTCCCCTTGACTATCCACAGCTCTTCCATCCTACAAAATGCCTCAAAAATGTTAAAATTTTAAAAATATGTTAAGATTGGAGCCTCCTTAAAAGTAAGATATTGAAAACTGAATGGAAATTATGTATGTCAGATTATAATGTACTTTCTCAGTATGAATTTGAGTAATTTTTAAAAATATTAATTAAATAGTTTATGTCATTTTCCTCTGAAAAAATGTTCCAATCAATCAATCAATTGAATGTTGTTTCATTTTAAGGAGACAGGATCCTATGACTCACAGGTATTTTATTCTGTCTATCCAGAATGTTAAATATATCCTTAGTCTATATTGGAATGAAACGCTTCTAGTTTATCTATTTGTTTCTATGACTGAGTCAAAGCAAGAACATTTCTGGTAAGATGAGTGCCAGTCTGCTCCCACAAGCTTCAAAATTTCCACAGCTAGCATCCAATTACAGGAAAGTTCCAGTGAAAAAGAAAAGTGACCCACTCTAAGGGGTAGGAAATACTCTTGGTCACTGACACTTTCTTTCTTAAACTTAAAATTAAAATAACACTGTCTTGCACAGAAAATAAAAATTTTAAAATTTACTAAAAGGCAAAAAAGGGAGTGTCATTCCATTTCACGTAGAACAGAAATAATATCCTGCTGATTCATTTCATACACTACCTAACCCAATGAAACATGCAAGTTGCTGACACTTTATTGATCTTGGCAATGGTATTCTAACAATTAAACCTTTTTCCATTAGTTGAAAATATTTGCATTTTGTTTCTCTCTGAGAAAATGCTATTGCATCACGGCAGTAATGAAAAGAGGGGAGCACTGGTTATCATTAGAAATAGCTATGCGCCCATTTAGCTATAAATTTTTAGTTCAAGTAGCTAAGAGATAAATGACTAAGTGCCTCAGACAAGTGATCCTGACAAGCCAATGACCAGGGCAGCCTGTGACTTAGGCCGTCTCTGAGATCCACCCCTTTAGGTAGGACATTTCCCAAGACTGAGATATTTTAGTGGCAGGTTAAGGCTAAGCATCTCCCTAATCTGAACCGGAGAATCACTAACAGTGAAATACTAACTTCGTAATATTGCAAATCCAGTATTCCTCCTTGGGGTGTATTAGCTTGAACAAAACACATCCTGTGCTTCTATTTCACCTCCTCCCATTTTTCTTTAAGAATAAGTGGATTGTGAACCCAGAGAGCTGAGCTTTTTTTGTGTGTGTGATTCTACTACTAGAAAAATGATAGTTGATAATAGTATTAAATAAATACCTATCAGGGGCTAGCCACTGTGCTAAGTTATTTAAATACACTGTTATATTTAATCCCCCAAACCATCCTGGTGTGTCCTCGGTGCCCAGAACAGTGCCTGTCATGAGGTAGGGACTCAATAAACGCTCAGTGATGAGCATGCAACTGTGTGAAGCAGAGATGATCACCCTAGTGTACAGATGAAGGCACTGGGTTGAGAAAATGGAGTGACTTGCCCAGTATCACCAGTATCACCAGCAAGAAGCGGAGGCAGACTATGGCAAACAGTATGGAGGCTCCTCAAAAAACTAAAAATGGCATTGCCATATGATCCGGCAATTCCGCTCTTGGGTAGATGTCCAGAGAAAACTATAATTCAAAGATACATGCACCCCAGTGTTCACTGCAGCACTATTCACAGTGGCCAAGACATGGAAGCAACATAAGTGTCCATCAGTAGATGAATGGATAAAGATGTGGTGTATATATACAATGGAATATTACTCAGCCATAAAAAGAATGAAATATGCCATTTGCAGAAACATGGATGGACCTGGAGATTCATCATACAGAGTGAAGTAAATCAGACAAAGACCAATACTATATGATATCACTGACAGGTAGAATCTAAAATATGACACAAACGAACTTATCTACGAAACAGAAACAGACTCACAGACATAGAGAACAGACTTGCGGTTGCCAAGGGGGAGGGTTGGGGGGGATGGAGTGGGAGTCTGGGGTCAGCAGACGCAAACTATTCTATAAAGAATGGATAAACAACAAGGTCCTACTGTACAGCACAGGGAACTATATGCAATATCCCGTGATAAAGCATCATGGAAAAGAATATGAAAAGGGATATATACGTAAAGTGAATCACTTTGCTGGATAGCAGAAATGAACACAACATTGTAAATCAACTCTACTTCCATAAAATGAAAAAAAAAAGAAACAAGCAGAGGCAGGGTTGGAAGGCAGGTCTATCTGATTGACTCCAGAGTTCCTATTCTGGTCCCCCATACACATATCTTGACCTCAGTTCTCGGAACCTCAGTTTATTATTAGGAAAATAAAAATAACTACACAGTGACCTTTAAGGTCCTTTCCAAATTAAATGTAAACATATTTAAGAAATCCATGACTAACCTTTGAAAATGTAACATCAAACACAGCCTTGAGAAGTAGAAACAGAGACTGAGAGTTGATCTGATGCTTTTCACCTTGAAAGGTTGGCAGTTCTGCTGGATTTAGGGCTGTGTGTGACAAGGGAGCCTCGGGTATTTCCTGCCATCGATTTATATACTCTCTTATCTGCACTGCTGATATCTAAGCAGTCTGAAAACCAGAACTTCTTAAACCCATTGGGCTGCGAATTCTGGCCGGACGTGAACTGATTTGGCCGGGGGTACTAACCTGAACGGATGTGAGACGGTGTCTGGTGTTTATTTGCCACAGTTGTGGACATTCACTTGCTTCGGTGCCAAAATATGAATGTATTTGGCCATGAGGTGCTGCTCCTGTTCCTTGAGGTGAAGGGAGACTAAGACATTAGCACCTTATACCACTTATGCAACGTATGCTTGTCATGTCTGGACAAGAGGTTTGGGAAGGAGGGACGGTGAGCTTGTTCACGCCCCAGCCACTAAAGCTGTGCTCTGTAAGGGAAGAGAGAGCCGGCGACAAGCACGGTTTAAGTTTTAAGAAGGTTCTGGTTTTAGGACATCAAGGCACCCCCAGTAGAAATGGGCGTCCTTATGTGTGTAAAGAAAGACCATGAGAAATCACAGAATACTTCAGACAGAAGTACTACCAGACGCCCTTCGTGATAAAGTCTGGCATTTTGGAGGCAGAGTTCACAGTGGAATCCTGGGAGGGACAAGGTCATGTACCACCTGCTACAACAGTGCACCTGTAGCGACCCAGACCATTCCATACATGCCCAGCTTCTCTTTGACATGGCTACATTCTGTTTCTAACTTCTATCTGTAGGTTTCCCCATTCCTGTCCCAGTTTTAGAGCGATAGGAACATTTCAAGGTAGCAGAAGAAGAAGAGAGAGAAAAACCACAACCTTGAACCTATATGCGATCTCCTGGTTTTAACAGTTTTCTTCCTGACATTATCCTATTGAGTGTTCACAGAGAAGAAAGGAGAGAAGGAGGGAAAGGGGTTCCCATGGCTCCATTTAACAGATGGCAAGACCTATGGTCCCAGAGGCTAAGTGACTGGTCACTGTCACACAGCTGTTTAGGGAAAGTTGACAGAGTAGACTCCAGGTTCTTAGCAAAGTCAATTTTCCACTGATATGACAATGCCTCTGCAGTTTATCTTTCGTCATTTGACTAAGCTACCCCTAGGATATTTTTCTTTTCTAATAGATGTTATATAAACACCATGCCCAGTGTTCCACAAATATCATGGCAACAAATAAGAGAAAATTATATAAAACATTGCCGTATGACTCACAAGATTTCCTGATTGCATCTCCAAATGTTTTCCCTAGTCTATTCAAGATACAAGACAAAGTTCCTAAAATGACACTTAAAATTCCTATATATCTTTGAGAATTTGGAGACTGGCCAGACATTCATTTTTATATGGCTGGAACCAATGCTGGCCTTGTAAAGTGGGTCACAGCATGCTCCTGAGATGTCTTAAAGACGCTGTGGACTTTGACGTCCGTGAGCCGAGCTGGTTCCTGTACAGTGGCTGACTTCAGCGGGCCCTTGCCAGCCTTTGCTGGCGGATTCGCACGGCAGTCCAGAGTCTTAGGCAAGTACTTGCCTATGCTTCAGGGGCCCTCATGGTTAGCTCCTTTTAATCTTCCTTTATAAATCATTATCCTTCCTCCTTGTTTGTCTTTAACTGACAATACAGAAATGCAGCAATTTCTGTATCTTTTTGATCAAGAATTATGTCCTCCCCAAATTCCTGTGTTGAAACCCCTAACCCCCAATGTGATGGCGTTTGGAGATGGGTCTTCTGGTAGGTAATTAGGTTTGCATGGGGTTATGGGGGAGGGGGTCTTCATGATGGGCTTAATGACCCAAGAAGAAGCAGCACTACAGAGCTTGCTGTCTTTTTTCTCTGCACCATGTGAGGACACAGCAGGAGGGTGGCTGTCTACAAGCCGGGAAGAGGTCTTCCCCAGAGACCAACAATGCTGTCACCCTGATCTTGGACTCCCAGCCGCCAGAACTGTGAGAAAGGAATTGTCTGTTGTTTAAGCTGCCCATTCTGTGGCATTTTATTATAGCAGCTCAAGCTCACTGAGACAGGATAGTTACAGCATTGTAACTCCCATCTCACTGGAGACATCGGCCATAATTAATGCCTCTATATGCTTCAAAACTGGAGATATGTTAGACTAAGTTATTTGTTAAGCACTTAACTCTAGTTTAATAGCATGCATTTCCTAGATATAAGAAAACAATAACACGTGGTGGGTGGAAAATGAGCATATTACCGAGTTGGACATGCAAGAGATTTAGCTAAGAGTCCACAGTCTTTAGTGAGTGTCAAGTTGTAGAAGGAAAACTAGCTTTCCTCTAAAAATGTTTTGGATGTTTCCAAGTTATGTGTTCTCTCTTGGGATAGATGTTCAGTCAGTTAAAGTCCAACTTCCTCTCCAGCTGTTTTCCTCCTCCTGTGCTTCCTAAGATGGCATCTGAACCTGGGTAGCTTGCTATATCTCATTGCCATTGAGGGAGAGGGTCCTTCAGGCTGCTTCGGAGGAGGTGTATGCCCTGGTTTTGCGTCATCACTGAGTGCCTTGTGTACCTTTGTTGCTGATGTCTCGGCAGGTGGACTGTTGCCTCTACTCTGAGCACAGTCAGGGTCTGTCGGTGAGTCCTTCCTGACTTTGTCCCTCTTCAGTTTTCCCTGAGGCTTTACCACCTGCATCGTGGCCCATGGCCCTCACAGACAATCCCACTACAGGCATCTGTCTCTCAATTCCACAAAAGTCCTCCTAGAGGGCATAGGCTAAGCTTGCCTTCATTCTGCTTGGTGTGATGGGATACTGATTAAACCCTTGCAAAGAAGTACGAAGAAAGGGGAGACAGTCTGAAATGGTGTGGCTACGAATATTGAAAACACAGTTCGATGATAGCCACACGTAGTTTTCATGATGCTGAAATGCACAATGTAGACTCTAGTGCAATGAAGTAAATAGTATGTAAAACTTAGGACTTTCCTTGTGGGTGCGTGTTTTATTAGATATTAATGAATATTTTCCTTTTACCAAATGACTGTTACAACAAACCTCAAAACTAAAATAGCATCAGAAACATATGTTTTGGTGTCCCCTTGTCAACTGTGTTTCATAAGCCCTAAGCAATTCTAAGGAGGCTCAAACAATCCTTGTCTTTAAAACATCATAAGCTGAAGGCTTTCATTTTGAGTTATATTGTTCCACTGGATCTACTTTGCCCTGAAAATTATAAATAAAAATGTCTAGTCTTAAAATAATTCTTTATTTAGGAGTTTTCCCTAAATATGAAAATAATGATTATAATTGAAATGATATCTACTCTGTTAACATGAGGCCACTGTCTTCAGTTGTGCTTGTGTTCTGATTTTCTTCATTTTCTTTTCTTGGTTTCCAGTTCCTTAGATAAACATTACATAAGTTCCTTATCCTAATTATATTTTAAGAGTAATCTTCATTTTTCCTATATCTTTTAATCTGATTTTGATCAATATGATACCCATTAAAAGTATCTGTTTTTAATAACGACAACAGGAGCAGCAAAAAACTTTGCCTCAACAGGAAAATACTAGAGCTGAGGCACAACTCCTGAGACTCTCCTGTCAATCTTTGGAGATGAGCAAGCTACCACTCTGAGATATTAAGTGAACGATCCATTGTCAATCAGATACTAGAAGAAATGGGATTCTTAATTCTAGGTTTCGTAACTCTTGGCCCAGTTCTGTTGCTTTATAATCCTAAGATCAATTTTAAATGTAAACTTAGAGATATTAATAAATCCTTTTCAGAAGGATAGTGCAATGTTTCTAGACTTGGAAATTCTTATACATTACAATGAATCCCATTCATTGTGTGTTGAGTATGTGTTGTATGTCAGGACCTGTGCAAAGCACTTGTCATAGAAGAGCTCATTTATTTCTAAGAGCAACCTGGTAATAGTATCATTGCTGTTATGATCTCTATTCGATAAACAAGAGGAGGCTCAGATAGGTAAAGTCACGTGTCCACAGTTGCATTGTTGGTGAGTGACAGGGCAGAATTTGAGCCCAGACTGCTGGCTTCCGGAGCACAGGGACTAGTGAATTTCCCTTGGGAGAGGCTGAAATTAGCCACAGCTGGCCCACTTGTTTGTTTGGATGCTAGAAAACGGGGAACTTTGTCATTTACCCCGTTCCTTTTCTATACTGCTTATTAAATAAACAGCGCCATAATTGTGACTCATCTCTACCAAATCAAATGATTTTCTGGAATGATTTTTCCATGCCAAACTTCGGCTCTATACTGCTTTCCTGCTTTTACTTTCACTGCCTCCTTTTTCTACCATTCTCTTGTTTTAATATATTTTATCTTGTGCTATATGTATCGTTACACACATTTTTATGTGTTCATATATATGTACCGTATGCACCCTTGCAAATCTCCTTATACCCTTTTGTGAAACAAAGTAGGGCACAAACAAATAGAAAACATAAATAAATGACTCAACCTCAAATCGCTTTACTGAAAAGCTAGAATAAATGCAGGCTAATTTTTCATGAATGTGGGGCAAACTGTGAGCAATCCAGAAGCAAATATTGGAAGAGCCCCAGTATATCCCGTCACAAGCTCTGCAAGATGGAAAGTGTAAGCAGGGTTTATTGGAACAGGAACTGGGCAGTCCAGGGGCACTCCAGCAGGATGAGCTGCATAATTACTGTCTCACAACAGCATACATTAGTTAGACATGACTTTTTGATGACTTCTCTGTTTTTTCTTTCATATCATTCCAATAAGAAGTTTATGTTTTTAATTGAAGTATAGATAATTTACAATGTTGTGTTAGTTTCAAGTGTACAGCAAAGCGATTTGGTTTTATCCCTTTTCAGACTCTTTTCCATCATTGGTTATTATAAGATACTGAGTCTAATTCCCTCTGCTATACAGTAGGTCTTTGTTGGTTATCTATTATATATATAGTAGTGTGTATGTGTTAATCCCAAACTTCTAATTTATTTCCCCCTGCTCCCCTGTTTTTTGGACTACAGCAAGTTTTATATCAGAAACCCAGATAAAAAACACTGGTTGACTCAAGTAAAAAAATGCATTTAAACTGTTCACTGTGTCGTATACAAAGAACTATGCCCAATAAACATTGCATTTTCTTGTTGTGAGAGATCTTGTGTGGGCACTGTCTCAATTTCTGATCTTAATAATTTGGAACCACTGGCAAATATCCTTATAAATATAGCATGGCAGATTAAATTATTACATGGGTGTAGCTATGCCAGAATCATAAAAACACATCCCATGTTTTATTATAAAGAAACAGCCCATGAAATCTATTTTACTGCCACCTGCAGATGTTTAAGAAGAAAATACTTTCCAATATTTTATTTACCAAATGATGCTACAAATGGATTTCATAAACTGTATTATTCTATTTAATTTTTTTCTTGCTAAGATCCTATCTAAAACAACAAGGTGAATAATAAACTCTTCATGGTGAAATTAACCTCTCTAGGTTCCCATGATGAGATATCCAAACGTAATTTTATTCTTCATCTGAATAATTGATATATTTTTAGAACATCTGGGTAAATTTGGAAATTCAGCGGTATTCATTAGGCTAAACTACTTTATTGCTGTTTGTTTCTTAACTTCTCTAAACCAAAAAGCAAATTTAAGCCCTACCATCCTAGGTTTCTGTGTAGAAATTGCTTTAGTTCAAATTCTATTAAAAATATGTATAAAGGATGATTTTATAACTTTGAAAACATATATTTCAGTTTGACAATGACCTGCTAATTAAATTGAAATTGACTAAGTCAGACAACATTGTATATTTGCTAGGACTTCGATTTTTGTCAGGAGAAGAATGAATACGCTTTATTATTCAAATGCCTCCACCATGTTTAAACCCATCGCTGTGGAAAGAGAAACAACCAAAGCAGTTGTCTGTTCCCTCTAAATTTAGCAGAGAATTCAGTAACTTCCAGAGTAGGCAGGATTAGATACTCATTGTCAAATGAGTTGCCCAAAATCTGTAACACAATTGCCCAATTCTGTGCTACAGATTTTTTTAAATGTTCTACTTCAGAATACTAAAATGCAGAAATATATAAAGTATGCAAACATTTTCATTTGCAAGTCACAGTAAGAACATAGGAGATAAACAGATTCTATTTAATATTGTAGCATTACCAGTTGAACTCAACACACTAAAGACACAATCTTTAATCAGTGAGAAAATTTTGCTAACCTTTTCTCCTTTACTAATTGGACACTCTGCCTTCTCATTTAGATTATGCCAAAAGACCCCACTAGTCGGTGAGTAAAAACCAATTCTGCAGTTAAACCTTTAGCAGTGCTGGGCCAGGAGCATGCTTTAAAAAAATATTGCATTAGAACTATCTTGACAGTCATAACTTCAGGGCAATTTAGGAACTACCTTCAGCTCAGCTCCAATCTGAAAATTAGGCTTCTTGCCAAAAAGTTAAATTTTAGAAATGTTACCCACCAGCAGAAAATGGGTCAGAAAATGGAGGCAACAGAGAGACAAAACACGTATCCACACAAAAGGGAGGTTCCTATAGGCTGTTGACTACAGCCCGATACAAATACCCTTTGCAAATATCATGACACACAGAGTGTGATTTTTTTTCCTGACACTCATCACTCTTTTCTTTACTCATTTTTAAAGGGACACAAAACAAAATTTTAAAGTACTATAAAATGCCTAATTTTGAATCTTTCCAGTCAAAATATGTGAAATATATTTTGAGAAGCCTTAACGAATATAGCTTGGTGGGTCTGAATTAACTCTGTACTTTTTAGAACTTTTTGCCCGGGATTAGCCTGAGTTCTAGTTAGGGGAAGAAGTTGTAAATATGCCATTTTTATTCTTTAATCAGTTTCTTAGTAGTAACTATCCCTCCTCCTGCATATGCAGTAGGCTGTATTTGTGCAGACACCACACCTGCATCTAGAGGGGCAGTAGCCTTGTGCGGTGAGCAGGTGGAAATCAGAGTAAGTAGATGGTCTCCTGGAATGGATGTTCATTTGCAGAAACAGAGGGAACATGTCTATCCTCTCCTCACAGCCTCGGGAGGGAACGAGGGGAAAGAGGGCAGTAAATGTGCCCCTGGACACAAGGGCAAGGAGCAAATAAATGCGAAAGGAACTTGTACTCTTCTTGCTTAATTAGTTTCAAATCCCTAGGACATTGATCACATCCCTCGCCATGTGATAAATATAGGACAGTAAAAAGAAAATGCTGGAAAGTTTAGCAGAGCACAGCATCAGCTATTATTAATCTGATGAACTTTTCACTTGTAACCTTTGAAAGTACAGTTACCATAAAGTGAAGCATTCATGGGAAAAAAATTCCTGTAGAAGACATTTCTAGGATTTTAAAATGTATAAGGTTGGGCAACATTAAGCAAAAATTTAAAGCCCTATTAAATTTTTCATGGTTAAGAATTGTTAATGAACTGGATAACAGTTAGACTGACACACATCGGGTCACTTTTTAAAACACATCAAATATGTGCTCCAGAACATGTTTTGAAAGTTATATTTTCAGGATACTTTGCTACATTGAGGAACTCTATAGAAATCACTTTTTTAAGGTACTGGTATTCCTATTCACTTAGTTTCTTTTCAATCTCTAACTCTAATTTTATTATTTGTTTACATAAGGTAAGTGCTTATAACATTTGTATGAGCAAAATATATTCTAACTATCTTAGTGTTTACGGAAAAATAAAACTTGTTAAAAATCCCTGGAAGATTTCTGCTTCTGGATGAGGCGAAGTATTTGGGACCAGATTTGCCATTCTCCCATGAATAGGTACAAAAATAAACATGATAGACGACACATCTGTGCCCAAATAATGCACAACAGACAGCATAACTGTGACCCCTGAGATAAGGGACACAAACGAGGCAGGGCTAGAGTTGCCCCAGCTTTCTTCCTGGACCACAGGCCGGAGGAGAAAGCAAAGTGCAACGTAATGGTCTCACTGAGCGAAAGAGACAGAGGACGGAGCTCAGGGAGGGTGATGTGGCTGTAATTGGAGGACATCGTCTCAGAGAGATTGGAGCTCTGCAGAGATAGAGATCCCCCAAATCTGTGCAAGGGTCCCCTTGAGCTAGTTGCTAAATACCAAGCAAAACTGTGGGAGCTCAGGTAGAGTGTTCGGGGAACTGTAAAGTGAACAGTTCCCAGAGCTCGTTCAGGTCTGTGAGATGCTCAAGTCTGACACAGACTTTGGAGTCCTAATCAAACATCAGGGACGTTCTGAGTACACCTAACAAGAGTTACCCCTTACTAGCGTGGGAATCCCACTCTTCTAAGAGGCCCCCAATGGTCCGCACCTCCTGGGACTCAGGCTCTCTTCTCCTTAAGTGTGAGCAGACCATAGTGACTTGCTTATAATTAGTAAAATACAGCAAAAGTGATGAGCTCTAATGTCTGAGATTAGATTAAAAGAAGATACTGGTTTACGTCTTAATGCCTTCTCTCTTGACGGCTTGCACTGGTGGAAGCCAGCTGACATTGTGAGCTGCACTATGGACAGGACCGTGTGGCAAGGAACTAGGGACATCTCCAGCCTGCAGCTCATGAACCACTAAGCCTTGTGAACAACCACGCAAGTGTTCCAGGAAGAGAGTCAGCATTGCAGTGACTGCAAACCTGGGTGACACCTGATTACAGCCTCAGGAGAGACTAGGGGAACTCATGCCCGGATTGCTGTCCAACAGACACTGTGGGATACTAGATGCATGTTTTGTTTTTGTTTTTAACTTTTGTGCTTTGGGATAATTTGTTATATAGCATTAGATAACTACCTGGAAGTGGGAAGCGACCATAATAAATATCTGCATAAAGATAATTAACACAAGGGCTAAACTAGCCTTAGAGTAAAAGCTATTACAGACTGTTAGCAGAGCTTAAAACAAGCCTTCAAAATCTCAAGCTGATTAGCAATAATGTATACGTTAGCAGATTAAAGTCCAACTTTCTAAAAGGAAGGCAACGGAAGGTGGCATTCAACAATGTAAAATTCACAGTATCCAACTTCCAATGAAGAATTACTATTGATATATGAGAACAAAGGAAACTGTGGCTTGTTAAAGGGCGAAACAGATCCCTAAATAATAACGATGGAATTAATAGACCGGACTTTAAAACAACTATGACAAATATTCTTAAGGATTTAAAGGAAAACATGAACACCCTGAGAGAAATTAAATCTATGTATGAAAGAACTAAATAGAACATTTAGAGCTTTACGTAGTTCATGCACTATATAAACTTAAAATTTTACTGAATGCTTTTAACAGCAGATTGGTTACTGTAGAAAAGCTCTATGAATCTGAAGACACGGAAATAAGATTCTTCTGTGACTATACTAAGGAAAAATATAGAAAGGCTAAAAAACTATATAAATAGTGCCTCTGAGACCTGTGATCCTTCCTCAATGTTTTAATTAGGTGTCAGCAAAACAAAAATAGTCTCACATCTGTGTAATTCGAGTCCCAGAAAGGGTAGATAAAAGTTAAATAAATAATGGCCAAAATTTTTCCAAATTTGATAAATACTAAATATATTCACTTCCCAAAACTCAATGAGTCCCAACTGGCTAAACATCAATAAAATAAAAATATCTAGGCACATCATAACCAAATTGTTAAATAACAGCAATGAATGAAAAACCTCTTATACAAGTCAGAGCAAAAGGTAAATTATTTAGAGAGAGACAAAGGTAACACAAGCTGAAAATAATGGAATATCATTGTCAAAATGCAAAAAGAAAAATCTACCATCCTAAAATTCTATACTCAGCAAACATGTGTATTAAAAATAAAGGCAAAATACAGATTTTTCAAACAAACCAAAGCAGAGAGAATTTGTCACCAGCTGACTTGCACTACGGGCCGTATTAAAGAAAGTCCTTCAGTTGGCAGGACAGTGGTACCAGATGGAAACTTGGATTTCCTGAAAGTAATGGTGTCGGGAATGGTAAATAGGTGAGTAAATATAAGGCTGCATCAACGCAATTCTCTCATTTTTAATTTCTATAAAAGATAAATAACAGAAAATGTACTGTGGAGCTGGTAACATATGTTATAAATCCTATATATGAAAACCAAAGCACAAAGGATTGGTGGGGAATGCAATTCTATTGTTGTTAAGATGGTTTTTTACATTTTACCTGAAGTGACATAACATTAACTGAAGGCAGAGTGTGATAAGATGCATACAGAAAACCTTAGAACAACCATTAAAAATGAAATATAAAGCTACTGCTGTAAGACAATAGAGAAAATAGGAGGAAAAAAAAAACAATAAGAAGTCAAGGAAAGAAGAAAAGAGGCAAAATAGCAGAGGTACAAATGCAAAATGAATAATGAAGGAATAGATTTTAACTCAATGATATTCTTAATTAAATTAAAGGAAATGAAATAAAGACTGTAATTAAAAGGGAGATATTCTTCCACTGAACAAAACAGGTAGACCCAATTACATGACCTACAAGAAATGCATTTCAAATGTTAACACAGGTAGGTGTCATAATAAATACAAAATAAATATAAATACGTTTTCTTACATAATATACCACCGCTAATAAGAAAATAGGCGTAACTACATAAATATTGGAGAAAGTAAACTTTAGGAAATGGAATTATACTTGAAAAAAAGATTACAAAATAATAAAGTGGAAAATTCATTAAGAAGATGTTACAGCCTCAAATGTATATGCCCATAGTAACAAAAGCTCAAGCTGCAGGAAGCAGCTGCTAACCGAACTAAAAAGCAAATAGAAAAATCCACAATCATACGTGGACAATTCAACACTTCTCTCACAGTAGTTGATAAAGACTTGATCAAGAGTATTAAGCAATATAAGTTACTTGACATTTGTGAAATTTTTTATTCAGCACCGGCAGAATAAACATTCTTCCCACTAGCATATGGACCATTCACCAAAGCAGACCTTATGCTGGGTTATAAGTCATGTCTTAATATATTAAAAGGACTGAAACTATAAAGACTGTAATTTGCATGTAACAGAACTAAATTTTAAATTGACAGCAGAAATGCATCTAGAAAATTTCCAGATACTTGAATATTAATCAGAACATTTCTACAAAACCATGATCAAGGAAAATTCACAAAGCTTTAAAAAATATTCCTATTTGAATAAAAATAACTATAATGTGTCAAAATTTGTGAGATACAGCTCATACAATGCGTAGAAATTTAAGGCTTTAAATAATTATATTAGAACAAAGAAAGATCTAAAGTAATTTGTATTAACACCTAAAGAAGTGAGGAAAAGAAAAGAAAACACATTCAAGGCTAATAGAACACAAGTAAATAATAAGAGAAATCAATATAATCAAAGGATTTTCCCAAAGGTCAGGAAATAATAAACTTCTGTCTAGACTGATAGAAAACAAGAGTGAAGACACAAATTATCAAAAGGAGGAATGAAAGAGAGAGCTCCAGATTTTACAGCTATTAAGACAATAAGGGGATACTACGAACAATTTTGTGCCCATAAATTTGACAATTACATAAAATTTAAAAATTATTAGAAAGACACAAATTACCAGAAATGATTCATCTCTAAATACAAGGTAATTAATATATTGTGTATTATATTGCACCACGGAAAAATAGTGAAAAAATAGTGGAAATCGTTTTTGGTATCAGTATCTATGGTTGATTACCATACCCCTGAGTTAATATTTTTTTTTTTATTTTATTTATTTTTTTTTTTTGTGATATGCGGGCCTCTCACTGTTGTGGCCTCTCCCGTCGCGGGGCACAGGCTCCGGACGCGCAGGCTCAGCGGCCACGGCTCACGGGCCCAGCCGCTCCGCAGCATGTGGGATCTTCCCGGACCGGGGCACGAACCCGTGTCCCCTGCATCGGCAGGCGGATTCTCAACCACTGCGCCACCAGGGAAGCCCCTGAGTTAATATTTTAAGACTGTATTTATTACTAACTTTCTAGGAAGAATAATGGGTATGCTGTTGTGTGCACAGCTGGTGCTTAACATCGTTACTGATTAGGGATAATAGGATACAACCATTATGGGGTTCCAATACACGGCCAGTAGAATGGTGCCAATGAGAAGCCTACATGCCATGCGCTGGAATTCCAGGCAGGGAAGAACTGCAGCTCCCACACGTAGCTGGTGGAAGGTGCGAGCACAGCCACTCTGGAAAACACCGGGCAACATACGCTCACCACACAAGCCAGCCACTCCACCCCTAGGTATTTACCCAGTTGAAATGACACACATGCGCTTGCACATATGTTGCAGCCCAGAATTGGAAACCAGCAGGTGAATAGATGAACTGTTTTATTCATATTAACCCCCAAATGGAAACAAGCCACGTACCCATGAGTCATGCACGGGTAAACAAACTATGGTACACGCAGAGGGATACTGCTCCTGCATAAAAAGAAGATAAACTACTGATACACACAGCAAGCACAAACCTCAAAAACATGCTGAGACGCAGCAGGATGACACAAAAGAGGCGTAAGTGTGTTTATGTGAAATTCTACCACATGTAAAACTAATCGACAGTGACAGAAAGAAGGTCATGCTTACCCGGAGCCAGGGTGGCGGGGCAGGGGGGGGACATTTACTACCTAAAGGCGTGAGGGAAGTGATTTGCATCTTGATTGTGGTGTATCTAGTGTCAAAACCTGTAAATCTGTACACTCAAAATACACGCATTTTATAAAGATTTCCTCAATGGAATGGAGTAAAACAGTTTTTTTAAAAAAGAAACACACTCGGCTTCCCTGGTGGCGCAGTGGTTGAGAGTCCGCCCGCCGATGCAGGGGACGCGGGTTCGCGCCCCGGTCCGGGAGGATCCCACGTGCCGCGGAGCAACTAAGCCCGTGAGCCGTGGCCGCTGAGCCTGCGCGTCCGGAGCCTGTGCTCTGCAACGGGAGGGGCCGCAGCAGTGAGAGGCCCGCATACCGCAAAAAAAAAAAAAAAAAAAAGAAACACACTCTTGGAAGATTTTTCTCAGTATTCAAATGTTTTGATATAACAAAAAAATAAGTTATAAGCTTTAATACTATGAAATGTACACTCTAGAACTAAATTCCCCAAACCGAAATCCACTGGAGTTTACACTATATCAGAGGCCAGGGCCAGTATGTTTCCTTCGCCACAGTCAAACATCATACAGAAAATTGCCATTTTGATAAATACGCACTTCTGCCCAAAAAGAAGCAAGGAAAAAGAGAGGGAAAGGAGTGAGAGAAAAGGAGCGAAGAAAAGAAATAAAGTTGTATTATATGGTTACAGTATCTGCCGTAGATAATACACTGCTCAAACATTCCCGAACTGAGAGATAAGAAAAGAGATCATTGCGCAGGTCAGTGGCCTGAAGGAAAATATTGATTTTCAGACTGCCTGGGACCCATACTTGAAAATACCTGTATCGGGCTCATATATCCCTTTGGGGTAGAGTCTGCAAAGATAGAATCGCTTACTCAGAGGGAGAGGAAGTCACACATAGCATACTTATTCAGCCTAATAGGGAAATTTGGAGCAGAGCTCTCCAAGTGGCTTACACATGTGAGGCAGAGATGGAGGTGATCCACGGAGATTTGAAAATAAATAAGGAAACTTCTGTTTCTGTTGTTTTACTGAAATTTTTGAGTTAAGCTTTTTAACAATTAACATGTTGATTGGAGATTCTCATTTTTCCCAATTTCAGTACGACTGCTGTTAAGTGGGTCGCCATGGTAACCACCACTTCCAGAAGGATTATACTTTCCTGTTTCTTGTTTTTTTTTTTTTTTTTTTTTTTTTTCCAGCCTGGGCTCTGTAAGCACTTACCTTTCACTGTGGGGAAACAGTCAATGATGCTGCCATTGCATTATGAGGGGGATAGTTTTTCTAGCCTTAAAAAAAAAAGGAAGGGGATTTTTTTTTCAGATGCAAAGATTTTCCTTAATACAGCACATCCTCAAAAGTCAAACACAGCCCTTTGAGCCAGTATGCCAGATGCAGGCACACACACACGGTGGTGATTGTTTGGTGGAAGTGCCTCCCCCCACCCCCCACCCCCGGTGATTTCTAAGTATTTCCCCGGGGCTTGCTCTGTCCTTTGGCATCCCAGTGAGGGACTCTATCTTTTCACCCCCGATGAACAAGGAATGGCCTGTACAGGGACTTACTGCACAAGAAAAGAAGAATGAACTCATTCTAAAGAATTACTAACTTTTCAGCAAGTCCAAATCTATTTTTTAAATGGCAGTGAATTATTAGGTTATTACCTGTACAAATCTCCACAAAATTCCACTTGCTACCTTTGTTTACTTTGAATAGCAATTAGAGCTCTTCAGTGTGTCAGCACACTGACTTTGGAGTTTCTAGAAAGAAATCAGTTAGTAGAATCAGAAACGCACATTTTTGTGTTCCATAGCTGTTTACATAAATGCACATTGCAGTTTTCAGAAGTGTTTTTACCCTCATTGCCTGTATTTGCATAATGTTTATTGCCAAAAAGCTTATTCAAGAGTCACGAGAGTTTGAAGTTTGGAGTGTGTGCTTTAATCAAAGCTGTGGTTTCTACATCTGGAATTATGTGGTTATTCTGAAAAGTCTAATTTGGTGTATGGTTTTCTATAACTTTTTACCAGTAAGTTATTTCCCCCAAAAATAAAGAACACAGGTTGTGGAATAACACTACTTTCAATTTGTAGTGTATATGCATTCAGGGACTATTTGTTTATCTGAACTGATGTATCCAATTATGTATATGATGATTACATAATTGGGATATGATTTTCTGCAGAAGGCTGATGTCATCTTTTCAAGCAGAGGAAGTAAGATATTTGGAACTATGAATAAAAGACATTTTATTCCTGGCTCTGCATTTATTCTTTGGAAATTCTTAGACTCACATACTGTTTCCATTTCCATCTGTAATCTAAAATGCTGGTAGAGCAGTCAGATCTGAAAGAGGTTTATCTCACATTATTTTGAATCTCTGAAAATGAAAACACCATTCAGGGTTTTAAATACCCCCTTCTGATTTCCAACCCATCTATTCTTACATATATAGAGAACTCAACTGTTGTTTCCTTTTAAAATATTTTCATTTAAAAAGATACAAATTTTACATTACAGTGTATTGATAATCAATGTATAAAATGAGAATTATATACATTTGCCTAAATATACGTCATCGTTTTCTTCCTGAATCTGGAGAATGGAGCAATGCACTCCACGGTTCTCACAATTTTTCATCAAATTCTCTCCTCTCCACAAGGGAATGGATCTTCTGTTGGTTATGCAGCATTTGAGCTGGCGCCAGGTCTGCACAGTCTGTCAGAAAGAAAGCTGATTGACCATATTTTAAGAAGAAATTTTCCTTTTTATAAATGATGCAAAGATTAGTGATTGTAAGTAACAATTTTAACCTTTATTTTTACTTTTAGAATCCTCAGGTCAATATCTGGTAAATTTTCTTTACTTTCCCTGTTGACTATAGCCCTAAGGAAATATTTCAGTGGAGCTCGTAGTCATATTCTATGAGGTTTTCATTCTGTATCTGTTTACTTTGTTCAAAATGACCTGGAAAATTAAAAGAAAATTATCATCTATATGATTTCTTACTTCCAAAAGTAATAACTATTTTTGAATCCAAAATCCATGAAAACACACACAAACACACAGTTTCCACAATTTTTTTCTCATATGGAATTATATTCTGGAGTTACCAAGCCATCCCAAATTTCAACTGCCATATAATGTCCTTCTCATTCTTCATCTAAATCAGTCAATCACCAAATATTTATTCTGTGCACATATATATTCAAAGTTTTAAGCTAGGCTTTGAGAATATACTTAGTTTGACTTTAAGTGAACAAATACAAATTTCTACCAATATATACTTTTCTGTAAAAAATGTAATCTCAAAGCAGCAAGTAAAGAGTCTAGGGTGGGAGATTCCTAAAAGATATCTGTAAATTACAGTAATTTTATTTTCTTTTGGAAAAGAGACCAAATCAGAAACTCAACTTTGCAATGACTAGATGCAGTATAAATACAGTTTTTACTTAAATTTTACAATAAGAGGTAAGGAGATATTTCTAACCTCTCTTTACAAATAGAGGATAATGGCAACTTTAATGCTTTGCAGTCACTACCGACAACTTTTTTTTAACCTAAATGCTCTCATTCATTACGTTTGCAAATTGAAGCCCATGTTTTTAATTAAAGTATTAACTAAAGTTTTATTCATCTATTTTTTTTTTAATTTCCAAAATTATCCTCGATGGGTAGAAAGGGTTTTGATAAGCAGATAATGGAGGACAATAATCTGTCGAACAAACATACCGCTCTGAACCCTAACACCTTCTCCCAACTTGCCCTTCATGTTTGCTGCTAATTCTCATGGCTCTCTAGGTGCTCAGTCCTCTTCAATCGTGACGCTAAAACAGCTGTTTTATATAAAATAAACAGGAAAACTGCTTCACAGAACCCGAGAGAGGGTGTGGCTGGTAGTAGGCGTCGTACAGCAGTGACAGCAGTTATCGGCAAGTACGGTTATTGTTCGAATATCAGCTCCACACTTAACGCGTACCTTCCCTTCCCTTCTGCTAATGCCCTGTGCGAAACCCAGTTCTTGGGACCAAACTCCCTCTGTTTCTTTCTCAAGAGTGATTTTCCTCTTGGGACCCACATTCTCTGCCATTGTCACCTAGTGATTCCCAGGTTTTCAGGCACATCTGTGGAAACGTGAGGCCCTGATGAGGATAGAATTCATTGATTTTGTCTGGGATGGTCTTTTGCTTCATTGTTTTAAAAATTACTAGGGCTTTATCTTCCTGTTTTTAGTAGTGACATGTGTTTTCATTAGCGGCTCCAGTCGTCTTTGGCATATTCTTAGGTAATAGATTACAGTCTTATCTTACAAGGCTTATCTTGACTCTGAAATATATCTGAACTTCATCTTATTACCATCATTTACGAAATAAATCATCTGCCCCAGAATCACCTGGGGAGCTTTTAAAGCTACTGATGCCCTGGCCCCCGCTGGAGTTAGGGCTGGATATTTTTTACGTTTCCCAGGGGATCCCAATATAAAGCCAGCATCAACTGCCATTGAACTAATACACTCACTAGTCAGTCTGTCGTGGGCAACATGCCAATCCCTGGTCTGACATTCACCTTCCTTAGAGCAATCACTTAAGGTCAATAAATCCATATCACATTGATTGGTCATTCACCAAATTGGAATCCCTGTGCTGACTGAAGAGCCAAAGATAAACAAGGCATGGCTTTTAGCGACAAGAAGAATATTCTCTGTTTCCGCAGGAATAAAGGGTTCTGCTGTCATCCCCACCCCCCAAATATACACTCTCACCCAAATTTATTTTTCTGTATTTAATTTTGTGCCTTCTAAGGGCAAGCAACATCATTTCAGATGATTTGTTTATCATTCGCTGCTTTAATAATACTGTTTGCATACGAACTATTTTATGGCTGACAAATACAGTTTAAAGGTTTGGGAGGATGAAACCCAGATACCACTGGACTCTGGCCCCATGTGTACTGATTAGATGGTGAAAGCAACTATAGTTGACGGCAGCCTCTTTCCAGAGATAATGTCAGAAATCATTTCTCTAACAGATGAGTAATAAAACAGAGAGCTTCGATTAGATTCTCTGCCAAATGTTTGCAACACTAAAGCTCTGTGAGTCTAATTTAAGTCAAATGCAGTCCAGACCTGACTGTCCCGTGTGGCCGTCGCTAGCCACATGTCGATGTTTACGTCAATTAAAATTAAATGTAACTTAAAAACTCATTTCTCAGTTGCAATTGCCAGACTTCAAAGGCTCATTAGGCACGTGTGGCTGGTGGCCCAATATTGGACTATGCAGAATTACAAAACTTTATAAAACTTTTCCGTCATTATAAAACGCTCTATGAGACAGTGCTCGTCTAGATAGCTTTTTTAAAGCGCTAAGTAAAATGAGTAGGAGAGCAAGAGGAAGGTTCACGCGGAAGACCCGATCATCCATTTCACGTTACACTACGTGCAAGAAATATGGAGGCCGTGGTGATTCCTGACCTTTTTAATGGCAGTCACTCATATTCCTTCTGATGGAATTTCCTAGAACATATCTGCTACATGTACTGCATTTAACCATGAAAGAATCACTGAAAAATAGCAAAATCTGCTAATAGGAAGGAGGTACATACCTTTTAAATTGACCTGTGTTATCTACAACTTACTGTTGTTGATTTCAATATTGTTAAAATCATCTGCTCTCAAGTTGGCAGAAGGCATAACTCAGGAGGTGACAAACCACTTCTGCCAGATCTGACTCATAAGGAAGAGGCGACAGTAAACATTTCAAATCTATTTACATTGTGCCTGAGTGTCCAATTAGTCTGTGTGAAGGCATTTGAAATATGGCTGCTCTTTGCACAGAAGCAGCACCATTGTCTACAAAGTTGCTCACAGCCGGACGCTGGTCAGGGCTTGGACAGTGGTAAATAGCAGGGCAGTCTGATAAAGACTGAGCAATGACTGTCCAATTAGAGCTTCAATAAGTCACTTCCCATACACCTAAGTGGCTGCCCATGAGAGATTCATGGTTGTTTATCTTGTTTTTTAACAAATTTCAACCAAAACAAAATCCATGGACATAGGCTGAGCCAGAGGAGACTGAATTTAAAGTAAGATGACAGTGACGTCTATCAGGTAATCCTTCCAAGTAAAGCACATGCCCACCCTTAGGTCTGTAGGTAGCAGAGGGTTTTGGCTTGCCTCTCCCTTTTTATTCAACCACCTTGTTGGGAAGCTGCTGACTGGCGTTGCAAAAATGTACTAAATGCAAAAGCAATGGATCATTTTCACCCCTAACTTCTGTGATTCTACCAGCCCACTGAAAAGTCCAAGAGACTAAACACTAGATGAGTCACTCTTTCGTCTTTGCTCTACAATCAAAGAATGCAGGCAGCAGTGGGCCTCAGTACCATTTTAAAGAAAGGAGGGTGAATGCGAGGCTCATAGCTCATGAGGGTGAAGCAGTCTTCGGAGCTGCACCTGTCAACAGAATCCGTTTTGAACTGTACCTGCAGACACTATATAGGTGGTGTAGCCAGTACCAAGGGAGGTGTGATTAACAGGGGGTGATGGAAAATCATCTCTAAAAAGTACCAATTCTTCTCTTTGATTTGCATTTTGTGCAGGATCCAGCCAGAGTGGGCATTTTATAATTGTCATGCACTCATTAATTAATTATGTTGTGTATTTACGGAGTTTACCAAAGGACTTTAGGATGTATTCAGAAAATAGAACTCCCTAACACCATACACAAAGATGAACTCAAAATAGATTAAATACCTAAATGTAAGGCCAGAGACTATCAAACTCTTAGAGGAAGACATAGGCAGAACACTCTATGACATAAATCACAGCAAGATCCTTTTTGACCCACCTCCTAGAGAGATGGAAATAAAAACAAACAAACAAAATAATGGGACCTAATGAAACTTAAAAGCTTTTGCACAGCAAAGGAAACCATAAACAAGACGAAAGACAACCCATAGAATGGGAGGAAATATTTGCAAATGAAGCAAGTGACAAAGGATTAATCTCCAAAAATTACAAGCAGCTCATGCAGCTCAATATCAAAAAAACAAACAATCCAATACAAAAATGGGCAGAAGACCTAAATAGACATTTCTCCAAAGAAGATCTACAGATTGCCTACAAACACATGAAAGGATGCTCAACATCACTGACCGTTAGAGAAATGCAAATCAAAACTCCAATGCGGGGGCTTCCCTGGTGGCGCAGTGGTTGAGAGTCTGCCTGCCGATGCAGGAGACACGGGTTCGTGCCCTGGTCCGGGAAGATCCCACATGCCGCGGGGCGGCTGGGCCCGTGAGCCATGGCCGCTGAGCCTGTGCGTCCGGAGCCTGTGCTCCGCAACGGGAGAGGCCACAACAGTGAGAGGCCCGCATACCGAAAAAAAAAAAAAAAAAAAACTCCAATGCGATATCATCTCTCAGCAGTCAGAATGGCCATCATCAAAAAATGTACAAACAATAAATGCTGGAGAGGGTGTGGAGAAAAGGGAACCCTCTTGCAATGTTGGTGGGAATGTAAATTGATACAGCCACTATGGAGAACAGTATGGAGGTTCCTTAAAAAAGTACAGATAGAACTACCATACGACCCAGCAATCCCACTACTGGGCATATACCCTGAGAAAACCGTAATTTAAAAAGAGTCATGTACCAAAATGTTCATTGCAGCTCTATTTACAATAGCCAGGACATGGAAGCAATCTAAGTGTTCATCAATAAATGAATGGGTAAAGAAGATGTGGCACATATATAAAATGGAGTATTACTCAGCCATGAAAGGAAACGAGATTGTGTTATTTGTACTGAGGTGGATGGACCTATAGTCTGTCATACAGAGTGAATTAAGTCAGAAAGAGAAAAACAAATACCGTATGCTAACACATATATGGAATCTAAAAAAAAAAAAAAAAAAAGGTTATGAAGAACCTACGAGCAAGATGGGAATAAAGACGCAGACCTACTAGAGAATGAGCTTGAAGACATGGGGAGGGGGAAGGGTCAGCTGGGACGAAGTGAGAGAGTGGCACGGACATATATACACTACCAAACGTAAAATAGCTAGCTAGCGGGAAGCAGCCACATAGCACAGGGAGATCAGCTCGGTGCTCTGTGACCAGCTAGAAGGGTGGGATAGGGAGGGTGGGAGGGAGGGAGACGCAAGAGGGAAGAGATATGGGGATATATGTATATGTATAACTGATTTACTTTGTTATACAGCAGAAACTAACACACCATTGTAAAGCAGTTATACTCCAATAAAGATGTTTAAAAAAATAAAGTTCTGGCGATATCAATGGCATGTAACAGTGAACACCTAGTTGCATGTACATCACTGTCTGGGGTCATTGTTCGGTGTCACCATCACCTGAAACCCACGCTGGCTGAACAGCGCCGTGGGGAGACACTGCTAGGCTGAAGGAAAGGGTAACTGAGCACGGGGGACCACGTGATGGCTTGTAAATCTCCCGTTTGGAAACATGTCAGTTTCTATCACCCGTTTGCCGCAGTCTGTCTTGTGACCAAGCCTGAGGGCAGTGAGGTTGGCAAGTCTTCACAGCAAGGGGCCCTGTAAGAGAGCAGAGGTATTTGAACAGATAACATCACACTGGTCAGGGCACAGCTGCTGGAGCCAGACAAACTCGAATTCAAATCCCGGATCAGCAGCTTGCTGTGGGAGAGTACGTGGAGCTCTCTGCATCTCAGTTTTTATTCTGTTTATGGTACTTATTTCATAGTCATTATAATATTTAAACAAGACAATGCCTGTAAGATACTTAGCACAGCGTCCGACACTTTATACACACTCAGAATTAGCCATTTCTACAGTCAAGTTCTGTTTAAAGGTGTTTTAGCGATTTTGGTTTCTGTAGCATTGTAATAGAAGTCTTTAATATATTTGAAAAACAATTCCCTACTGGCTAATGGAAACTAATAGAAGCTATTCATTTCAAATTCTCAATAGCAATTCACATAATACTTTGCTCTTCATATTTTAGCAGAGACAAAGGAACCGGTTTGGAAAGAGATACTATGCAATGTCATTTTTTAAAACAAAATCAAGAGATAAAGTCTAATTAATTAATTGTAATAAATTCTAATTCTAAAGTAACTGTGGTCACACAACTTTATTTCAAACCTCTGTAAGAATTTTGTGATTAAGGCTCCTCTTTCTATTCATCTATTCCTACAAATTTGCGATAACATTGTTTTAAATCTAGATTTTAGTTCCCAATTCATATTCAGTCCGTATAGCACCATATTAATAGTTCTGACTTTTAATAAAACAATATTGAAAAAAATAATTCCAAAAGAGAGCATATAATAAAAGAATACAGAGCGCACCTAGATGTTTTATTCAAAATCATAGAAGTAGTTCTAGAAATTACTTCAGTTTTGGCAAATGGTAAATTTTCATGATCAATATTCATAAGGTCTCTGACTTTAACTAATTCAAACAACTGAAAAGTCTTTGTCTGAAATATTAAAGTTTAGAATAATAATAAAGACAATGGAGAATGAGCTATTTTTAAAATCCAAAGAACATTATTCTCACATTTAAAATTCATAAGCAAAATTTTCATAAAACCTGGCATTTCTTTCTGCTGACATTTGAGTTGGAATTTGGTCTCATGTCAAGATTACTGGCTAAATGTTTACTGTGAACAAAACTTTATGGGTCACAATAAGGCATATACAAAGCTAATGAATAAAACGATCTTTCTTAAAACAAGTTTCGATGTCCCTTGAACCTTTTTGCAAACAAAATAGCAATCAAACAGAAAAGAAAGTTTTAGCTTACCTCTTAGAAAAGCAGAACTTTCAAAACAGAGCTAATTAGTGCACAGAAACTAACCGACAAAAACCAATGTGACAGTCTTATTCGAACCAAGGCCATTCAGTCACTCAAGCTTTGAGAAAGATATACAAAACTTTACACCTCTTGCTTGGTATTTAGGGTGTTGTGAAGTATCCCTCTTCTCTATGGCAACATGTCTCTCTTCAATTCTTTCCAGCGCCTCAGTTTGGATGTGATCACCTTCCAGAGTTCACTTCTGACGCTGATTTTCTCGCATCAACACAGTTGTGTGATGCAGACCCCTATGCAAATGTCCCACAGACTAGGTTTTCCTGCTCCTATGCCCTGTACTTCCTTCTCTTTACCTTTCTCCTGACTTCATCCCTGTTCTGTTTTTCCCTCTTCTTTTTTTTTTTTTTTTTTTTTGCGGTATGCGGGCCTCTCACTGCTGTGGCCTCTCCCGTTGCGGAGCACAGGCTCCGGACACGCAGGCTCAGCGGCCACGGCTCACGGGCCCAGCCGCTCCGCGGCACGTGGGATCCTCCCGGACCAGGGCACGAACCCGCGTCCCCTGCATCGGCAGGCGGATTCTCAACCACTGCGCCACCAGGGAAGCCCCTTCCCTCTTCTTCTTAACTGCATGTCTCTTTTCTATTTATTTTTGATATGAGAAATGGAGTGAAGGCAGAAAGGCCTATTGGGAGAGGAATAGTGAGATGGGAGAATTAACTGAAACAGTCACAGGAACACGTGGGAAGAAAGAATAAAATGATCTTTTCACCCAGCAGACTGTGTAATCAGCACAGCACCGTTTACTCATTACTTTATTCAGCTTTCCTATACCTCATGGTGGTGGGGAATCTCTAACATTTACTTTTTAATGTTACTTTCTCCCCCGCAAGGTAAAAATAAACAAAATCACAAAAGAGGGTTCAAACATCCATGTGTCTGAGTTATTGACTATCAAGTTCTATGGTAGGATCTGGCCACACAAATGTGAATAAAGTAAAGCCTATAAGAGACCTCTTATTAGCACAAGATAGGTAAATAGGAACACAGCTACTGTAATGAAAGCATTGACTGTTATAAGGGGGACACAGAAAAGATAATGAGAACACAGAATAGGAATGACTCATTCATTTCTGGAGTATTTATATGGCTTTTTGTAATAGTAGATGCAAGGCTTATTGTGCCCTTCTTTGGATGATCTGGTCTTGAAAGCCATTCATTAGTTGTAAAAGTAGTTTTCAATTCAGAAATAGAATGATTTCTATCCTCATAGATCCAATATTTTAGTGGAAAAATACAGTCAATAAGACAGAGAACTACTTAGATATACAGCAAACTAGTTGGTGCTAAGTGCTACAGAGAAAAATAAAACCAGGAGAGTGGCTAAGGAAGCATATGTGTGTACAAGGGGGATTCCACTCCAAGCAGAGGAAAGAGCAAGCCTGACCTAGACCAGAGCAGCAAGGCCGGGTACCTGGAGCAGAGCTGATGACAGCAGAGCAGTAAGAGACGAGGTCAGAGAGCTCATGGGAACCAGACTGGAAAGAGCTTTGGTGGCCATGGTGAAGAATTTGGCTCTCCCTTTAAGCAAGATGGAAAGTCATGAGAGCATTTGAGCATAGGTTGACATAATCTGACAACTCTCAACAGGATACTTCAGTTTGCTCTGTGGAGGACAGGCTGAAGGGTGGTCCATGGAGGGAGCACGCAGAGAGCCAGAGGTCACTGCAATAATCCTGATAGGAGATGATGGAGTTACAAGAGGTAGGTTCTTGTCTCCTCCCAGAAAGAAGTCAGAGATGAGATACGGAGGCCAAGAAAGCAAAGTGAGGATTTATTAAGCAATAGTACCCTCTCAGGAGGGAGAGTGGGCAACTACCCAGGGTTCCTTTGGGGAGCTGGTTATGTGGGGTATGAAAATGATTGGGGGGAATCTGCATTGAGGAGGGAGGGGTTTGAGGTTGCATTTCCTGATTTTCATCCCAGCTCCACCTTCCCAAGGGGAGGAGGGGTCTTTGCTCTTGTTTGGTCTTGATGGGAAGTGTCATGGCATCCGTGCTTGATGGGTACTTCTTTTTTGCAAGGCTGATTTTATTGTAATGAGGGCGTGAGCAAAAGGTTACATTTGGATGCTGGAGATTCCCGCCTTTTGCTGCCTTTCTTTGTCTTCCCTGAGGACCACTGTTGTCTCAAGATGTATGGTTTCCTACCACCTGACCCATGCCTCCCTCCTCTGCTTCTATCTAGCTACCTGCCTGCTCGAACAGTGGTGTCTGGGATCATGGTGGAAACAGTGCAAGTGCTGAGCAGATCATGTGTTCTGAATATACACTAAAGCAATTGATGTTCAATTAAATTACTATTTTGATGATATATTTTTTTCTGTTTGACACATAAATGTAGTGATAGTTGATCTAATTAAGTCAATAAACACCGTCAATTTTAGCATTTAGATATTTGAATATTTTTAATGACCAAGCTGGACAGATAATATCTTATAAATCAACCCTATTTGATCTATTCTAGGTATTCATAGGAAGACTGTAATATTCTGACCTCAGAGAGCAGGCACGAGTAGCCAGTAGAGAGGTGAGTGTATCTCATGAGAATTAAATCATCTATACTTATAACAGATTGCAGTCTACTTTTCTTTTTCAACTTTACTATTTGACTGTATCTTTGTATAGGCTGCCTGCACTTGCCACTATTTTCATCAACATGACTGCTCTTCCAGAAAATAATTGCCCAGGAAAATAAATGTTGCACAAACAGACAACATCAAGCTATTTGTTCACCAAGACTCTCCATAAAACTCCTCCCTTAAATTTTCATCTGGCTATGCTTACCAATCCTACACTGTTACATCATGATCCTTGCCATTCTAATTAAATGCCCACATTCAAAGACCTACTTTAAACACAAAAGCCTCATCAATATCCCAGTTTTTTTCACATCTTCCTGAGATACAATATATCTCAATTGTATCCTCTGAATACAATGTTCTACCTTATTGCAAGAAGCAATAATATCCACTTTGCCTTACTAACAAGTTATTTTGGTGGTACTTTCAGGGGGCCAGCATTCAATAATGTTTTCTCTGGTTTTAGTGGGAGTGGTACAAAGAAAATCTTTTGAACTTTTTGATTTTCTGACAGACTTTTACAAATAAAACCCATTGTAAAATTTTTTTTAAAGATGAGAACAGCACTGAGCTAGTTGGGCCATGGGTGTCATATAATCTAATAGCTTTCTATAGGGTCACCTTAGCTGCTCTTTGGAGAGTAGACTGAAGGATGGCATGTAGAAGAAAGAGACTAACAGTAAGATGTGTGTGGTCTAATCAAGTGGAAGAAAGGAGTTGCCACACACTAAGATGGGGAAGGGGGAAGATGGGCAGGTTTGGGGGAAATAGTGGAAGCTCCATCTTAGACCTGTGACACATAAGACACTGACTTGACACCCAAGTGGAGAAGCTGAGTAGGCAGCTGGATATTGGCATCTGAGGAAAGATACTGGGGTGAATCCAAGCTTTGATGTTTTGAGCATTTGGTGCTGCTGCTTCTTTTTCTTTTCCTTTCCCCCCCCAGTATTTAGATGACTTTATTTTCTTAATTTTTTCCCTCTATTTTATACCTATTATACTTGCTTATTATACACCCCAATGTTCATAGCAGCAATATTCATAATAGCCAAGACATGGAAGCAACCTAAGTGCTCACTGACAGATGAATGGATAAAGAAGATGTGGTATATACACAATGGAATACTACGCAGCCATAAAGAAGAGTGAAATAATGCCATTTGCAGCCACATGGATGGACCTGGGGATTATCATGCTAAGTGAAGTAAGTCAGACAGAGAAAGACAAATACCATGTGATATCATTTATATGTGGAAACTAAAAAAATGACACCAATGAGCTTATTCACAAAGCAAAAATAGACTCACAGACATAGAAAACAAACATGGTTATCAAACGGGAAACTGGGGTGGGGGGAATAAATTAGGAGTTTGGGATTAACATATACACACTACTATGTATAAAATAAACAACAAGGACTTACTGTATAGCACAGGGAACTATATTCAATATTTTGTAATCACTATAGCAGAAAAGAAACTGAAAAAGGATATATATGTATATAAATAAAGTTGAATCACTTTGCTGCACACCTGAAACTATCACAAGGTGGTAAATCAATTATACTTCTATAAAAATTAAATTAATTAAAAAATTAAAAATACTCATCCTTAAAAAATAAGAATGCTATTTCTACAATAAAAACATATGACTTGGGACTTCACTTGTGGTGCCATGGTTAAGAATCCACCTGCCAATGCAGATGACACGGGTTTGAGCCCCGGTCTGGGAAGATCCCACATGCCGCAGAGCAACTAAGCCCCTGGACCACAACTACTGAGCCTGAGCTCTAGAGCCCATGAGCCACAACTACCGAGCCCACGTGCCACAACTACTGAAGCCTGTGTGCCTAAAGCCCGTGCTCCACAACAAGAGAAGCCACCACAATGAGGAGCCCATGCACTACAACGAAGAGTAGCCCCTGCTCGCCGCAAATAGAGAAAGCCCATGCGCAGCAATGAAGACCCAATGCAGCCAAAAATAAATAAATAAATGTATATATTAAAAAATATGACTTTTTATTTTGAAAAAGACTTGAAATAAATACTGCAAAAATTATAAATAATTATTGTTAGGTTGGTGGGATTACATGAATTGTTTCCTCTTTTCCTTGTTTCCTAAATATTCTGTAATAATGCTACATATATGGATGCTCTTTAGTAGATGACATCATCAAGTTACTACGAATTTGTAGAAAACAGAAGAGAGAATTCTAAGGAACTCCAATGTTTAAGAGCCAGATAGGCGATAACAAAGGAGAAAAAGAAAAATGACCAGGAGGAAGAAGGAAAACCAGAAGAGTGTGTCTCCTGGGAAGTACAGAAAGTTTCATAAGGATAGGGTAATCAATTAGGACAGAGTTTCTTACAGATCAAGGGAAATGAGGTCTGGAGAACTGAACACTGGATTTGGCAGTAGAAAGGTCATTGGTCACGTTGATAACAGTTTCCTAGTGGAAGTAGAAGTAAAACACTGATTGAGTGTGTTCAAAGGGAATGGATGGATTCAGCAAATAAAGACAAACATCTGGGGAAATCTTCCCTTGAAGCCTGAGGAAATCAAATGGTGGAGTTGGAGGGCAAAGTGGACTCACTTTTTAAGGCGAGAGAAATCAGACATGGTTAGTATGCTAATGAGGAGGTGAACTGCAGAGGGAAACTTTGATGATGTGGGAGAGATAATGGATCATCCTGAGAGCTAACTCTTTGAGCAGATGAGACAAGTGATGATCTAGTTCAGGTAAAGAGTTGACCTAGGCCATTGATTCCCAGCAGCAGTAGCAAAGGAGGTCATAGATTCAGGAACGGGAGTAGATGCACCGATTAGAACTTGTTCTGAAGAGTTTTTCTGATTGCTTCAGGAAATAGAAAGCAAGAGCATCTGCTGTGAGCAAGAATAAACCAAAAGGTTTTGGAGGTGGACGAAAATGAAACTACAAAATCGTCATAAGGGAAAGTAGGAGAATGAAAGGACCAAGGAAATGTATCATAGTCTATTTGAGATCAGTGTCACTGAATGCAATGTGAGGTCAGCCACCTGGGCGACTAGCTCCTCTTAGCCATGTTCAGTTATGCAGGTTAAGCTGGGTTTATCCAAGACCTATTTACACCAAGTGAAAATGGAAAAAGAAGAGAAAACTACCGTAAAACACAAGGATTGACTCCAAAGAACAGGCAAAATAATTGGGGTGGCAACATATATGCTTATAAAAAATAGCAAATATGAAAATATACAAATGTGAAATTAAGGACCTTAAAGAGTAACTACATAATGAGTTTTGAGAGGAATTCAGTGAAGGGAAAAACTTTGCAATTCAGGTTCAGAAAGTCTTCCTAGTGGAGGACAGACTTGATTTGGATCTTGGTTTTACTAGTACCCCAAAGCGTTTTTCCCCTTATTTGAAATTATGTCTCCGTTCACAAGATTGACTTATTACAGCTGTAAAAGCAGGAATATCTTGCTTTAAGAAGTTTTCATTAGGAAATTTCAAATATGCACAAAAAGAGAAAATAGCAAAGTAAAACTCCAAGTATAGACGCAACAGCTACAAATTCAGGACTACTCATTTTTCTTTAACTCTCCTTCACTAAAGCTGATATTTCCAAAATATTTGGATCCCGTTTCCCTGACAATTAAAATAAAAATGAATGCCTGCAAATATAGGTAAATATAAATGCATAATATATTTATATAATAACACTATTTACAGAATATAATTACATGTAAATCATGAATACACAGTCATATTTATTACATTATTACATAACATATAAATATATTCTTTATATTTTATATATATTTTTAAAATATGTCTTTAAAAGAATATATAATATCCATAAAATAAGCTATCTTATGTAATTATATAATTCATTAATAAATCAGATACCTGTACTACTTGAGTAATATATTTATATGTTTTATAGTCTATGTAAATGAGAAAAAGTTAAGAATAAGGTGAAAATAAATAAATAACATTTAACAATTAAAATTATCACATTTATTTTTATTAGTCTTACCTAAACTTCTTTGATCTTACTAAATATTATTGAAAATGGTTCAGTATATTGAAAAATAAAGTTTAACCCTTTGTTTTTAATAATATTTTGAAGTTGTGGTTCTAAGTTCAGTGTATTTTAATATTTCACTTTGAAGGGAGGCTGACTTGGTGAGGAAAGATATGTAGATCTGGCTGTCAAAGTTCAAAATTGGCCATGTTTGTTGATTATGATATGTATTTTTCTATTTTAATTATGAAAGATGTTGAGATTAGCTATAAATTTTCTATCCTAACTGATCTTGAAAGATTATTCTTGAATTGTTTAGAAGGCACTGCATTTTTATATTTTAAGCAAATGGCTCAAAGGTCATTAAGACTCTCCATTTGGAGAATTTGGAACCGATTGGGGACTTTTCTTTTTTGTCTGCACCCCGTGGCATGTGGGATCTTAGCTCCCCAACTGTTGCAGGAAGGGGGACCCCTTCCAGGGGCCAAGAGTGAGCTCTTGTCTAACACTCAGAAATGAATGATCCGAGGAGACACACGTGCTGACAAAGCAAGAGACTTTCCTGGGAAGGGGCGCCCGGGTGGACGGTAAGGGAAGCCAGGAGAACTGCTCTGCCACGTGGCTCGCGGTCTCGGCTCATATACTGATGGGGTTCGTTTGGGGGTTATCTCTGGCCAATCGTTCTGACTCGGGGTCCTTCCTGGTGGTGCACGCATCACTCAGCCAAGCTGGATTCCAGCAAAGGTTATTCTGCGAGGTTGTTAGGATATGTGGACTGGTGTCTTCTCTCTCCTTTTGACCTTTCCCGAATTCTACTGGGTGGCAGCTGGTTAGTTCTGCATTCCTTACCAGGACCTCCTGTTGTAAGATAACTCATGCAAGTGGTTACTATCGGGCCTGGCCAGGGTGGACGGTTTCAGTCAGCGGTTCCCCTAAAATGACCACATGTGGAATCTTAGTTCCCCAACCAGGGATCGAACCCACAGCCCCTGCACTGAGAGCACAGAGTCTTAACCACTGGGCCACCAGGGAATTCCCTGATTAGGTATTTCTGTTTTCATGTTTTAATGTAAAATATTAAAGTTTATATAAATGACAGATTTTTGCAATAAAATCTCATATCGAGAGAAACTATAACAAATACCCAAATTCATGGAGTTTCTTTCAAAATGAAGTTACTTTCTCTTGTACTATTAAAACACCATTTTTATCTTAAGCGCACAGGAAAGGTCGCATTTAAAAGAAAGTCTGCTAGCTAGTAACACCGCTGACAACAACTTCTTATCAATAAAACTTCAGTATATTTGGAACACTTACCTCTTTAAAAGAAACTGCTAACTTATCTTTCGACAGCTCTCTTAAGTACTTTGCCTTGACATAAACCGTGAACCTCTGAAGGGTACAAAAGTCATTTCCCTTCTCAGGTCATTGTCTTGTAAACTTTCAGCATTCAGGCTGTTATTTAAACTGACCGAACAAGGTACACAAGCTATTATCATTTAATTTTGCTAAAAGTAAAGCTGAAAATACCACTGTGAGCCACTCTACCTTATAAAACTGCCACTCTCCCCTCAGCATCCCTGGCCCTTGAGGACTATAGCCTGCAGGCTGCTGAGGACACAGATGTTATTCTGCATATTAAATATGAACATAGCCTGAGCTTTAAATCAGTGAAAAGTATTTTGATAGGAAATAAATATCCCAGTATTTTTTCCACACTAACTAGTCATCTTATGCACCCTCTGGGGCGTGCAGCCGACTTTGGAGACCATTGCTTTAAGTATATGAGGCTTGCTGCTATTCCAAGAAAGAGAAATGTTGAAGGCTTAGCATATTAGTGATGGCCCCACTGTTTTTCATTTAAAGAAATCAAATTTAGGTATCATAAAATAACTTATTAGAGAAGATATCCTAGTGGCTCATAGAAATCATGGAAAAGTTTTCAAATAAAAGCTCAAGAAGGATGGGGCCCAGGATGGGTGATTATGGACCTTCTTTTGTCACAGTCCGATTAACGTGACTCCACTAGCCACACGATCTAGTCCCAATAACTCTGGTCAGAAATCCAACTTCCTGAGAATAGGAGTGTGACTGCCCAGCTTGGATCTTGTACGTGAGCCTGGCCCAGTCTTTTATGGACGGAGAAGAGCATCGTATAGAAGAAATGCAACTGTTACTAGTTTCATAGGGGATGGGACAGCAGGTCTCAGAGACAAGCGGCTGGTTGGTAACACCAGATTACATCCTCTGTATCAAAGAATGGACATGGGAATGCGTGGGACACGTGAGGGAAAGAGTGAGGGGTGTGGGCTGACCAGAGACTGGTGTTCCTGGAGCTCAACAATAGAACATAACCAAGACGGATAGATTAGGGCAAATTAGTGGGGTTGAACATCAGATCTGGAAAAGTGGAATTTATGTTAAAGGCATAAGAAGACATTTGGAAGGGCCTGTTTGGGAAGTAGCGTGATTCGAGCAGTTAGAATCTTAGTAGGATACAACTGAAGGAATAATTGAAGAGAGGGGAGTGAAGAGACTATTTATAAAAGCGTGATCAAGAGTAAGGGACCTGGGCTTCCCTGGTGGCGCAGCGGTTGAGAGTCCGCCTGCCGATGCAGGGGACGCGGGTTCGTGCCCCGGTCCGGGAGGATCCCACGTGCCGCGGAGCAACCAAGCCCGTGAGCCGTGGCCGCTGAGCCTGCGCGTCCGGAGCCTGCGCTCCGCAACGGGAGAGGCCACAACAGCAGTGAGAGGCCCGCGTACCGCAAAAAAAAAGAAGAAGAAGATAATGCTTTAACCCTGACTAAGGAGCACTGCAGAAGAGAAATTCCAGTTGGAGAGAAATTAAGTATTAAGGTTGACCCGCCCCATCGTGCTCAAGGACTAGAAAGCATAAGGTTAATGGGGCTTTGTGTTGATGCTGTACATTTAGAGTAGAGCTGAGCTGTGTAAGCAGTGCCTTACAGGTTCTCCAGTGATTTTAAAGTGTTCACGAGCTTACAACAGGGCTTAAGGAGAAAGGGTCTAATCTGGATAGAAGTATTACCCCTGAGGAGAATGTGCTTTTTATATTCAAACTTTTCATGCTATCAATCATTAACTGTGGTTAGTCCACAGAAATGATCCCTCCGGATTTCCCAAGGTGGAGCCAACCAATCCAGCTTCAAGTTGTCCGTGACCCCTAAAGGGATGTCCAGGATGTAAGAAAGTACTGGGTTTGGGGAGACTGGGTGTCTCGGGTGCTCTGCTAGGAGTGTGGCACATTCTTTCATTTAGACTCACATAAACATTCTAATTTTGTGATTCTCAGCCCTGCCTGCATGGGCATCAAAATCATATGGTTAGCTTGTTTTAAAATTGCAAATATCTGGATCTCGTTCTTTGAGATTCAGCAGGTCCAGGTATCTGTGACATTGGTATAATAGTTTGTATTCTATTGATGAAAAAAATAATGCTCATAAAGGTGCATTGAGGTGTTTAAGCCACATGACTAGGGAAAGAGTTATAATTCATCCCAAGCCTGCACGGTTCCAAAGCCCACGTGGGCCCATTACACACTGTTTCTCTCCTCTGCTACCAACTTCTTCTGACCTGTGCAAGTTCAAGGGAAGTTCAACTGGCTTTGGATCAGAGGTCTAAGTTTAAAAGGTACATCGATTTTAAATAATGATTGTAAATAAGTGTATGGCTTTTTAAATTGCACATTTCCAAGTTAACAGCATCCGCATGCCTCCACGGCCACCCCAGCAGTAGTGACGACCAAGCCGCCAGCAGTAGTCAGCGCTAAGGAGAACCTTCGTTAAGGGCCCCCTACTTCTGGGCACTCTTCCAGGTTCTCTACCTGTTTTACTGCTACCGAACTGAGGCTCGGCTACTCGCTGTTCCAAAGCCAATATTCGAGAGGCAAGTGTGGTAGGCGCGGAAAGGTTGAGGACACGGGAGGGGGAAGGGTAAGCTGGGACGAAGGGAGAGAGCGGCGTGGACATATATGCACTACAAAATGTACAATAGGTAGCTAGTGCGAAGCAACTGCACAGCACAGGGAGGTCAGCTGGGTGCTTTGTGACCACCTAGAGGGGTGGGATAGGGAGGGTGGGAGGGAGACGCAAGAGGGAGGGGATATGGGGACATATGTATACGTATAGCTGATTCACTTTGTTACACAGCAGAAACTAACACACCATTGTAAAGCAATTATACTCCAATAAAGATGTTAAAAAAAAGAAAGAAAGAAAGCCAGCATCCTGGGGAGTAAGGCTAACTCACGTCCCCAAACCAACTCTGAAGAATCTGCTCAGCCATGAAAGTTTTTAAAGGGAAAAAGGGGAAGTAATCTCAGTTAATCAATCATGGAGATAGGGGGTCCGATTCATCGCTATCTCCCACTGCATATAAAGGCTTGTTGACTCCTCATGATTTTTCTTTCGATGTTGTCCTGTTCACACCATTTGTTCACAAGATGACTGAAGGGGAAGCTGGGGAAAATGTCTAGTCATCTATCTGTTCATTACTTATTCTTCATTTCTATTTCTTTGATCTAAGGAAAGAACCAAGAGGTTAGGCAAAGTACTTTGTGATCAAAAGATTTGAAAGGTGTGCTTGGGCCAAAGGTTAGTTTAAATATAGCTCTGCTAAAGCTACGAGACAAAAGAGCCTCCTGCAGAGAGCTCTTTTCCTGCAAAAAGCTGCTTACATTACATATTAACTTTTTGCAGCCACCCTGTGAGGTAGTCTAGTAGGGGCAGAGCCAGCATTCAAAGCCAATCTGTCTTGTTCTGGAGCTTATCTCGGGTACCACAAAGATTGGCAAACTTTCTGTGGAGGACCATACAGTGAATATCTTAGGCTTTGTCAGCATATGGGCTCCGTCACAGCCAGCTAACTCTGCCATTACAGTGCAGAATCAGAGACAACGTGTAAATGAATTAGCGTCGTGGTGTTCCAATAGCACACTGAATGACACACCTATGGACACTGACATTTGATCTTCATATAATTTACATGTCACAAGATACTATTCTTATTTTGATTTTTGAAAGTTAAACTGTGATAACCATTGCTAGCTTGCAGGCTATACAGACAGGAGGCAGGTAAGATTTGATTTGTGGGCAGTAGTTTGTGAACGCCTTGACTAGACTACACGCCACTTCCCATCAGTAGAGTGTGTGGAAAAGAACACTCATCTCTGCTTTTCCTTTGTTTAACACTCAATTTATTAAACTTTAAACGATTAGGCAAATTACCTATACATTTACATAATACTTACATTTCTAAAGAGTATAAATACACACATTTATAAATCCAATATTCTAGCAATTTAAAAGTTGATTAAAACCAAGGTGAGTTCTGAATGTCAACAAAACTAAGAATCTAATCTAAGGGATCTTTTAAATGATTCCACCTCTTAAAATAAATCAAATATACACAAAAAGGCTCCGTGATTACAAATCTTATTGTGATACTGACACTTAAGCCATTTCAATGATTCTGAGACTCTGGATTTGAAGGGTTAAAACATTCACATTTGTATTCATCCTCTTGGATAGTATAATTGACCTCTGAGCGGTGGCTTGAAGCGAGATCTTAATTCCCTGCCCAGGAAATGAACTTGGGTAACCTGTGTGAAAACTAGGAATCCTAGCCACTAGATCACCGGGGGCGAGAGGCTAGAAGCAAAGTTCCCCTGGCTCTTGCCCTGTTTGAAAGCAAGAATGTTTCAAGGAGACAATAACTGTAAAAACAGGTACAAAGTTTACTATTAGAGGCACAGCACGAGTTGAAGAGCTCCCAGAGAAACAGTTTGTTTATTTAAGACAGAAGCAAGTCAGAGATACACACCTGGGGAGAAAGTGTGTTGGTGTCCTCCCTAATGAGAAGGAGTGCAGAAAAGAAGCAATGTCACTTATATAACAGGGCAGTTCTTCCAGGCCTTTGTTTACTTTTGGCCAATCATCTCACTTCTTTTTCCACACCGGACCTGTCCTAGGTCCCTCCCCTGTGTGCGTGTGCATCTTTTAGCCAAGATGGACTCCAAAGCGGAGGCCTGTGGGAGGTTTGGAATCACCCATTATGGGGTGGTGCCCTCTCATTTTGACCCCCAAGGAGCCTTTCTGCGCATGTGTAGTCAGGGAGGTCTACTTGACCTCGAGAATGAGAAACATGTGGTCTCTTTACCTCTTATCTGGGCAAGGCTCAGCTCCGCCTTCTTCCTGTATTGTCTGCATCTTGGAGTCTCTGTCCACAGGGGACAGATTCCAGCCGCTCAGCCTGGGGCCCATCTATCTCCTGCCTCATAATCTTATAGAACTCCCTAGATCACAGTGTTCTCTCAAGCCAAGATATCAAGTTCCAGTTTATAAATTAATTTATTCTTGGTCTGAAGGTAAGACCTGGTTTTCCCCTGGGGGTAAAATTCAATTCCAAGGCTACCTTAGTGGGTGTGGCTCCTTCTTCTGTTGCAGGTTCATATGTTACTTTATAAGACTTGCTAAACCCATTTCTTCCTAGTGATTTACATTATGCCTTGTTAATACCTCATTGTAATAGTAGAGTCATACAGAAATGTCCCCTCCTAGGGCGGCTGATTCTGTACAGTCAAATCCCTCTTATGGACGTATGGTTAAAGTACTGACTTGGGCTTCCCTGGTGGCGCAGTGGTTGGGAGTCCGCCTGCCGATGCAGGGGACGCGGGTTCGTGCCCCGGTCCGGGAGGATCCCACGTGCCGCGGAGCTGCTGGGCCCGTGAGCCGTGGCCGCTGCGCCTGCGCGTCCGGAGCCTGCGCTCCGCAACGGGAGAGGCCACGGCAGTGAGAGGCCCGCGTACCACAAAAAAAATAAAAAATAAAAAAATAAAAATAAAGTACTGACTTGCGATCCATCATTAAAAGCTGTTTCTACCTGACTTTTCAGTGTGACCATTTCTGCTGCCCACTCCTCTTGTTTGCAATGCAGCCCTTGGTTTCCGGGCTCAGCGTGACTCACTCATGACTCTCCTGTCTCTCCTTCCCAGTCATGCAGCTAAGACACAATAAATATCTATTGTTGTGCATATTCTTTTTTTTTTTTTTTTTTTTTTTTTTTTTTTGCGGTACGCGGGCCTCTCACTGTCGTGGCCTCTCCCGTTGCGGAGCACAGGCTCCGGACGCGCAGGCGCAGCGGCCACGGCTCACGGGCCCAGCCGCTCCGCGGCACGTGGGATCCTCCCGGACCGGGGCACGAACCCGTGTCCCCTGCATCGGCAGGCGGATTCCCAACCACTGCGCCACCAGGGAAGCCCTGTGCATATTCTTAATAAAAACAAGAAGACCTTGAGAGTAGCATACTCATATTTGCAAATCCACTCACACATTAAAACTAATTTTAAAACATGCATCGGACTTAAACTTCTTTTGTGTGCAACTCCCTGTCTTTACATTTATGTTGCCTTTCCCCTTCGAAGCGTGTTTATGGACTGAATTTGATCCCTTTGATCAGGGTTTCTCGATCGCAGCACTAATGACATTTTGGACTTTAAGTTCTTTTTTGTCGGGGGCTGTTCTGTGCTCTGTAGAAGGTTTAGCAGCACCCCTGGCTTCTACCCATTAGACGCCAGTAGCACAGCTTCCAGCTGTGACAACCAAAAAATGTCTTCAGACATTCCCAATCTCTCCTGGGGTAAATTCGCCATTGGTTAAGAACCGTTAGAATTGATTATCATTTTTTTTTCTGATGCTCTCTATGTTAGAAAATGGCCAATAGTAGTCCTTTTATTTGGTCCCATGGTTCTTTTACTCCTATGGCAGGCATTTTTGAAATTGTACCTGCTTTATGGAAACAAGATATTCCACCCTCATATTTCCCCTCTCCCTTAGTGAGTCTCACATCTGAGTGCCAAAGTGCATGTCACATTTTCGGAAGGAGGAGATTGACCCTACTGACAGCAAGGTCATTTGGATGACCGAGCTGGAAAATATGTTTAAAATCATCACTGCATACCGATGTTTACAAAATAAGCTTAAAAATCAGTACATCCTTTAGCGTTTTATTACAACAAAATTTCTAATTTACTTTTCTTCTGTGTACGCAGCTATATTTAACCCCTCCCAAAGCATAATTTTCTCATACGCTTCCATTCTTCACGCACCCGGCAGACAGCAAGAGTAGCTGGTTACCAGATGGTCTACCGTCCAACTATGAAGCACACCGTGAACGTAGCAAGGTTTCTTAACCCTGACTCTATTTCGGGAGGGCAGGTGGTAGAAGCACAGGCTTCTGTATTTAAAATATGACGCCAGTCTCTCGACCAAAGTTATTTCTGAATTGCAAATAACCAGTAACTTATTTAGCACGAGTTGCCTTTGGAACCAAACTTGCTGATTGATGTTCTGCATAACCTTATCACCTTCAGCTTCAGTGTAAGTAAAATATAGAAAAAAATAACTGTCTACAGGCAAGGTTTTCAATCTGGCTCATAATTGTGAGCATATCATTCTTTTATAAAAAAAAAAAAATCTTTCGTGATACCACATTGCTCATTGCAGTTGAGCCAAACTTGTTTGTGTATAAATATTAGATGGAATGCTTTTAAAATATACATATTTGCCTGGGTCCCCACCTTCAAAAATTCAAACTGAGCTGATTTGGAGAGTAAGTGTCTGGTAAATGCTTCAGGCATATTTAATGTAGGAAGTCTGAGAAACACAGAAAAATAGAAACCCTGACTTACAGAATGACATAAATAACTTAACTTGGCATTTGAAAAGCTCCACAATCTGCATCCTGCCTGTCTGTCTAATTCCATCAGAAACAAATGACAGGTTGACTGAGGTCTTCCTGTATCTGTAAGCTCTAGAAGCAAGGTGACAGCCTTCCCTTAAAAAAAGATGGTGATATTAAATGGAAAAACCATACCTAGCATGTCAGAACCCAGGAATAACTAGTATCATTGTTTTCTTTCTTTAGTTAACATTTAAAGCATGCAAATGTTAACATGTAAAGAGAAAAGTGCACAGAAAATCAATGTGTGACACAATGAATTATCACCAGGGAAATACCAGTGTGACATCTGGTCAGTTCAAGATGTTGACATATGACATCACCTTGCCCACACCTCTCAATCAGCGCTGTGCCCCTTCCCCTCAAACGTAACCTCTACTCCTGCTGTCATATGCGTGTCCTTGTTGTTCTGTATGGTTTTACCACATAATCATGCATCCCTAGGTACTGTAGTTTAGTTTCTTTATTTTTTTTTTGAAGTTCACATAAATCAAGTTACACAGTATATATGTGTTCAGGCTTTTCTCAACATTATGTTCATAAGATTCATTTATATCTTTGCTATAGTTCATTTATTTTTAATGCTATATGGTATTCTGTGATACAAATATTCCACAATTCACTTATGCCTCTTATTGATAATGAACAATAGATTTGGGGGTATTAGCAATAAAAGTGCCGTGGACATTCCTATACGTGTGTCTTGCTGTACAACTGCACGTGTTTCTTGAGGTGGAAATGCTGAATCATGATTTCCAACATCAGTAGATAATTTCAAACTATTTTTAAGAGGTTTTACTAACATACACTCCTACTAGCAGTTCATTAGATTTTTCCATCGCTCTGAATCCTCACTAAATTTCATGCTGAGAGCCATAGTTTATTTTCGTCACCCTGGGTTCTGATTTGCCTCTCCTTCATGACTAATGAACTTGAGGGTCTTTCATACATTTGTGGCCGTTTGAATATGGCCCTGATCCAAGAGTATTATAATATGAGAGATATTCTTTTGCCCATTTTTCTTGGGTTTTGGTCTTCATATCATTTGAATTTCAGCACTTTGTGAGTTGTATGTTATAACCATTTTTGTCTAGTTACCTTTTCACTCACTTAATGATGTCATTTGAAAAATGGAGTTTCTTAACTGTAATGGAGTCCCTTTCGGCACCATTTTCTTCCTTTATGGCTAATGCTTTTTGTGCCTTGTTTAACACATCTTTCCCTGTACCAGATCATGAATATATTGCCCTACAATAGCTTCCAGAAGCTTTATCATCTTGTCTTTCAAATTTAAATTCATAATATATCTGGAATTCCTTTGCATATGGCGTATGTCATTTCCATGTTTTTCCTAATGGATTTCCACTTACCCCACCACCATTTCTGTACTTTTTTCAGTCATATCTTTCCTTAAATCAGTGTCCCTAAATATGTGTTTCTTTTTCTGGACTCTTCCATCCATTGGCCTAATTTTTTTTCATCCTTGCACCAACACTGACCTTCCTTTATTACAGTAGTTTTAGGATAAGACTTTATTTCCAAGGGAGCAAGTTATTAAAAGTTTTCTCCATTAAAAGTCTCTTGACTATTCTCTATAATTTTGGATAAATTTTAGAGCCTGCTTATTAATTTTTACCAATAACAATTGCTGAGATTTTGATTGGTATTACATAGAATCATAGATCAGTGATGGGAAAATTGAAACCTTTATAATTTTGTCTTCCAACTGACGAACATGGAATACTTGTGAATTTACTTAGGTCTTTCTTTAATTTATCTCAATAATGCCTTATTGTTTTCTATGTAGAGATCTTCCATATCATCCATAGCGTTTTTGTTTGTTTCTTTGGTTTTTGGCATTTAATAATTTTGAGGTTAATTTTTAAATATTTTAAGATTACATTTATTTCTAAAAGTATAATATATTTAATTTTTGCTTCTCTAATATAGAAATAAAACTGACTTTTGCATTGTAAGATGATAGCTAGTGAATTTGCTAATAAATTCACTTATTGTAATCACTTATATGGATTTTATTTTTGTTTTTCTTAAAAGCAGTTATATCAGTGAATCATGAGAATTTTCTTTGTTTATGATTCTTACATTTTTATTTCTTTTTCTTGTGATATCACAAAGGAATGCAGGATAGAAGTAATGAGAGCAGGTATCCTTTCTCCTGTCTTATTGCAGATGGAGAGTTTTCAATATCACCATTAAGTATGAAGAATGTAGCAGGTTTTGTGGCAGAAACCTCCAATGAGATAAACAGATTTACCTTCTCCTCCTGGTTTACAAAACCTTATCATGGATGAATGCCAGCGGTCAACTTAGTTCCTTCTTCTTTAAGATTCCCCTTTTGAAATCTACAATTCTTTTATCTTGCCCCTCATTATTTATACCTATGTATTTATCTATATTTTCTATCTTATTCTCCTGTTTAAAGTGTGTAAGTCCTCTCTCACTATTAAACATTCAAGTGTTTTAACACTTGAAATCATGTCTTATTTTTTAAGAGTACACTGAATCTTTTAGCAGAGAGTTTAATATGTATCAGGTACCCATTAATTACTGATAGAATCCCCTAAAGTAGCTTTTAATATATTCTAAGTTAATGACTGAAATTCCGTATATTTATTTTAGATAGTCCCCATTTTAAAGTGGTAAACAAGCAATATAAACATAGTTCTGATTCCATATTACTTGCTTCAACAATATGAATATTTTTTCTTCCAGATTGCTGTTATCAGGGTAGAAATGACAATTTTATAAAACATGTTTCTCTAAATTGGAAGGTATATTGCTGTCATAATCAAAGGTTTTGGACAGACTCAGTCTTGTTTGATAACCTGTGGGTCTTTTAAAGAAGCCAAGGAGAGACAACGGGACTCCTGCGGTTACAGACACCAGGGAAGAAGCAGAATTCTGGGCAGATGGGGTTAGGACAAGTACGACGCTCAGGTCTTAGGGGAGTTGATGGCTCCTGGCACAGGAGCACGAGGTGGGGTTTATCCTTAACCCCTGAAACTGTGTTTTCCAAAAGCCCGATTAGCAAAATCTCCTGAGAGGCTCTACTTTGAGGAGATAGTTGTGTTCTAGAAGATGAATCGGGTCGTTAACATCTCAGCAGCTCTATCTGGGGAGCCCCAAACAGTCTTGAGAAGCAGAACCGATTTATCTTCGGCCAGAGATGGGGAAACTTATCGGCGAGCTGCAGATGTGCACGTGGTAACCACAGGCAGGGAAGAGAGGCCCCCGGCACTCAGACATCGGCTGTGACTATAGAGAGACGAGAGCTCCCTTCCCTTCAGGGACTTCTGGAGGGGGAACAGGGGTGTGCCTCAAAGGGAAACCCGGCTCTGCGCTGATTAGTCAGGTGGGTCAGAGCACTGGAGTCTGAAGCACTCTGCGAAAGAGACACACATAGGAAATGCAGAGGAATCTTCACTTAGCCCTAGTACATGCTGTAGAGCATTTTTATCGTTACTACCCTGTTTGATTTTCTCCACTAACTGGAGAAACAGGAAGGGACACACAGTGTTATTCCCATTTTACAGGTGAGGAAACAAGCCCAGAAACTTAATTAGCTTTCTTTAGGTAACACAGCTATCTTGAATGAGAATCTAGGTTTTGTTGATTCTTAGGATAGTGTTTTTTCCCTTTGTTTAAATGGTCTGCCTTCTTGGAGAATTACTTTGCAACTCTGTGCTTTAATTTCTATTTGGTATTACGGGCATTACAGTAATACTTGGATGGTGAAAAAAATCAAATGAGATTTTATGTATATAGATGTGTGTTTGTGTGAGTGTACGATGGCTCATCTTGAATCAGTTGTAATAACTATCACATAATAATAAAAAAAACTGATCCTTTGAGAGAACAGAGAAAAATGAATCTTTATTAAAGCCAGGTGCCCAAATAATAGTCAACATTTACTGAGGGTTTAAAATATGTCAGAGATTTTTTTCTAAGAACTTCATATTTAGAGCAAACTTCGAAGTTATCACTATTTCAGTATTCACAGTACAGTTGAGGAAATGAGGTAGAGAGTAGCTTAGTCAAGGTTGCTTGCCCTAGGTCAGGGGTGAAGCTGGGGGTCACCCCAGGCAGGCTACTTCCAAAGTCTGTGCACTTGACCTGTTCTGTCCCTTCTTGTTTGATATGAGCAGGTATACATGATTTTTAACTAATGTATGCAGCTTAAAACAATTAGATAAACAATTTTATTTGTTTATATTTTGATGGACTATAGCTCAACGTTTTATGTATATTTTAGAGCTATAAATCTCTAAATGATAAAAATTCTGAGGACTATCATTTACAAGCATAATATTCAAGACTTCCTTAGAGTGAATAATCAAGTATCAGTATGATATCTACTTACTACGTTTTACATCTTGGTCAAAGCTACCTTAAATATGTGACAATACATGGCAAGTTATTATCCCGTCTCATTGTATCATAAAACCTGGTCAAGCTCTAGGTCTGTGATTCTCGGGTACATTGCATTGTGATCTAGGTATTTGTCCACTTTACTCAACACTTTTACAAGCTAATATCAGGTTTAAACATACAGCAGGAACCTACTGGATTAGGAAAATTAATCACTAAAGGGTAACTTAAAATTTAAGGGCTAGCCATAGAGAATACTTTTTAAAAAATGTGTGACTATATAAATAGTGATGATTAAAATGATAATGTTTCCATAGGACACCCATGAAAATAGATACCGTTGTTTTAATTCTCTTATATTGTTGCACCAGCTGTTAGAACCCCTATGTGTCTCTCCTGATTGGGAGAATTACAGAACACTCTCAAAACACCAGGGCTGAGACAGAGGTCCACTTAGCCCTAGCACAGGAAGAGCTGTGTTCTACCTCTTCTGACCTGGTGGAAGCAGCCTTCAATCTCTCTTCCCTTTGCTTGTTTTTAAAAACCCCATGACTCACTAAGAAAGTCTAAAAGAGGAAGTCCATCTCCCCCAGGGGACAAGGGTCCATCTATAGTTTGCAGTTTATCAGATTTTCCCTGGAGGCAGCAGAGAGGAATAACCGGATGGGAGTGTAGACATATGGTGCCGAGCTTGTGGAAATGGTCCAGTTACCCTGTGGCTTGTGTAGTTTATGTTTTAAATGCTGATGATGAAAAGAAAAGGGAGTAGGAGAAAGTACAGAGACATGTTTGAGATGACGATTGAATTTAGACTCCTTATTAACTGGAAATGTTTAAGGATCTATTCCCCTAACATGCTAAATTTAATTTAGAAGCATGAAGCCATATATAAACTTTGCAACTATCAGAGTAGTTGTTACACCTGAAGATTTGAAATGAGGTATGAATAATGCCTTCACGTCTGGCAACCCAGCAAACAGTATAGTGCTTAGAACATGATAAGTAATGTCAATTCATATTGTGAGGAAAAGAAAACTCCTTTCTCTGAATTCAACTGATAGTTCAGCTATAAGATTCCATGCATCTAAAACTGGCTGCCAGAGTCTTCTACCACATCCTCTAGATGAAACCATTTCTATATCGGGTGACAAAACATGTTTCAGTGATGGGCTTCCTCACAGCCTGGTCTCCCTTTTCTGAGTCCTTACAGGTGAGCAAAGCTCTTTCTACTCTGCACTTATCTATCTAAGTGATCTAAATCTCCCATTCCACTATCCCATTCCATCCTCGAGAGAACAGCATCTCTAGATCAATCAGGAATTAGTTTCTGTCTACAAAAGATGCACTGTGAGGTAGAAATACAAGATGCATGTGGTATTTTATGGTGACATTTGGAAAACTTGTAAAGATGTTAACTTTTACCATAGTCCTCTGAACCTGGAAAACAGCGAAGAGTAAGAAATCCCTCCAGCTCTCCATGCTCTAGGGAACTGCTTCCTGCAAAGAACAGTTCTTCCCCATATAACTCAGATAAAACTCATGGATGGCCCTTGTCTACCTCAGACCCTCCAATTTCCCATTTCTTGCCTTGTATGTAATTAGAAGAACTGCTGCCCCACTGACCCTTTGGAACAAATACTTATTGATCAAACAAACCTAACAACCAGGCTTTCTTCCCTCCTGCCCACACCCTGCTCCCTCTACCTTACTCTTTCTTCTCTGTAAGAGAAGAACACTTTGGATAAACCCTGAGATGTTTGCTGAACTTACGTTCAAGCTTTCTCTCTACTGCAATAGTCATCCTGTGTTTCAATAGCCCTTTTCCCCTGCCTTGGTAATTGTCCTTTCAAATACAATCTCCTCTTATTAAGTCCAGATTTGTTCTTTATTTGATATATGCTTAGTTCCCAGGACTATGGTTAGAGGCTGGCCCTTTCTTTCTTTCTTTCTTTCTTTCTTTCTTCCTTTCTTTCTTCCTTCCTTTCTTTCTTTCTTTCTTTCTTTCTTCCTTCCTTCCTTCCTTCTTTCCTTCCTTCCTTCCTTCCTCTCTTTCTTCCTTTCTTTCTTTCTTCCTTTCTTTCTCTTTCTTTCTTTCTTCCTTCCTTTCTTTCTTTCTTTCTTTCTTTCTTTCTTTCTTTCTTTCTTTCTTTCTTTCTTTCTTTCTTTCTTTCTTTCTCTCTTTCTCTCTTTCTCTCTTTCTCTCTTTCTCTCTTTCTCTCTTTCTCTCTTTCTTTCTTTTTCTTTCTTGTCCTAATTCACCACATCTTCTTATAAAGGGCTGTCTGAGAACCTTTCTTGTTTGTTAAATCTCTCATTTTTCCACCTGGTAGTAGATTTAACAAGTAAATTCGATTAATTTTCTATTGTGTTATAGTTTTTCCCTTAGCTTTTAGTAATGCCCTCATCTGGACAAGATAAATATTTTCATTTATTATCAGTAATAATTAGAAATAGATCCAGTTTTGTCATGGCCCCTGAAAATTCTCCAGGATACTTCATTGACAGTAATGGAATAAAGAAATTTAAAAGTAATGGCTTTGATTCCATAGTGACTTGGTGGTTTTTAGGGTTACTTTATTATTATTTTTTATTGAGCTATAGTGATTTACAATATTGTGTTAGTTTCAGGTGTACAGCAAAGTGACTCAGTTACATATATATATATAAAGCTGTAACTTCTCCTGCCTTCTTGTTTCCCCATACACATCTCTTTGATATGAGTTTGTTCAGGCTCCTGTTAACTCATGATTGGATTACTCAGCTGCTTTTTAAAAAATTTTATTAAAGTATAGTTGGTTTACAATGTTGTGTTAGTTTAAGGTGTACAACAAAGTGATTCATTTATGTGTATATATATATATATATATATATATATTTTTTTTTTTTTTTTTTTTTTTTTTTAGTTTTCTAAGGACCCTGCATACTGTTCTCCATAGTGGCTGCACCAACTTACATTCCCACCCACAGTGCAGGAGGGCTCCCTTTTCTCCACACCCTCACCAGCATCTATAATTTGTAGACTTTTGATGACAGTCATTCTGACCGATGTTAGGTGATACCTCTCGAGTTATTTTAATGTATAAATCCCTGTAGAATTAAAAGCAATGCAGAAAAATTGTCCCTTTGTAAGAAAAAAGTTAGGTGCAGTTTAGTGTAAAACAAAGGAATAGAGCTAGCACAAACACTTTAAATCCACGGGGGTAGGGTTGTGTGTGTGTGTGGAACTCAAATCCTATTTTAGCTAATGGTGTCTCTCTCCTATGTATTTAACCTTTTATCAGACATTCTGCACTGACTTGATGCTACTCAGTTGAGCTTCACCTCCATTCCTTTCCCTGATGGGAAAGCACAGAAAGCAGGGTGAACAGTACTGGGACTCAGCATATCCACAGAGAAAACTTAAGAGGCTTGGATTCTCAGGAAACTAGTGATGCTAATCAACACAGACTACGGAATCACATTCTGTTTCATCATTCTAGAGAGCTCTGGACAACTTTTTGGTTAACGCATCTTTAATTATGATGGGCCCAGTGGCATAAGCAGTGTTTCTTGTATAGACTTGACCCCAGCCCCAGTGAGCTCGTGTGTTCCGATGACCCATATTTTAAACAGCCTTCATAGATTATGCACTCAATTTCGTAAACCACTGGCCAGCCATCACAGCATTACTAGACTGTTAGAGAGGCAAATGAACACTCAGTATGCTTTGCCTAGAATCTGATGAAATTTATTGATCCCCTCTCAGAACAATGAACACAGGAACACGTACATAATTTTTCATAAAATTCTGGGACATTCAGAGATCTCATCAAGTCTGGAGCCCACCTATGGTTTCTTAACGAGAGATTCACTGTCTCCACTGAAAGAGCTTATTTTAGTCAATCTTACATTCATTTTATAGATGAAGAAACTGTAGCCTTAATATTTTGATTAAGATCACACATACAGGGAATTCCCTGGTGGTCCAGTGGCTAAGACTCTGTGCTTTCACTGCTCGAGGATCTGGGTTCAATCCCCGGTTGGGTAACTAAGATCCCACAAGCCACAGAGCACAGCCAAAAAAAAAAAAAAAGAAGAAGAAATCACACATACAGACCACACATCCTTTCAGTTTTCAACAATTTAAAGGTCAAATTGAACTAATTTTGACTAATTTTTAACTAAATTTAACTGATTTTCAAGTAATTTATTCTAAGATAATTTTTTCTCTAATGCAAACATTAAAATCACAGTCAATAAATTCAGTTTGTGAATTCAATTTGAGGATAAATTAACTTTTCCCTAGAAATTATTGTTATTTATGGAGCTACTTACTCCTGACTTTGAAGACATTGAATTAATGCTGGTAGTTACATGCCATTTTAGTATCAATGTAAAATGCATTGACTCATACTGATGAAAATTTTATTTTGTATTCTGGGTATGAGAGGTGGTAACCTGTATCATGCTAACTTAAGTTGTCTGGTATTAGAAAGCAAAAATGGGAATTATAATTCGAGGCATTTTTGTAAGCATACTTTTTGCCCTATCATCTTCAAAGAACGATTCCTCTTATTTTTCTCTCTTTACAGAATTCATTTTATTAAAAGCATCTTCACTTTGAGAAATGTATTGGTGAATATCCTCTTTAGTCACGTTAATGAAACTTGGTTCTAGAAATCCAGGAGGAAGAACAAATGTAATGACTTCTGTAAATGAGGAGATCGTGTGGACAGATATGGAATCGTTTCAGAGAAGAAGGGCCAGTGAGTCTCGGAAAGCACTGGGTAGTTTCTAATGGGAAGAAGGAAATGGAGGAGAGAGAGAGAGACAGAGAGAGACAGACAGAGAGAGAGAGAAGGGGCAGAGAAAAGGCAAACTGGACGAAGAGAACACAGCACAAAGCAGAGGTTTCCACCTCAAACTGCAGTCAGTTTCTTCCATCATTATTTGGTTGGGAAATACTCACATGCCTGAATTTCCCCATACATTACCTTAAATTATGTTCCAAATTTAAATTATGCTAAATATTGGTGACAGCTGTGTACACCTGTGCTTCCCTGTTGGATGTTCCTGCTCGGATGTACTTTATGAGCATTTACAGCTTTAATGAGGCTGTTTATTTGTAATTGATCCCTATAGGAACCCACTGCTGCATTGCATGCAATCTGAGTTATTTTCAGTCATCTCTGAAGATGTCATTTGAAATAAAATTTGTGAAGTTGCTTACGATCTGGGAGACAGATAGAAGACATTTTAGAAGGACAATCGATGACCACCACACTCTCACCCTGCCTTCAAGATTTCACACTTACTGTTTCCCACACGAGTGATCTTTCTTTTAATTGGCCATCACCTATGCATGTTCCAGAACAAAAGCGGGAGTGTGGGCTCAAGTCAAGAACATCTACGTTATTGCCTTCTCTCCTCAACTTCCTTGACGTTTGGTCTCGGTCAAGTCAATTTCTCTGTGCTCACTTTAGTTCACTATTAAACAGGGAAAAGTTAGACCTTCTAACATCACCTTCTAAGTGACTATTCTGAGGGTGCAAAGAGATAAGAGAGGCTAAAGAAGCTTTGTATTTTAAAAATGGACACACATATTCTGAACTCCAAGCATACTTTGGGTCTTCAAAGGTGTTCAGTGTAAAACATTAATAAACAGAAAGCTCAGTTAAAGAGAGTTAGGAGACCAGAAGGGAAGTTTTCATGCCCTGTGATAATGGCAGAGCCCAGCAAGAAGAAGAAAATCCCCTCTTCTTTTTTAAAAAAATTAATTAATTATTTTTTGGCTGCATTGGGTCTTCATTGCTACGCACGGGCTTTCTCTAGAGCAGGGCTACTCTTCGTTGCGGCGCGCGGGCTTCTCATTGCAGTGGCTTCTCTTGTTGTGGAGTGTGGACTCTAGGCACGTGGGCTTCAGCAGTTGTGGCATGTGGGCTCAGTAGTTGTGGCACATGGGCTCAGTAGTTGTGGCTCGCGGGCCTGGAGCGCAGGCTCAGTAGTTGTGGCACACGGGCTTAGTTGCTCTGCGGCATGTGGGCTCTTCCAGGACCAGGGTTTGAACCTGTGTCCTCTGCGTTGGCAGGTGGATTCCTAACCACTGCGCCACCAGGAAAGTCCCCCCTCTTCCTTTTTTGACAAAGACTCAGCCACCGAACGGCCATGGACTCTTCGTTTACTGTAACCCTCCGAACTTACTTTTTCTCTGTATAAAAGCATCCTCCTTCCCTTGCCATGGGGGGCCTTGCATGTGGCTCGCCGTGGTTGTAAACTCTGAATTGTAATTCTCCGCTGATCCCAATCAATGCATCTTTGCTGGAGAAAAAGCTGGCTGTCTATTTGTTTCAGGTCAAGGTATTTCCTTTCTTCTTCTTTTTTTTTTTTAACATCTTTATTTGAGTATAACTGTTTTACAATAGTGTGTTAGTTTCTCCTTTACAACAAAGTGAATCAGTTATACATATACATAAAAATATGGAACGCTTCACGAATTTGCGTGTCATCCTTGCGCAGGGGCCATGCTAATCTTCTCTGTATCGTTCCAATTTTAGTATATGTGCTGCCGAAGCGAGCACTTCCTTTCTTCTTTTGAGGGCACAGTACCTCCTGCTCCATAAGGTGAAAGCTATGGGCTCTGATTTGTCTCGTCTTTGTCTTTCTCTTTGGGTTCACTCTGATCAGCACAAGTCCTTCTTTGAGGCCCGTGATCAGATTTTCATCCGTGTTAGCTCACGGATGAATGTTAACAAACGCTAACAACTTTTGTTGTCCTCTCAAACCGCTGTTTTGATTCTTATTTTTATTTCCTCGGCGCTCCCTTTTTAGGTAATAATACTTCGCAACCTCATCGTTGTGGCCTTACATTATTGAATTTGTGTTCTAATTTTATTGTCTTTTTATTTCTTCTGATCATTCCATCATGTTTTCTTCCAAAATAAGCGCCCTATTCTATTACTTTCTTTTTGTGTACTACACGGCTTGCTTTCTTCTTCCATTAATCTTTATCATAAATTCTTCCCTCCTTTCTTTCTTATGAGCGATTGCCTTTATTACCCGTACCGCAATGCGGTGCTATGCTACTTGTCGCTTGCTCGTGGTCAAGGGAGCCGCCCCTTCCAATTACTCGGTCTCGAAAGCAATTTTCCTTTACATCAAGTAACTCCCCACTGACGTAACTGGAACTGTCTGTCTTCCTCCAGAGCTCCAGGTGGAGGCATGTTTTATCCTGTGTGTGCAGTCTGCATATGTGGGAGAATTTCCGTTGGGTCTTCTATTCTTTCTTCTAAGATTCTGGCAAATATCCTCTACCAGCATTTAAGACACCTATTTTTATGAGGAGATTAACTCTGGGCGTCTACTCATTACAACATTTCTGCAGAGGCACTGAGAAGTGTCAAAATTTGATACTTTGTGCTTCTGCTGAAACCCTGCCTGTTATGTAAAAGCTCCTACACTTTCTCTCTGTTTTTCTCTGTCTCTCTCTCTCTCCTGTTTCTTTTGCTTTTGCCCGGAGTGCCTACCTGTTTTCTTCACCCACTTTTTGCCAAATTCGAGTGTGGAATTCTCACAATACTGTCACTCAGTCACTCATCTGCTTTCTTGGTATTAATTCTGAGAGTGGTGTGTGTGTGTGTGTGTGTGTGTGTGTGTGTGTGTGTGTGTGTGTGTGTGAATGACTGGGTATTTGGGGCATAGTATGGAGGCTGGGTTAGGGTACCAAAATCTTTATTTTTTTTCTGAAATGAGGTGGTGTCCTTTTCTTCTTGGTTACCACTCTGAATTCTCCTCTTTTATGATTTGTTGTTTGAACTTCCTTTCATCAAGCATTGGGAGCAATAATTCTGATTTGAATTCTCTCCATGGTCTTTCTTACCCTCCACGGTATTTCTTAAGTCTTTTGTACATAAACTCAGTGATGCCAAGAATGGCATCTCTATTCCTTTTATAAGCTCTCTAGTAGAATTCTGTGGCTTCACCGGACCCCGCGTGGAGCTACTGAGCTACAGAAACAAGGAGGCTCAGCTTCGTGCACGCACCTTCTTCCTTTCATCTTTTCAGTCCTGGCACCGGGGTAATATATTTCACAAAGGCAGAAGCGCTGAGATTGACGGGAGTTTAGTAAGGAATATTCTTTGGCATCCTGAGATATAAACTAGGTGAGAACGGAAGGCAATGATAAGGAAATGCGAATCTCTTCCCCTTTAAAATCGGGAGAGATTAATTATTAAGACCTCATCTGAGACAGAAAGACACACTAAGCTTTTCAGTAAATCAAGCACCTTCTTTCATTTATTAATCTGACTAAAACAGAGATAAAATCCTCTAGGTAAATATGTAAAAAAGATGCAGGCAGTTTAGAAAGAATGATCTTTGGGCATCTGGAATCTGCTTCTACTTCACATTTTATTTGCAGTATCACTTAAGGTCAAGTGAACCAAACTCTCTGAAATTTAAAGTAAACAGTAAAAGAAAATTGTCACTATTCCAGCATCGAATGGTGTCCAGCCACAGCGCTCACGTTTACTTACCTTCCGATTAGACACCCTCAGACACGATTAGACACCTTCACTGTATTCTTTGCAATCTGCATCTTCTTTGGATTCACTAAGAAATGTTGATTCTGTAAGAGAAAAACATAATTTCGTCTAAACAAAAGTTCCTTGCAGGTGTTAAAAAAAAAAAAAAAAAAGTGTCAGGTTGACAAGTGCTATAAAATAAATTCCTTCTCTTTCCCTGCAAAGCAATAGATCGATGTAGTGGGGGGGGTTGAATAATGGACCCAGAGCAAATGTGTTCAACGTTGTTCTCTGAAAAATGACTACATAGTGGAGAATAACCACAATTCTCGCTCCAAAACTATGGTTGAGGAGGGCGAGCCTGTTACCCGGAGGGCAATTAAGCAGCAAGAATGATTCTCAAGTGACTTTCTTTGTACTTAGATGAATCCTTTAGTTCTTTTCACCAAATCTATTTATTGATAAAATCTCCGTAACATCGTTCCATTTTGTGAAATGTTTCAACTGTAGTTTTTGTTGTTGTTGTTTGCGGTACGCGGGCCTCTCACTGTTGTGGCCTCTCCCTTAGCGGAGCACAGGCTCCGGACGCGCAGGCGCAGCGGCCATGGCTCACGGGCCCAGCCGCTCCGCGGCACGTGGGATCCTCCCGGACCGGGGCACGAACCCGTGTCCCCTGCATCTGCAGGCGGACTCTCAACCGCTGCGCCACCAGGGAAGCCCCCCACCGTAGTTTTTTAATATGCTATAATGCATACATAGAGGGGCAATTCATGTCTCTGGGTGACAGCCAAACATGATTGAAAAAAACAGTTTGAAAATGGAAGAAATGTATTTTAATAATAGTTTTAAGTATCCAAAGTACTGAGGAAAAAAGACTTGGGGAGGTTTTGTCGTCGTTGTTATCTAGCCTTCGCCCCACTGTCAACCAATCCCTTACACACAGACACTGAAACCTTATTAAACGTTCTTTTTGTCTAAAAGTGTGATAAAATATATTTTGCCTATTTATATAATTTAGCGTGAAACTATTTTCCTTCACAATAAAAATAATACATTTCATTATACTTTTGAGAAAAAAGAGGTTTTAGGAGAGCAATTTTATGGAATATTTAAAGAAAGGGCCTATTAGAAAAGAATAACTCAATAGTTCCTGGGAGTTTTTTTCTTGTGTTAAGGATAGAGACTACTTAAAAGGATATTCAGAACTGTATTATTGTTCTGGAAATTTTTATTTCTTATTCCATATGTGTATATATATATATATATATATATATATATATATATATATATATATCTGAGTCCATCCTGTCTAATTTTTTAAAACTTAGTCCTCACTTGCTCTTTAATTGTTAACAATATACAAAATGCTCATTACGTGCGAGGCACTGTTCTAAGTAGTTTACAATTGATAGCTCACTTAATCCTTTATCAGATGAGATAGGTATTATTACTGCTGCTCAAATCCACAGGTCCTGCATCCATAAATTCATTCAGCCAGGGATTGAAATATTTGGAAGAAAGTTCCAGAAATTTGCAAAAAGCAAAACTTGAATTGGTTGCATGCCGGCCACTAGTCACATACCATTTACATTGTATTAGGTGTTATAAGTAATCTAGAGGTGATTCAAAGTATACAGGAAGATATGCATAAGTTATATGCAAATACTTTGCCGTTTTACATAAGAGACTTGAGCATCCACGGATTTTGGTATCTGCCAAGATCCTCGAACCAGTCCCCCTGGGCTGCCGAGAGAAGACTGTGTATTCATGTGAATCAACTCTTCTTCCACAGCGGAAGGCCGATGCAGGATGCTTGTCAGTGGCCTTAAGGGAAATGTCGCAGGTGTGTTACTCCCCTGTTCCCTCAGGAAACGGGCTGCTAGAATCGGGATTCATAGGAAACTATACTGATGTCTCCTTCCATTCTCCACTTTCGACTCAGCCTAAGGAAGGAGGGATGTATCTATTTATGTATGTATGTATGTATCTATCTATCTATCTACCTATAATGGTAATCAGAAAACTTTATTTTTAAAGTCTTTGCCTTGGTTGTGTTTAGTAAATACTGCTCAGATTTTGTTATCAAGAGCACCTTTGACTTGTTCACTTGGGCATTCTCTTATTATTATGACATTATCATATCTATTATATTATATAATCTATCATTATTCCTAGTGGACAGTTTTCATCATGTAATATTTTCTGGGGTCTTACATTACCATCATAAATACACTATGTGAGTAGAGTCAAAATATAAAATTAATTCTTATGTCATAAAAGTGGGAAAGGTTTGGGAATTGAAGGCAGTACAAATGAGAAAATGATATATGGTTCTCCAAAATTATATTTCTTATATATATTCTGTATTTATATCATACATAATATATATTCTAGAACATAATATATATTCTCTATATAATATAATATTAGAATATATAGAGAATCTTTATTAGACTATATAGAAAATATACATATTCTATGAGGCCATCCTGCCTAACCTTTTAAAACTTTATCCTCACCACTCTTTAACTGTTAACCACATACAAAATGTCTATTATGTTCCAGGCACTGATCTAAGTAATGCGTAACTGGTAACACTTTCATCCTATGACTTATCAGCTGAGATGGGTGTTTTCACGGGACGAAGACAGACAGTCCCAGAGAAGTCAAGTTTCTTGCTTGTATGGCATGGAAACCTCCAGAAAGCACAACCTGAGACACAGACTCGCATGCGCACAGTTTAGGAGGCAAACTTAGGAAGCAAGAGTAAGGAATGAGGAGAACGGAACAAGGAGGGGGAAGCCAGCATAAAGGGGCATCGCTGAGCTGTGGGCCGCCGTGGGCTCCTCCGGGACCTCACGAGGAGCAGCGTCTGCCTGAGGGACCAAGTGCAGGGTCTATCCGGTAGCTCTCTTCCCCCGTTCCTCGAGATTTGGCCTTAAGAGCATGCACTCCCCGCACTCGTGCGGGGTTTGCCTGGAGGTCGGCTGGCTTTGCCCCGTGTCCCATCCCGCTGCGGCGAAGTACCTGTGCTCGCGTATGGTGCACACTTCACTTCGGCCACCACGAGTGTGAAGGAAGTGGCGGCTGCTCACAACTGTTCCCCATGGCGTGGCTGGAACCAGAGGATGTGCGTTGGTACAAAGGGAATAGCCACATGGTCCATCCTTGCTTCACTTGGACGCACTCACAACATGCATAAGTCAGTCTTTCACACTCGATGCGGGAGGCTTAGCGGAACAAGCTCTTGCCCTTGTTACTTAGCGAGTTCCAAGGTCAAACCCAATATTCCTTATTTCCTTCTTCTATCACCATTCATTCTATATTTTCCTCACGTTTGGGCAACACGTCACCTGGGCTGACGTTTGCCTGATTGATTGACCTATACCTCAAAACAAGGCTTTTATGGCATTTATAATCTTGCTCTTCCTGGGCTAAGTTTGAATGCAATTGACCAATCACTGTGATAACGTGGTGTGGGAGCATCAAAACATAGCTTAGTGGACCCCAGAATTCGAGACATGGGGACTTCCCTGGTGGTCCAGTGGTTAAGAATCCTCCTTCCGATGCCGGGGACGCAGGTTCGATCCCGGTCGGGAAACTAACATCCCACATGCCGCAGGGCAACTAAGCCCACGCGCCAAGACTAGAGAGAAGTCCCACGTGCAGCAACAAAGAGTCCATGTGCTGCAACAAAAGATCCTGCCTGCCGCAACTAAGACCCCACGCAGCCAAAAAAAAAAAGACCATAGATCTAAATTTAAAAAAAAAGAAAAAAAGAATTGGAGCCACATTCTTCTCTGTCCCTTTCACTGTCAGCATTCGGAGCTCTTTATGGTAATAAGGGTTGATTACCTGCCTCCTAGTATAATAATTCTCTTTTTATTCTTTCTGCGAGCAATGTGAAAATATTTATTAACTATTTTAAATGTTTTATTAAATTTAAAAAATATATTTGTTCTCTTAAACTGAAATAAGTTCTCTTTGGGGGCTTGAAGGCATGTCAAATAGTCAACATTGAAACTGCAAACACTGGTATATGCTAAATGTACAAACATCCTGTCACTGAATTTAGGCCCCATATAGATGAAAAATTAATTTAGATAATTTCTAAGTGCCCATATATATTTTTTCATATGATTAGCTATTTAACTTGTTTTTTTCGGCCAACTGGGAAATTTGGATTTGGAAGTGTAAGTAATTATGCTGCCAAAGTTATTGATTTCTCTTTTTTTATTAAACTGTATACTTTTTGAGGAAGAAATTAGGTTAGATAGACACTACTATGTTTTATTTAAGACTTTCACATCCATGCTTAAATATTCAAGAGTTTTCATCATTAAATATTCCTAGTATGAAATGATGTCTGGACCCATAAAATGAACTTTTTTGGATGATACAGTTTTCAGTAGTAAATCTAAACCACACATAATAAATTAAGGCATCCTTCTGAGAAATACGTTTTTAAAGTAATAATCCTGTCAAAAGCACACAGTTCCTTTGACCTGAGGCTATGCTTCTATCGTAGCAACTTTTGAACTGGTGACCTTGTTTTCAGGATAAAAATGTTTAAAGGAAAGCACATAGACCTTCTTTTTAAAAAATAAATACTTTCAGCATAGAGAATAACATGAAATAATGTATCCTCCGCCAAATTTTGCAAAATAGTAGCTTCAGATTTCGTGTGTATAAATTCATAAGCTCAATAAAGCATTCTTTTGAGATTTTTAGGTTTTAACTGAATACTATCATATTATATATATTTTTTGAACAACTTGTTTTGTTTTCTTTATGTGTTTTTAGAATAAGTCATGTTGACATATGCCAGTGCATGTCATTCATTTAAACCTCAGGGTAGTATCACTATGGATTACTTTTCTCTGTCCTTCAATTTCATGTAACTGGAACCACACCATGTGCTAGTCTATGTCTATCTTCTTCCACTGTACGGTCTGTGAGATTCATCAGTTGTAGATTTTATTGATAGTAGCTGTAGCTGCCAGGGTTTTTATGGATATGTGGCTGTAGTGCTTACTGATAGGACAGCTAAGGAGTCAGGCAATGACTTGAGGTGTGTCTTGGCTCCAGATCTTGGGGGTCCCATCTGTGCAGTCCTCTTGTGTCCTGTACCTTGCCCCTCGCTCCGCAGTGGCTTTGCCTCCTGGTTCTCTGACCTCTGTCTTCCCTGCCCAGTGAGAACACAGGCTTCTCGGGTTCTAAACTCCTGCAGGAAGAACGTGGAAATGGCTTCAAGGAAAAGAGAGGGCTTATGTGGATTTTACCTCCGCTGCTTCTCTTTTCTCAAGAACAGTACTCTTAGGACTTCCCTGGTGATGCGGTGGTTAAGAATCTGCCTGCCAGTGCAGGGGACACGGGTTCGAGCCCTGGTCCGGGAAGGTCCCACAGGCCACAGAGCAACTAAGCCTGTGCACCACAACTACTGAGCCTGCATGCCACAACTACTGGAGCCCATGTACCTAGAGCCCATGCTCTGCAACAAGAGAAGCCACAGCAATGAGAAGCCCGCGAGCAGCAATGAAGACCCAACACAGCCAAAAATAAATAAATAAATAAATTTTAAAACATACTATTAAAAAAAAGAATAGTACTCTTAGACATTTCTTTTATTTTTTCAATACCTTCAGACAATTTTCTCCTATATTGTCCCATCTTACTAATTGTTTTTGACAAACAAGATATTCTGGTACCAGCTATTCTATTTGCCTGAATTACAGAAAATTCTTTCTATATAGATGTTTGAAAATGTACTATGAGTAAATTTATCTTTTCCTCTCAGATTTTTTTGTCTTTTTAAGAACATTTAATCTAATTATGCTGTCACAAATACAGTTTACCATTTTTCTTGTACAACTTTTTTAGCCTTGCTTTTTGATTTTCAAATCTACGATTGACCTGGAATTGATTTTTGTACATTTTCTGTTTGGATATATATTTTTTTCTCACATAGACTGACAGTTTTTTGAGCAAACTATTTCTTAAATAATGTACAGAAATATTTATTTATACATTCTGCTTAAATATGCATAGGGAGTATTATATATTTAATAGGGTTAGTCTTTTAAAATATTCATTTAGGTTACATTTGATGAGATGCTCATTATACAACAGCCACTGTGCAGACCACAGCAGAGAATACAGTTGCATTTGGGGGATGGATGGTGCTAATTCAGAATGCTCACATTCTAAAGCAGTGCCGTGTGGCTGAGATTCACCTCTTCAAAGACATTCTTAATTAATCAAAAAGTCACTTTGGCTGTAGTCACATAATGCCTCTGTATTAGTCAGAATTCTCCAGAGAAACAGAACCAATGGGTGGATATATCTCCACCCCTAGCCCCGCCTCCATCTCCATCTATCCATCTAGAAAGAGAGAAATGTATTACAAGGAATTGGCTCATGTGACTATGGAGATGGGGAATTCCCAAGGTCTGCAAGGTAAGTTAGCAAAAGCTGGAGACCCACGATAGCCAGTGGTTTAGTTCCAATCCAAGTCCACAGGCCTGAGACCTATCGGAGCAGATGGTGTAGTTCCCACTGGAAGGCTGGCAGGCTCACGACCTAATAAGAGATGCTGTCTTAGTTTGAGTCTGAATGTAGAAAAAATGCCAATGTCTCAGTCTGAAGACAGTCAGGCAGGAAAGAATTCTCTTACTCAGGCGAGGGTCAGCCTTTTGTTCCATCAGATGAGGTCCACCCACATTAGGAATAGAAATCTGCTTTACTCAGCCTATCAATTTAAATGTTAATCACCTTAAAAAATACCTTCACAGAAACATCCAGAATACTGTTCGACCCGATAACTGGGTACCCTGTGGCCCAGTCAAGTTGAAAAAACAAAGTTACACAAAAGAAACCATCTTAACCTTTTAGTAGAAGTGTACCTTAACCACCAGTCTCAGTAATTTGTTTTCTGCCCATTTTTATTTGTCATAATAAGCAGCAAAGAGTCATTACATAAATGCCATTCATTCATTTGAAAACATATTTTGAGCCCCATTGAGGCCTAAGCTTTGCAACAGACACTGGAAAGTTACAAAATACATTGTGACATTAAAGAAGTACTTAAGGGATATGAGTAAACACGACTAGGCCAGGAAGAATCTTGCAAGCAGAAGAAAAGGCTCACAAGCATCTCTCAGGCAAAGAATCTGATCAAGAAACAGAAAGCAAGTCAATGTGGGAAATCATAGTATAGATCAAAGTCAAGATTTGAGTGTACAATCTCAGGAAAATGACATGCAATCAACAGCTCCTCAGCAGAAGAATAACCTATCCACTTTTTATTTTTGAAAAGATCATTCTGTCCTCTATGCGGAAAACAAACAAGATAGAGACAGAGGCAAAATCGGAGGAATTAAGTACCGTTATAAGAGATCTAGACTAGACAGCAGAGATAGAGAGAATGAAATACACGTACAAATAGAGGAAGAATGGATAGCACTTAGCAACTGATTGGATGCAGGGTAGGAGAAAGAAAGGTGTCAATAATGGTTCTTGGGCTTTTGATCTAAAGAATTGCTCAAGGAATTCTACCTGAATTACCATTTTGTTGAGATGTGGAGTCCTTCCGGATAAACAGGTGAGGAAGAAAGAGATCATGAATGTGATAGGATGGGGGAAACCCCTGCTCACTGTGAGATGCACATATAAGCTCCTTGGAGTAGATGTAAATAGATGAGTCTAGTCCTCAATAGAGGGGTGTTGGCAGTGTACATGTATATGGAGTGAGTCATATTCTATGTTATGGGAATAAATGAGGTTACCTAGGAAGGAAGCGTAGAGCGATGAAAAGGGGAGATGGTGATCTGAACCTGAGAAGTATCACCATGTAATTTCAGATCACATAGAATAAACCCTATAGGAGCTGAGAAAAAGCAATCAGGTCCTAGGAAAACCACCTGAATGTGGAACAAAAATGGTAAAATGAAGAGAGTGTTTGAAGCAGGATGGAAAAACAACGGTGGTCGTAATGACCACACAATGTTAGCCAAAATGTTTTATTTACTGTGTTCCACACCTGCTTTTATGAACTTCATAGGCATTATCTTATTTAATCCTCACAGTATCCTGTGAGATTAGGTTCACTATTCCCACTGCTTTACATATGGTGTGACTGAGCTTCAAGATGTGAATCATCTTAGCCGAAGTCACACAGGAAGCCTGGCTTTGCAATTCTCATAACTATGTACTTAGCGGTGCTACCTCTCAAATGTGAGGAATGGTTACAATATGGAGGAAATTTTCATTTGTTACTGACAAAAACAGTAACTGAAGAAAATGGGAGTTAACTATAGAGTATGTGGTAAAAGTATGTTTCGTTTTGCAAGAAAGCGTCACACTTGCAAAGCAGTTGCAGCATTCACGCTAGCAAGCTTTGCGCTCTTGTGGCTCCGCGCACAAGCCGGGATCTGCTGTCGTCAGGGTTCTGAATTTTTGCCCCTTTAATAGGTGTGTGTGTAGTGGTTTCTTATTGTTGTTTTAATTTGCATTTTCCTGAAGACATGCAATGTGGAGTATCTTTTCAAATGCTTATTTTCCATTTGGTGAGGTGTCTCTTAAGGTCTTTGGCCTAATTTTTTTTTTTTTGACATCTTTATTGGAGTATAGTTGCTTTACGATGCTGTGTTAGTTTCTGCTGTATAACAAAGTAAATCAGCTATACTTATGCATATACCCCATATCCCCTCCCTCTTGCGTCTCCCTCCCACCCTCCCTATCCCACCCCTCTAGGTGGTCACAAAGCACCAAGCTGATCTCCCTGTGCTATGCGGCTGCTTCCCACTAGCTGTCTATTTTACATTTGCTAGTGTATATATGTCCATGTCACTCTCTCACTTCGTCCCAGCTGACCCTTCCCCCTCCCCGTGTCCTCAAGTCCATTCTCTACGTCTGCATCTTTATTCTTGTCCTGCCCTTAGGTTCATCAGAACCACTTTTTTTTAGATTCCATATATATGTGTTAGCATATGGTATTTGTTTTTCTCTTTCTGACTTACTTCACTCAGTATGACAGACTCTAGGTCCATCCACCTTGCTGCAAATAACTCAATTTATTATTTTTTTTGGCTGAGTAATATTCCATTGTATGTATGTGTCATGTCGGCCAGAGTTAAGAACCTCTGCTCTGTGTTATGCAACACTGTGGTTTCAGCTGTGTACGTTTTCAGACACTCAAGAACATAAAAATCTAGAATCAAGAATAGAAAGTTTTGGGCTTCCCTGGTGGTGCAGCGGTTGAGAGTCCGCCTGAGGGGACGTGGGTCTGTGCCCTGGCCCGGGAAGATCCCACGTGCCGCGGAGCAGCTGGGCCCGTGAGCCATGGCCACTGAACCTGCGCGTCCGGAGCCTGTGCTCCACGACAGGAGAGGACACAACAGTGAGAGGCCCGCATACTGAAAAAAAAAAAAAAAAAAAAAAAAGAATAGAAAGTTTGGAAATAAGCTCAGAATATATTAACGTATTCTTCTCAGACAGGAATCTGTCCTATTACATTTCTGATGGGTAATGATCCAGGGTTGGTAAAGTTTCAGTGCCATTACATTTCTGACAACTCCAAACTTTTTTCTTAGTCTAAGCCAAAATATATTTTCTTTTCACTCAGAATTTCCTCTGTATTTCTGTTTTTGAAGAAGCTTTAGGACTGGACAATTTTACTGAGTGTTATTCTTATAGCTTCATAATTTCCCTGTGAATACTAGTGGATTTGTCCACTGAACATCAGTATTAAATATTTCTAGTGGATACACACTTTGAATTATGTTGTTGTCTTTTTATAACAAATCTGCCTGTCCCTTTTTGCATTTAAACAGGTCTGAGTGTTCTGGTCTTCAAACTCTTGAGGACAGAAAGCTTCCTTTTACCAGGCTTCTGGTTCCAAAGGCTTATAGCTGGTTGTAAGTTGCAGTTTCATTCAACTGAATTGGAAAATCAAAAGCCTATGTTTACGTCACAACTCTGCCATTAATAACTGAACATGGATCCCAGTGAGTACCCATTATATGCTCACTACACTGGTATCAGCAGAGTATACAGAAGTATAACAATAGAAATAATAATGACAACTTACATTTATATAGTATATTACATAGAACTACAGTTCCTTGCTTTGAAAGAGCTCTAAATGAGTTATAGAAATACGAATACAAGAAAAAATTGTGAATGACCCAGGGCAACATGTATAATAATTTCTATGGTAAACTATGGGTTCTGTTGGAGTTGAAAGCATAAGGAAATTAGTAATGGTAAGTATTTATGAGAGCTTTCAGAAAAGAGGAGAACTTGAAAATGACTTGAACTTTGTCTTGAAATGTTTAGCTAGAGAATATGAAGGATAAGTAATGTGTTCTATGTAAGGAAGACCGCGTAAGGAAGTGTGTGTGTGTGTGTGTGTGTGTGTGTGGGTGTGGGTGTGTGTGTGTGTGATTATGTGTATGTGTAGAGGCAGGAAGGGAAGAGGATGGGGGTAGAGGGACAGAGAAACAGAGATAGATGAGAGGCAAGTACAGACTCTGGATGGAAGGTAGGTGTGTTGACGTTAGAAGGAAGTAAAGCTAGGGTGGTGTGGAAGCAAATCACAGAGTGATAAAGAGCACGAGCTTTGAAGTCAGGTGGCTACGGGTTTATTTATTGTGTTGTCATTTTTTAACTGAAATATAATGGACATATAATATAGTGTACCTTGAAAGTGTACAATGTGTTAATTTGATACATTAAAAAATTGTAACATGATGACCACCATAGCATGAACTTGTACCTTTCTCATGTCACATAATTGTCATTTCTTTTCTTATTGGTTCATATCCCTACTGTACTCTTACTAGCTATGACTGACTGTAGGTAAGTTATTTAATCTCTGCAAACATTAGTTTCCATATCATTAAAATAAGAACATTACGACCCCTACCATATTCTGCATGGTAACTGAGATAATCCCTGTTAGGTACTCAGCTCAGTGTCTGTGTCAATAAATATTAGCTAAAACTTTAATGAAGATGAACAAAGAAATCATACATTTCATATGGTGGGAAGTTAGCTGTCCCTAAGGGTGGCAAATCAGAGAACCATATTTGAGTTCGCTTAGTCCAGCAGAATAAAGGCAGAGAGAATTTAGCGTTTGAGAGACCATGGAATTGAATATTTCAGTGATTCAGACTTGACGACATAGAGCACAACACTGGTGGCAGCAGAATTAAAAATGATAAGGGTGATAAAAGAGGTTTTGAAGAAAATTTTGCACCACTATGATAATAAACGTTCAAGTCATAAAATAGGATAAAGTCTCTGAGTAAGAAAGCGTAGTGGCTGGGCCTTTAGTAAGGGCTTTTGATGGACCACACTCAGTCTGACCGATGGTTAATGGGTTCCTCTCTGTTACAGGTCCTCAAAAATCACTTACCAGGGCATCACTGATTATTGCTATACTGCTTTCTCCATCTTTCTGTCTTCTGGTTGGCCTTCACTCCTTCTTTCCATTTTCAGTTTCACATTGGCTGAAAGCTATTATCTTTACATTTTTTGTGGGTATTTTTTTTTGCATTTTTCTCATTTCATCACTTAATCGAGTGATCTTTCAGAGTGAAAATTAACATGAGTCAAGCTCAGACAGAATTAGACATTTCACTGCTGCTTTTGGCATTTGATTCTAGAAGTACATTATCAGACTCGTATTGAAATTCTAAATGGCTTAGTTCTTTTTTAAATTTAACATCTTTATTGGAGTCTAATTGCTTTACAATGGCGTGTTAGTTTCTGCTGTGTAACAAAGTGAATCAGCTGTACGTATACATATATCCCCATATCTCCTCCCTCTTGTGTCTCCCTCCCACTCTCCCTATCTCATAACTAATGGCTTAGTTCTTACATAAACATATAAATGCCAATTATATGTTCATTTCTTTTCTTTGACTTAAATTTTCTTCTTTGGATAGATATTATCACATTAGTTTCCCCTATAATGGGAAACATGCAGGGAAAACATTTACATGCATAGCTTTTTTCCTCCATGTTCAATAAAATAACTTGCACTCCGGTGATGATTCAGAGAATAGTTGTCCTTTTTTGGAATGCCGTAACTAATGGAGAGAGGTTCTGTCTTTATCTTCAAGCTTTAAGTTTGTGGTTGTGTTTGGAAAATATGGCCACTGGAGTTCTAGGCTGCAAATGATATTTTCCAGGTGAGCAGAGCCTCCAAAGATATCTAACTTCCCCTCACAATTTTATTGTTTGCCTTTTCTATTCAGCATAAGCAAATGTGATCCATGCCTTTATTCCTTTTGCTCAGAAGATATTGGTGACAGAAGTGGGAAGCAGTGAGAGGATCTGCCTTTTCACCGTGTCCTAGGTGAGCCTTCTGGAAGGATATACCTGATGGTAAATGACTGTTTATGTGGTTACAAGGAGGAGCAAGTAGCAACAAAGAGGCCTAGCAGATGGTGTGCTGCAAAGGCTTAGGCGTTGTGGAGCCAATGCGATGGTCGCTCTTGGGCTCTGGGCCGGGTGGAAAGACCGTGTGGTCATTTTATTACTGGAGTGGTGAGAGTCGCAGCCTGTCGGATTCACAGCTGACTTTTGCCAGCTGGCACCACGCAAGCCTTGCACAGATGCGAATACGGAGTCGTTATGGAAATGAACCTTCACTCTCGTGAACTCACACGAGGTGTTTATGAGGGCCATCGGCCCTTCCTTTGGCACCTAGGTGAGGTCTGCTCCTTCAGGGATGGTGCTAATTCATTTTCAGCCGGGATTTTTCCTTTATTCACAGACTGGTCTTCTGAAACCTCCCCATGTGAGAATGTGAGAAAGCAGACACAGTTTTTTAAAGAGTTAGTAAATGACCGATGGCAACCGAATCATTCTCCTATGCGTATATACTGTATATATACACTCTCCATTGTATATATATGCTCTCCTTGTTATTCAGGATGACTATTATAATGTTATTTACGTAATTTAGTAGCCAACACATGTATATAGATATAAACCCATTGCGTTTATATTTATAACTAGCATTTAAATTTTTTATACTTTGGAGGAAAATACAGTTTGGCTTGACCTATGTCTGCTTCAGATAGGGATAAACTAACAATCTAATCCTGCTTCAAGTGAAAATACATGTCTAGAGGCTTTAAAACCGAAACCATAATTAAATAAACTAAATTGATTAATCGGAATAAATAATCAGCAGTTGACTACCTGCTCATAACTGGTAGAGATTAATTTGTAAAGTTCAAAGGGTATGGAAACAGGACATCTTCAAAAATCAGAAGAAAACTAGGCTACTTTATTTTGAGCAAATACATTTTGAAGGCATATCTTTCCTTTTGAATTAGGTATTCTTGGAAAGGCATGAAAAAAGTTAGGAGCTGTAAGCACAGTAATAAGTAAGTAAATATGAATTTAAGCTCTGCTAACAATGGTGAAGGAAAGTTTGGCTTTGCCAGTATCAGTTAAAATGCTGCTTTCACAAATTTTATTCTCAGGCATTAACTTTGATATTTACGAGTGAGAAAATGATAAACAACTTTCATTAGTTTCACAAGGCTGCCAGGAAGAAAAAGGAGTGTTTTTATTACAGTATTCTTTCCTGCAGATAATAAATTCTTACTTCTTGTAAGATGAAGTGCCACAGTTTCTATCTTTAAGAGAAAGAAATGTGTATGATTCATTGTCTTTTGGTAAAAACCAAAACAGCCCCATCAAATGTTATTTCAGATCCCTGAAAACACTGTATTCTCATCTTTTTTGTGTTCATCGTCCTATACTTATTTGTTAACATTTACTTCCATCATTTTCACAGTGTATGATGTCGGTTATAAATCATTTATTTATAGTATTGATTAGGGGAGTGTGGAAAGATGGAGTGGTGGGAGTGGGAATGGTAGAATTGATCAGAGTTATGTACAAGAGCTCACCTGAGTCAATCATTAGTCAGTAGTTTAAGATAAAAGTGGATTAATAAAAAGCCTAAAAATCATAAAATAGTTTCAAAAGATTCAACAGTGAACATTTCAAAGAGTTTAAAATTTGTGTAGACTTTATAAGGTTGTTCATATTTTATTTATGATGTAGACAAATAAAACATTTGTTTTATGATCTAAACAAATAAAACATTTGTTTTATTTGTGTAGACTTTATAAGGTTGTTCATATTTTAGTAAGTTCAAAATATATTTGCCAATTTCAACACCTACTAATTATGAATTTTTTGATCACTAGAAAAATATACAAATACAGCTTATTTTTCTCTTAAAAGATAGAAATTAAATAGATGTGGTTCATTTCTATGAAAGTTATCCTTGTAGGAAAACACTTTGTATACTTCTGGACATAGAAGTTGGTATTTTCTATCTAACTCTCCTTCACTAACTAATTCATTCTAGAAGCATATTTTTGGTTCCCTACCATGTACCAGCTTTCGAAAAGGCATCATAGCTACCCAGGACACCACGAACCAGTCTTGGGTGGGTCTCATTTATAAAATGCAACGGTATCATTTTACCTGCACTAATATGGATTAACTATTTCCACATCTGAAAATACAGTATATTTTACAACTTAGTCTATTTTTTAAGAGTTTACAAAGAAATCCCACTGTTTAAAGTTAGACACTAACAGCATACATCAGAGATTTTTATTTTTTAGGGTAAAATATTTGGGATTATAATCAATGACCTAAAACCACGGGGCTTCACTACCCATTTGTCCGAGCGCTCAGGGAACTAAAACCAATTTTCTGAGTTAGACGGGAGTCGGTCTCACATTTGTGCTCTTGGGCCACTTCCATGTGACATTTGAGCAACCACGTATCTTGTCAAAGAGTCTTCTCAGCCTTCTGCATCTATATCAGGTAATAACAACTTTTCCCCAGAATCTAGACTTTTGCCAAACTGATAAAGCGTTTCTCTTTAATCATTAAACTACACTGTTTATGTTCTGTCTACTATTTTAGGGAAGAAGAACTCAAATTTACTTCTATTCAATATCTATCACGTTTTATTTTCAGAAACATAACAGGTAATGTGAGATTCAAATTCGCTCCAGATCAGTACTTTTCAATCCGTAGGTCACAAGCCATTTGTGGGTCAGGAAATTAATTTAATAGTTCCTGGCCAACTTTTAAATAGTGAACGATATTAAAATAAAATAGAAATGTCAGAGTACATCTCATAAGTGTATAGACTGTTTCATTATGTGTGTGTTTACATGTACTAATATTTCTTTTACTATAATTCATAAAATACTTTGTTTTATCTTTATACTTTAATCCATAACAACATTGAATCATGTGCCTGGACTCTGTAATTCTGGTGTCATATAGAAATTATTATTGAATTCTGCTTTGGAACAAAGGGCATCATAAAACAACAACTACATGAATTCTGTTGTTTATTTATTTAATGAAGGAAATAGTAGATGCTCTTATTTCCTGAGTACTTGGACCATAATCACTACTTGACAAGAATCCATAAGAATCCACAGAATCCATAGATAAATAGAATTTATCTATTTTCTCAATGCCAGCAATGATTCTTTTGACAAGTTAACTAATTTTTTTTTTTTTTTTGGTATAGACAGGCAGGAGTCTTGGAACAAAATCTGTAGACTCTTTTCTAACAAGTAGACAGGATCTTATGGCTTATATATTATGCATTAACTTAATAATTTTATTTATATTTTGAACATTTAATTTTTCTCTGCTTTATTCATTTATTTTTTAAAATGTTGACATACAGTTAGAATTTTACGAATTAAACATGGAATAAATATAACCATACATAGATACGTTCATAAATCAATCATGAGGAATGAAAATGATGTTTGATTTGTACTCATGGAGTCATTATAATAACCAGCTAACAATGGAACTGTTGCTTTCAGGCATGGCCTTGAATACAAGTTATGACAAACTAGATGATCTAAATGTTTTGGCCAGGAACTTATGTTTAGACCCTTAGATTCAATCTTTAAAGGCTTAATAAATATCTGATTGTGTAGAATATATTCAACATACAAAAGTACAATCATTTAGTGTTTACAATATGTTTAGTGTAAATATCAAGACTATAGATTTTGGAGCCTGAATCTATGGCTTTCCATTGTTTTCTGTCACTTCCTAGCTATGTCACCTAGAGCAAGGTATTAACCCCACTGATGCTGCTTTCTATTCCTAATGCGAGGACCAGAGTAGAATCTCTATTTTAGGGTCACTTAAAGGATTAAACTATTGCATGTTGGCTGTGCTGAGACCACTAAATGGGTGACTGAAATTGTGTACAAGTTTGATCATCATTTCCGTCCTGTCCCTGTCCCTGTCCGCGGCCAAAGCTCCTTTCATAAGAACAATCCCTTTAATGCCTTTCTCTTGTCTTTTTCCTTTGCAAGACTCAGTTCCTCCTACTTTTCAAAGATATGCCTTTCAAGAAGTTCAGAAAACCCTGCCACTTCGTTCAGTAAATTGACTTCCTTACACATTCCTTCTGGTTTGGGGAAATTCACGGGAGCATTCTATACGTTAGAGAAAAGAGAGCACCTCGGGGAGTGGGATAAGGAAATGAAAAGAAAGATTTCCCGACGGGAAGAATACGAACTTGTTCTGTGAGTTCTGGCATCACTTTGATTTATGTACTTGTCTTTATCTTTTGCTTTTAAACCAAGGAAATGTTTTATACTTCATAATTCTATTGCTGAGTCTATTTGTTTGCCCGAGATAGTACTCAGAGTGCAGTGAAGAGGTTTATGTGTGTTTTTCAGTTTTCACTAACACCTATTGAATACTAGAGTTCATGCTTTTATGGCATTTCATAGAACGAATATGATTTCTTCTTTAAAAACATACTGTTTCTCCTACACATCTACTGTCACTTTCTCTTCCAATTTTCTCACTCTTCCAATTTTCTTATTGCATTTTCCCTTATATTCAATATCACAAAAAGAAAGAAGTGTTGGTCCTCTCACACATCCCCCCTCTACAACACCGTGAGTGCAGAATCCAGCCAGTGAGCACAGCACGCTTCTCACTCCCTGAGAAGGAGAAATCAGGAACCCACGAGAGCAAGTTAATACACTAGCGAGAGACTGAAGGCACAGTTCATGCAAGGAGCCATGCGGTAAGGAGGTGCAGGAGAGGCTGGTCTTTTCCTCACACTGTTCCCTTCAGAAGAGCAGAGCTATTTGTATTCCCCTGGATGTGATGCTTTCTTTCATTGCAAGCCCACTATCTACTTGTCTGCCTACTTGCCCGTCAAGTACCACCTCCAACACTACCTTGCCTAAGAAGACTTTCTTTCTATTTTGCATACAATCCTTAAACATTACACTCCGTTGACAGTTATCACCAACACTTGGCTGTCTTCCCCGTGTTGTACGTACATCTTTGTAGCTTCCCTCACACCCAGTTACTTGTACCTCTTAATCCCCTCCCCCTGCACCGCCCCTCCCCCTCTCCTCTCCCCACTGGTGACCACTAATTTGGCCTCTGTACCCGTGAGTCCGCTTCTTTTTGGTTATATTCACTAGTTCGTTGTATTTTGCAGATTCCACCTGTAAGTGATATCAGGCAGTATTTGTCTTCTCTGTCTGACACACTTCACTTGGCAGAATGCCCTCCACGTGCACGAGAAGACTTTTTGATGCCCTGAGGCAGTTAGGCTCCCCTCTTCCTCTGGGCTCCCAGGCAGCCCCCACTGCAGCAATGTGCCCCCGTCTCTAAGGGGTCCTTGGCCTGAAGCCCCAGAAGAACGAGTTTCTGTCTTTTCATCACTGTATTCCCAGATCCTGTTGAAGTACATATAATAGAGTGGGTGCTGTTGCATTGGCTGAATCAAGGATTTAAAGACGAGGTGAAAAATGTGGAGCTTCTTCCCTTTCTGATTAAAGGCAATAAATATTATCGACTGATGTGGGAAAAAAACTATCATTGGTTTTTTTCGTGGCCTTTTTACGCATGATTCACTCTTTGGAGCAACATATAACTATAAATAAAATTAAGACATTCACTTCTATGTATCAAATTTGAATATAAACTTTGTGACATTCAAATGGAAAATGAACTGGCTTGCACTGAATAAAGCTCATGGGTACTTACTATGCACGCACTAATTTACTACTGGTTTGTGCCTGATTTAATTAAAAACCAGATAAAGCTGAAAAGTTACTGTATGGATGCCACAATATTTAGTGCAGTCTTTTCTAGTAAATATTCCACAAACTGTTCAGAGACAGGACCTGAAACAAAGTAGCAAATACATTTGGGGGATGTTGTATACATTTTCTTGTCTTAGAGACTCATAACTTACATTAGCTTATTAAAGCCTCTGAAAAGACTTTTTTCTTTTTTGAAGTGTAGTTGATTTACAATGATGTGTTAATTTCAGGTGTACAGAAACATGATTCAGTTATACATTTATATATAAATACATATATAGTATATATATATATTTTTCAGATTATTTTCCATATAAGTTATTACAGGATATTGAATATAGTTCCTTGTACTATACAGTAGGTCCTTGTTGTTTATTTACTTTACATATAGTAGTGTGTATCTGTTAATCCCATACTCCTAGTTTATCCCTCCCCCCCTTTCCTTTTTGGTAACCATAAGTTTGTTTTCTATGTCTGTGAGTCTATATCTGTTTTGTAAATAAGTTCCTTTTTATCATTTTAGCCTCTGGGAAGTCTCAAGAAAAGGGACATATAACTTAAAAAATATATTTTCTAAATGTGTTTGACCATGATAACCTCCCAAGGGTTAGTGTTTCTAGGAAAACACTTTGAAGAACAATGAGATAGTGAATTACTTGTATTATATTTATGAACACGCTGAGAAAGAAAAATAGAAGGTACTTAAGCAGAATATGGTGCTCTCTTGAAAGTTCTATTATAATTATATATAATTATATTATATATTTTAATATATTATAATTATATATAATATATACAATATATTATATATATAATTATTATATATATATAATCTATATAATAATAATTATAACCTTTAGAAAATATTGAAATTGCACTTTTAACACAAAAACTACCCGTAGGAGCTGTTGCCCTAGAGTTAGGCATCTGGGAAAGTAAATATAGAAACAGGTCTGAAACTATGAGACCAATAAACGGAGAAATAGGGAGGATGAATCTAACAGTGGTTGCTTTCAAGGGGGTAACCAATAAATAAAATGGAGCAGAACTCCAGGAAAAAAGAACCCAGCTAAAAGGGCGCAATCAGCTTGAAGTGAAAAATATACATGCCCTTTGCTCAAAGCAAAACTAACAAAAAAGTTGGATTCTGCAACTCTTGCTCCTCACTTGTTTTTCCAACCAGCAGATTCATTTCTTTACACCTGAATGATAGGAAGTCGGGAAAGCATATTAGATCACCAAATTAGAGATGTTTTTAGAGGTTAGAGTCAAAGTATCAAGCTATTTTTGAGAACAGATTGATGACCTCTGTCAGGTCCGCCAGGTGGAAGTCATAACTATTGAATTTTCTCACTGTAGTGTATATTAAAAAACATAGCATCTCAGCTACCATGGGAGGTTTGCAGTCTCAGTGTGTAGTATTCTAAAGTTACATATTGTCTTGACTGCATTCTACATCATATACTAAACCTCTCTAAAGCACAAATGGGAATATATTTCCCTGCAGATATTTTCTAAAAAAATAAAGAACAATTTTGCTTTTATAGATGCTAATACTATATTTTCCAAAAATCTAAAGAGGAACTTTGCTTTTACAGATGCTAATACTAATTGTTGGAAAAGTATTGTTAAATTCTAACATTTATAAAAAGTAATCACAATGCAACGAATAGAATGGAATTCGGAAACAATATCAGAGATCTATAGATTATTATTTGGGGATTCTAGTATTGAAAACAAAACAAACAAACTTCTAGCACCTTCCAAGAAGAGGAACCAAGATGTCTGGATGTCCTGGAAACTATAACGAATAATCTATCGTCACTTACTAATAGCTTATCAGGAATAGATAGATTAGGAATTCATTCATTCAGAAACTATTTCTTGAGTACCTATGTAATGGTCTTCACGCTAAACAATGAGAATGTAATAGTCAACCTGACAGATATGGTTCCGGAAATCAAGAATCTTACAGTCTAATGGGGAATATAGAGAAGAAGGCAGGAAGGTACATTTTGTAGAATATATTCAATGATAAGTGTATAAAATATCTTCTATTGGAAGAGGTTATGGTCAGAAAGGGATTCTCAGAGAAATTGATACCTAATTTGCCAACAAAGGTATGAGTAGGTGCCAGAAAGATTCAGACAAGAAGAGAAGATGGATAAAAACAGAGAAAAGAAAATTGTGTATGAAGCCTTAAAGGAAAGGGGAATCACAAAGTATAAGAGATGAGAGCATTCAAGACTGAAAACAGGAGATAGTGTACTAAGTTACTGCAGTATTCTGGTAGAAAGTTGAGCTAGAATAAACTACGAGAGAGGCAGAAAATACAGAATGAGTAAATGTGTTGGAAACGTACTAGGTATGAAATAGATAACCTCTATTGAGCACTGTCTGTAGTAAATGCTTTTTATTTTGGTATTTATTCCTGCCAAATGTCTGTCAAGTAGATACATTTCTTACAAAGAAAATTTGTTTAGAATCGTTTAAGTTTCACAGCAAAATTGAGGGGAAAGTACAGAGGTTACCCCCTGCCCTCACCCATGCATGGCCTCCCCCCATATCAGCATCCCTCACCAGATGGTACATTTGTTACAAGTGATGAACCTGCATTGGCACATCATTATCACCCAAAGTCCAAAGTTTACATTAGAGTTCACTTTCGGCATTGTACATTCTTTGGGTTTGGACAAATGTATCATGACATGCATCCATCACTAAAGTATCATACAGAGTATTTTCACTGCCCGAAAAATCCTCTGTGCTCTGCCGACTCACTCCTCCTTCCACGCCAGTCCCTGGCAACCACTGACCTTCTTACTGTCTCCATGGTTTTTCCTTTTCAAAAATGTCATATGGCATAATGATACAATACGTATCCTTTTCAGATTTGCTCTTTTCACTCAGTCATATGCATTTCAACTTTCTCCATGTTTTTCTGTGGCTTGGTAGCTCATTTCTTTTCAGTGCTGAATAATATTCCATTTATTGGACCACTGAATGGACCAATACTTACCCATTCACCTACGGAAGGACATCTTCCTTGCTCTCCCCAAGTCTTGGCAATTATTAATAAACTCCAATCAATATCTATATGTAGGTTTTTTTGTGGATGTAAGTTTTCATCTCTTTTGGGTAGATAGCAAAGGGCATAATTGCTGGATTTTATATTAAGAGCATGTTTTGTTTTGTAAGAAATTGCCCAGTTGTCTTCTAAAGTATCTGCACCATTTGCGTTCCCACCAGCAGCGATGAGAGTTCCTGTTGCTCCTCATCCTCACCAGCATTTGGTGCTGTCGGTGCTCTGGGTTTTGGCCAGTATAATAGGTATGTGGTGTTATTGTGTTTTAACTTTCATTTATCTGATGGCTTATGATATGGAGCATCTTTTCACACGCTTACTTGCCGTGTGTATGTCTTCTTTGGTGAGGTGTCTGTTAAGGTCTTTGGCTCATTTTCTGTATGGGTTGTTTGTTTTCCTTAGACTTCTTTGTACACTTTGAGTAATAGTCCTTTTTCAGATGTGTCTTTTGCAAATACTTTCTCACAGACATGGCTTGTCTTCTCATTCCCTTGACATTGTCTTTTGAGGAGTGTACGTTTTTTAAATTTTAATGAAGACCAGCTTATTTCTTTCATGGGTCATGGCTTTGGTGTTGTATCTAAAAGGTCATGACCATACCCATTTTCATTTTGTTTTCTTCTACGTTATGTTTTAGGAGTTTTATAATTTAGTATTTTACATTTAGGTCTGTGATCAATTTTGGGTTAGTTTTTGTGAAGGGTGTAATGTCTGTGTTTAGATTAATTTTTTTTTTTTTTACACGTAGGTGCCCAGTTGTTCCAGCACCATTTGTTGAAAAGACTACTTTGCTCCATTGTATTACCTTTGCTCCTTTGTCAAAGAGCAGTTGGCTACTTTCGTGTGGCTTTGTTTCTGGGCTCTCCATTCTGTCTCATTGATCTATTTGCCTGTTCTTTCACCATGCCATGTTGTCTTGGTTACTGTAGCTTTATCAGAGGTCTGGACATTGGGTAGCAACAGTGTTTCAATTTTGTTCTTCTCCTTCCAAATTGAATTGGGTATTCTGAGTCTTTTGCCTCTCCACGTAAACTTTAAAACAACTTTGATATTATCCAAAAAATAATTTGCAGGGATTTTGCATCAAATCTATAAATTAAGTACGGAAGAACCTACATTTTGATATTATTGAGTCTTGCTATGCATGAATATGGAACATTTCTCCATTTATTTAGTTTTTCTTTAATTAAGGTATATATTTTTAAATGAAAAATTTTATTTTAAAATTATTTTTCGAAGAAATTAAAAAATAAGATATCTAATGCTTGGAGAAACTCAAGGTCACGCAACTCTAAGAAGAAGAGGAGAGATTTAAATCCGGACTACCTGATTCTAAAGCCCACTCATTTCTCCACTTTTTTTAGGAGAGAAGGAATTCATTTGATGTAGGGAGTGGCGGAGGATAAGGCCTAAAGTACTGTGCTTAGTTTTCTTGTTTGTGTCGCTGGGTAGGTAATGAATGTTCCCCATTCAATGAGATGGGGAACAGGGGGAGAAGAGTAGGTTGGGGGAACACAGTGAGTTTAAGGACAGGTTTTTCATGCATGAAATATTCTTGGGATATACAAGTGTAGATATAATATCTATGCTATATAGATAGAAGTGTACAAGTATAAATTTTCATTAGAGAGTTGAAATATACTTCTGGAGTTCAGAAGGAATGGATCTGTAAGTGTAGATACGGGGACTGTTATTGTAAATAGCAGACAAAAGTCAGAATTTACATCCATTGGTGAGGTCAGAATACTGGCATCATATTAAAACAGTGACGAGATCAGAAATGTGTCTTGACTGATCATGGCTAGAAGGAATTGACCTATGTAGCACCTCCAACGGTCAGTCATTCAAAAGCGTGCTTTGCAAAACCCAAGAGATGTCCATTCGTACATTCATTAATCGATTTATTCATTCATCCATCTGTGATATGAACTAGTGTAATAAGCTAAATGCACAATTCATTCAGAAATCCTAGAAGAGAGGATAGTATGGTACAAGAAGGTATTTACAGTATTCTCTGCTTTCAGATCCCAAACACGTGAGTTTAAGTCTCTTATGAGACTAGCTCCTTGACAATAATTTGGGGAGCAAACTGACTCAGTGAATCATTATACACTGACACAGAGGCTAGCATGTTTCAAAAGGAAACTACAGCTGGTCCATATTGTAGAGGACCAGTTGATGTGGTAACCATAAGCAAAAAACACTTTCCCAAAAAGGGCCATCTCTGAAGGATACAGATAGACTCTTCAAAATGCCACACACCCACAAATATCATGCCAGAGGTAGGCTCTCAGAAAATGCCTGAGCTTCTGTTAAGACAGAGGGAATAAATATGCTACATTTTGGTTGTTTGTGTATTTAGACCTTGTTGTTATTGTAGAATTTTCCTATGGCTATTTTCCAAGGCTCTCATTTATTTGTCTTTAATCCTTTGTATGCCCAAAATAAAACAAGAATTTAAGAATATCCTAAATTACAAAGACATCAACCAACTTTCCTGCTACTTGAATGACCATTTTACTCTACTGACAATTGTTTCTTTTGCACATTTAAACTTCATATCATTGAATTACAGAAGAATCTGAATATGCTGTTTGACTGCTCTTATCCATCAACAATACTGATGTAATTACTTTTCTTGCTGATATAGATGAAGATTTTACTCAGACTGTGACCACTGTTAACTGCATGCTTAATGTTACTATGCAAACACATATATCACATGTCTTACATGAGGGCTGAACATATTCATAAGATTTTTCTTGGATAAGGTAACCAGACCAAATGGGGATTTCCTGCACATTGTGGACTTGCTCTTCCAAACTGGCTGGAACCAAATATATTTGTTTACTGAAAGCTACCAAGAATATTTCCTTGGATTAAAAAACAAAAACCTCTAAACTGTTCAACCATAACCTTAAATCACTGCAGTTAGTATGAACACATTATTCTGTTTGCTTTGGTCATAGTGTTGGAAAAGATCCCTTACTCAATAGTGCTTCCATGTGGAGGGTGAGCTATTAAAGGGAACCTTCTGGACTCTCTTTACCCTCCCACCCTCTCATCTGTTAGCTGACTGGCTAACAGGCTGGAAAGAGGAATAGGTTCTGAGGAGCTTAATTCCTCCCTCTTTCTTCTTTCACCTTAAAAACATGCATACAAGAAGCATCCTTCTGTGCTGCGTCTCTATGCTTTATGCTTTATAAGAAAAACAGAACAGAAAGCGTATCTCTTGAGTGCAGATGCCCAAGAAGAAAAAAACAGGAAGTAGCTGGCTACCCATGACCAGAGTAATAATGGGATACAATCAGGATACAGGGAGAAGATGCTTCCCTGCCAATCAGAAGAGGGCTCTCAGCAGAGCCTGACCGTGCTGACACATTGATCTCAAACTTCCAGCCTCCAGAACTGTGAAGGAAACTAGTCTGTGGTGTTTTTGTTATAGCAGCCTGAGGTGACTAAGAGAATTGTATACAATGCTCATAGCAGCATTGTGTATTAAAGTCCCCAATTGGAACAACTCAGATATGTATTAATATTAGAGCAAATAAGATTGTCATGTAGGCATAAATGGAATACCACAGTGCAAAGAATAAGAACAACATCTATATGCAACGACTGAATGAATTTCACAAGCAATATTGACTACAAAGAAGCTGATCATAGAAGAATAAGAACTATGTAATTCCATTTACGTAAGATTCAAAAACAGACAAAGCCACACACATACATTGTATATTTATGCTAGTTTGTATGCATGTATGTATGTATGTATATACCTGTATATATATATGTGAAGAAGGGGGTGTATAAAGTAAAACTGTGTGAAGCAGTAACAGAATGATATTTCCTAAGTATGTGTATAGATGTATGTGTATATATGTTTATGTAGTGCATTTATATGTATATATGTGTATGTATGCATTTATTTTAAAAATTTTTTTATTTACAAGTTTTAACAAATGTACAATTTTTTACATGGGTTGCTGTGTGAAGTTTCATTTAGAAGAATGATAAGTGCACAACAGGTGACAATGAAACATTAGACCAAACATCTACAAGCCTCCTTCTATGCTGCTACTTACAGGTACTGATTGTCTAAAAGTAAAAATATCCAAGGAAAAATTGCAAACGTTGACTTTAAGATTTTTATAAAACTGAAAGGAAATAAAAAACGAAAGCATGCAGCATTAACACAGGATTTGAGTGGAAAAGAGTTTACCATAGATATGCTCCCTTCCATGAGTTGATTAAAACTCTAAAACAAGATGTGGGATTGTAAATTTTTTTCTTTTCTGGAGTAGTGCCGCCCTTTCAAAAATGATCTCCAACCTTCCCTAGCCTCAAAGCTAGTGATTTTTTCCATTCTTCTGCTCTCACACATCTTAAAAAAAAAAAAAAAAAAAAAAGCAGAAACCCAGGAAACGTCAATATTCTGAAACTTACGATGAGTGTGTCCAGCGGACATCTTGCAAGGAGAGGATATGTCAGTTACCGCAATTGCTGCACCCCTTTGGCTGGGCGCTGTAGTTTTTTCCTTCCTACCAATAAAAACCATCTTGTGATGGATATTGGTTAGATCTTAGGATCAGAGCATGTTGAGCTTCCATTGCTCTTTCAGAATGGATGTTTATATGGATTTGTGTCCCTGCTTTTTATAAGCCACATTTAATCTAAATCCAACACAAATGAAGGACCGGTATGTGTATGTGTGTGTATATATATATATTGTTACCTTTAGAGAAAGAGACCTGTGATTAGGAGGTATACAAATTGCACTTTTAAGCCACTAACAGTGTTTTATTTCTTAAAAATAATTTCTCAATACATTAAGCATTAACTTTGTTTTTATTCATTAAAACGATTATATATTTTTTGTGGTGGTATAAATTGCATGCATTTAACTGTATGTATATTACACTGAGTCTGTGTGTTTGTTTTTAAGAAAGAAACCTCCAGGCCTTAGATTGGAGCTTATCTATTTTCTGTTTTCAGCATAGTTCTAAAGGTCTTCATTTTATTCCATCCCTGCCTATGACAAAAAAGAAACCTTTTGTTTTTTTTAAATTTCCAGCATAAGGACCAGATGATTACATTGTAAAAGTTACAGATGAAGGTACAGAGCTACAGAAATTAAGCAGACAGAAGTATACACATGGTACAGTCTGGGAGTATTTAGTATAGACACAAATAGCCTTATAACATTCAACATTTCCTTCCAGAGCAAGTCTTTACACCTGTAAAAATATTAATAATGATCTGTAGTCTTTTAGCAAGGGTTCCATGGCGTGGATCATACAGTGTTTAAGAAGGTCAGGAAACATAATGTATTCTAATAAAACAGCCACGAATATTGTATAATGAAAAGAAAAACCACGAGAGATTTATAAAGGACACGGGTTATTTGAACAATGTAGACTCATGAATATACAAGTTTGGATACCTTAGTACTACTCTCTCTACAGAAAAGGAAATTAAAACCCAGAGTTGAGTACTGATTTCCTCAAGGTCCTTGTGCAAATTACTGCAAAGCTACTTTTAGCTATCACGTCTCAGTTCCCTAAATTTGCACCACCCCTTACCTTATTCCCTCAAATTATGGATAAAGAGTGTGCTATTACATTCATACTTATCATCCTTAAGATACGTAGTAAAGTCAGGAGTAAGAAAATTATGGTAATATTAAGAGGTAATATTAATGAGTTCTTATGCTGCGCTAGCTTCTGTTACAAGCATGGTAGGAATTAATATTTAATATTTGTAAATATTGATTTAAATTATGAATTTAAATGTAAATTAAATTCATTTAAATTATTTAATATTCATTAAATATTATTAAATATTGATTTAATATTTGTAAAAACTCTGTGAATTAGTTCATCAGTTATCTATTGCTCCAAAACCAACCAGCTGCCAAACCTCTGAAGCTTAGAACTGACATCATTTTTCTCTGCCAGCGATCTGTTTTGTTTTTAACATCTTTATTGGAGTATAATTGCTTCACAATGGTGTGTTAGTTTCTGCTGTATAACAAAGTGAATCAGCTATATGTATACATATATCCCCATATCTCCTCCCTCTTGCATCTCCCTCCCACCTTCCCTATCCCATCCCTCTAGGTGACCTCCCTGTGCCTTCCCTGTGTTATGTGGCGGGGCAGGACAAGAATAAAGACGCAGACGGACTTGAGGACATGGGGAGGGGGAAGGGTAAGCTGGGACGAAATGAGAGAGTGGCATGGACTTATATACTCTGCCAGCGATCTTGTGATGTAACAACTTGAGCTGCTCTCTTGGGACTGCGGTGATTACTTTCATTTGTGGTTTGACTGAGGCTGTTTCGGTTAAAACGTCCTCACCTGTGTACCTGGTGGCTGGTGCTGGTTGTGAGCAGAACTTTGTGAGTCCAGGAGGCAACGTGGGACCCCTCACACAGCAGCCGTGTCCCCCAAAGGCAGGCTCCAAGGCACAAGAGCTTTTTATTCATGGTTGGATGCTGTGGATAATGAAAGCAATGGGGTCCCTAACACAGGATTCAGCTTTCCTAGAATGCTACGGGCCAGAACCCTGTTCTTTAGAAAATCAGCTTTCTTTAACCTGTTCATTTCTGTGTGTTATAACTATGTCCTTTCGCTCTTTGACTCTAACAAGCGCAATGTTGAATTTATCAAACTGTCTCAGTTTTGTTGAGTGAAAAGTCTTTAAAAATGTTTTGTTTATAATTTAAAACATTGCTTTGTTTATATTCTTTCAGAGAGAAGAAGGAGCTAGCCTATTTCTGTGGCTGTTACGCTGGGCTGACAGTAAAGAGCACATGAGACTTGAGGGAATGAGGAAACCCCAGGCAAACAGGAATCAGGGTAAGGGGCTTCACATCCAGAGCCTTCACGTTCAGAATCTCCTCTCCACCCAAAATTAGTGTCCAAATCATAGAGGTATTTTGCTTTATTTTGCTGAGGATAATTGTCCTCATTTGGTCAAGAAACCCTTCCTTTCTTTTGTAAAGATTTCTGGCACAGTTTAATCCAGTCTATAAGATCAAGATAATTCTCAGCAGAGCTTTTAGTCATTGGACTGAATGAGTGATATGTCAGCTTGATAGATTGATTGTAATCGATCAAGCCACTGTGTTTAGGTCATTTTTAGTCCGATTGTCTTTTCAACTCTAATGAACATGGACAGAGCTATAGGGAGACAGAAGTTGTTTCTGGGGTTCAAGAGGGTGGCTTAGAGGGATATGCACTCCCTCCCTCTTGCAACAGCACTGGAATCACAACTGCTGACCACTCATTGACAGGAAGACACTGGAACTCACCCAAAAAGAGACCCCACATCCAAAGACAAAGGAGAAGCCACAGTGAGATGGTAGAAGGGGCACAATCACAATAAAATCAAATCCCATAACTGCTGGGTGGGTGACTCACAAACAGGAGAACACTTAGACCACAGAAGTCCATGCACTGGAGTGAAGGTTCTGAGCCCCACGTCAGGCTTCCCAACTTTGGGGTCTGGCAATGGGAGGAGGAATTCCTAGAGAATCAGACTTTAAAGGCTAACAGATTTGATTGTAAGACTTTGACAGGACTGGGGGAAACAGAGACTCCACTCTTGGAGGGCACACACAAAGTAGTATGTGCATCGGGACCCAGGGGAAGGAGCAGTGACCCAGGCCTACCTGAGAGACCTACCATAGGAGACTGAACCAGACCTACCTGCTAATGTTGGAGGGTCTCCTGCAGAGGCGGGGGGTGGCTGTGGCTCAACATGAGGACAAGGACATTGGCAGCAGAAGTTCTGGGAAGTACTCCTTGACATGAGCCCTCCCAGAGTCCACCATTAGCCCCACCAAAGAACTGGGTAGGCTCCAGTGTTGGGTGGCCTCAGGCCAAACAACCAACAGGGAGGGAACCCAACCCCACGCATCAGCAGAGAAGCGGATTAGTTTTACTGAGCTCTGCCCACCACAGCAACAACAAGATCTACCCACCACCAGTCCCTCCCATCAGGAAACTTTCACAAGCCTCATAGATAGCCTAATCCACCAGAGGGCAGCCAGCAGAAGCAAGAAGAACTATGATCCTGCAGCCTGTGGAATGAAAACAACATTCACAGAAAGATAGACAAAATGAAAAGGCAGAGGACTATGTACCAGATAAAGGAACAAGATAAAGCCCCAGAAAAACAATTAAATGCAGTGGAGATAGGCAACCTTCCAGAAAAGGAATTCAGAATAATGACAGTGAAGATGATCCAGGACCTCAGAAAAAGAATGGAGGCAAAGGACGAGAAGATGCAAGAAATATTTTAAAAAGACCTAGAAAAGTTAAAGAACAAACACCTAGAAGAATTAAAGAACAAACAAACAGAGACGAACAATACAATAACTGAAATGAAAAATACACTAGAAGGAAAAAATAGCAAAATAGCTGTGGCAGAAGAACAGATAAGTGACCTGGAACAAAAGGTGGAATTTACTGTTACAGAACAGAATAAAGAAAAAAATGGAAAGAAATGAAGACAGCCTAAGAGAACTCTGGGACAACAATAAATACACCAAAATTCGCATTATAGGGTTCCCAGAAGAAGAAGAGAGAGAGAAAGGACCAGAGAAAATATTTGAAGAGATTATAGTCGAAAACTTCCCTAACATGACAAAGGAAACAGTCACCCAAGTCCAGAAAGTGCAGAGAATCTCAGGCAGGAGAAAACCAAGGACAAACATGCTGATACACATAGTAATCAAATTGACAAAAATTAAAGACAAAGAAAAAATTATTAAAAGCAATAAGGGAAAAACGAAAAGTAACATACAAGGGAACTCCCATAAGGTGAATAGCTGATTTCTCAGCAGAAACTCTACAAGCCAGCAGGGAGTGGCATGATATATTTAAAGTGATTAAACAGAAGAATCTCTAATGAAGATTACTCTACCTAGCAGGGATCTCATTCAGATTCAATGGAGAAATCATACAGACAGGCAAAAGCTAAGAGAATTCAACACCACCAAACCAGCTCTACAACAAATGCTTAAGGAACTCCTCTAAGTGGGAAACACAAGAGAAGGAAAGGACTTCCAAAAAAAAAAAAAAAACTCAAAAGAATTAGGAAAATGGTAATAGGAACATACATATCAATAATTACCTTAAATGTGAATGTATTAAATGCTCCAACCAAAAGACACAAGCTTGCTGAATGGATACAAAAACAAGACCCATATATATGCTGTCTACAAGAGACCCACTTCAGACCTAGGGACACATACAGACTGAAGTGAGGGGATGGAAAAAGATATTCCATGCAAATGGAAAACAAAAGAAAGCTGGAGTAACAATACTCATATCAGATGAAATAGAGACTGTTACAAGAGACAAGTAAGGACACTATATAATGATCAAGGGATAAATCTAAGAACATATAACAATTATAAATATATATGCAACCAACGTAGGAGCACCTCAATATATAAGGCAAATACTAACAGCTATAAAAGAGGAAATCAACATTAACAGAATAATAGTGGGGGACCTCACTTACACTTGACACCTCACTTACACCAATGGATAGATTATCAAGACAGACAATTAATAAGGAAACATAAACATTAAATAACACAATAGACCAGAGAGATTTAAATGATATTTATAGGACATTCCATCCAAAAACAGCAGATTACACTTTCTTCCCAAGTGCACACAAAACATTCTCCAGGATAGATCACATCTTGGTTCACAAATCAAGCCTTGGTAAATTTAAGAAAACTGAAATCATATCAAGCATCATTTCTGTACACAACACTATGAGATTAGAAATCAATTACAGGGAAAAAAACGTAAAAAACACAAACACATGGAGGCCAAACAATACGTTACTAAATAACCAAGAGGTCACTCAAAAAATCAAAGAGGAAATCAAAAAATACGTAGAGACAAATGACAATGAAAACATGAAGATCCAAAACCTATGGGGTGCAGCAAAAGCAGTTCTAAGAGGAAAGTTTATAGCAATAAAATCCTACCTCAAGAAACAAGGGAAATCTTGAATAAACAATCTAACCTTACACCTAAAGGAACCAGAGAAATAAGAAGAAACAAAATCCAAAGTTAGTAGAAGGAAAGAAATCATAAATATCAGAGTAGAAATAAATGAAATAGAAACAAGAAAACAGTAACAAAGATCAATAAAACTAAAAGCTGGTTCTTTGAGAAGATAAAAAAAATTGATAAACCTTTAGCCAGACTCATCAAGAAAAAGAGGGAGAGGACTCAAATCAATATAATTAGACATGAAAAAGTAGTAGTTACAATAGACACTGCAGAAATACAAAGCCACATGAGAGACTATAGCAAGCAACTCTATGCCACTAAAATAAACAACCTAGAAGAAATGGACAAATCCTTAGAAAGGTGTAAACTTCCAAGGCTAAACCAGGAAGAAATAGAAAATATGTACAGACAAATCACAAGTAATGAAATTGAAACCATGATTAAAAATCTTCCAACAAACAAAAGTCCAGGACAAATGGCTTTACAGGTCAATCTTATCAAACTTTTAGAGAAGAGCCAACATGCATCCTTCTCAAACTCTTCATAAAACTGCAGAGGAAGGAACACCCTCAAACTCATTCTACAAGGCCACCATCACCTGATACCAAAACAAGACAAAGATACTACAAAAAAAGAAAATTACACACCAATATAACTGATGAATATAGATGCAAAAATCCTCAACAAAATACTAGCAAACAGAATCAAGCAACACATTAAAAGGATCATACACCATGATCAAATAAGATTTATCCCAGAGATGCAAGGATTCTTCAATATATGCAAATCAATCAATGTGATACACCATATTAACAAATTGAAGAATAAAAATCATATGATCATCTCAATAGATACAGAGAAATCTTCTGACAAAATTCAACACCGATTTATGATAAAAACTCTCCAGAAAGTGGGCATAGAGGGAACCTACCTCAACATAATGAAGGCCATATATGACAAATGCACAGTAAACATCATTCTCAATGGTGAAAAACTGAAAGCATTTCCTCTAAGATCAGGATCAAGACAAGGATGTCCACTCTCACCACTATTATTCAACATAGTTTTGGAAGTCCTAGCCGTGGCTATCAGAGAAGAAAAAGAAATAAAGTCAATACAAATTGGAAAAGAATAAGTAAAACTGTCACTGCTTGCAGATGATATGATATTATACATAGATAATCCTAAAGATGTTACCAGAAATCTACTAGAGGTAATCAATGTATTTCATAAAGTAGCAGGATACAAGGTTAATGCACAGAAATCTCTGGCATTCCTATACACTAATGAAGAAAACTCTGCAACAGAAATTAAGGAAACACTCCCCTTTACTATTGCCAGAAAAGAATAAAATACCTAGGAATAAACCTACCTAAGGAGACAAAAGACCTGTATGCAGAAAACTATAAGACACTGATGAAAGAAATTAAAGATGATACAAACAGATGGAGAGATATACCATGTTCTTGGGTTGGAAGAATCAGCATTGTGAAAATGACTATATTACCCAAAGCAATCTACAGATTCAATGCAATCTCCATCAAACTACCAATGGCATTTTTCACAGAACTAGAACAAAAAAATTTACAATTTGTGTGGAGACACAAAAGACCCCGAATAGCCAAAGCAATCTTGAGAAAGAAAAACGGAACTAGAGAATCAGGCTCCCCGACTTCAGTATACTACAAAGCTACAGTAATCAAGACAGTATGGTACTGGCACAAAAACAGAAATATAGATCAATGGAACAGGATAGAAAGCCCAGAGGTAAACCCATGCACATATGGTCACCTTATCTTTGATAAAGGAGGCAAGAATATACAATGGAGAAAAGACAGCATCTTCAATAAACAGTGCTGGGAAAACTGGACAGCGACATGTAAAAGAATGAAATTGGAACACTCCCTAACACCATACAGAAAAATAAACTCAAAATACATTAAAGACCTAAACGTAAGACCAAACACTATAAAACTTTTAGAGGAACCACAGGAAGAACATTCTTTGACATAAATCACAGCAAGATCTTTTTCGACCCACCTCTTAGAGTAATGAAAATAAAACCAAAAATGAACAAATGAGACCTAATGAACCTTAAAAGCTTTTGCACAGCAAAGAAACTGTAAACAAGATGAAAAGACAACCCCCAGAATGGGAGAAAATATATGCAAAGAAATCAATGGACAAGGGATTAATCTCCAAAGTATACAAGCAGCAAATAACTCATGCAACTCAATATTTTAAAATGAAAAACCCATCAAAAAATGGACAGAAGACCTATACAGACATCTATCCAAAGAAGACATACAGATGACAAGAGGCACATGAAAATCTTGGCCAAATCACTAATTATTAGAGAAATGCAAATCAAAACTACAATGAGGTATCACCTCGCACCAGTTAGAATGGGCCTCATCAGAAAATCTACAAACAACAAAATGCTGGAGACGGTGTGGAGAAAAGGGAACCCTCTTGCACTGTTGGTAGGAATGTAAATAGATACAGCCACGATGGAGTACAGTACGGAGGTTCCTTAAAAAACTAAAAATAGAACTACCATATGATCCAGCAATCCCACTACTGGGCGTATACTCAGAGGAAACTATAATTCAAAAAGACACAGGCACCCCAATGTTCATTGCAGCACTATTTACAATACCCAGGTCATGGAAGCAACCTAAATACCCATCGATTGACGAATGGATAAAGAAGATATGGTATATATATATATACAATGGAATATTACTCAGCCATAAAAGGGAATGAAATCAGGTCATTTGTAGAGATGTGGATGGACCTAGAGACTGTCATACAGAGTGAAGTAAGTCAAAAAGAGAAAAACAAATATCGTATATTAACACATATATGTGGAATCTAGAAAAATGTTACAGATGAACCACTTTGCAAGGCAGAAATAGAGACACAGATGTAGAGAACAAACATATGAACAGCAATGGGGATAGCGGTGGGGTGGTGGTGGTGGGATGCATGGGGAGATTGGGGTTGACATATATACACTAATATGTATAAAATAGATAACTAATAATAATCTGCTGTATAAAAAAATAAAATAAAATTCAAAAAGAAAAATTTTTTTCTGAATTTTGTCTTTATCATCAACGAAAGATCAGAAATAGAAAATATGAACAGACCAATCACAAGTAATGAAATTGAAACTGTGATTAAAAATCTTCCTTAATAAGGAAACACAGCATTCAATGACACAATAGACAAGATAGATTTAATTGATATTTATAGGACATTCCATCCAAAAACAGCAGATCACACTTTCTTCTCAAGTGCACACCCAGGATAGATCACATCTTGAGTCACAAATCAGGAAAACTGAAATAATAAAATTGTTTAGTAATTATGTGAGGATGATGTAAAGATTAATTTGTTTTTGATAGTAATAAAAGTGAAGCAGAACTTTAAAGTGCATTTTAAGTGAGTGTGGAGACTTAGTGATATGTAATCATTTATACTGTTATGCTTAAAATGCATGAACTAGAATAATGAATTTTAGTAAATAGTCTAGAATAATGAATGATGATATAAAATTTTCTATTTCGGTCACAAATTGAGTGTTCAGTTCTTCCCAATTTATCTTTTGCTTTTTGCTTTTGTAATTTTCTCATACCTTATCTCAACAATATGATGGATGACCTCCTTTCTCTTTGTCTGTCCTTCTGAATTTTTTTTCACGTATGTAAAATCTCCTAGAATGACTAGACTTTGTGATGAGGTTTTCTCTTCCTGAGTGTATTGCGTTCAGGGATATTTTTGCTATTCCAAACTCTTATGTAACTTACACCCAAGGCCAAATAGGGATCACAGTATCAGCTTTATTAATAAGAAAGATTACTGATTTGGAAATGCAGGTTGAACCTAGTGAGGGGCTTTCTACAGCCGTCCCTGAATTGAACTTGTGCACCCAGATGTAGGTGCCACCAGTGGGGACCTTGGGGTGTAGTTTAAGGAGGAGACTAACTAGTCTGCTTGTCCCTTCGGGGACAGGAGGTAGTGAAGAGTTCTGGTCCTCATCAGAGCAAAACAAGCAGCCACAGAGAAAACAATCCCAGAAACCAGGCACGCACCACACACACCTGGGGTTTTCTCCCAATCTCCCATTCATCCAGCCCTACACTTGGCAACAAATAAACATGGAGTATCTTCTGTGTGCCTGGCACTGTGGTATGAACCTGGGATACAGCAGTGAACAGACAGACTAGGTTCTTGCACTCATACATTTTACAGCATAGTGTGGGTCTGGGCCATAAATAAAGAAATGTAGAAGTCATCAGAAGGATGGTTAGAAGAGAGCTGTAAAAAGTAAATTACAATGGGGAGTTAGCCTGATTGGAGGAATGATCCAGCCTAGGTGTTCATGGCAGACCTTCCTGAAGACGTGACCTTTCAGCTGAAGTCTCAAGGACACCTCGGAGCCCACCATGCAGAGATCAGAAGAAAGAGAACTTCAAAGTTAGGAAAAAGCCAGTTCAAAAATCCTAGAGTGGGAACAACAGTATATGTTAATATTACCGACAGATGACTTCCGGTGCTGGGCATGAAAGATTTACTCAACCTGGGTAAGGGATTTGGATTTTTTATACATGTGAGAGGAAGATGTGGGAGAGTTTTTATTAGGAGGTTGATTTCATATTATTTACATACTAAAAAAATCATTCAGGCTGCCTTGAGAAGAATAGATTTTAGGGGGGCTCTAGCACGCAGAGACATGAATTAGGTGCTATTGCAATATTCGAGAGTACGCATGATCGTGACCGGTCTATAGTGGCGTGCTTGGAAATGGAGAGATGGCCCGATCCGAGTGCAAAAAGCTCTTCAGAAGATGGAGAAAAGGGCAAAAGTTTCTCCCTTGCACTCGCTAAAAGGATGGACACTTTGTTGCTGCTTAATAAAATTTAAAAAATTATTGCTGGTCAATTGATACACAGTGGCTGAGGGAAAAAAATGTGTCCATTTCCTCTTTAGCCTCAAATTGTATTTAAATTAAAAATATAAATCTCAAGGAAATATATATAGATATAGATATATGAAAAGTCCAGAACAATGATATGAACAGCATGATGAGATAACTTTCCATTGGTGTATTAGAAATTTTGAAGAATTTCCAAAATATAGGAAAAGTGGAATAAGATCGAAGAAGAAAGCACAGCAGAAAACTTCAGTCAAGGATCCTTGAAATTTAAATCCAATGCTGAAGTAAGAACTTTTCCACTACAAATATCTCAGGGGAATGTCAAGTACAAAGAAAAAAATTCAGGAAATGTGTAGAGTCATTAGGCAATTATCAGAGCAATTAACTGAAAGACTCTATTTTGAATAGCTGAGTCCAATGGGGCATTTTTTATTTTTAAATAGTATGAGATTTTGCAGGGACACTTTCTCCTAGGCTCCAGACCTAAGAACAACTTTGTCACTAAAACTATCTGTTCAGGTAGAACTACAGCCATGCAGTTGGTACCTGCAAAAGGTGCCAGCAGAGCCTGGGATGATCAGAAATCTTTATGGAAGAAAAGTAAGTAAATGTCAGGAGCAGTAGATTCTGGCAATTGGCCCCAAACCAAATCTTCTGTAAGTCCAACTTTTGAAGTGGGAGTTCCAACCCAGGAGTTGCCGTGGCTTGGGAAGTGAACATAAACCAGGTGGCTTGAGTTTTAACACCTAGACAGCAAGTTACCTGTGCACCCTCCCCAGCCCGTTTCTATCTATAAAAATATCCCTTGCAAACACCCTCACATACTCACACGGGAGGGATACGATTTTAAAGACAGGACCTTCTCTTATGTTCAAGAGAACAGGGATTCTCATTTGAATCGGGGAAATATTTAAACTTTTCACAATTTTTAGGAAGCTCAGAATTTCCAAAGATTTGAAAAAAATCACCACAAGGAAGGAGGCTCCTAGCATAAAATTATGTTGGTAATCGTTTTATTTCTTGGTAAAAACTCTTACTGTATCAATGTATTTAGACAACCATTGGTCTTAAAAGTAGTAAATATTTTCCTCATATGTCATTTATATTTTGACTTTGTTGATCGTGTGTACTATGTTTTTATATTTATGTACCTACATATTTCCTTTTCATTGACGGTTTATGGATATAGCATCATCTTCAGAAAGCCTTTTTTCATATAGTCATATACAAATTATCATATTCCTATATTGAGGTTTTATCCCTCTCATTTTAATCCATACTCCACACAAAGCTAAATTTTTTTGTGTGTTTTGTGAAATAATCTACCATTCTTGAAAAGATTAGCATATTAGTGTGATGAAATTTTTTGATTGATTTTTTTTCACCAATTTGTAGTGTCTCATAACATGTAATAAGCTCTGTTTCCTGAACCTACATATATAATGCTTTGTTCTGTTCATTTATCCGTCAGACTCCTTTTTTAGAACCATTTTGGTATCCGAATGATTATCTATATTAACACTTCATTAATCTGTATTACTGAACGCTGTCATTTGTGTTACTATTTTGTTTTTGTTGTTGCTTGATTTCTTGGATTTACTATGTAGACAAACATGTTATTTGCAAATAATAATATCTTTCTAATTCCATCTCTCAGTGTGTTGACATGATTCACAAAATGTTTGATAATATATACTTTTAAGATGTAGTTTTTTCCCTTGATATTAATGCACATTTTTCTAACAGTAGATATGATACGTTGTGTGTTTTATATAAAGAAAACTTTTCTGTTATAGTATATTAAGAGTTGCATTTTATTAATTTATTTTTGAGCAGTAAAATTTCTCTTCATCATTTGTGAATGTTGAATTTTATCAGAAGACACTTTGGATTCTATTGAAGTTATAATACATTTTTTTCTCTTTAATTAATTATTGTAATGAATTGTGTAAATGAATTTCCTAATATGAAATCACTCTTGCATGCTAAACTTAACCCAGTTTGGTCATGGTATATTAGTTTTTAATAACACAGATGGATTTCATTTGCTAATATTTTATTGAGGATTTCTGTGTCTACAACTAAAGTTGACCTTCAGTGCTGCGGCAAATATATACTCCTTGGAACATTGGTTTTCTCTGGTAGCTCTTAAACTTTAAAAAGTTATCTTTTTTCAGTTTAGTTCAGGAAATTCGAAGATTATTATAGGAAAGAATAAATAGTATATTACAGATGTGTGATTAGGGCAAGGCAGTAAGGGAAAAGAATCTGAAGATTCTTCATGTGCATGTTAGAGGTGCAAACACCTCTAACAGATGAATAAAATAAAATCATAACTTAAAAATAACTAAGTCTATGCTTTAAAAAGCAAAGCAATAGTGAGAGATTTACCCTAAAAAAATTAAGATGTGTTATAAAGCCAGAGAAATGACAATCGTGTGGGACAGAGAAGAATATGACAGATACATAAATGCAGTGCCCCAAATCAGACCCACGTATTTATGTGAATAAAAAACCCCTGCACGTATGGTTTTAAATTGTAAAGAAGAACAGCAAAATTTATAGAAAAGACATTATTTAGTAAATGATGTGAAAAAAACCCTGCTACACTATAATATGAAAAATTATTGAGATCATCTTCAAATAAATTATAGGACTACATGTGAAAGTTAAAATAAAAATAATAGAAGAAATAGCAAATAAAATCTTTATAAGCTATGTATGCCAAAAGACAATGTAAACATGCCTTCAAATCGTATAAAAATGTAGATTTTAGAAACACTGAAAGTAATGTAATAGAAATATATATGAGAAAAATATTAATAAAAAATAAATATTTTAATATTAATCAATCAAAATTGACTTTAAGGCAAATCGGGTTATTTGGAATAAAGAGAATGATGGTCCAGAGGAGAAAGCACACTACAAACAGCTAATAGTTTTGAACTCGCTTTGCAGCAACAGTGCTTAGGCAATAGACAACAAAACATGCAGTCAACGATATGAGCAGCATATTTAATATAGTGAACTTATATCTCTTCACATAATGTTTAATACTAAATCCCAAGGAGAGTTATTAAAGCTGTACTTGGGATTAAGAGATGCCAAAAGAAATGGGTAGAAATACCACAATAGGAGACTTTACTATAACTCTCAGTAAAAGGCAGATTTAACAGATAAAAACCAAATATGGATACAGAAGACCTACATAATGCAATCAACAAGATAAATCTTTTGAATAAAAAATAAAAACAGTACCACTCTAATAATAGAGAATACAACTTTTTCTCCCATCCACAGGGAAAATCACAACACTGATTATATTTTAGGTGTAGAAATATTACAAGCAATACCTGCCACCACAATGCAGTCTAAGTAGAAAATATAAACAAATTTTAAAAAGGCCTTCAACCTGGAAATTACAAAACCTTCTATTAAACAAATCTTGAGTGAAGGGGGAAATACAAATTGGAATTGCAGAATCTCTGAAAACTAATGAATGAAAATTACATATCAGAAACTGTAGGCTATTTTAAAGCATTGAAGAAAGAAAGGAAAGTTCATAGCTATAAACAAGTATATCAATAAGTGTGAATGAATGAAAATACTTGAATTAATTTTCCAATTCCATATGCTAGGGAAAAAAAAAACAAGGTAATGCAGTAGAAAGTCTAAAGAAAGAAATAAGGCTTAAAACAGACATGATGTAGATATTAGGTAAAGAGTATATCTAATTATTACATTAGAATCCATTTATTTGAAAACAAGTAGCAAAACCTATGCATTAATTAGGGTTTTCCAGAGAAACAGAAACAAGGATATATATATATATATATATATACATATATATATATGTTTATTTATATTTATGTATATAGGCTATATCTCTTTATAGACAGAGGTTTATTTTAAGGAATCGGATCAAGCAAGTCTGAAATCTCAGGGCAGGCTTGCAGGCTGGACATTCAGGCAGGAGCTGACGCTGTAGTGTGAAAACCAAAGGCTGAAAACAAAGCAGAATTCCTTCTTCTTCAGGTGCCTCAATCTTTGATCCTAAGGCCTTCAATGGATGAGATGAAGCCCAACTGTGTTACGGTAATATACCTTACCGATTTAAATATCAATCACATCTGAAAACTAACTTCACAGCAACATCTAAACCGGCGGTTAGCCCCACAACTAGGCACCATATTCTGACCCAATTGACAGATAAAATTAACCATCATAATAGTCACACAATTGACTTGTTCAAGTAAAAAATATGCAAAATAATAAATCACAAGGCAGGTAACCAAGAGAAGGAATTAGACAACAGCAAAAAAAGATGACTGCAGACTTGATAAAAGGGATATTGCAAATTATGAAAATAATTGTGGAAAGCTAGATTAAATGAATAATTTCCTAATAAAATACAAATTTCCAAAACTGATCCCATGAGAGAGAAAAAGGTTAGGCTAAAAATGTCCTGAAGAAAATTTGGAGTGAGAAACTCTGCCTTAAGAAAGCAGCAGGCTCAGTGGATTCACAAAGGAGCTATAGGAAACCTTCAAAGACGAAATGACCCAATGCTTCATAAATTATTCCACAACATAAAAAAATAGAAAGTTGTCCAAACTCTTTTGTTGAAGCCAGTATCATATTTATACTTAAACTGGATAAAAACAGTACAAACAATTTTTTAAAAGATGGTATAACTGACTCACTTTGCTGTATAGCAGAAACACAACTATACTCCAATAAAAAATTAAGTAAAAAGTAAAAATAAAAAACAAAAAAACGCTTAGTTCCTCTATAAAATACACAAGTGATGTCTGATGCTATGATTGTCATGTGAGAAAACATTTCATATTTTAAAATTAAATGTTGATGCTTTTTTTAAAAAAAAATCTCACTATTGCCAAAAAGATTAGGACAATGAAAATAAACTTATTAAAATGAAAAAAAAAGACAATCAATACAAAAACACTAAATACAACAGAATCTAAAGCCATCTTAAGCAAAAAGTATACCATGACAAAACAGGATTTATGACTCTAAAAATGTTGATTTAATAGAAGGAAATTCATAAATACAGAACACGTTAATAGATCTAAAAAGAAAATCACATGCTATTCTCACAGATACTGAAAAAATATTCAATAGAATTCAGCAAATGTTCCCGTAAAAATTCTCAAGCTATTGGAGTTACCTACTACTTCATTAACATTATATATGTATGGTGCTTACATATACCTAAGTCCTAAAGTCCTACAGTCAGTATCTTACTTAATAGAACACGAGTAAATTGCCATCCACATTAAGAAAAAGGCAAGTAAGCCTGCTTTCTCCAATAATATTTTACATTGTACTGAAGTTATTGGCAATGTCATTAGATAAGAAAAATCAGTTAACCAATTAGAGGCAATAAATTGGTAATAAAACAGTAAAATGACTTTTATTTGGAAATGAGATAACAATGTGTTTAGAAAACCGTATAAAATCAATACTTATGATGATAATGATGGTGGTAATGATAACAATTGGGTTTTTTTAACATCTTTATTGGAATATAATTGCTTTACAATGGTGTGTTAGTTTCTGTATACATATATCCCCATATCTCCTCCTTCTTGTGTCTCCCTCCCACCCTCCCTATTCCAACCCTCTAGGTGGTCACAAAGCACTGAGCTGAGCTCCGTGTGCTATGAGGCTGCTTCCCACTAGCTATCTATTTTACATTTGGTAGTGCATATATGTCCATGCTACTCTCTCACTTCATCCCAGATTACACTTGCCCCTCCCTATGTCCTCAAGTCCATTCTCTATGTCTGCATCTTTATTCCTGAACTGCCCCTAGGTTCTTCAGAGCCTTTTTTTTTAGATTCCATATATATGTGTTAGCATACGGTATTTGTTTTTCTCTTTCTGACTTACTTCACTCTGTATGACAGTCTCTAGGTCCATCCACCTCACTACAAATAACTCAATTTCATTTATTTTCATGGCTGAGTAATATTCCATTGTATATATGTGCCACATCTTCTTTATCCATTCATCTGTCAATGGACACTTAGGTTGCTTCCATGTCCTGGCTATTGTAAATAGAGCTGCAATGAACATTGCAGTACATGACTCTTTTTGAATTATGGTTTTCTCAGGGTATATACCAGGAGTGGGATTGCTGGGTCATATGGTAGTTCTATCTTTAGTTTTTTAAGGAACCTCCATACTGCTCTCCATAGTGACTGTATCAATTTATATTCTCACCAACAGTGCAAGAGGGTTCCCTTTTCTCCACACCCTCTCCAGCATTTATTGTTTGTAGATTTTTTGATGATGGACTTTCTGACAGATGTGAGGTGATACCTCATTGTAGTTTTGATTTGCATTTCTCTAATGATTAGTGATGTTGAGCATCCTTTCATGTGTTTGCTGGCAATCTGTATATATTCTTTGGAGAAATGTCTATTTAGGTCTTCTGCCCATTTTTGGTTTGGGTTGTTTGTTTTTTTGAAATTGAGCTGCTTGTATATTTGGAGATTAATCCTTTGTCAGTTGCTTTATTTGCAAATATTTTCTCCCATTCTGAGGGTTGTCTTTTCCTCTTGTTTATGGTTTCCTTTGCTGTGCAAAAGCTTTTAAGTTTCATTAGCTCCTATTTGTTTATTTTTGTTTTTATTTCCAAGTCTATTTTGTCTGATATGAGAATTGCTACTCCAGCTTTCTTTTGATTTCCATTTGCATGGAATATCTTTTTCCATCCCCTCACTTTCAGTTTGTATGTGTCCCTAGGTCTGAAGTAGGTCTCTTGTAGACAGCATGTATACGGATCTTGTTTTTGTTTCCATTCAACCAGTCTATGTCTTTTGGTTGGAGCATTTAATACATTCACATTTAAGGTGATTATTGATATGTATGTTCCTATTACCATTTTCTTAATTGTTTGGGGTTTGTTATTGTAGGTCTTTTCCTTCTCTTGTGTTTCCTGCCTAGAGAAGTTCCTTTAGCATTTGTTGTAAAGCTGGTTTGGTAGTGCTGAATTCTCTTAACTTTTGCTTGTCTGTAAAGGTTTTAACTTCTCCGTTGAATATGAATGAGATCCTTGCTGAGTAGAGTAATCTTGGCTGTAGGTTTTTCCCTTTCATCACTTTAAATATATCCTGCCACCCACTTCTGGCTTGCAGAGTTTCTGCTGAAATATCAGCTGTTAATGTCATTGGGATTCTCTTGTGTGTTATTTGTTGCTTTTCCCTTGCTGCTTTTAGTGTTTTTTCTTTGTATTTTATTTTTGGTAGTTTAATTAATATGTGTCTTGGCGTGTTTCTTCTTGGATTTATCCTCTATGGGACTCTCTGTGCTTCCTGTACTTGATAGACTATTTCCTTTCCCATATTAGGGGAATTTTCAACTATAAACTCTTCAAATATTTTCTCAGTCCCTTTCTTTTTCTCTTCTTTCTGGGACCCCTATAATTTGAATGTTGGTGCATTTAATGTTGTCCCAGAGGTCTCTGAGACTGTCCTCAATTCTCTTCATTCTTTTTTCTTTATTCTGCTCTGTGGTAGTTGTTTTCACTTTTTAATCTTCCAAGTCACTTATCCGTTCTTCTGCCTCAGTTATTCTGCTATTGTTTCCTTCTAGAGAATCTTTAATTTCATTAATTGTGTTGTTCATCATTGTGTGTTTGCTCTTAAGTTCTTTTAGGTTCTTGTTAAATGTTTTTTGTATTCTCTCCATTCTATTTCCAAGATTTTGGATCACCTTTACTATCATTACTCTGAATTCTTTTTCAAGTAGACTGCCTATTTCCTCTTCATTTGTTTGGTCTGGTGGGGTTTTACCTTGCTCCTTCATATGCTGCATATTCTTCTGTCTTCTCATTTTGCTTAACTTACTGTGTTTGAGTCTCCTTTTTTCAGGCTGCAGGTTAATAGTACCTGTTGTTTTTGGTGTCTGCTCTCAGTGGGTAAGGTTTGTTCAGTGAGTTACGTAGGCTTCCTGGTGGAGAGGACTGGTGCCTGTGTCCTGGTGGATGAGGCTGGATCTTCTCCTTCTGATGTGCAGGACCACATCCAGTGGTGTGTTTGGGGATGTCTGTGAACTTATTATTATTTTAGGCAGCCTGTCTGATAATGGGTGAGGTTTTGTTCCTGTCTTGCTAGTTGTTTGGCTTGGGGCATCCAGCACTGGAGCCTGCTAGTGTTGAGTGGAGCTGGGTCTAAGTGTTGAGACGGCAATCTCTAGGAAATCTCTCGCCGATTGATATTACATGGAGCCACGAGGTCTCTGGTGGTCCAGTGTTCTTAACTTGGCTCTCCCACCTCAGAAGCTCAGGCCTGACACCCGGTTGGAGCACCAAGACCCTGTCAACCACACGGCTTTTGGGAAGTCTGAGGTCTTCTGCCAGTGTTCAGTAGGTGTCCTGTAGGAGTTGGTCCACATGTAGAGATATATTTGGTGTTTGTAGGGAGGAAGGTGATCTCCACGTCTTACTCCTCCACCATCTTGAAGGTCCTCCAATGATAATCATTTAAGCAACAAAATAATTTAGTGGATGGCAGCATGTAAAATTTATGTTCAGAAATAAACAACTCATATACTCAAAAATAAAAAATTAGAGATTATAATTTTAAAGAACACCCTATCTACAATAGTAAAAAAGAAGACTGAAAGGATTTAAAAGTTGTCAAGGAATGTGAGGAAAGTTTAAAAACACCTCCAAAGACACAAAAAATTGGTATGAACAAATGGAAAATTTTTCTTTTCTGATCAGATGACAAAACATCATGAAAATGAGAGTTTTTACTAAGTTCATTTATATATTTAACAGTATTCCAACACACATAGCAATCAGCTTATTATAGAGCTGACCAATTTTCTATTAAAGTGAATATAAAAACAAACAGAAGACGTAAGTAAATCACAGCAATATTTTTTTGGATCTATCTCCTAAAGTAAAGGAAATAAAAGCAAAAATAAACAAATGGAGCCTGATTAAACTTAAAAGCTTTTGCACTGCAAAGGAAACCATCCACAAAATGAAAAGACAATCTACTGAATGGGAGAAAATATTTGCAAATAATATAACTAAATTTTAAATTTTTAAAAAATATAAATTTTAAAATAAAATAAAATAAGGTAAATTATACAATACTAAAAGAAATGAGTGGTGACTTCCTTGTGAAGGTGATCTAACTTTGACTTTAAATCCAGATTAAATAGAAGAAAAGCTGTATATATTGACTTTGTAAAAATACAAAAGCAGTGTTGCAAACAAACAAACAAACAAAACACTGCAAAGTCAAAAGATAAATGCACAATGGGAGGTAATATTTTCAACTTATGTCACAACCAAAGGCGAGAAATCATGACCTAAAAAATTTGGGGAAAATTCAAATAAATAATTCACAAAACATGAAAATGACTCAAACATATCAAATGTAACCCATAAGAATGACTGAATTAAAATCCCACTGATTATTTACGATTACACTAAGTGAGATGAAGTATTTGTTCTTCTGAGCCTAGCTTATTTCACTTAACATAATGTCCTCCAGGTTCACTGACTGTTGCAAACGACAGAATTTCTTTCAGTATCGTCTGAATAGTATGTAGGTATATATATCCATTCATCCATCGATGGACATTTAGGTGGTTTCTGTAGCTTGGCTATTGTGTTGCAATAGTGCTACAATGAGATTGTCAAACTCAGAGAAGCAGAGAATAGAGTGGTGGCTGCCAGGGGCTGGGATGAGCGGAAATGGGGTAATGTTGGTCAAAAAATGCCAGGTTTAATTATGCGAGCTAAGTTCTTGAGATCTAAAGTACTGTACTTTACAGTACTGTACTATCTACTTGAGCTTTGCTAAGAGGATAGATCTTAAAGTAAGTCTTTTCACCGAAAGGAAAAGAAAAAAAAACATGACAGGACAGGACTAGAGAGGAAAGGAAAATGGTAACCATGTGAGGTGAAGAATATATTAATTAGTTTAATTGTGGCAATAATTTCACTATGTACACATATTAAAACATCAAGTTGTATAGCTTAAACATATATGAGGTTTATATGTCAATTTTACCTCAGTAAAGCTGTTACTAAAACTCTCTGAAATAAAATGCTCACCTATTAGACTGGCAAAAATTTTAAAGGTTGATAACATTCTGCTAGTGTGGCTTTGGGGATCTCGAATGCGTTGCTACTGGGAATGTACATTTGTGCAACCTTCTTAAAGCGATATAGATTGATTCTGAAATTGTTTTCTGTGTATTCTAGCATTAAGCAAATTAGTCAATGCTTTAAGGCTAATGGGGGCCCTTTTTTTTTTTCTGTTGGAAAAGAGTTACATATATGGAAAGAAAGACTACAGTCAACGCTTTGCTGTTCGACTGACATTGGAAGTTTCAATAGGAACTCACTGTTTTATTTAGATAGATAAATATAGAAATAGATGCAAAATGTATGTGTACACACAAGTCTACACTAATATAAATAAATAAAAAATTAAATGATTAACTAAGTTGGTGGGAAGTAAAATTTTTCCTTAAAGAAGAAGGCCAAGTAATAAATGAGAATGATAGAGTTAAAAAAAAAATCAGCATTTGGCAACACCTCGTAATAACTGGTCAGGCAAGAATACCAATGTGTGCTAAAATAAGCAATTGAAAAGTTGATGGTAACCTGATATTTGCCTAACATTAACTGTATACCTCTAAAAATTACTTCTTAATTACAAAGGGAAAATTGTACCTTTACATTGGAAAAGTCTCATACAGTCCACCTACACCCAGTGATAACACCAATATCACCCACATTGTGACAGAACAACATTGTGGGCCTCCAGATATGAAGGCCTGACCAAGACCCAGCATCTCTTCTGCATCAGTCCTGCCTGTAACACATAACCTGAATCTAATAAAGAGGAAGCAGCAGACACAGGGCAATTGAAGGAAAGTCTGCAAAAGCTGGTCTATGCTTCACAAAAACATCAACGTTCAGAATGACAAAGACAGGTAATATTTGCCATTAAAAGAGGTTTAAGAGACCTGGAAACTAAATGCAACTCACATTTCTGCACTGGATTCTAGAATAGAAAATAAATTCTATAAAGCAGATTATTGGAACAGTTTTTGAATATAAAATAAGAACTGTAATTGGAAAATAATATTGTATCAGTGTTAATATACAGATTTTGATCATTTCATTGTGGTTAAATAAGATATGTCCTTTTTCTTAGAAAACACACCTTGACATATTAAGGGGCAAAAGACAACTTACTCTCAAATGGACAGATAGAGAAAGTGATAGAGCAAATTGCTAAAATATTAACAGTTGGGGAACCTGGTCTATTCTTGCAAGTTTTCTGTAAGAAATAAGTTTTGAAATTATTAAAAAATGTTTGGAAATTATTTTAGATAAGAAGGAACTGATTAAAAATTTTAAAATTTGTATGGATTAAATCTCTAAAAACATTGCTATAAACCTTTTTTAAAAAGATTAAAATATCAGAATAAATAATATTTTGTACATAAGTCAAAACAATAAAAAATAAAATCGAAATACTGATTAATTTATAATAAAATTTGAAATTCCCCCCAAAAAACAGAAAAGCAAATTATAAGCCACAAAGATTTAAAGGATGTTAATATATGTAAAATTTGCTTCATACCTGTCTTATTGTTAAGAAAAGAAAAATAACAATACAGAAGTTAGCAAAACGTCTTCCCAACTCCTATATAATTTCTATCCTGAGGTTAGTATAAATAAATCTCACATGTTTTTGTATAGTAATCATATTTCTACACATGTATAGAAGTGTACTTATTATCAATTTTCATCATTAAATTTTATATTAATGGTAACATACTGATCTTATCATTTTGCAACGACTATAACTGACTGAGGATTAATATCCAGAATATAAAAGCTCCCTTAACTGATTAATAAATAGATAAGCAACTCAATTTAAAAAGCAGACAAAAGATGTAAACTGGCAATTCGCCAGATGAATTATAAGCATATCAAAACATGCTCAGTCTCATTAGTAAACAAATAAATTAAGACTGCAGATAAGATACCATCTGTCAACCCTCAGATGGGCAATAATTAATATTTGGGTTCCCCAAGGCCTGGTATAGATGTGAGAAAGTAGAAACTCTTGTGCATAGTTAGTGAGAGTGCAAAGTGGAACACATATTTTGGAGAGCATTAAAAAAAATACATCTAATAGACTCAGTATATGCATTTCCTAGCAATTTTACTTAAAAATTTTTACCTTTGAAATACTCATTCTTATGCATGAGATACTTATAAGTCTTTTAATTTTATCACAGGTTGTAACAGTGAAAAAATAGAATAAATGTAACTTTCCCTTAGTAAATAAATGGGTAAATAGTATTTTTTCATACTAACAATACTGCAGTTAAAACAAATAAAAAATTTTGCTTGTATCAATGTGAATGATTCTTAAAAATGTAATATTGAGTCCTAAAAACAATTTGTCAAAGGATAATTTGCCATTAATACAAAACGTAATGGTAAAAAAATAATAGTATGTGCCTTTCTATGTATACCTATATATGCAATAAATATATAAAAACGTATGAGATTTATTTAGACACCAACTCCAGGATAGTATTTATACAGAAATTGGTAAAAAAATTATGCTGGCAGTGTATCAAGTTTACTTTCTTAATATTTTTTTTTAAAAAAGAAAGTGGTGTGAAACAAACATTGAAAAATATCAACACCTTTTAAATTTTTCTAACAAGTGCAAAAGGTTAGGTTTATCAATATTTGTACTTTTCTGTACACTTGAAATACTCCATAATTAAAACAGGCAAATTGTGTACTTTAGTGTTTTCCTCAAATCTTCATATTTAGAGATATATTATTAAGGCTATTTTATTGTGAAGTTATTTGAAAATTAGTTCTCATTTAGCTGCTGTCTAAAGTTCACATACATATAATGCTATAAACCTAAAATACAAAATACTCCCACTTCTCTGTCTCCCAAGAAACTTTTCTTTTTTTTAAATCAAATCTTGACAGGAGATTTTCAAAGTGTCTTCTCTTCAGGCTCTGGTGTTAAAGTTCATCTTGGTACAGGAATTCCCAACATGACAGAACTTTCTTAGTTATAATTTGTGAGGCAGGGTGTGAGAAGAGAAGTGATGGCTTGATTCTTAAAAGTGTCAATATGAGAAAACGAAAAAGGTGATTACAGAAGTAAGTTACAACTCCAGAGCGCCAAACACAATGTAATTTGGGGGGAAAATAGACTCTATAAAACTCATGTTTTCCACTATAGTCAGAAAACTTTCCAAATACTGTTTTCTCTTATGAACAGTAGATCAAAATAAATTGTTTCAATTTTAACTTTTACCAGAAATGTAATGCAGTTCTGTCTGAAGGTAAGATTTACAGTTTTTTTTTTTAATACTGTGTAAATTTCCCCTTTAATTTGGCAATTCAGACTTGCCTTTTAGGCAAAGGGCCACTTTTACCAGGGGATGGGAGTAGGTATGGTACAAACTACTTCAGTGAACCCCTTAAATTTAACTATGAGTCAGGTTCTAGAAAATGTTAAGTGAAAAAAATCCTAACAATGAGGAAGAGACATAAAAACTGAAATCATAACTGTTTTAGAACCCACCGTGAACCAAAGATTGTGAGGCAACCAAGAATTCTGAGTTCCAAGAAAGGACAGGCATCTCTAGGAGAGGTGGCATGTGCGGATCAGCTCACTTTTGTAATAAACAACAGAAACAAGAGATGCCAGCCACCGTCAAATGACTAAGAAGAAATCAGCTAAAATTCAATGTCTCGCTAAAGGCCTGGTGTAGCCTATCATGACAGTGGAAACCCACTCAGAGCTGGGGTAGCTATTCTTTTTCAGACAAATTAGATTTCAGAGGAAAATTAGAAGGATATAATGACAAAGGTTTAAATTCACCAAGAGGACATAACAATCTTAAATGTGTATATACCTAACAATAGAGCTTCAAAATCAGAAAGCAAAAACTGACAGAACTGGGAGGAAAAATAGATAAATCCAAAATTTGATTTAGAGAATTTAACTGTCTATTCTCATACATGATAGAACAAGTAGGCGGAAAATCAGTAAGAGGACACGATGTAGGTGATATGTATGGGCTACTCCACTCAGCCATGATAGAGTATACATTCCTCCCACATATACTGGAATATTCATCAGGATAGACCATAATCTAGGCCATTATAAAACATCAACAAATTAAAACAGTTGAACCATGCAAGAGATATTTTCTCATCACAATACAATTACAGTAGAAATCTAGAACAAAAAGACATCCTCAAATATTTGTCAACGAAGAAACTTAATTCTTTGTAAATCATGGTGTCTAACTGCTTGATCAAATAGGAAAAGTAGAAAATGTTTTGAATTGAATAAAATTGAAAACACGGCATATCAAAATTTGTGGGATAAACTAAGGAAATGATTAGAGGGAAATCTGAGAATCGAATGTTTTTATTAAAAAATATTGAAGGACTCAAACCAATGATCTAATTTCCCACTAAATAATAAGAAAAGCAGAACAAATTAAAGATAAAACAAGCAGAAGAGAGAAAATAATAAATATAGAAATCAAAATGAAAAACAGAAGCAATAGAGAAAAAGAAAAGAAATGCAAGATGGCTCCTTGATAAGACAATTAGAACTAGTAATTCTCTTGCCATTCTGGTCAAGAAAAAAAGAGAAAACAAATATCTAATATTAATTAATATAAATAACTACAAATCCTGAAGATAAGAGAAAAATATACTAATAATTTTGACAATTAGTTGAAATGGAACAATTTCTTGAAAGATACAAAGTTTCAGAAAAAAATGATCTGAATACGTAGTACTACATCTATTCAAAAAATTGAATTTATAGTTTAAAACTTTCCTGCAAAGAAAACTCCAAGGGCACACAGCTTGACTGGTATATTCTACCAAACATTTAAGGAGGAAATACTACCAACACTAAACATACAGAAAATGGAAGAAGAAGAAACACTTTCCCACTTATTTTATGATGTGAAAATTACCCTGATGCCAAAAAGCAGACAAAAACATTACAAGAAAAGAAAACTACCCAACAATATCCATTCTGAATCTAACTGATAAAATACTACTTTATTAAATCCAGCAATATATATCCATCATGACTAAGTGGAGTTTACCTTAAAGCAAGTTTGTCTCTACATTAAAAACAATCAATTATATTCACTATATCATAGACTAAAGAAGAAAAATCACAGACCACCATGATATGTATATATAAATTCAAAATTCTACCATGATTAAAAATAGTCATAACAACCTCAACAAACTAGAAACTAAAGCAAACTTCCTTGACCTAATAAAGGGCATCTACAAAAAGAAAACATACAGCTAACATTATATTTTATGGTGAAAGAATGAATGATCTCTCTCTATGATCAATAATAAGGCAAGGATGCCTGCTTTCACCACTCTTATTCAATATTGTACTGAAAATCTTAGCCAGTGCATTAAGGCAAGAAAGATAAATAAAATACATATGCACTGTAAAGGAAGAAATAAAACTCCTTCTATTTGCACATGACATGATTGTATATATCATATCCCAATAAAATTATTAAAAACATATGAGAAGTTAGCAATATGCAATAATCAGTCAATGCAATTTCTATCAAAATATCAACAAGATTTTTTTAAAGATATAGACAAAATTTATATGAATAGCTAAAAATCTGCAATGATCAATAGTTTTAAAAAATGCTAAAATAGTATTAAAAAAACTTTAAAAGAAGAGTAAATTTGGAGGACTCATGTTTCTTGATTTTAAGGCAATATCACTACAGTAATCATAACAGTGAAGTATTGGCAAAGGATACACACATAGACGGATAGAAGAAAAAAGAGAACCAAGAAATAGAGCCACACAAATATACCCAACTGATTTTTCACAGAGGTACAAATGCAATTCATTAAAGAAAGAATAGCCCCTTCAACAAATGGTGCTAGAAAAATTGGACATCATTAGCCAAAAAGGAGGAGGAAGAGGAGGAGGACCTTGTTCTTACACAAATATTGACTCAAAGTGGATCATAGATTTAATATAAAATGTAAAACTTGTAGAAGAGAACATAAAAGAGAAAATCTTAATGAGTTCTCACAGGTGTCACCAAAGGCATGATCCATTAAAAAAAAAAGATAAATTGGACTTTATCAGAATTGAAAACTTTTTCACAACTTACTATGGGTCTCTATTTCAAGGAAAACTTTAAAAAATATAACCATATTTCTATAAATCAGCAATGAACAAGTGGAATGTGAAATTCAGGAAAAAATACCATTTGTGATTTGTATTATATAGGTCTGTATAGCGATAAACACTAATGAAAAACACCAAAAAGGATCTAAATAAATGGAGATCAAGCTAGGTCTTGACAAGATAATTCCTAAATTTATGTGAAATAACGGAGGAACTAGAATAGCCGAAATGATTTGGAAAAGAACAGATCTGAAGGATGCACCCTACATAATTCCAAGACTTACAGCTAAAATAAACCAGAGGGTTTCTTATTTGTGGACAGAAAGTAAGTCAATGAAAGATGCTCAACATCTTAATGATTGGAGAAATGCAGACTAAAACTACAATGACAAGTCATACCAAACCAAAGCAAACAGAGAGTACCATGTGCTGATAAGTATGTTTATAGCAGCTTTATTCATAAGTGCCCCAAACAAGAAAGAGCTAAAAGGTTCACCAACTTAGATGTAGATAAACTGATTGTAGAACATCCATTAAATGGAATACTAGTGAAAAATTAAAAATAATAAAAATTGATGTATTCAATAACATGGGTGACTCTAAAATGGATCGTGCTAAATGAAGTACTCCAGACTCAAAAACTAGTCACTGAGTGACTCCATGTATTTGATATTCTGGAAAAGACTAACTATTTAGACAGTTTGACACTTGTTACCAGGGGCTGGAGGTGGGAAGATTGGATTTATCACAACGGGGCCAAGGGAACTCTCTAGGGGGTAGTGAACTGTTTTCCTATATCTTGATTGTGGGGGTGGTTATAGGTTGCACGACTGTTACGAATGACCCGAGAGTTGTGAACGGCAGCCCAGCGTGTCATCAGAGGCTGATGCAGGGCACCTGAGAGCTCTCCACATCCTGTCTCTCCCTGACACAGTAATTGTGTGGGCAGGTGACGAGATGACCAAGCCACGGCATGGCCAAGGTCTGGATTGCTGGTGCCACGTGGAGAAGGTGCCTGGAGATCAACGTGACTGAAACTGTCCACGTACGATGAGTGAGAAATAGGCCTTTGTGGTGTTGCACCACTGAGACTGTGAGTCTGTTACCCATCTCACTCATCGTTTATGTGTCTGGTTTATAGCGCTGAACTCTGGGGTCTGCCCATTACACAACCGCCACGTGCCAATTCTACTTGGACACATGCACTTGTCCTGCTAGAAACACCCCTGAAGAGTCACGACATGCTCCACCCACCGCATCCCCACGGCACTAAATCAAGCTGTAGAGTAGAATTAACTGGTTTTCAGCCGCAAATTTCCCCCATCCACTATACTCATTCACTTCCCTCAGGAGAGACTTCGTGTGTAATGTGATGACTTGAGTTGTATTTTTATTACAATCATCTAAGAAATTTTTAATAAAGAATTGAAGCTCTGCCTATTGAAATTCTGATATTAATGCATAAGGAGGCCATTTGGAGATTTCATTCATTCTGTCCTACGCCTTATCGTGGTGAATATTTCTCACCACCAGCTCTCCCTGGTATTGATCTAAAAGGGAAAAATGAAATCTAAGTTAATGAGGGAAAGTACCAGCCTGAGACTTCCAAAATGCCAAAGAATGGGATTCAGTCCTCTAAAATTGAGGAAAGTGGCTTCATTTTTAATCTTTCGCTTTAAATCCTGTAATATATATAAAATTAAATTGCTGGGCTGGAGGAGAATGTCTACCTTTTCATATATATCCACATATGATAAACCATTTACAGAGGCTTCAAACTCCACTGCTTATATGCATTTTTCAGAGATAAATACTTGCTACAAAATACACTGAGGAATTTAATAAGAAAATTCCCATCAATGCTTGCTCTCACTTGAGCATTTTGCTCAATAAAGACAAACGTTTATAAACTAGTTTGTAGTTTATTTGCAAAACGGAAATATAAAAATAATTCTCTATTTTTATTGGATGGTAGTCTAAAGTGTCCAGTGGATTTTTCCCCAGTTCTCTGGCATGGGATACCTGTATTGATGTTCCAAGAGGCTAATAAAATCTCTAATTATATGGCATATCTGTGATTTAGTTTTTAATCGTATTGCAATACTCAAATATCACTAAATAATAAAGCTGCAAAAGACATTATTTTCCTCCTCTGATCATTTATATATAGAATATTTCTTGGCCTCAAACTGTTCCCTTTGAGACAAGCTTAATTGAGAAATAAAGTGTGATAATGAAGAATCTGTAGAGACCTGTGGAACTTTATAGTCCATAGAATTATAGCAAGAGTAAGCTAATTGATCTCTAAAACCTGCCTATTTTATAGTTTAAATGCCTGTCAGCCTTCACTTTTCATCCATCTTCAGCCCCACCACAGGAGTTCAGTTATCTAACTATTCAGCTGAAATTATTCAGCCTTTAGACTGACACTAACTTTTTTCTGCCTCTTTTATCTCCACACGTCAACTAGAGTAGACACTTTAAAATGTAACTCTGATCATGCCACCCCTCCTGGCTGTTGTCTGTTGGTCCTCACCTCACCCTTTTCCTCACCTGTCCGACTGAAGATCCCTGGGTGCCCTCGCCAGCAAGGTTCCAGGTACTGCATCCGATCTGATGCAGTCTTGCAGGTTGAGCAAGGCAAAGCGAGCGTAGACATATTTTTTATGGCAGAGGCAAAAGATACACGGGTCTTAGCGTGCATGAGTGTCTGTGGTGATTGCGCAGACACTCTTTTCCTGGCTTAGGGCCAGAAAGCAGATGTGACATTGGCACAAGCTTCCTAAATTTTACTAACCTCTATGTTGTGGTGCAAGGTTTACGTTTGTAGTGTAGCTGGAGAAGGGCAACTGAAAACTAGTGGTTTGCGGATTTTACTCTTTCAGGTTTTGCAACAGATTTATTAGTGTCTCTTCCCCTCTATGAAATCTCTTTGGCTTGAAATACATAGACTGTTTTCTATTTTCTGACTTAACTCTGACTAATACGTCTACTACTTAAATTTTTCAGTGGCTTTCTAGTGCTATACGAGTGAAGGAAAAAGTCCTCTACGTGGTTCTGGACCAGCCTCATCTTGTACCAGCCACCCATGTTTTGGGATTTTATAGCTGCTTATGTCTTCAAAAAGGCCATGAACTCAGTTCTAGTTTTCTGATATCTGGTAATGATCAGCCTACCTAATCCTTCTAAATGCTGAAATAAATCACTGCTTTTTAACATCCTCATTTACAGCTTACCCTTTACAAATGCCTCTAATGATGCTGCCAGAATTTTCTTTTTTTTTTTTTTGCGGTACGCGGGCCTCTCTCTGCTGTGGCCTCTCCCATTGCGGAGCACAGGCTCCGGACGCGCAGGCGCAGCGGCCACGGCTCACGGGCCCAGCCGCTCCGCGGCACGTGGGATCCTCCCGGACCGGGGCACGAATCCGTGTCCCCTGCATCGGCAGGCGGATTCTCAACCACTGCGCCACCAGGGAAGCCCAGAACTTTCTTTTTAATAGCTCTCTGATCAGAACATCTTAATGATTTCCTAATCTCAAAGTACAAACCTGGTCTTCAAGGTCAAATAGCTGCTGGAAGTTTTCTCCTACATATACTGTGGACATATGTTTAGGATGCTTGTTGCTTTCATAAAACACCACTCTCACAAGCTCTTATGCATCTAAGTTATCTCTTCCCCTCTAAACTGCCTCCAGACATTACCTGTCACAATCTTATCCCCTGAGAGTTCTTAAAGGTGATTTAAACTTTGCACCCTGGTATTGAGGTTTCTAGGTGGATTCGTCTTGTCAAAAAACCCAGTACAAGGGAAGCTAGCATTCTTTGTCCTGAGAAAATATTCTGATGCAATAGCAAAAAGGTATAATCTAAAAAAAAAATAAGATGGAAAGTAACTTCACTAATCAGATATTTTCAAGACTGTCAAAGGTAAAAATTGGTGGAGAAAATATACCCCAGTCCTTGCAAAAGAACCACCTCCACAATATATTGGGATCCATGCCTCTCATTTATAAATATTTAATATCTTATCAAGAAAAATCATATGCAGGACTTCTCTGGAGGTCCAGTGCTTAAGACTCTGCTTTCCCAATGCCAGGGGCGTGGTTTAGATCCCTGGTCAGGGAACTAAGATCCCTCATGCCACACAGAGCAAAAAAAAAAAAAAAAATTATATGAAAAGCAATCATTAGTTGAAGGTGCAGCAGGGTACCGGTCTTAAGTAAAGTTCATTATTATCCCAATGTACTTGACTGACATAATGTTTTGCATAAGACATTAACACTGGACTTGCCTGGTGGCGCAGTGGTTAAGAATCCACCTGCCAATGCAGGGGACACAGGTTCAAGCCCTGGTCCAGAAAGATTCCACATGCTGCGGAGCAACTAAGCTCGTGTGCTGCAACTACTGAGCCTGCACTCTAGAGCCCACGAGCCACAACTACTGAAGCCCGTGTGCCTAGAGCCTCTGCTCTGCAACAAGAGAAGCCACCACAATGAGAAGCCCGGGCACCGCAAGGAAGAGTAGCCCCCGCTCGCCGCAACTAGAGAAAGCCCACACGCAGCAACGAAGACCCAACGCAGCCTAAATAAATAATAAATAATTTTTTTTTTTTTTTTTTTGCGGTACGCGGGCCTCTCACTGTTGTGGCCTCTCCCGCTGCGAAGCACAGGCTCCGGACGCACGGGCTCAGCGGCCACGGCTCACGGGCCCAGCCGCTCCGCGGCACGTGGGATCCTCCCGGACCGGGGCACGAACCCGCGTCCCCTGCATCGGCGGGTGGACTCTCAACCACTGTGCCACCAGGGAAGCCCTATTTTTAAAAAGATATTAATACTTGTAAATTGAATTATAAAAGTTTTCAGGTTATATGACATTGTTTTATTCTGAAAATAGCTCTATAAACTATACATTATAATATACATATGAATGTAGTATTATATTGTATACAGTGTTATTATACTGTAGATAGTATTATTATGTTATATACAATATACATAATATATAGGAAAAATACCTGAGGTCTAGAATATTTAAATGACTTAAGGTCAAACATTTTTGGGGATTAAGTCAAGTTCTTCTCATTCATATTTGGTTCACAATGTAGTGTTAAAATTGGTTGACTGAAGATAATTCCACTGGATAAAGTATTATACAATTTGAAGTTTTAAACAATTTCCTTTATGCTTTCTCTATGGCAATGAGAATGGTCCAAATGGCCCATTTCCTAGGAAGACAAATTTGCTACCATAGAGGAATGTAGTCATTGCGATTCAAACATATGGGTTGGGCTTCCCTGGTGGCGCAGTGGCTGAGAGTCCGTCGGGGGACGCGGGTTCGCGCCCCGGTCCGGGAGGATCCCACGTGCCGCGGAGCGGCTGGGCCCGTGAGCCGTGGCCGCTGAGCCTGCGCGTCCGGAGCCTGTGCTCCGCAACGGGAGAGGCCACAGCAGTGAGAGGCCCGCGTACCGCAAAAAAAAAAAAAAAAAAAAAAAAAAAAAAAAATATGGGTTGAAGCTCTATCAACAGTAAGCATCTACTCTTCATTTATAAAATGAAATATTTGAGATCCAGATAGATTCAAACATAAGAGCTTTTACGAGTGAAAAAAATATCTATTTCTTGGACTACCAGGGAAGTAATGCAGCTAAACTCACTAAAATTTCAGTAATGGAATCCAATTCTAGTTGTTCCATATAATCAGACTCATAAACCAAGTGAAGTACTGTTACAAAATTAATAAGTGAATAAACTATGGAATGAATAAGCGACACGTTCTTGAAATTTTCCTACAGTTGGAAAACGACGCTTGAACCTTTTCGATTTTGTAGTTTACCAGCGAGGTGGCTGCTTTATTATGCCCTTTGCTTCTGGCTGAGTGCGGAAGGGAAAGGAGAGTGGTAGCGGGACAGCTTGTATTTCTGCAGAGACGTTGGCAAAAAGAGAAAGCGGGCGATGGAAAATGACCAGTTAGGTACCGTCCATCCTCTTTGTGAAAAAGTTCTCTTTTTCAAATGAATAGCAGTGAGACTTCTTTTTTTCCCCCTAAATTTTCTAGCAGGTAGTTTCAATGTATTCTGACATTTATTTTAACAAATGTTAAATGTATAAGAGTTTTATACAAAATCCTTCTGTGTACTAGTCCCTCTAAATACTGTGTTTATTTCTTTTGCTATGCTGCTCGTGTTGGCATTCTGCTCTGCTCTAGTTTGCATTATTTCCCTTGTGTGAGGCCCCTAGAGTCATTTGTCTTTTTTCTGATACACATCATTCTTTTAGGTGACTAACTCATTTTCTTAATAAAATACCCTTTGTTTTACCACTTCCATTATATTTGATATGCTCCAAGAAGAATGGGCTTATACAGTATACAGATGTACAGAATATACAATAATTAGTACAATAAATAATAAAATAGTTTTCCTTTACAGCTGACCTAACACCCTTTAAAGAGCTAGCCTTATTGATCTCCGGTGGTTGTAGCGAGTAATGCCTGTATCCTCAGTTAACTGACAACAAGTGGTTAAAAAGAGACTGTAGAGTGATGAAAGATCACGATGGAAAATCGATAGCTGTTTCATGCATTACGCAGAAAGACACACAGAGTTAATTAAAAAGTAAGATGTACCTTTGTACCTATTGTAGAAGGCAGTTAAACCATCAAACAATGTAAAATATCTACAAAGCCTAAACACATTATTTTTAAAATTATCAGTCATCACGTTTTACTGTTTTATTTCCCTACAAACATGGAGTTAATGTTGGCTTTCAAAGATGGTCTTCAAAGTAAGTATTAGTCTTACGCCTAATACACACAGTTCTTAAATAAGAACACACAGACACACACACACACCAAACCACGTGATACAGAGTTCATCCCAAGGAAAATGCCATTTATTCTCTGGAAGTCCTCATTTGGCACAATCAAAAATGATATAAGCAGAGAGACATTTCCAGAAATATTGGCTGTTAGGGAAATAGTATTATTTAGAAATGCAAAAATGTACTTTCCCCAGAAGTGCTTTCTGAGTATTCAAATGAAAATGTCAAGTACTAAAATAAGAGGGATAGAAGTGTCACATAGCCAAATGCAGGGAGTAGACACTGAAACCAAGCGGGACTCTGCTGGGCCTTCCCGGTGACAGCCTCCCTGTCCCCTACCTCTTGTTCGTAGAAAAGCTTTAGCTTCCCAGGCTTTCCCCAAGTTCCAAAGCGCAAACGTAACCAGAGAAGTGAGAAAACGGAAACAAAGGAAAACAGTCGAGCAGACAAAATAATAAGAGTTTAGCCATAAAACGAAGTCAAGGACCTTTCAGACAAAATAATAAGCGTTTAGCCATAAAACAAAGTCAAGGGCCTTTAGTTCTTCCTGCAGGGTTGTAGATAACATCCTGAGCCGTGTCCTTGAGCTGTTCTGCAGATACTGAAACCGCCAGCAGGTGGAGGAAGTTAACTGCATGCTGCCCACCAGCTCGGAGACCCCAGACCGGTTGGAACCAGAAGGCTGATGTTGCGGACCCCGAAATGACACTCAGCTACCTCACCACCAACCTGCCAGAAAACGTGCACGAGCTGAGCCTCTCCCTCTCACTGTCTGCAAAACCCCTTCCCTGAAAGCCACCGGGGAGTTCAGGTCTTTTGAGAATGAGCTGCCTGTTCTCGCTTGCTTGGGCCCACACTTCTCTTTGGCTGTGTGCTTATTCCACGCACTGTCACGCATTTCTTTTGCCTACGTAACGAGAAGTGGAAAGAAGGGAGACAGACATCAGGGCAGAGCGAGGTGGCCGCGTGCAGCCTTCTGCCTGCCCACCACCCGGTTTGGCGAGGGTTGATGGTTCCCCGCGGGCTCAGCGGTCACCGACAGTAGGTGAGGCTGGGATGTCTAGCTGCTACCCCGCCTGGAAGCACCAGGCAGCAAGAGACGGCGTGCTGGGCTGCCAAGGGCAGGGGCTGGCAAAGGGGCGAGAGCTTCCCCTGGAGTGAATTTCCACGTTAAGGAGCTGTGCCGTGCGGAGGCTTCTTACGGTTCATCCGGAAAGAATCCGTATTTGGCCTTATAGGGAGCTGTCACGTGGACGCCTGACATGCGTGGGGCCACGTGAGGCCGCCCGCGCCGCCAGGAGCACAGGAAACGCACGCCGTCTATGCAGTGGCACCTGTCCCCTCTATGGCTTCTGTCCCCCTGGCTTCTTCTGAACCACGGCAGCTAAGAACGTCTTCTACATGAAGGGTTTCAGTGTACATTTCTGTTCTGAGAAGGGGTGCCATAATACATTTTCAAAAATATATTGAAAATCACAGAATTCATTTTCGTTAAGCAACCCAGTCCACAATTATACAATTCCGTACGGCTGGAAGTCACGCAGAGTTGGGAGAGATGTGTAAGAACTCAACAATTTATATAGAGAAAGGTGTGGTTGTTAGAGGGACAGACTCACCTCCAGCTTTTTGCCCTGTCATAGCCACACGTATGTGGGTTTGTGTGTATACACACACACACACACACACACACACGTATATATATGTATATATATATATGCAGCATATATCTGCAATATTATATAAACATACAATCTATGTTGGGTTATGATTCAGAGAAGGGATGAATGTTTAGCAAGAATACCAGTTTTATTTTTTTTGCAAAAAATTTTTTTTATGAAGGTTATTGCTTTAAGTGGCGGTGTCAGCTACAAAAGGATAACTGTCTCTATTGCATGAAATGTACAACTTATAAGTATTATAGACATGAATGAAACAATAGCTTTCATTTACTAACAAATATATTTTGGCCACATCTTAGTCTTGTCATGGCTCCTTACATTTACATTTTTATCGTAGCTCTGTCACAGTATTCTGTGTGTATATTTTGCATATATTGATAATATAAGTAGGGACAGAGATTCATCCTAAAGTAGACAAAATATGTCTACAATCAGAGATATAAAATATGAAATTTTACAGTTTGATTAGAGATGGGTCATTGCTGCTTTTGTTTTTAAAAAAATATGACACAAATGTATTCTATTTTTGTATTTGTGCATCTTATTTGAATTGATTTTTGTTCCATATAATATTATAGCAATATGTCAAACATGTGTTGATGTAGTCACTTTAAAAGTGTCTAGGTATAGCACAGGGCACTCTACTCCGTGCTCTGTGGTGACCTAAATGGGAAGGAAATCCAAAAAAGAGGGAATATATGTATGCATATAGCTGATTCACTTTGTTGTACAGCAGGAACTAACACAATGTTGTAAAACAACTACAGTCCAATAAAAATTAATTTTAAGTGTCTAGAAAGTTAACCTCTAGATAGAAGAAAATATTTGCAAACCATACATCAGATAAGGAGTGAATTTCCAATATATATAAGGAACTCCTATAACATGAGAAAAATCTAATAACCTGATTCAAAATTGGGCTAACAGAAACTGACAAAACAGTGTAAAGCAAGTATACACCAATAAAAAAATAAGTATTTAAATTTTAATTGACTTTTACAGTGGTTTGAGCACAGGGGTATGTCCTCACTAACTAAAAAATAAAAATACATGTTCTCATAGAAAAAAAAAATTGGGCTAAGAACTTCACTAGACATTCTATACAGAAGGCATACACACGTCCAAAGGTATATGAAAATATTTTGACTATCGCTAACATTGGAGAGACCATAAATCAAAACCACAATAAGATATCACCTCACACATGTTAGTATGGTTATTATTAAAAAAATGAAAGAAAAGAAAAAATAATTAGTGTTGAAAAGAACATGAAGAAATTAAAACCCTTGTGGACTGTTAACGGGGATAAAAAATTGTGCTATTGCTACGAAAAACAGTATGGAGATACCCTGAAAAGTTAAAAATAGAACTACCAAATGATTTAGTAATTCCATCAGGATCTCAAAGAGATATTAGCTCTCCAGTGTTCATTGCAGTAGCGGTCACAATAGCCAGGATGTAGAAATAATCAAAGTGTCCATTGATGTATGAATAGATAAAAAAAACTGTGTTGTATACTAATACATACCATGGACTGTTATTCAGCATTAAAGAAAGAAGGAAAGTCTGACATGTGCAACGACATGGATGAACAGGAGGACATTATGCTAAATGAGATGAGACAGTCACAGAAAGACAAAGGACGCACGACTCCAGTTATACGAGGAATCTAAGCCAAACACATCTAATCAGAGTTCGATAATGGTTACCAAGGGCTCGGGAGGGGAAAATGGAGAGTTTCTATCAACCGGTGTAACATCTCAATTATGCAGGATGAATAAGTCTTAGATATAAAATTAACACGCAGAAATAAATAGCCTTCACATAATAACTGGTTAGAAGGTACAACAGAAGAAAAAATCTGGTTGAAAAATCAACAGAAATACAAAATGATTCGTCGTAATCCTAACCAGAACTGATCAAAACCACTTCCACTCACAGAAAGGTACTTTACACTTACAGAAAATTGTAAAAGTAATACACTTATCTTTCCCTCAGCCCCTCCCCATGTTACCTATTGCCTGACTATAATACAATAATCAGAACTAGAAAATTAACATTGGAACAATATCGTCAGCTCGAGATTCTATTCAAATCTCGCCAGCTTCTCCACTGATGTCCTTCTATGTTCCCAAGTCATCACTCAGGAGCCTCCTCTGGGTTTAATCTTTATTTCCCGTCTCCTGCATTCTGATGTCCCCAAGGCTTTCTTGTCTTTCACAGTCTTGATAGCTTTGAAGAGTGTTGGTCAGCTATTGTGCTAAACATGCCTCAATTTGTGTTTGTCTCGTGTTTTCTCATGATTGGAGGTTATACATTTTTGACAGCAGTATATGGAATTGGGATTGTATCCTCGGTGTATCATATTTTCAGTTTCATTATATCAATGTCTTATTTTTGCTGATGTTGACCTGGATTACCTGACTTTCCCCGCTGTCAAGTTTCTGCCACCTGTAGGAAAAGTCTCTTTTTCACCGTCAAGTTTTTATCTTTTCCCCTGAACTTCCTGGATATCTTGGAGGAGATTCTGGTTCTTCTCAAAAGAGCACTCACTGCTTCTAGCCTTGTTAATGGTGTTGGGAACCTCAATAACCGTGTTGAAAAATACAAAAATTGAGAAAAACACCAAAAACCTTTAGAAAAATAGGCACCAAGCATGAATGAACAATTCACATAAAAATATTAAAATGGCCTAACTTCAACCGAAATAAAAGATATGCAAATTAAATCTTCTCTGATATATCATTTATTGGCCATCTTGTTGGCAAAAAACTTAAAAGCTTAACAGTATACTCTGTTGACGAGGCTCTGGGGAAATAGTCACTTTCAGTCACTGACGGTGAAAACTTCAAGGTGTTACCACACCTGAGTCACGTTTACACCACAGAGTAGAGTAGTTCGCAGCCATAAAGGAGATCGAGGCAATTATTTGCAGGAGTAGTTTGAAGCATAAAAATAATGCAAATGAAGTGCAAAGATATGTAGTATGCTATATTTCATGTGAAGAAAAAGGAGAAATAAAAACAACCTGGAATGTATTTACCTTTATCTAAGAAGCATTGGGAGGACGAGCATAAGAACAGTAAAACTGATCGCTTTCAGAGCATTCTGGAGAGAGAAGGGTTAAGGTATGGGAGACGAAGTGGCACCGCTTTGGGTATACTTTGTTGTAGAAAGATGTGAGATACTTTTAATATTATAAAATTTTATACTTTATAGTTTTTCTTTAAGATTTTGATGTTTGAAATCATGTTTATATTTTACATGTTAGAAACCCAGTAAAAAATAAAGGGTGAGGGAGAATACCTATGACGGAAAAGCCAACACAAACCAAGGAAACAAACAGCGTTTCCCAAGCTAGAGAAACTCAGATAGCTAATGAGAGTCACTTCGAAAACAATACTTTCACTATGTACTCTAAGTCCAGGGAGAAATATGAAACAGAACTATGAACAAATCATGACCCCTTTTTCATGGGCTGGTTTTACATAGTGATATGAAAATAGAAGTTCTGAAACTATTTTATGTGTGTTATGAGATTAAGCAGGTAAATAAGTGTATTGATATTGTTGGGAACCAGACACTTCACTACATAGAAAAGGAAAAATGAAGAAAGAAGGTAGCTAAAGAACAACCCTGGTGGCACAGTGGTTAAGAGTCTGCCTTCCAATGCAGGGGACACGGGTTCGAGCCCTAGTCCAGGAAGATCTCACATGCCATGGAGCAACTAAGCCCGTGCACCACAACTACTGAGCCTGCTCTCTAGAGCCCCAGAGCCACAACTACTGACCCCGTGAGCCACAACTACTGAGCCCGCGTGCCTAGAGCCCGTGTTCCACAACGAAGAGTAGCCCCTGCTCGCTGCAACTAGAGAAAGCCAGCGTGTAGAACAAAGACCCAACACAGACTAAAATAAATTAATTAACTAACTAATTAATTAAAAAAAAGAAAAACCCTAAAACACTTGGATTTGGGTTTGGGGGGGATCAATGTGAGCTTATGATTTCTATTATCATATATTTATATATATTTCTAATTCTTTCTCTGTATAGAGAAGAGCAGAGTGTTAAAGTTAACCAAAAAACAAAGAAGGGTCAAAATACCTAATGTCTCATTACTATCATTGACTTTTTTTTTTAATTAACTTTTAAAAAATTTATTTATTTATTTATTGAAGTATAGTTGATTCACAAGGCTGTGTTAGTTTCAGGTATACAGCACAGTGATTGACATACATCTATATTCATATATATGTATATATCTATTCTTTTTCATATTCTTTTCCCTTATAGGTTATTACAGAGTATTGAGTAGAGTTCCCTGTGCTCTACAGTAGGTCCTTGCTGATTACCTATTTTATACGTAGTTGTGTGCATATGTCAATCCCAAACTCCTAGTTTATCCCTCCCACCTTTCCACTTTGGTAACCATAGCTAGGAGTTCTCTATGTCTGTTCCTTAACTATTAGTAAGCCACTAATTTCTCAGAGCCTTATTTTGTCATCTGTAAAACTGTTAAGTCACAAGTCTTTGGAAACAAGTGGGCATTCCAATGCAGTAACATGCAAAGGTGAACTTTCTTAGAGACATTAAGGCCATATGATTACACAGTAAAGAGATCACATTAAATGGAGGATGCATCTCTTCCAGAACTTTCACTAGAGTGTGTGGGCTCTGGCTTCAGGCCCCTCTGGAATAAGCTGGGGAGTGGTCCATATACTGAATCACCTTTGCACCCGTGGAGCCCACCATACCTGATATGGTAACTGTATAATGAGCAAAACCGTACAATTCTCAGAGCAGAATGGTAAATAAACAACCCTAGGGAAAGTCCATACCAGTTTCAAATTTACATTTTTAAATTCTTTGCCTGGGTTTCTACTGTTATAGACTAAATGTGTGGGTCCCCTCAGAATTCATATGTTGAATCTCTAGCCCCCCAATGTGATGGCGTTAGGAGGTGGAGCTCAGTTACCTAGAAATCCCTGAGATAATTCGATTTCAGTGAGGTCACCGTGGGATTCGTGCTTTTACAGGGAAAGATGAGAGAGTTTGCTCTCTGTCTGCCTTGTGTGGTTCTATCTGCAAGCCAAGCAAAGAGCCCTCACCAAACTCAACCATACCGGCTTCCTGGACTCAACTTCCCAGCCTTCAGAACCGTCAGAAAGAAATTTCTGTGGTGTAAGCCCCCTAGTCTATGGTATTTTTTTATAATAGCATGAGCTGACTAAAACACCTCCTAAAGAATTGATATACAGTTTGTTTTATCTGCATTTTTCATAAACTTGAAATCATGTCTTAAGCATATTAATTACATGCACTTTATAAAATCATATCTGGATAGTTTTTTTTGAAAGGATAAACCATAGAAGTAAAAGATAACTTTAAACCAATCATTTCTTTTTAAATAATGCCTTCTTTATACTCCCCAAATCACCATTGAATATTAAATATAATATTGAATTGAATAGAATCTCTTCCATTATATAGGTAAAAAATAATGAGGTCTCAACAAATTAATGGCACTTAGGAAACTTTACAATTTATTAAGTCAAAAGATTTTCATATAAATGAAATTGATCCTCTTTGAAATATTGATGTCTCTTAGAGCCTGCACTTATAAAATACTGATACAGTTCTTCCTCCACAAAAGGAACTGTGCTAATATCCAGAAATCAACAAGATGCTACAGTTCTGGATCTCCTGTGGCTTTTGAGACATGAATTCTTAGTCACTGTCTTAGCAAACTGCCTTTTCAGTACTGTGTCAGGTCACCCACCTGAGAAATATTGTGATAACTATGATAGTCACCCCATCATCTTCAAATGTAGAAAGTGGAATTCCACTTTATTAGCACAAGTCTTCTGACACTGAGGTGTAAAGTTTCATTTTAAATTTCTTGCTACTGAAGCTGCCAACTACAGCTCATAGTGAGGCCAGGGTTTTTTTTTTCAGTAGAAGTGAAGAGAGGTGTGTGTGTGTTTGTGTGTGCGTGTGTTTCTTAGAGCAGATGCTTTAGATTTACAATAAACTAATTTCAAAAACACTTAGAATAATAACACTAATTCTATATTTACTTGATCATAAACATTTATTTCATGATATCCAATTGTAGTGGGCTGAAAATGTTTGAACATGTGATTGTTGCGATATTATGAAGGAAATTCATTCTATTTATTAAGTAGGAATGTCTCTTAAAGTATTTGTATTTGACCATACAGTGATTTAGAGAATTTCTCTGATATCTAATATTCTATTTCTTTTTCAATCTGAAGTTCAGAGAGAAGTTCCCTATTTCACCACCTGCATACGGCCAGGTAGCCATGAAGGAGAAGAGAGCCTTGTTCTCTGGAGAGAAACCATCATAAGAAAGGAGGGCGCATGGGGCTGAAAGAGGGTATTAAGAGAAAAATTGTACAATAACCCATGGGACCACGTGGTCCTCCCCTGCCCTCATGGTTGAAATTAAATAAGATCCTGGCCTTTTCCGGGGAGTGGTCAGTATCCAATAGCTAATTTAGAGATACAAAGACTAGACTGCTTACAGCCAAATCAAGATGAATCTGAAGGCCACCTTAGCCTCGGTTCAGACTATGAATTGCCAGCCCAAGGGATTCTCTGAAAGACAGAGGGCCCATATGGAGAGTTTTTAAAAGCTTCTCTTCTACTGCAGTCACAGCATAGTTTGAGCTGAAAATTAGTTCCAGAATGTTTCATTCTATGTCCTCTTTAAAAAGGAATGCCTAATCCAATGTCATAAAAATATCCTCCTGTTTTTATTTTATTTTATTTTATTTTCTGTCATAAAAATATCCTCCTGTTTTTATTTTTATTTTATCCTCCTGTTTTATTTATTTTATTGTTTTACTTATCACATTTACATCTCTGATCCATTTTAAATTAACATGGTAAGAGGTAAGGGTCCTGTTTCATTTCTGTTCCTATGGATTTTCTATTTGACTAGCGCCATTTATCGAAGAGATCATTACTAAGTGTTTTATTTATGCTTATTAAAAAGTATTAAACACATCTATAAGCCAAGTATCAATATTATCATTTTTTTCCTAAATGCACAAGCTGTGGATCAGGAAGGTGAAGAGCACACATAACCCGTGAGGAGAAAAGAAACCACTCCAAGACCTTTTGGCTGCTGAATCGATATTTTTCTACCTTGACTGATTTCTGGGATATTCTATTACCTCGACATAAATGTATTTGTGAAACAAATAAATGACTGCATCAGTGAATATGCTATAGATACAAGGAAACTCCTGGATGAAATGAAAAGAAATAGTGTCTCTCACAACTTGTTTCTGCCACAAAATGGGAGCATGTCTTAGAATTGTGTACGCCAGAGGGGTGTGTATTTGTGTGTGTGTGTGTGTGTGTGTGTGTGTGTGTGTGTGTCAGAGGACACCGGGAATGAGCTTTTCAAGATAGCCTGGGGAGGTTCTCTTGAGAATAAAGTACTATTTCATGGCAAATGTTTTATAGAAGTAGAGGCATTGTTCTAGATGACAAGAAAGTAAGAGTATGGGAAAAATATATCTTACAATGAATTGTTCAGAGTACATAAGGAAAAGTTAATGACCTTTCAATTGCAGCACAAACACACAGAAAGGTAAAGTCTAGTTAATACATCATTCTGTAACATACAGCCCATGGCGTCACAAAAACTAGATGGACTCTTTAATACAGAACTTAAGATCAGAAAAATATTTCTTAAAAATGTTTGAACATACATTGAAAACAAACACTCACTGTACATATTTTAGTAACTAAAAATTTAATAATACCAAGATTTTTTTTAAGAAGCCCTATCATTTCAGTTCTTTGTGTTCTCATACCGGTACATTGATGAGACTTTATACCCAGAGCTGCTAAGGAATCACTTACACTGGATCCCTCAGGAATTGCTAATCTTCATCCCAGGCTTCCTTTGTTCTTGTTTCAAAACCATAACAATGTTTTTTCTGGCATCTCTTAGTGCTTTCAGACTTTTCATGTTATGCACTGAACAGATTTTTTCAAAATTCACCTCCAAACCAAGTCTTTAATCCTTTGTCTTTCCTATTTTTTAATTTTCTATACCCTTCACTGAATGTGGGGCTCCCGGGTGAGGTGTGAACCTCAAGAACACATCATCAGTTTGTGTAGCACTATGGCAGCCTTCTCGCTAACTGAGACGCTGACTCTACACCCAGGGCCTTTGGTAGTATCAGCATTGTTCTCTGCTGTTCTCATCAGAGGTCACATTCCACTCTCTCAGAAAGAATCCCCTCTGACTGGATTCCAAGTTGAAAGCGCATTCCCTGTCGTACAACTCAACAGCACTGTCTGTGTGACACTGTATTTGTTATGAGACTCAGATATATATATTTGACATTAATTAATGTTTATTGCCCAGCAGAAAGATTTTAAAATTTACAAGCTGCGTGCATTAACTTGTTTTTATATTTCCAAACCTCCCATCTCAGTAAAGCTATTAACAGCAACAATAATAAAAAAATATGTTCTTTGTAATGTCTCCAAGTCCAGTGGGATGGTGTATTTCTGAGGTTGTATGTTATTAAAGCAATGCACGGCGACAGTGATGATTAGGTGTGAGCTCACTTCGACGCCCTAGCTTTTCATTGACCTCTTCTCTGAAGAACCCTAAGCACTAAAGCAGAAATGACCGGGGAGCTACCCAGTCTAGCCAGCGGGCTTGTAAAGCACACACTCCGGTAAGAATGTTAGTGGTAAAGCGAATGAAAGTGTCAGAGAGATTATATGCAGGCAAGTCATTGTCAGCCGGTGTGTGATACGAATGGGAACAGTTAAAAGAGCAAAGGACCGTTCAAGTGAGAATACACCTAAGTATTCCAAATAAAAATCCAACGAAAGAAGTACTTACTAGAGATAAAACACATTTGGTAGCAAGATGACTATACTTCCTGTTCATTCTGAATAAAAAGATGCTAATTGATAAAGCTTACACCTCGGGGCGAGTGACTAGGAGAATTCCCAGAATAAACACCCAGAGAGAAGGATAAAGTGCTGCGTTATATTAAGAAAGTTCCCAGAGCATCTGGTTTACCCTTCAAAGTCCGTGCAACCACAGGCTGGCCTCCTAGTAACTCCAGACAATAGCCGAGATTAACACAGAGCCGAGGGAAGAACTTAAAGTCATCCTTTGCGTATTGGGGCACTCAAAATTAGCACCCAAATCTGGGCAGCTTCTTTCTCTCTTTCTTGTTTTCTTCAGAGTGATCAAATATATTCGATGTCCATCCACAATTACAACTTAAAAATTCAGATTTGACTTTAGTTCAAATTGTCTAAAAACATGTATCTAGATCTTGCTATATCTAAACATATTTTAGGCCAAAATTAAAGATAATTTGAAGGGAAATTAGGGCTATGGAAGATAAAGGAAAGTGGTTTAGCTTGAGAACACCTGAAAACATGTGTTGAAGCATCTCTATGGCTATGTAGAAATTTTTCTTCCTAAGAAGGGAGAAGTGTCAGAAGAAAGACGATTTTTCTAGGGAATAATTTGGTTCAAATATAAGAAATAACCTAGAAGAATGTTTTCTGGGAATAAAAAGCCTACCTATGAAGGAGTATTTGTTATTTAGTGAGACAGAACCAGGAAACATCGTAGAGGTGTTCACAATTGCCAGAAATTGGCTTTTATATATTTGTCTCCAGAAGTAGATATTTTCTTCTTCTGTGACTTTGTGTAGGTCCCACTCCCCCATCTGAAGTAGAGCATTTCTATGAAACCTTTTGTAAACCAAAATGGTGTAAAGTGAGGTCGAAATTACCTTAGGACGGCTCTTGCTAACGGATACACAAAATAGATGGAGTTAAACTCAGGGGCTCACAGACACAGTTCAAAGCTAAGATGGCTGGATGCTGAGAGGAGCTCTTGGGGAAGGGGTTTGGTGATGTCACTGTCACAGCTTCGGGGCTGTGCTACCTCTGTAACGGCTTAGCTGGCCACGAAACAAATGCTATTATTTTCACTTTCCATCACTTTTTTTTTTTTGGAAAATCAAAAATCCTCTTTGGATTTCTTTCAGTTAGCAAAATAAAAACTAATGTAGGATCTTCATAAAAGTGAAGTGGTGTAAAGCGAACTTTCGAAAAATGGGGGATACCTGTATTTAGAAATGCCAGGTGGCTTGCTCTAAGAAGTTATAGCGAATAATGATAACATGGAGAAGGACAGGGAGAAATTCCACAACACTCTCTTGAAGCGGAGCAAAACCCTATGGGGCGTTTGCAGTACAGGTCCCACCAAGTCCTCTGCCCACCTCTTCTCCATGGAATAACTTTAGTCAAAGAATAAGCTTAACCAGAGAACTGAGAAAGTGCAGGAAGAGGGAAATAGTCAACAAGACAAAATAATAATAGTTGAGTCATTCAACAAAGTCCAGGACCTTCAGTTCCCCCTCAATCTTCTGAGCTGTATCCTGTGAGCCGTCTTATAGCTACTGAAACCCGCCAGCTGGAAGAAGTTAACTCCATGATGACCAGACTGTAGCCATGACATAAGCTGCCGCAATTCCAAGAACTGGCCTCAAAGAAATGGGAACAAACCGACCCTGGAACTGAAGACTAACTACTTAAAACAATCAAGAGGACACTGATGAGACCGCTGCGGGACCCATTGCAAGATGACGGCCAGAGCTGACTGTGCTGTTTCTGCATGGAGCCCCCTCCTTCCACCTATACACCCCTGAGACTCCACTTTCAGAGCTCTTGCCCACCGATCAGCAGTGGGGAAATTGGCCTTTGGACGTGAATCCACCCTCTCCCCCAGGTGCTGGCCTCTCGAATTCAGCAACTTTCCTTTCTACCAACACCCGTCTCTCGAGGAGTCCTGGCTTTCGAGGGGCCAGCTTCCAGGCCTGAGTTTCGGTATCACTTTAACTCAGTATCCAACTCTATGGCATCTGGATACAAATCCCTACAACTGACCACCGGGGTTCATATAGCTATATACCTAAAAATATGTTAAAACTCTACGAAAGAAAATAATAAATAAAGAGAGAGGCAATAAGACCAATGACTGAAATCGACCGTTCACTGTTCACCATTTCATTGGACAATGGGTGACTTACGGAGGAAGCTGCACCTGCACATGAGGTGTCACTTGCTCCTCTCCCAACACACCTTCAAGGCTCTTACTTCTCACAAGCAGGTTGGGCTCCAGACTGTTTCTCCACAAAGTTGTTGAGAAATTAATGAAATCTAGGAAAGAAAATTTACTCTAATCCTCCTTTGCCACCAATGAGGACATATGAGTTGCATGTAGCACATTTCACCTGTAGAAAGTTACACAGCTTGCTACTGGCCAAACATATACCAGAACATTGAAGTTTTGCAAATATGTTGCCTTTTTTATACCTTTGCTTTGAAAATGTGTATAAATGATTCTCAGCTCCTTGTTCTTATCACCTTGTCTATTCTGTCTCTCCCTTTTAACAACCCTTATGTATTTATTCACGACAAACCCTTTCTTGGGGCCTTCTGCATGGCGGGAAAAGAATGAGAAATCATGTCTATAATTAATCATCTTTTCTCTTTACTTATCGAAAAACATAAACTTTAATTGTACGTAGTTGTTTTACTGGAGAAGCTCTTATGGTTTAGATTGCTTAAGATTTGGTGCGTATATAAGGACAGCATTTGAAGTTGAAACAGGAAGGTTTCTAAAGTCAAATGCAGCTTGTAAAATCACTTTGAATTTCCTTATGTTTATTTTCATACATTTGTGTGCTTATGTTAATTGGTTCTCGATAGTTTTTATTTATGTCAGGAACCATAACCTGTATGTATAGAATTGCGAAATATCTATATTGAATTGTGAAATGTTGTCTAGAGACTCTTAATAGCTCTCAGCGGCTCTGAGATCCTGGATGGGTTGACTTTACCTCTTAGATTTTGCATTTGAAAAACGGGAAAATCATACCTCCCTTATCAGATTGTGTTAAGTATTAAAAATCTTGATATATAGATATAGATATAGATAGCGCTTAAAATAGGAGCAGGCACAGTAAGCTCTACAAAGTGTTTGCTCTTGATATTATTATCATCATTAATAACTTTTTAGGCTTTAAGACTGATATTCCAGATTTATTAAAGGTTATATTTTCCATTATTACATTTATTTCCTGTTTCTCTCTCACAGTTAACTTATATTATTTTGGTCTATCATATTCATAATGTAAGTAATTTTATACCCCATTAGAATAGGGCAAATTCTACATAAAAATGAAATAAATTTCCTAAAAACACAAATATAGAAGATAGTGGGCCAGAGATTAGCATGGCACTTGGCATATGCAAAAATGAGGAAGCTTAACTGGGGAGATGGGCTGTAGTCTAAAACACATCAAGGCATAACACATAAAATCTACAATAATAATGTTGTCTAAAGTAGCATAAGTAAGCACTAAAACACAGGAATCTTTTTGGAAAATCTTAGTTCTTCCTTGGAAATTCAGGAATTTATATTAAGGACTAACAACCTTTCTTATATCATTGTACTTAAGACAAATATCCATATTGAAATGAGCAATTTACTTCAGGCTGAGAGGAAAGTACTATTCTTAAATTTTACTCTTGTCTCTCATTTATTTTATTGTATATTTTAGTTTTACTGTTGGCTTTAATGTATACTTAGAGTCAAAAATGATTGGCTCAATTTCCATGCATCTTAAAGATAAATGTAAATATGTGAATTAAGGAGTGGTACGACCACAAGGATAAGTTGGCACACGTTCTATTACGCAGGAGATTCTAACACAATTGTTTCAGTAAATAAGTCAAGCAGACGAAAAGGACTAAAAATTGTATACAATTTGATAAACATAATAATAAACTCAATTTACTACATAGTGGATGCATATTTTATATATAATACATATTTTTCTTCAACAAAGACAAAATATTTTTTCGACATTACATGAACCAAGATAGAGAGAAAATTCTAAGAACTTAATATAAAAGAACCATGGACTTGGATCACAATGAAATTAAGTTCCTAATAAATAACAATAACAACGACAAAACTAAAATTCCAATGTATTTAACACTATAAAGAACACAATAACATATGAGTCAAATAAGACATGATAGATGAATAATGATGAATATGCAACATATCAAATATTTTGTGATTCAGATAAATTAGCAATTGAAGGAAATATGTAACCTTAAGTGTCAGAAAAGAATAAAGGCTAAAATTAGGGCTTCCCTGGTGGCGCAGTGGTTGAGAATCCGCCTGCCGATGCAGGAGACACGGGTTCGTGCCCTGGTCCGGGAAGATCCCACATGCCGTGGAGCAACTAAGCCCGTGAGCCATGGCCGCTAGGCCTGTGCGTCCGGAGCCTGTGCCCCGCAACAGGAGAGGCCACAACAGCGAGAGGCCCGCATACCGCAAAAAAAAAATAAAAATAAAAATAAAATAAAATTAAATTGAGCAAGCACTTACCTGAATATGAATCCAAGAAAAGTAGGATAGAGACAATAATTATAATAGTAGAAATTAGTAAGATAAAAAGCAAAGAACAAGCAGAAATCATTAACCACGACCAAAATTAAGATTTTTTTTTTTTTTTTTTTTTGCGGTACGCAGGCCTCTCACTGTTGTGGCCTCTCCTGTTGTGGAGCACAGGCTCCGGACGTGCAGGCTCAGCAGCCTGCATGTCTGGATTTTAAAAGATACTTATTATACGCTAATAATAATATTAAAAACAATGATAGCTAAATTTTACTGTGTGCTTTTTATTTAACCAACATTGACCTGATAATTTTACATATATTTTACATAATTGTACATAACTATTGCATATATGTTAACAGGACTTTTCCCATCTAATAAAATGAGATTTAATAGACCATCAAACCGTGAACATAATTTAAGGATGAAGAAATACACCCTGCTCCCGCTTTCTGGAATCAAGATAGAGAAACACAAATGAAAATGGATGGTGGCAGAAATCAGCTTGGTGGGTTTCAAAGACGCTTCTCCACACACATTATTCACTGTGCGTCAAATGTCCACGCGTGGGCACATTCACGACCTGAGTGCGTTACGATGGTGGGGCTTCTGCACACCGATAATCATTTCCTCCCGCCTCCTGACTCCTCGTTGTTTTGGTGTTCATTCATTAACAAGGAAATGAATTCTCCGAATTCAGCAACGTGGAAGAACTGGCCACAGTCATTCATTTGTCCATTCATTATTGAATGTCTACAAAGGACCAGAATCTGTTTAAAAACATAACAAGCTCTCCAGGAGCTTACACTTAATTACACTGAGCAATTATTTATTTTTTTACATGTTACCAAGATATCATTCCCCATCCAATATTTCTTCCTATAATGAATTTTGTTGGGGTCAATTTTAGACACTGTACAAACATTCCAAGAAGTAAAACTGCAGGGCAAAAATAATTAGGTCAAAAGAGCTGCATTTCCACGGCTCCTTTGCCTCGCCAGACCTCCGGGCGCCGCAGCGCTTTTTCACTTCCGAGGCCCTGGAAATCCACTCCTGCACATCAGTGCTCTTTCCTGGTCATCTCACATCACACAGGTGTTCTGTCAGTCGCTTCCCTAGCCCTTCTGTAGACACTTCTGCCTGTGTCACACAGTCACGTTTTTTGCTTCCATCACATTTCAGTCTAGATTATTGACCATGTTTCGGTTCTCGCTTAACTTTGTCACTGCCGAATACCGTAAAGTCTGTAATAATGGCAGTTTAAATGTTTCCAGTTAGGGAGCCCATCAGCCAGCAGGGTCAATGAGGTGAATGCCAAAGTCTGTTGCTAGGCAGGTTGAATCCATGCTTTCCGCCTACGAACCCCACTCACAGCCCCTCTGAGCTAGTGTCCCCACTTCCGGGACCCTGCAAACCAGACATGCTGAACAGTTGATGTGCACTCTGTATTCTTCCTAACAGATGGCTGGCTGGCTGTTTTGACGTACGAGAAGTAAGTGGAAGTAGCACCCCGAAAGCTCTATAGACAACAGCACATTGCGCGTGCTCCTGCCAAGCACTGTACTGAGCCTTTTAATGCTAATATGGGAGGAGATCCTGTCCCAGGTTTTCTGTGATGAATGCAAACGCAAAGCATAATTATCTTCACAGTAAAAATAGGATGATTTGCACAAGAGCTGACGCCTGCTCTTTCATCTTCCGCACTCAGCCGCCTCTGCGTCCTTTGTTGGAGGAATGAGACTTGCTCGGCTGGGAGGAGTGAACCTCACAAGGTCGTTTTGTTAACTTCTCCAACCGGAACTATCAGAGCCGTAGGAATAAATAACAGGTGTCATTCTCACACGCTGGCAAACGTCACCGATCATCTGTTACAGTGACTCACTGGCCTTAGTCAATGTGCAAACTTCCCAGATTGATGAAAGACTTTCCTATGAAACGCTGGGATGGGAGGGAGGTCAAAAGGTCAGAAATGCAGACAGTAAGTTATAACCATAAATGTTCCTTGAAATGAGATTTTTGTTTGGTCTCTTGGGGAACAACAACAGAAGCTAGTCTATTCATTGAATTGATTTAAGGGTTACAACACACCTTTCCCCCTGCAATAATGCCTTGTTTGTTACTAATTCTGATAACGGTGATACGTATTGAGAAATCCTCTTATAAGCATGTGGTACCCACATTTTCCACAGGCTTCTACTATTTTTAAGATAGCACATATTTAGAATGGCTTCCTAAGCAGAGTTTAATGCTCAAGCTATAGGCAACGTTCATATATACAGGTAGATCTTGGCATCAGTGTGTTTGAGTGTGTGTTCTCTGCATTCTCCGTGGGCTGTTTAGTCACGTTCTAAGATGTAAAACTGCAAGCTAATAAATAAAAAGTGAAAGTGAGTGAGCTGTTGGCTCTAGTGGTGACGTCTGTAAAGAAGGCAAGTACTTTTGAAATAATGTCATATCGTAAGGTTGATTTGAAGGGTAGCAAACCGTGCCATTGCTAACTGTGTCAGTCTGTGACTTAGCTGGTGAGGAAATCTGCCACTAGTTATTCTTTTAATAGAATATATTATAAATTAATATTTTGGAGGGACAAAATAAAAGAAAACATAGCAGATGCAAGAAATACTGTGATTACACCTCAGTGATTTTTTTTCTTTTTTCATCCACAAAGCTCATTTCGTTTTGTGTATTTTCTTGCTGACATAAATTGTTGGAGATGGAGGACAGTTTATTAATGAAGAATGATTCTACTAAACAGTTAAAGTGCCAGCCAATCAAGATTTTCCCCCACTAATGATGTGTCAGTGTAAGTAGCAATTGTCAAGAGCCTTCATCAGCCAAGAAGACGCCACACCCGTTGTGAGAACTGGGGACACATGAATAAAACTTCCCATAATGCATGTGAAAATGTGAGCATTGGAGCTTCCCATGCCATATCATAGACAAAACAAGCCTTTGGGGTGGGAGGGCTATATTTGACAGTGTTTCTATTTAGTTTAGGCTCCTGTTTTTGTGCCTAATCTCCTCCATGTACCTCTCCGTATATCCCCACCCCAGGGCGTTTGCACATCCTTTTCTTTCTGCCCCCAGCACTCCCCTCTGCCTGTACCACTTCACTCAGCTCAGAGACTTCACCAGGGGCTCTGGCTGCAAATCGTTGTATCCTCACTGCCAACTGCATATTAAAGTCTTTGTACAGATCTTTTTAAATGAACAAGCACACTCTAATTACAGGGGATCTCAAATAATTAAATTAGGAGCTTCTGCCTTGAGAAACTTAGGAAATGAGACATTTGAAATGAACTTCCAGTAAGGGTGACTATTCCAGGCTGTTGAAACAATCTTCTCTCTTATGCAGATTTTTGGCTTGCCAGTTTGATTAAAGCACTTTAAAAGGATTCTTCATGTGCAGGGCACCCTCCCAGGCATAAAAGAAAAAGTAGTTAGTCTATTTTCCCAGCCAAAGCCATTACATCATCTCCACTGGAAGCTTCTCTGGAGGAAGAGGGCAAATCAGAGCAGCCATGGCATCTTGTACAATCTCCCCGTGGGGGGACAGAGGGCAGCACACGGATATGGTGCCCCTCCCTGCCCCGCCCCAGAGCTCACCTACAGGAGCCTATAGGATCCTCTAGTGGCAACTCACACCCATCCTGTTAATTCCTCATGTTGTATAAAATGAAAGTTAAAAGACAACCTAAGGACTGAGAGAAAATATTTGCAAACCATGCTACCGACAAGGGATTAATTTCCAAAATATACAAACAGCGCATACAGCTTAATATCTAAAAAACAAACAACCCAATCAAAAATGGGCAGAAGACCTAAATAGCCATTTCTCCAAAGAAGACCTAGAGATGGCCAAGAGGCACATGAAAAGCTGCTCAACATGACTAATCATTAGAGAAATGCAAATCAAAACTACAATGAGGTATCACCTCACACCGGTCAGAAGGGCCATCATCAAAAAATCTACAAACAATAAATACTGGAGAAGATGTGGAGAAAAAGGGAACCCTCCTACACTGTTGGTGGGAATGTAAATTGGTGCAGCCACTATGGAGAACAGTATGGAGGTTCCTCAAAAAACTAAAAATAGAACTACCATATGATCTAGCAATCCCACTCCTGGGCATATATACAGAGAAAACTCTAATTTGGAAACATACATGCACCCCAGTGTTCACTGCAGCACTATTTACAATAGCCAAGACATGAAAACAACCTAAATATCCATTGACAGATGAATGGATAAAGAAAATATGGTCCATATATACAATAGAATATTACTCAGCCATATAAAGAAAAAATAATGCCATTTGCAGCAACATGGATGGACCTAGAGATTATCATACTAAGTGAAGTAAGTCAGACAAAGACACATATGATACCGCCTATAAGTAGAATCTAAATAAAAAGGTACAAATGAACTTATTTACAAAACAGAAACAGACATAGAAAATTTATGGTTACCAAAGGGAATAGCAGGGGAGGGGGAGGGTTAAATTAGGAGTTTGGGATTAACAGATACACACTACTATATTTAAAATAGGTAAACAAAGAGGTTCTATTGTATAACACAGGGAACTATACTCAATATCTTGTAATAGCCTATAGTGGAAAAGAATCTGAAAATTATATGTATATATAACTTTCTTGTACACCTGAAACTAGCACAACATTGTAAATTAACTATACTTCAGTTACGAAATGGTTAAAAAAAGAAAATTAAATAAAATTGACCCGTGATAAAGAATGAAACATGATGGAGGAAAGAACATAATTTTGTCATCAAAATCTACTACCCATTTTTCCAGGAAAAAAAAAAACCCTAATATTAACAGGATTCTGGACAGTAAAAACTCCATTTCTGTCTGTTCACTGTGAAGAGGAAAAAATTAAATGGTGATAATAAATTAATTTAAAATAAATATTTCAAAGAAATGAGAATATTATAACTAATTTAACTTTTAAAATCCTATTTCCTGATATATAAATTGTAAATAATATTTGCTATATAATATTAATATTTATAGATCAATAAATGAATTATAATGAAAGTGCTTTGGTAAAATAAAATCACAAAGTGGAATTAAAAAAATGTGGGTCATGATTAGCATAGTATTGATAATTAATTGCAGACTCTGGAGTCAGATTCCTGATTTAAATCCTGGCTCTCTTACTTACTGTGTGATTTTTGGCAGTCACTTAATTTCCCTATGCTTCTGTTTCCTCATCTGTAAAAATAGGAAAATATTAAATGAGCTAATTCATGAAATTTGGTTTGAAGGATATTTGACCTCATTAAAGGCAAGCTATCACTGCTATTAAAAGTGTGTAAATGACCACTACTATTATTAATCTTGGCATAATAAAATAGTCATCAGGATAACACTGTCTGATTTGTCACTGGATTTCATGTCCTTGCAGTCAAGAACATGTAATGGTACCTATTGCTTCCTGGATAATGTCGGTGCTCCTGCTTCACCTTGAAGTTCTGAAATGACCGAGTCATGACCTTTCTCGCTCCAGGTCTTTGCTCATCTTAGTTTCTTACCTGGATGCCCTTTTTCCCCACCGTCCTCACCCCTCTTTACCTCCTGGGTCCCCTGGGGCACTATGTTAACCCTATCCTAGCACTACAGTCAGGGCCCTGTGTCTACAGGTTCCACAGCTGCAGACCCAACCAGCTGCTGGCAGAAAATATTCAGAAAAATCATTTCCAGGAAGTTACTAAAAGCAAAACTTGAATTCGCCGTACACTGGCAACTACAGCTCTTGACCTAGCATTGACATTGCATTCGACGTTGTAAGTAATCTAGACATGGTTTAAAGTAAATGGAGGCTGTGTGTAGGGTACATGCAAATACTACACCATTCTACAACCTTGAGCATCTGGGGATTTTGGTGTCCACAGGGAGCCCTGGAACCAACCCTTCCCAGATACCAAGGGACTGTATGTTGAAATCAGTTCTTTGTTAGGTTGCGGCTTCCACTAGACCATTAAAAGCTTCAGGGCAGGAATGATGTTTCATTTTTTGCTCTTGTGTCCTCTGAATTTACCTCAATAACTTCATATTTTTATTAAGTTTTATTGGAATATAGTGACTTTACGATGTTGTGTTAGTTTCTGCTGTACAGCGAAGTGAATCAGCTCTACGTATACACATCTCCCCTCTTTTTTGGATTTCCTTCCCATTTAGGCCACCACAGAGCACTGAGCAGAGTTCCCTGAGCTCTGCAGCAGGTTCTCAGTAGTTCTCTATTTTATACACAGTACAGTGTATACATGTCAACCCCAATTCCCCAGTTCTTCCCACACCCCCTTCCCCTCTTGGTATCCATACATGTATTCTCTACAGCTGTGAATCTATTTCTGCTTTGCCAATAATAACTTCATATTTTAGATGTTCAATAAATGTTAGGTAAATGAATAATTAGGATTATCAACCGATATTAAGCACTGCTGTCTTTTCTGAGAGAGATACTCTCTTCCATGTCTAGACCATTGGTTCTCAAGTGTGGCTGTGCAGGAGAACATTTAGGGAGACTTTAAAAAAGACCGATGCTTGGAACCCACCATTCTAATTATCGGAATTCCCGAGAAGTGGTGCCCAGACATAAATATTGTTTTGCACATATATTTTTTTCAGTCATAAATATTTTTAAAACGTTCCAGGTGATTCTATTGAAATGCCTTAATTGAGAACCCTGGTCTAGAATAATATATTTACTATTCGGTTCATAAGATTACTTGCAAACAAAAATCTAAAACCCTCTAAATCTAAATCCCTACCCCTGGTGGTATACCTTTAAGAGGTTCTAACTAATAAGCATTTAAAAGCTTGGGAAGGTTCAGATGTTATTCATCAATTTTCCAGTAATTCTAAGCGGCTTTATTACGCTACCACGGTGGAGGTGATTTTTTTGTTTCCGTCAGGTAACCTGGAAGAGTTGAACACACTGTGCCTGCAGGATTTTATTTAGCTGCAGAATTAGGCTCTGAAGATGTCAGTCCTTAAATGTACTAACTTCCATTTGGGTCATGGTAAAAAAAAGTCCTGGGTGAATAATAAATTTTAAAATTTATGTAAAAATGTCCTCTCTTGAATGTCCTGTATGCATCCAAAGTTCCCAAATAAGACTCTAGTCACTGAAACTTCTTACTGGTATTTCTAAGTTCAAATATGTGCTCTTTTTTAGTACTGTTTATTATTTAAGTTTTAGTCTGTATTTGAAGAGTCATTGAAAATGTTACAGCTGGTTATATTCTTTCCACTAATCAGAGTGATAACAATACAGGTAAAGTTGGAGTTTCTTATGCATATAGTTCATGGTTTATAAGAGTCTAAGTCAGAAAGCTCAGATAGAACATTAGTTGTGTTTATGTTATAACAATATTTTATGTTATACAAATATTTAATTCAACATAGCTCATTTTCCATCCTTGAGATTAAAAACTATTAGAGCTATAGATCTTGATTTTATTCTAAAATAGTGTACCCATTTTAAAAGGGATAATTCTCCATGTCATTATTTTGATAGGAAAATATTACTATTAGTATAAATTATTATCATGAATTTTTGAATCTTCATGTCAGTGCTATTTATAAAAACTTGCATATACTAAGAAATTAAACCAATGAAGGTATTTTAGTAGCTTGAATTTCCTTTGTATTTGGAATTTCCTCATTTATTGATCAGTAACACATTTTCCTGTGTTTTCCATACTCAATTGAAAAGTTGAAACTAAATTTAATTTTTTACATGTCACAAAACTTGGAAGGATAATGTAAATATTTAGTTGTGATAATCTAGTTTATATTGTCAAAATAAACTCTTCTAAAGGTAGAACAGAAAAATCTTCTAAAATTGAAAGACAAAATGTAACTTTGGGACCAATGTCCTGAGAAAACTGGAAAAGTGAAAAGAAACATTAAATGATTTCCACCGGTTTCAGAGCTAAAACTGAATACTTGCTTCCAACTTACATACCACTATTTTATTTATATACGTTTAAAGCATTAAAGAAAGAGAGAAAGAAAAATTATGGGGCTTTCAATCAGCCCATATGTCAGCTGTATAAGCTTCTTTTTTTTCAATGTTGTCTTCTGGGTTTGAGTACTATTGCTATTGTTGGAAGGTAATATCTAGGTTTCAGACTGTGCTTGAGCTCAGAGGAAGTGAGTACTGACAATCCTATTCATATTTATGTTTCATCCACACTACATAGTCTCTGAATGAATTGCTAGCAAAGGCTGATTGACCAGACAAGAGTTTGAACAAAAAATTGACAGTTTGAAAAATTACTTTAATTTCCTTCACCTTCTGTATTAGACAATTTTTCTCTATGTAAGTTTAACAGCTAACAGCGGGTGAAGGCCAGCCGTCACACATTTGCTCCAAGGCTCCGCAATCTGTTCTTGGTACCAGAACCACATGACTGAGTTCAGAAAACCTCGAGCACAAGTCAAGGTGTGACTTTTCAGTGTCCTCTAAATATGACATGCATTCCAGCCACCTGGGTACATTGTTAGAATGCAGATTCTGACTCGGTCAGTCTGGAGTGTAGAGGAGATTCTTCAAGTCTAACAAGCTCAAGTAATGTCAGTGCTGCAGGTCCATGGACCACCTCTTCAGTAGCAATGAGTAGACTATTGCGAGTTCTGCAATTCCCTAGGTCTTTTAGTCCCAGTGCTTCATTACACAGATGAACAGGTCTTTTTTTTTTTTAAGATGGCAAATTTGTGGGATAGGCAGACAATACTCAACCTCTGTGTACACTTTGTTAAAGACATCCATACTTAAGGAGACATCTTGAGAAAATCTTTGAAGTAATGGAGAACTCAGAAGACCATTACTATTTACATATAATTGATGAACTGTTAATTCAAAACATAATACGATTACACTCCTTTTAACAAAGACTATAGCTCTGGCTCTCCCATCGCAATCTTCAAGACTTTTAGCAATCAGCAAGTTCCAAGTTGTAGTTAAGAAAAGCAAGAGGATGCGCCCAGGAGGTATTAGAGACGTGATTTGGCCTTTGCAGTTTTTTCTTTCAATCATTTCAATAATTGTGCATTTCAGAATAAAGATATTTCAAATGTGGAAATATATCCATGACACAGGGGACGTTTTGCTATATGAATAAAAAAGTAAATACGTTTAAAAAAGAACCAAATTATTTTTAATGTTTTGAAAAAGGGTCAAAACTCTAATATTTGGAAGGTAGACGTGTCTCCCCATAATAACAATTAATAATTCCTTTATTAGTTATTTTACAATGTGTGTTCTTCCCTCTGCTTTAACAGACTCGGAATACGCAGCTCAGATGAGTCACCTGAGGGTCACAAGTCCAGTGTCAAAACAGAGACTGAACGGAGTTCTCAGTGTCTCTAATACCTGCCCGTAATTCCTTCCCCATAAATCAGAAAAGACGGAGTTACTGATATAAAGAAACAGAGGAGCAATGAAATTCATTGAGTAGCCTGTCATGCTGTAGCCTCTGTGAGAGCAGAAGCCTTTTACACAGTTAGTTCTTTTATTGCAGCTTCATATATTATAAACTATCGATAGAGGCAGTTGTTATCTGATGAAAAATTATTTAACATTTGCAACTTTTTTTGCTCTAAGCTTCTTAACCTATAAAATAGGTTTTAAAATATCTACACATAAAGTTCTTTGAGAATTCAATTATTTAAAATATTTATCAAAGAATCTGGCACATCATAACCCTTTAATCACTTTGACTATAAAATTACAGTCCTGTTGTTATTATTATTACTATCTAATTCTCACAGCAGTAAATCTGGGCTCTGCTAGAATGCCTGTTTTGGTTAATGAGGAGCTGAGGCTCATATTTTACGTAAACTTTCCAGGGTTCCCAGAGCATAGTGGGAAAACCGGGTCCAAACTGCCATTCACCTGATTCCAGGCAGGTCCCTGTCATGTGCTGCGCATAAAGCTTAATGACATACAACTCCAAACTCTACAACTTGTATGACCTTGATTTAGACCATTTTTCTTTTTTGTTTTTTTTTTCCAAAAAACTTTACATGAAACACAGTATTTCCTTTTTACTTTTTCATTTTTAGGACCTAAATATTTACACAGGTATATGTACTTGATTAGAAACGCAAAGTGCATCCAGAGATAGATTATAAGTGGGGGTTGTTGCAATCTTCTGTGTGGTAGAGATATATATATGTTGCCATTTTGGGGGACTTGTAGGTATTCTAAAAATGCATTGGGAATCAATCTCAAAATTTTAGAAGTAAATGTTTTTGAAGATTTTGTTTTGATCTAGGAAACAATTTCTAAATGATTTTGTGTATTCTACAGATTCATTTTTGGAAAGTCAGTAATTTTTTAAAACTACTTGTGCCCTCCTTGAAAATAGGAAGTACTGGAAATTATATGATAACAAAGGTTTCATGTGATTTCTATGTTTATTTTCTATATCAATGATATTAAAGTTGATGAAAATATTTTTATTTGAGTTATTCATTCATCTTTGCTTTGGCTTTCTATAACTTTTAGGTAGTACCCAACAAATAGGTACATCTCTGACCGTGTAATTTCATCCTTTGCAATTTTGCCAGTGACTATTAAGACAGAGTAATACTAACATAGCGAGAAATCGATGTATAATAGGATGAATATGTTCTAAATTTATATTTGTAAGCCACGATTATATGGCTGACCCTACATCACCCAGAAAGACTGAGGCATGTGTATACCAATCTCAACAATCCGAAGCAAAAGAAATCTTTGAAATCATTAAGCTCTGTCTCTATGAGCCAGGAGGTGCTGAAAATATCTTCATAATGAATATATAATGAATATATTCAAAATATATTCCTAATTTGAAAATATATTCAAATAATCCTACATAATGTCATGGAGAATGGACGAATTCTACGTGGCCAGGGCTAAAAGTACATTTTATGATCTTTCCACACATTTTGTTTTCTATGCTTACGTTCAGTTCTTTGTTTTGTTTTATGCTGTTTCGTTTTGCCTTTATTTCTCATTTACGTTTGTTGGACAGAGAAACCTCCTCCTAAATTGAGCTATGGCGGGACTGGCCTGGGTTTGTACTTGAAGCATAAATATGACTGTTTTTAAGTGCCAAGGAAGGAAACACGTAATTCAGCATGACATTCCCATTGGACAGTATTCCCATGATTTGAGCAAAGTCTGTGGCTCTGAAGAGTTATGATGAATCTTCATTTGAATTTTTATCAGCTCCAACTGCATTGGATCTGCGTCTGTCAGCTGAGCGCCCGCTACAGACGCGGTGGCGGCGGCAGCCCGCCCAGAGGACACTGCACTGTTCCCGCTGAAAACATTTTTCAACATAAATAGACACTGAGGGGCCTTTTACCTGACAAATGCTTCCTGAATTATCAACCTTTTACAAAGACCCTTTCCTGTAGCGCCCTATGGGGAAAATACTTCTCGGTGGGATTATTTTATGAGGATGCTGATGTTGAACTTCACCCAAGCAGGGTACGTAGCCTAATCTATTTCCGGGTTCGTGTTCCGCAGAGGAAAGAGAACTGATGACAGAGCTGGGTCTGAATATCTGAAGGGAGTGGCACCCCCGGCAGCAAGTAGGCAGAAGATGGGAAGAGGTAAAGAGCAGGGAGGAAGGGGAGAGCTGGGATGCTTACCGCCTCCTTCCCCGTTTGGCTTCCTCCCCGCGGCCGCGGGGGCGTATGGGCAATGGCCACGAGAGGAGCGAAGTAACTTTCTGCTGAGTAATAATTCTGCACCAGGACTTGTGCTAAGTGCTTCACATTGATTATATCGCTTGATTTTAATGGAATGTCTTTTGAGGGAGAGGGTAGTTTTAACCAGGTTGCTCAGGACAGAATCATTAATTTGGAGAAAGGAAGGCAGATGGAAGACAGAGATCGATTGCCCTGAAGGAGGGCACAGTGTGTGATTCCATCCAATTAGAATCACAGGTTCCATGATATAACCTGTGCGGCCACATGTGTTTCAGGTTGGTAGCTCTGAGCCTCAGGAGCTCGGCCTGCAGGAGGGAACAGGTATCACGCCATTCTATTCCTGCCTCTGTTGCACCTTCTCTCACTTATGCCGTCTCTCCTCAGTATTGCATCTCCCCTGCCCTGCCCTGCTCTGCTGCCCTGAGAATCCATACTTGATGTGTGGGTTGGGTACTTTATGTTTACCCTAAAATTTGTCTGTAGCGTTAAGTACTAGTTATGTACTAAAGTATTAACTAAAAGCTTTCAGTATTTTTTTTTTTTTAGTTAATTCTTATAAAATATGCATTCTGCTATCAAGTCCTCTCAGAAGTGAGAAAGCAAACCAAAGCACATGGTTCAAGAATTCTAATAAGGGGCTTCCCTGGTGGCGTGGTGGTGGAGAGTCTGCCTGCTGATGCAGGGGACACGGGTTCGAGCCCTGGTCTGGGAGGATCCCACATGCCGCGGAGCAACTGGGCCCGTGAGCCACAACTACTGAGCCTGCGCTTTGCAACAAGAGAGGCCGCGACAGTGAGAGGCCCGCGCACCGCGATGAAGGGTGGTCCCCGCTCGCCGCAACTAGAGAAAGCCCTCGCACGGAAACGAAGACCCAACACAGAAAAAATAAATTAATTAATAAACTCCTACCCCCAATATCTTCTTAATAAAAAAAAGAATCCTAATAAAACATTAGCTGCAGTGTTCAAATAGATCAAACCAGCAATTCACAAATCCCAAACTTTGAATAACAGTATAGAATAATGAAACTTAATGTCATTTGTTTGTCTCACTAAAGATTTTTTTAGATTAAAAATATAAATGTCATACTTTCTAAAAGTACAAGTATTAAAATAAGAAAATTTGAAAGGGACTTAAATCCTTGGGAAATACTGACAGTGTGTCTACCTGCCACAGAAGCTTATTCATTAAAATTATCACCGTGACAGCGTGAATGTAATGGGTTCTGACATCTGGTGCATTGCAGTGAAAAAATATGACTAAGCAGAATGTCTGAACAATCACTCTCAACTATGAGCTTTGCATTATAAAAGTGTCATATAAGATAGCAGAAAAGAAAATTATTGTGTTCTTCTTCTAGACATGTAAACAATTAAATTCTCAGGGTTTTTTTTTTTCCAGTTCATTTCTTAGGCACTCAAAAACCTTTATTGAATGGCAACTGTTTAGTATTCAGAATTAACAGAACAAGGACTTCAAAATTCTTAGGATTTTATTTCTATCATTAGCAAAATATAAGGTTTTGAGATGCTCCTTTTTATCTGATAGCATTTCTAAACTTGGTACCCAAATGTACAAAACGTTCTAAGAATGTCTGCTCTGAATACATAGGATTCCATTGTCAGCAATGATAGTAACTATCATTGCTACCGAGGAAAACGAAACTGGTTTCAAGGAGAGATAATTAAATTTGATTATGTTAGCAAATTATTCCTTCAGCATTTTGTGTATCCGAAATGCAGTTATTTTAAGTCAAATCTACAATGTCACTGAAAAGTGAAACGTTTGGAAAACTGACATTTACTCTCTATAGAAATCAGGCCTTGATACTACAGATTAGCTGCAGAAGATGTGTGGAGTTTCTTACAAATGATTGCATGAATAAAGTATCTATACAAAGGTACCCTCAAAGCTAGGGTGAAATATTTTCTTAACCTCTTTAATAATCTTGTGCTAATATTTAATTCTTCAAATGATTTTGTCCAAGCAGAAAAAAATGGAAGTATATTTGTATGTATGCATTTATATTCCTACGAACTCTCTCTTCATACACATACGCACAAATGCATACACACACACACACACACACACACACAAACTTACGTATCGTGTTGAATGCATGACAGGTACTATATTAGCTAGAGGGAACATAAAAAAATACAAATATGACCTGTATTGTTTTTAGGTATAACTTCAATTTAAGAAATATCAGATTTATTAAAATGCATGACAACGGTCTTTGGATGCAACTGAGACAGAGTGGCTGGATCGGTTTTACCTCCCCGAAGTAAGGAGCTATTTAAGCTGAACAAGGTTTAAAAACAATGTTCGTAATGTTAGGACAGCAGCCAGTATTGACCTGTAATACTTGAGAAAAGAACACATAAAATGAGTCCTGTGTTTACACAGACTTTATCCCTGATGGCACTTTCCAAATCATGGCACAAGGAATGGGACCGAGAGTCTCCCCGAGTGGAAGAACGAGTGCCCAGAGTGTGTGGACTCCAGGGCAGCTGGGACGTGGCGGCATGATGCCAGCAAGAAAGGACCCCTAAATAAGCCCCGAAAAACGATGCAAAAGTCCTCCTTGAGCCTTTGGATAACTTCTACACTGTACTGACGCATGGTGAGATTCTAAAAGATCTAGCTAAGAAAGCCTGGAAGCAGAGATTTCAAGGAAATTTTAGATTTTAGGCACAGCCAGAAAACACCTTTCTTTCAGATGAGACATGTGAATTGTGTAGTTAGCAATGCGTGATATGGTGGCCACAAGCCACATGTGGCTATAGAGATTTTGAAATCAGTATTTTTAACATTTTCTTTCTGACTGAAAAGTGTGTATCACCTACAGTTTTTACCTACAGTGATATAAGAAAATATTTATCTGTTTGTTATATCAAATATTCTACAAATTTTATATCAAATAGTATATCAAATATTCTACAAAGATTTGTCCATTGTCTCTTATAATTGTGACCATATTTGCCTTACATATTTTGACACCATCATATTAATTGCATATACATTTAGCACTCATGTATTCTTGTTAAATAAAAACTTTTTTCCCCATGAAGTGACACTTTGATAACTACTAATGTTTTTATAACAACTAATGCAAATGTTTTGTTTTGCCTTGAAGTCTATTTTGTATGCTAAAAATTTAGTGACACTACCTTCCTTTTAGTTGTATTTTAATGGTATACTTTTATCTATTCTTTAACATTTTTGTAAACTCATGTTTTCGGTGTGTCTCTTGCAACCAGTCAAGTGTTATTGTTTTTCAATATAACAATCTTTGTCTTTAACTAGATATCTAGTTCATGAATATTTAATGTAAGTGCTAATTTTTTGAGATTCAAATTGTTTGGAATTATTTTTTATGACTATTTTTAATGTTTATCTGTAATCTAATTTTTTACCTTTGCAAAAGCTTAACATCTTTGCTAATATTTCCTAATATATTAATGAATATATTATAGAGGTTATAACATGCCTCCTCGACTATATCACAGCGTAACATGAATAGGTACTTTTACTGGTCAATGACCTTAGAATACTTTAATTCCATCTAGTCCTCTCCTTTTTTATGTGGTATTTTATAAGATATTTTTATCATGTCACTTCACAAGATATTATACTTTATTTATTGTTTCATTCATTTGATCTCCCTTCGTTACTTTGGATATTTCCTTCTGATTGCTATTCCAAGTCATTCATTTTCTTTTGAATTGTGTCTTAAACCATCAATATGATACATAATTTTTATATTTTCCAGTTCTATTATTTCTAAATAAGGTCTTTTTTTAACTCTAAAAATACCTTATACTTTCTGTTTCTTTGCTGAAAAAGAAAATTTAATATTTTAATATCCATGAGTTTTTTAGTCTGCATCTGGTGATTCTATTATTTGGAGGGAATGTAGTCTGTTTCTGCTACTTATTATTTACTTTGACTCCCTTTCATGTCATCATATATCATCACATACCTAGATTACTCTAGATTGTGTTCTAGATTTTACATTAAAAAGTCATTATTTAAAAAAAAAATTGAGGCCTAGGACGCGAGGATTTATGTTTGTTTCTGCCAGATGCCCAAAGAGCCTCTAAATTGGCATTATTGTAGTCCAGCATTAGCCTTGAGATTTACTGGGTCGCTCAGATGACTTAAATCTGGGGGACTGTGTGGCCAAGGAGGGTGCATTTCTAGTTTACCCATTTACCCTCCAGAGAGAAGCTCTGGAGGTTTCCAGTATACACGCTGAGAAGTTTACCAGGACTGCACTCTGGGAAGAATCTGGACCTCAGTCTGCTTTTCCTCTACCAAAGTGAGACTGTGAAAAGTGTGGTTCAGCCTCTCAACCACCTCTTCTGGTTCAGCCAACAGACCCAGAGCAAAAATTGTACTTGTGGTCAGTTTACTCCACCTCTTCCTGTCTCAATTTTCTCTTATGCAAAATGAGATCAACATTAGGACATATTCCTAAGACTGTGATAAAGATTAAATGAGTCAACAGTGTAAAACATGTAGTGTCTGGCACATGGCAAGAGCTAAATTACTATCTATCAATATTATTTATAATGTTAGCTCCTCCAAAGTAATTTTGGTAATCCAGCTTACCATTGTTGCCTGGGCAGCTACCAATATAAATCAGACTGGTTTATCAGTTTTATTCCACAAGTATTTATTGAATAATTTTATGGATTGCAGTGCTTGTCAGTATATGGGAAGCAACTATCTCCGTGGATTTTATAGAATAACAATAAAGATTAATATACACAGTAATGAGGGGCAGTTGTGGAATTATCAGCTGCGACATTCAAGTGTTTCTTGAGTGAGGGATTTCTGAGAGGCTTGTTTCCTTGATGCCATCTAAATAAATGTGAACTTTATATTTTAAATCCCAGATGTTTCTGGGGGGAAAAGTTACTATTTACAATGAAATAGTGACATTTTGGTGGTAAGGCCTAAATCCGCTGCAATTGACTATCATGCACAAGCGAAAATAACCAATGCTGGAATAGTGGAGTTTTTGCTTTGTGTTATTTTGTTTTGCATTTCTTTTTTGCACCATTTTGCTAAGCAATAAATGTTCTTCAATAAACATAACATTAAGTTAGATGAAAGAGTAAATACCAACTCAATCATTAGTTCAGATAACTAGTCATGTTTTAAAGCCTTATATTAATTCATTGTCACATTAAAATAAAGAGTAGTCCTGAAGGAACAGAAAATCATAACAATTAAGGGTAACCTGGATAAAATGTTAACTGATTAGAAACAGATCCTCTTATATCCTGGTATTAGTCCTGGTACAATTTTTCAGTCTGAGATGTTTTATTCTTTAGAACTGTTATCCACTGAATATTTTGATTCTCCTCTACATGCTGTATCACCAACATGATGAATATTCCAATTGTGTCTATGCAGATTGCCTCTTCAATACCTGGAGTGAGGAAATCAGCATTCTTTGTTAGCAGAGCTCTGAGTATCCACTTCTATTTTACAGTTAAATGAACTAACATGAATGTTTATGTCACCTGTATGATAATCAGGAAAAATTTATTCATGTATTCTTTTGAACTTTACATTTCTTAAGGTTCCTGAAACTGTTCTGGACTTTTAAGCAGTTAACTTGTGAGATGTAGGACACTCAAGGTCGTCTGCAATGCAGTCCCTCCTTATCTTGGAAACTGAGTGCATACATTCCACCTCCAAGGAGCCTGAATCGCCAGCCAATAAGATCTCACTTTTGTTAATCACACCAGCAGGAACATAACAATGTGGAGGTGATAGAAGCTCCTCCACCCAGAAGGTGGGCAATGAGGAGGGAAACTGTCTAAAGAGAATTACAAAACAAAATAACATCAGCCAAAATCAGCCTAATTTTTATCATCACTATGCACTGGCAATTCTAAATAGTGTCAATAATAGTATTCTCCAGCCCAAAATGTTTTTGTTACAATAAACTCTAAACAACTGCAGTTATTACTGTATTGTATTGTATATAGCATAGCATTCTTGCATGTTGTTTATAACCAGCCATGTTAATTAGATACATACAAGTTCAAGTGAATGAAATATTTTCTCCACATCTCCCAAGTACTCTTTTTCTTTTTTTAATTTTTAATGGAGTATAGTAGACTTACAATGCTGTGTTAGTTTCAGGTGTACAGCAAAGTGAATCAGGTACACATATACATGTGTTCTTTATACTAGAAAACATGCAAAATAACAAGAATTCTATTGAAAGGAGAAACAGACTCTAGAGGCAGGAAATCCTGCTCAGTTAATCAAAGTACTATTATTATTATTATTTTGTTTGTTTTCTGTACGTGGGCCTCTCACTGTTGTGGCCTCTCCCGTTGTGGAGCACAGGCTCCGGACGCACAGGTTCAGCGGCCACGGCTCACGGGCCCAGCCTCTCCGCGGCACGTGGGATCCTCCCGGACCAGGGCACGAACCCGTGTCCCCTGCATCGGCAGGCGGGCTCTCAACCACTGCACCACCAGGGAAGCCCGCATCTACATTTTAAATCAATGCTACTCATCACCCCACACACAAATAGTAGTGATTTTTAAGTTTATAAGCCTTAAGTTAATGAAAATTATAACAGTTATTTAACAGCACTGGCTAATCAGAGTAATTAAAGGAGTAAAATTAGGCTCTGAGACTATAAGGAATAAAATCATATTAAGTACCAGTATTTTTAAATGGTAAATAACTGGCATCTTAAGTGAGAAAAATTATATTGATGTAGAAATGAAGACATATTTTCCAATGTGCTTCCAATATCAGTAAGAAGGGTTAACTTTTGTGAACAATGATTTTATGTCAGAGATGGTTTTAATTGATTTATTTGCATTATCTTCTTTATGCCATGTTAACAACCTGTGAAGATGGGAACATTACTGCTCTCATTTTATTGAGCAAATGAAAATGATAAAAAGTGAAGAGCTACCCTAAGGCAGCACAGTGCTAAGTAGCTGATATGAAATCAGTCCACTGACTCCAGAGCTAAATATGTTCTGAAATCATTCTGTACCAAATATGACCTCCAAGTTGAACTGCTGCGATTTCTCAGCGTTAATAGAAATTTAGTTTGTTAGTATTTGTATTATAGTTATTTATCATGGGAAAAACAGCCATCCCCCAAATTGGATGGAAATCATTAATTATATTTCAATACTTCTAACTGTGACACACTGAAATTAGAAATCAAGTTATGTTGGGCTTCCAAGTAGCTGAAGGCAAAGGCAGTTGCTTAGGTCCACATCTCCCAATATTCTCTCCAAAAACCAAACCAAACAACAACAACAAGAAAGCAACAAGTAAAACACACACACACTCTCTCACACACACACTCACGTGCAAGCCCTCAGCAAAATGTGAAAACAAAGAATGCACAAACTTCAAAAAACTGTGATTAAAAAAAAATAAATCACACCAAATATCAAGCAACCTCTCATGTACCTATCTTGCCCCACGCCTTTGCATAAAACAAGGACAGGATAAGAAAAATGGCAGAAAAGAAGAGGAAGCTAACAACAGGCCAAGGGTTGATATATCACCACAGATGGAAAGAAAAAGTCTACCTTAAGTGTGAAAACACAAAAGTAAGTCCCAGCAGAGCACAGAGGACCAAGAAGAAACTGAAAGGCACCTGTGATTTGAAACACTGGTCTTTGAACCGCATAGCTTCTCATAGGGAAGAAAGAAAGACGTGAGAGGAACTCATTGGCAACTTGGTAGTAAAGGGATGATGAAGCAAACGATGACAAAAAGAGATTAAAAAATCAGATGACACAAGTTTCATCATCGCCCACAAAACTATCAAACTAAAGAAGCTGACTCTACCACTCTGACAGAAGAGGGCTTCCCTGGATAGAGTCTTGGAACTCATATCAAATTGTAAAAATAAACAGAAAAGAAATTAAATCTCTGCAAAGGTGTAACACATTTTTGAAAAATGAGATACAACACTCTTCAGTTAAGGGATCCTCCCTTCCTTGCCCCCAAGAAAATAAACATGAAGCAGAATTTTAAAAAGGATAATAAAACAGAATAATTTTAAAAGTTAAAAAAACAGCAAAAAAATACAGGACACTGAATTAAATACAATCAAGCAAACATCTGAAGATTAAAAAACAAAACAAACAAAAAAACTTGAGCTAGAAATGCAAAACATAAAAAAAGAAATGAGTAAGAATTAAGATATGAAAAAGAACAAAGCGGAATAAAAGACAAAATTATCTCAGAAATAATTGCTAAAGTACATAGTGACCAAGGGATGTTTAACTCAAATGGAAACATAAAAAGATTGTTGAAATAAGTCAAGAAAATGATGAAGAGAATGAAATTGAGATACGGGAAGGACTAAACTGGGTCAGAGAAAAAGTGGTGGAAATGTTAAGACAAGCAAAGAAGGAATAATATTTGTATAACACCAGCCCATGAAGAAAAGTAAAACAACGTAATGTTTTAAAACTGTAATCCAAGAAAACTTTGCAATAATAAAGGAAGACCTGAATATACTTATTGAAGGGCTGCATTGAGTAAATAACTAAATTAACCCAAAACTTCAATTTTGACACTTATTCTAGAAAAACGACTTGACTCCAACAGTGAAGAATAAATCTTCAGTGCCTCCGGGCATATGTGTGTGTACATGTGTGTAATTATAAAACTAGAGAAAGATGAGAAAAGTGTAGAATACTATTAGATGAGTATTATATGTGGCCACATTATAGAAACATTGCAATTAAAAATGGGAAAGGGGAGAAGAAAACAACAGAGTAGAAGAATCTCATTGATTGTTGTTCTACAGGCAATTGGTGTGAATAAAGGATAAAAAAACCTGACAAACTAAATTGTAAAACATTGAATAATAAAACAGGGGTCTAAAAGCGTTAAAATTATGTACATACTACAGTAAAAATACTAGAGTAAAAAACTACTAGTAAAAACCATGTAAATACAGCACAATAAGAACCTTCTTAATTATCAAAAATTAGGTAAGTTAAAAAAATACACGTATTAAAAGGAACATAGAAAATATAACACAGATAATTATAAAATACCTTGACAGAGTTGAGAACATAGTAACTCACCTACTAAACGAAAAGTGTTTTCAATTTAGTTCACAATGTGACACTCAGTATTACTCTGTGCACTAAAAACGTACTTAAAACAAATGGATTCTGAAGGGATAACATTAGAAAAGGACAAAGGTAAATGGAGACATAAGAAAGGAGGTATAGTGACCCTGACTAGAAATCAAGCCAAAAAATACATTAAACCTGACAAAGGGGCTTCCCTGGTGGCGCAGTGGTTGAGAGTCCGCCTGCCGATGCGGGGGACACGGGTTCGTGCCCCGGTCCGGGAGGATCCCACGTGCTGCGGAGCTGCTGGGCCCGTGAGCTGTGGCCACTGAGCCTGCGCGTCCGGAGCCTGTGCTCCGCAGCGGGAGAGGCCACAGCAGTGGGAGGCCCACGTACCACACACACACACACACACACACACACACACACACAAAACCCTGACAAAGAAAGGCATATTTTAATGTTAAAAGTCACCATTCAGAAGGAAGATATAACAGAGACATTACAGGAGAAGTAAAGAGGAAGATAAGAACACATTAGTAATAGGTGATTTTCATATGTCTTTCTCAGAATAAGACAAGTTGGGTGAACAAAAATAAATAAGTATATAGAATACTCAATACAGTGGATTTTACTGACGTCTACCAAACTTTACACCCTGATAATTGAAAAGATACCTTCTTCTTAAGCACTCATGAGACATTTACGAAATTCATCATATATTGTCATGCACAGAAAATATCTGGATTCCATAAAGTAGTCTTATTAAATAGCAATATCTCATCAAAATAGAATAAAACTAGAAAGTATTAACCAATCTGGAAACCATCAACTGAATCAAAAGCAAAAAGGAAATTAAATTGCCTAATGCTGAATGACTAAGGTAAAAAGGAAAGTAAAATAAATTACCTGTATTTATGATATACGTCAAGGCAATGATCAGAAGAAAATTCATAGTACTAAAAACGTTTTTAGTAAAAATTAAGCCATTAAGTTAACAATAAAATGATAGTGTTTTATAAAATTTTTAATTAAAATTTTAATTTGTAATAAATTGAATATAATTGTGAGCTTAAAAATAAGGAAAGGAATAAGTTAATCAAACAAAAGCAAAATGGAAGAAGTAATTTAAAAAAGAATTTAAAACACTAATGAAATAGAGAAAGAAATATAATAGACCTATTTAATATATTAAAATCCTGTTTTGGGTTTAGCTCTTTTTGGGTTTTTTGGGTTTTTTTGTTTTTTAAGTAACCAGTGAAACAGATTACTGTATAATTTGCTCAGGAAAGAAAATGAGAAAGTACAAACACGAAAATGAGTAATGTCAAAGGGGAAATAGTCATTTAAAGAGAAAATATTTTTAAAAATCAGAAGAGACTACTTTGCAATACACTGTGCAAATAACTTTGAACGAATGATTAAATAAGCATCACCATTTGGCAAACACAATAATAATTTTTTCAGGCAAGAACCATGGTTGCACACTGAACTTTGTGGGTTAAGTAGGATGAAAAAAGGATATTTACATAGTTTCAAATATTTCCCCAGTACATCCTTTCTAATTACAAAGGGGATAGATAGTGTAACTTCATAGTGGAGAAACTTGGACCACACTCCTTATACAAAGTGATAAAAATTAAATTAATGCCCCAAATGAAACAAATCAACATCATCTTGATATGATACACTGAGAAATGAGAAATGTGAAATGTGGGTCATCACTTTCGTTGTAATCTTGTTAAAAGTACATAACTCGAATTTAGTCATAAGGAAACATCAAACAAGACAGATTGATGGACATTCTCCAAAATGACTGTTCAGAACTTAGAAAACTAAGATGGCCCTGAAAGACAAAGGTAAGAAACTATCCTAGATTGGAAGGAGACATAACAACTAAATACACTATTATCCTAGAGTATATTCTGATCCAGAAAAATAACAATTGGAAGGACAGTTGGTGAATTTTTAATAAATTCTGTAAAAGTAGTTTATAGAGTTGTGTCATTGTTAACTTTCTGGTTTTGATAACTGAATTATGATTATGGAAGACATTAGTATTTGAGGACTGGTGGCGAGCATATGGAGATCCCTTGTAATAGCTTTTGCAAATTAACTGTGCCTGATTTTATTTCAGAACAAAAAGCCAAAAACTAAAAACATAATGAAAGCTGAACTTAAGCAAAGAAAATCTTTGTTAAACTTTAAAAATCTAGAATCTCATAAAAACAGTAAATTAATTTTGGATTTGGGCAAGCTGTTTTTTTCTAGATAAACTAAAGAACTGAACAACTTCACTACCAGGTAAACATAAATATTGATAGGGCAAAGAACCTACTTTTATTTCTGGAATATAAGTCAAGGGGAAAAATAATTTAAGAATGAGAATTTGTTAATATAAAGATAAATAGAGTGTAATAGCTTGACATAAGCATAGCATTGTGTCAGAAGATATAAAAGTAATTCACTTGAGAAAAAAATGAAGAAACTTGCTAAGTATATTTTAAGTAGCTTTAAATAAAGATTGGATGTTTTGGTTGGTTAACCAGTGGGAGTTTAGATCATCCATTTTCATCTACTTATTTTACATTATTATTTTAAAACACATACGTATATGATTTAAATATATCTACATATATAATAGTTTTGCATTATAAAGGACTAAAGTCTTCAGTTCTTACCGAAATATCGCTTCAGGGTTGTTTTTTTGGTAATTTATGGGGAAAAAAATAGATAAATTGAGGGCCTGATAAAAAGTTTTAATTACTCAGTTGCCTATACAAGAAACAGTATAAAGATGGGAAGGAATATTTTCTTGGGGGCAGCTTTATTTATTTTATCAGTCATTGCAGATTTAAGAAAACTATATAGTTCTAAAACAACAAACAAATTGAACTACTGATTTAAGTAGCCAACATCTTAAATTTACATATGAAATCTATATTTTAAAAAAGGTTAAGAAAGGGTTATCTCTAGCTGACAAATTACTGTATGCCAGCTTCAAGCTAGTTAATTATACCAGGGGAAAAAAAAAAAAAAAAAAACAGGCTTTCTTTTATTTTAGTGACAGCCCACCTGCAGGTGATTGAGTTTGGCTTCTACCGTTTCTCTTATGAGTCAAAGAATTTTAAAACCATGCATTATAGTGTGATATTAAAGTTGCCGTACAGCAATTCCACACACATAAAATTTAGTCAGAGGATTTAAAAGTAAATCACTTGAGATAAAAGGAAGATGATTTTTAAACAAATCTTGTTTAAGATTTGAACTTATAGTAAAATCCTCGGTGTCCAACGCAAAATATGAGCACTCAAGTTTGTCTATAAGGCCAAGCTCTTAAAATTGGCAGAATGTAGATCAATATTTATTGTGCAATTAAGAGATATCCCCTAGACGGGGCCGACTTCCTGTGCAGAACCAATGATGACGAGCCATAAAATGCATTAAACACATTAGTGATGTTAATCGCATGACCAGGACCCCGTCTACCTGCCTGCGCAAAAACACAACAGCGGGTCGCCGTCATCTGAGGCAATTACCTTCGGGATTAAGGCTGAACAACACTTGCCAATGGTGCATCAAAACGCGTCATATTTTAGCTTGAACATGGCAAACAATATTCATATTTGTCTTAGTGAATGTAGGGCAATGTCAACCCAAATCTTCCGGAAAATTACCATTTCAATCGACTATTATACAAGCTGAAATAATCTCATGCTAATAAGCCCAATAAAGCCTTGGCCAAATCATATATTTCACGTGTTTTCAGAAAGACGGGTTTATAAAGGGATGTATATTTTAAAATCCCTTTCTATCTGAGGAGACATTTATAAAAATATATGAGGAAAGAAAGCAGCAATGTTCATAAGCTGTTCTGGGAAAGAACGGTAGTTACAAGGGTCATTTTTAACCTCGATTCTCTGTATGGTAAAGCCGAAACAAATCACCCAGAGTTCTGTAGCCTTTGTTGCTCTTAGCAGGGTGAGCTATCTGTATTTTCCGCGTCGCTTCGAGTCTCAGCATCGTTATTAAAAGTGCTTCCTTTTGTTCTCAAAATGCCCCCGTTCAGTTATATGATGTCTGAACTATAACCCCCACAAAGCGGCACACAGTGACCCATCAGGGTCGGAAAATTACCGACTGATTGACAGACATCCTGATACCGTCCTCCTTAGCCCACCTGTATGTTTAAGGCAAATGCACGACTGTTCACTTCACATCACTTACGGAAAAGAAGCTCATTTATTGGAGAAACACAAAGAAGTTATCTGGAGTCCATTGAGAACCTTGGTACTTACATTATGTCAACAAACCAGCAGCCCTGGCATCGCCTGGAAGCTTGTTGGAAATGCAGGTGAGGCCCCATCTCAGACTTGCTGGTCCCGCATTCTTAACAATATTCAAAGCGATTCCTGTGCCCAGGTTAATTTAAGAAGCACTGGTTTATGGGGTCCCTGGACAGAAAGCTGCTTGAAGCCAAGCTTGCTTCCCCTCTGGATGCGTACGGGCTGCTGACAAGGCCAGGTTAACGGCTCCTTCTGGAGCCTGTCGGGGCAGTGTTGGTACACCTGTCTCCAAGGCAAAGATGACCAATGGAGGAGGACTTCTTTTCCAAGTGACTTCCTAACGAGGACAACATCAAACACCCAACTGCTCGCAACAGCCGCAGAGCAGCTCCCAGCTCCTGCGATCAAGTCACATCACCCGCAAAGCAAGTACACAAGAAACCAGGATGAGGAGGTGTATTGGGGTGTATCCCACTGACTTCTTTCCTGGGAAGACCCACCCACTAGTGAGAGTGCTCTAACTTACACTGGATCCGAGACTTTCTTACTTAGGAAAACATATTTTATGAACCAGATTACACTTTTGGAGGGGTAGATTAACTGCAAAGCCTGTTTTACTATTGTTCATGATACCATTTGAGCTAGAACCATAATTTAAGTGTGCCATTGGTGTCTATTTCCATCGTCCTCCCCTAGGCTGGGTCAGGGAAGGGGTTCTAGGTGTCAAGTTCAGTAGATGAGGCATGAAAATTGTTATTGGCAAAGGAAGATTTGCATAAAAAGCCTTAAACTGGATTCAGACTTTCCTTTCCAATTCTCTAAAATAGGTGATCAGAATAAGAGATTTAAGAAATCCTCTTAATAACAGTAAATTTGCAAGTTGCTGCTGTTGCCAACTTACTCTTTGGATCTCTCCTGTTTTTCAAGCTTCCAAGATAGAGAAGCTATCCACCAAAGAGTCTTTAAAATGCGTCTTATGATCACCACATGGGGAGAAATCATTCAAAAGACTCTGGCAGGTCAAACTAAAGGAATTCATGGTCAGAGAGGACAAAAAAATTCTAATCCAATGAGCATGGAAAAGCAGATAACAGAGGATGTCGACCTAGCATTTGCAGAAACATTAGAAAGAAGCAATGCTTTTCTTTGTTTGCTACAAACTCAAAACACGTTAGGAAAAAGTTTAAGCAAAGAGCTCAAGGTAAAACGTAGAAGTTCTACAAAGATGATTCATTTGTTTCAGTGGTAAGAATCATTCTGGTTCCTTAATAAAGAGGACTTGCCGCTATTATATAAGTTGTATATGTGTGTAAAATTGTATGGTTCCAGTAATCTTTTTCAATCTTGTTATTATAGTCATCAAGTCCTGACTTAGTTATCAATCATTCCCGTATTTAAATATTTGTTTATCATCAAAAGGAAAAAAAGAACTCTAAGTAACTTGCCTTTGTGAATCCAGATGAATAAAGCTTACTTCCTTCTGAGGGCTCCATATATTACATTAAATTATTGGAAGCATTTTATTGTGCAAATTCGAACATTCTACCAATATCAAAGTCTATATTATAGTGCATTATTTCCCAATTAAAACATTATTATTCAGGCTCTTTTGTCAGTTTTTCAAAAGGAAGGTAAAAAGGTACAATCCATGTAAGAACAAGAAGAGGAAGACATAAATGATGTGAGGATATTGGGAATGAGAAAAGAGACATTTAATGTTTAAAATAATATAAATATCAACTATCATAACTATAATATATCTAAATAATGGGCTAAGAGGCTGATTTGTTTTCAAGCCAAAACATTGTCCTAAACTTCTGGTTTCTCATCCTGTCTACTTTGATTCTTTGAAAGGAAGGGTTGATTTCTCTAGTAAAATTCTGGGCTTTAAGGTCCAGCCATGCGTTGAAGCGGTGTAGGGTCCCTCTTGTAGAATAGGAGGGGTTATGTTTTGATTAAAGAAAAAAAAAAAAGCAGAAGAACTTAGATTCTAGGTCAACTTGTACTCTGAAGTAGGTTACTAACATTTTTTGCCAGCAGCATGAGACATAAATAGCAAGCTTGGAAGTGAGGGTCAGAGCCTCGGAGTTAAGAAAACCCTCTTTTGCTGTACTCCTTTTGTCTTCCTCCATTCTTTTAGAGTGTCAGACGTTCTGTCCCACTTCCATTCCCTTTCCCGTGTCTTTACTTACAACCATTGATCCCCTGTACGTCTCTTTCTTCTCACAGTCATTACCTCTGTCTCCTCTTACGCTTCACGTTTGAGGCCAGCCACACACTGGCATCTGCCCTCCAGTCCCAGCTTGTACGACACTTAGTCAAAAGTCCATCTTTACAGCCCCCATAGGGAACTGTATACAGAAATGCAAAGAATCAATAGGTCCTACACTCATCAAAGTTTAACCCGCTCTTTGGTTTCTACAACATGGACTGAAGTCTATGGAGGGCTAATTAGAAATATGATATAATAGGAAAAGGTCACAGGCAACAGAGATAATGATTTCGGTATCGGTTGATGAAACTGCATTCAAACTCTCATTTTAGGGAGATGTAATGAGTCAATGAAGTTATCAAACAGCATTTAATAAGACAGCTTTTTCTAAACACTGCAATATATCCCTGCATAGCTAAACTGTGAATAACCTTAAAAATGAAATTAAACACTATTTCTCTCCTTTTCTTCATAAAAATTTTTTAAAATCTTTTAAAATTTCTTTAATCCCAATTATTGTACACTAAACTTGTTGTTTAGTGATTCAAAGGATGCCCCTACTTTTAAAATCCCTTTTTTCCAAATGTATAATCAAGTATATCAATACATTGATATACTTGTTTTAAAATTCAATATCTTTGGGATTTAATGTGATAAAATGAATGTCAATTTGCTATTTTACAAATATGAAAAGATACAGCTCTGGCTTACGGTCACTCCTCCAACAGTTTTTGAGATTTCATCACCCTATAGATGATTTTTCTAATATCCTGGTTCTCAGCCCCAGGGACTGTTCTACTCCAAAGCCCATGTCCCTCATAACACCTCTACCACTTAGACCCATGTCAAGGTCATTACCAATAACTGCAATAATCTCAGTTTCACAAACCTGACTCCGCACAGCTCACTCAATATAGTGTACAAATTCCAGTAACATCTGTCCCACCAGAACATCCAGTCCACCGATCCTATTATCTTTTCACATTCACTCACCCAATTTGCATCCTTCTTCTTACTTTCTTAACTTAAACTCATGACCACTAATTCAAATCAATCTTTTGCATTCACCCTCAAATATCCTGGCGTTCTCTCTATTCATTAACATTTCCTTGGCAAAACCTCAAATCTAAGTCCAAATTTCCACCTAGACTCTGCTGAATCTGAATATGTGTGTGTGTATATATACACACGAAAAAAAACGACCACGCCTGCTCTTCTCATTTTGATTTCATGATTATAATGCGGCAATTTTCTCCTAAAGGTGACTATCAGTCATACATTTCCCTAACCCATGTCCTTTCGCATGCTCTTAAATATCTGTTTCACATCTCTTCCTGTTCCCTAGATCCTCTAAAACCTCCTCTCCATTATCATTCTCAAAAAATGATCTTGCTTCCTATTTCACTGAGAAAATTGAAGCAGTCAGAAGAAACTACCAAATGGTAGAAGGAACCACCAAATCTGTATCTATTTGCATGTCTGTATCCTGACTTCCCACCTTATTTCACCCAACGAAGCATAAATGTGATATTGTGATTTATAGGAAATATATATTTGGTCTTCCTCCCAGTTTCTGACTCAGAGGGCCTAAAATCCCGGGGATTTCCTAAATGTATGAGCATAATAAATCTGCGTTTTATTTTTTGAATGAGGTGACTTGTGGAGGTACCCAGGGATGGGGGCCGGTTTCCAGGAGAACCAGCCATGTGATTAGAGGGTTGGAGCTTTCAGTCCCGTCCCAACTTCTGTGGAGGTTGGATCAATCACCAAGAGCTAATGATCTAATCAACCAAGCCTGTGTGGTGAAGCCACCACAAAAACGCAAAAGTTCAGTCATCAGAATGTAATGTACAGCAACAAACAAAGAAACACACAAATAAAAAGGGCCAGAGCTTCCAGTTTAGTGAACACCTGGAGGTGCATGGAGAGAGGCACACCAGGAGATGGTGCAGAAAACCTACACCCTCTTCCCTTACCTTGTCTGCACATGCCTTCCATCTGACTGTTGCTGAGTTAAATTTTTTTATAGTAAGCACGGGATCCGGAGAGTAAAATGCTACTCGGAGCTCTGTGAGCTGCTCTAGCAAATAACTGTAACAGGATGAGGGGGTCATGGAAACCTCCAATCTATAGCTGGTCAGTCAGAAGTACAGGTGACAACCTCGGCAACAGCGGCCGACATTTGAAGTGGGGGGCCGGGGATCGGGGCGAATCTTGTTGGACTGAACCCTTTACCTGGGGAATCTAGTACGATCTCCACATAGATACTGTCAGGATGGAGTGAAACTGAGTTGAACCGTAGGACACCCAGTAAAGAGGCTGGAGATTCACTTGACGTCGGCAGGAAAACCTTCCCAAAACATGTTGGAAATTGGGTCCCAGAACACAATTAATAATCTACTCCTCCATCCCCTCTTACACTGAGCTTACAAGACCGATGCTTCAGCTAACTTCTCCTATCACTCCTACATCAACAGTTATTTTCAGTGTTCTTGCCCTGCTCCACAGGCACGATGTTATTTTTCCTATTGTTTTTCTCTTGAACCAACTTGTCCGGCCTTCTCTCTCCTTTACCAAACAAAACACAAAAATCTTGAAAACATACTTATGCTTAATCTCCCTAATTCCTCCTCTTTTATTCTCACTCAAGCCCACTTCCACTGGATTTTGATTCCTTTTCCTTCAACCAAAAGTGTTATTGTTTGCCCCACCTGTCACTGTCAGTGCCTGAGTGATAGGTTATATTCTACTGATGACCAGCTTTCGGCGCAGTTAATCACTTCCTTCTCCCTCATATGCCTTCTGGCCATTGCTTCTAGGACACCAAATGCTATCGGCTTTTATATTACCCCACTGGAAAACTCTCTCCATAGTTCTTTGCTGGTCTCTTTATTCTCCCTTACCTCTTAATGTAGGAATAACCTGGCCTTCCAGATCTCATTATATCAAATGGCTCTAACTACCATTTTTTTGCTAGTGATCACCAGACAGCACCAAGCCCACTCAGACATGTATTTATAACTGCCTGTGTGGCTCTCTGGTGGATGTTTCAAAACCATCCTAAACTTCACATGCAATCTCCTGAACTCCTCAACCTCCTTCCCACCAAGTTTGTTTCACCTGAAATCTGCTCCAGCCTAGTCTCAGGCTCCAATATATTTTGCCTGAATTCATGCAATTCTTTCTTAAATTGCCTCTTCGCTTTCACCCTCATCACCTAGAGTCTACTCACAATACTGCAGCCAGAGGCATTTAAAGTCAAAATCAGGTCCTCTTACTCCTCTAATCAAAGGCCTGCAAAAACTCCCTTTCCCACTGAGTAAGCAATAAAGATCTTGGGATGGCTGACAGGACCTTATACCATTTGCCCCTTAATTATTTTTTCTGTTAATAGTCCTTATATTGTTTAGTATTTCTGTGTGCATTGGCCTTCTTGCTGTTCTTAGAACATAACAAACATTCTCCCATCTTCGTGTTTGTGCAATTTCTGTTCTCATTACCTAGATGCTCTTCCCACAGACGTCCGTGTGGTCACCTCCCTGATCATCCCCAAGAGTTTGTTCAAGTATCACATCCTCACTGAGACTTAACCTAACAATCCTTACTAAAACTGCGTCTTCTACTTCAAACCAGTATTCCTAATTCCCTTTGTTCTGCATTTTATTTTGTTTTTCAAAGCATATATTGCCTTCTAACACACCACTGATTTATTACAATTATGTTATTGGTTAATTTCTGTCTTTTCTTCCTTAGAATGTAAGCCTCATAAGAGCAGGATATTTTTATTGTTAACTGATGTAGCCTAAGTACTTATAAAAGCAGCAACAACAAAAGCCTTAGCACTTAGCAATTGCTCAAAAAACACTACTTGAATGAATAGACGTGTTTTAATACAAACATTTAAGATTTTCTATGTAAAACAATATGACAAAACTATTTCTTTGAATTATAATTAAGTCTTTTCTATTGAAATATAAACCTGGAAATATTTCTTGATATTTTAGAATCATTTTTGGTAATGCTGTAACTAAATTAAGAATAGTTTCTGGTACCTATTTTTAAAGCAACATGAAAGAATATGTATAAATCTTTGGCTGCAATATTAAGGTCTAAATAAAAACATTCCAAAAGTAAGTGAACATATGTTGTACAATTTTAGTCTTTGAATTACATACATGGCATTAAAAATGTGTTAAAGTTAATAAAGGCCATTTATGACAAACCCACAGCTAATATCATACTCAATGGTTAAAAGCCAAAAAGTTTTCCTCTAAGGTTAGGAACAAGACAAGGATGCCCATTCTCACCACTTCTTTTAATACAGTATTGGAAGCCCTAGCTACAGCAATCAGACAATAAAACAATTTTTTCCAAATTGGAAAGGAAGAAATAAAACTCTTATTAGTTGTATATGACATCATGTTATATATAGAAATCCCTAAAAACTCCACAAAAAATTATCAGAATGAATAAATAAATTCAGAATAGTTTCAGGATACAAAATTAATATACAGAAATCTGTTGCATTCTATACAATAATAATGAACTATCAGAAAGAGAAATCAAGAGAACAATACCATTTACAATTTTATCAATAGGAAGAAATCTAACCACAGAAGTGAAAGACCTGAACTCTGAAAACTATAAGACATTGATTAAGGAAATTGAAAACAATATGAATAAATGGAAAGATATTCCATGTTCATGGATTGGAAGAATTAATATTGTTAAAATGTTCATACTACCGAAATCAATCTACAGATTCAGTGCAATCCATATCAAAATAGCAATGGCATTTTTCACAGAGTTAGAACAAATAATCCTAAATTTTGTATGGAACCACCAAAACAATCTTGAGATAGAAAAAAAAAAAAAAAGCTGGAGGAATCACACTCCATGACTGCAGGCTATACTACAAAGCTACAGTATTCAAAATAGTAAGGTACTGACACAAAAACAGACATATAGATCATCGGAACAGAATAGAGAGTCCAGAAATAAACCCATATACTTATGGTCAATTAATCTGCATCAAGGAAACAAGAATATACAATGGGAAAAAGACAGTCTCTATAATAAATAGTGTTGAGTAAACTGGACAGCCACACGCAAAAGAATACAACTGGACTATTTTCCCACACCATATACAAAAGTAAACTCAAGATGGATTAAAGACTCAAATGTAAGATCTGAAACCATAAAACTCCTACAAGAAAATATAGACAGTACACTCTTTGGCACTGGTCTTAGAAATCTGGGGGATCTGTCTCATCAGGCAATGGCCACAAAAGCAAAAACAAACAACTGGGAACTAATCAAACTTGAGAGCTTTTGCACAGTGAAGGAAACCATCAACAACAAAAAGGCAATCTACTGAATGGGAGAAACTTTTGCAATTGATATATTCAAAAAGGGGTTAATATCCACAATATATAAAGAAGCCGTATAACTCAATATCAAAAAACAAACAAACAACCTGATTTTAAAATGGGCAGAGGACCTGAATAGGCTTTTTTTTTTCCAAAGAAGACATACTGATGTCTTGTGCCAAGAGGCACAAGAAAAGATGCACAAGATCACTAATCTTCAGGGAAATGAAAATTAAAACTACAGTGAGATATCACCTTACACCTGTCAGAATGACTACATCAAAAAGACAAGAAATAACAAGTGTTGGTGAGGATGTGGAGAAAAAGAAACCCTCCTGCACTGCTGGTGGGAATGTAAATGGGTGCAGACACTATGGAAAACAGTATGGAGTTTCCTCAAAAAATTAAAAAATAGAGCTACCATCATACCAGCAGATCCACTCCTGGGTATTTGTCCAAAGAAACTGAAAACATTACTTCAAAAAGATATTCACCCCAGTGTTCATAACACCATTATTTACAATAGCCACAATATGGAAGCAACCTAAGTGTCAACAGATGAATAGATAAAGAAATACGAGTTTTTATCACAATAACATCACATAGATTTACTGATGCAGAAAGGCCAAAGCCATCTGTTAAAATTTATGTTATGCTGCATCACAGAGTTCTGATCCTCTTGCTATATTAAACCAGAATTGAATTGGGGAAGGATGCAGTTTGATGTGATAACACAATGAAATATTACTCACCCGTAAAAAATGGAATTTTGCCATTTGCAACAATATAGATGGATCTGGAGGGTATATACTTAGTAAAATAAGCCAGACAGAGAAAGACAAATACCATATGATTTCACTTGTATGTAGAATATCAAAATAAAACAAATGAAAAAAGCATAAGAAAAAAGAAGCAGACTCACAGATACAGAGTACAAACTAGAGGTTACCAGAGGGGAGAATGGTAGGTGGAAAGAACAAAATAGGTAAAAGTGAATAAGAGGTACAAACTACCAGTTATAAAATAAATAAGTTACAAGGCTGTAATGTACACCACAGGGAATATAGTCAATATTTTACAATAACTTTGTATTATACCGAATACCAAATTACTATGTTGTACATCTGACACTAATATAATACTGCAAGCCAACTGTAGTTTAATAAAAAGTTAAATAATTACAATGCATATGTTAAGTGCTGTAACAGAGAAACGGACCAGTGCTACAGGGGCACAGAGGGCAGCCAGAGAAGACCTGACCACTGCCAGCCAGAGAGTGGGTTCAGTGAGGGGGTGACACCTAAACTAGAATGTAAAGGAAAAGTAGAGTTAGGCCAGGTGGAGAAAATGGGAAGACCATGTAGTGAGAAAATCATAGAGGAAGACAGCAAGACATGAAAGAGCTGGACAAAGTGACTTCTAGCAAGAGTTCAATGTGACCAGAGGTATAGGAGCATTTAGAGGACGATGATCTTGGAAAAATCGTTGCGGGAAAGTAGACATTATCGTATAGAACAAATCCTATAAGATAAGCTACACTATAGTGATGTGTCATTAAAGGTTTATGAATAGAAGTTTACAGCAGATTTGCATTTAAAAACAACTAGCTTTAGAAGCAGTATAATTGTGTAACTGGGAAAAGCAAAGAAAGAAGCCTCAGGAAAACCAGGCATAAGGCCATTGTCAAGAGACATGAGGGCCTTAACTTCAGACACTGGGAATAGGGATGAAGACAAGGTGACACATGCACAAAATAGTCAGACGATGGAGAAAAAGGGATTTGGAAATTAAGTTGCTTTGGGGAATCAGGGCGATCTGCTAGCGTGGCGAGAGCAGAATCCAGAACGCAGCGTGTTTGGGAGTGGATACAAGTAAGGAAGGGGTGGCCACTCCTTCCGGGAGCTGGAAGGTGCAGGAAAGAGCGGCAAGGACACAGCTGACTTCACATTCACCAACTACAGCAAGCCTCTCGGGGCTGTCGGTCTGTTTCAGCTTGTGGGGGAGGGGCAGGAAGTCACCGGAAGCAGAGGAAGTCCTGGGGCTGGAGGCAGCTCTCCAGTTAGCCGGCTGTTGGGCTCTGCTGCTGCTGCTGGTAGACACTGCGCTGCTCTCCCCTCCCGCTTTGCTTCCTAACTCCAGGTGCTCTCCTTGGACTTTAGTTTGAAAAGATGGAAGGAAATAAAGTACCCTTCTGGTTCAAAAATTTAAAAAAAGATAAAAAATGTGTGTCAAACTTACCAGGGTCAAAGTTAACCCTGGTTTAAAATATATTCGTAAATTTGAACATTTAAAAATATGGAAACATTCGCCTGTCAGAAATATTGCAAGTCAAATATTCCTTGGACTTTAGTTTGAAAAGATGGAAGGAAATAAAGTACCCTTCTGGTTCAAAAATTTTAAAAAAATTAAAAATGTGTGTCAAACTTACCCGGGTCAAAGTTAACCCTGGTTTAAAATATATTCATAAATTTGAACATTTTAAAATGTGGAAACATTCACCTGTCAGAAATATTGCAATTCAAATATTCCTTGGACTTTAGTTTGAAAAGATGGAAGGAAATAAAGTATCCTTCTGGTTCAAAAATTTTAAAAAATAAAAAATTTGTGTCAAACTTACCAGGGTCAAAGTTAACCCTGGTTTAAAATATATTAGTAAATTTGAACATTTAAAAATGTGGAAACATTTGCCCGTCAGAAATATTGCAAGTCAAAGGAGGGGCCTATCCTCTGTCAATCACTTCTCTAAAGGGAAAACTGGAACCAAGCAGAAGCCTCCAGGCCCCCCACCTCCCGCCAAGTACAAAGGCCCCTGCACGTCTCCTGCCTCTGGTTGTAGAAAAGCTGAAGTCTCCCAGGCCTCCCTGAGTCACAAAGAGTGGCCTCGAGCACTTAAGGATCAGGACAACAGAGTCACAGACTCAGTGTCTGATGCACCTTCCTGGGTTGTTTTACAGATACTGTAGCTGCCACCAGGGGGAAAAAGCCAGACTGCAGCCATGACATAAGCTACTCCAACTTGAGCAGTGCTGAGCCTACGGCCAGCACGATTCCAAGAATTGGCCTCAAGAGAATGGGATTAACACGACTGCTCATCATAATCTATGTCTTTGTGGGCATCAAAATAATTGTAGCTTGTCCTGTAAAGGAGCAACTAAAATTGTCAGCAAGGAGATGCTACGGACCCGTGTCGACATCCTCCACTGAGAACACAGCGCCCCATGTCAGCATGAAGAAGTGGCAGAAGATGGACCTTCACCCCGGATCCCATAGGAATGGAAGGATGTCTGCCGGGGATTCGTAAGCAGCTCTTTGCGGGAAACCGCCCGCAGCAGGAAGCCCCTTTCCTTGTCACTTTAGCAAAGCTACACTGTAACTAACTTCTAAACCAGGCGCCCCCCTGCTCTACGCATCTCCAGACCAAACCCACCTTTCATATCTTGTGATCACACAATGCCTTGCCTAACCTGTTGGTTTTTCCCCATAGATCAAAGAGGTAGAAATGAAGAATAAGTAACTAACAGATGACCAGATCCCTTCCCTAGCTTCCCTTTGGGTAGTCTGTCAAACAAGCTGTGTGAACAAGATAGCATCTAAAGAAAGGTCACACCTAGAGGGGTGGGATAGGGAGGGTGGGAGAGAGGGTGATGCAAGAGGGAAGAGATATGGGAACATATGTATATGTATAACTGATTCAGTTTGTTGTAAAGGAAAAATTAACACACTATTGTAAAACAATTATACTCCAATAAAGATGTTAAAAAAATAAAATAAAAAATAAAGAAAGGTCACAAGGAGTCGACAAGCCTGCACACAGTGGAAGACGGCGACAGCTGTGACCACCTGTCCCCATGATTAACTAAGATTACTTCCTTTTGTCCCTTTAAAAACTTTCATGGCCCAGCAGAATATTTGGAGTTCTTTTTTTTTTTTTTCCCGGCACGCGGGCCTCTCACTGTTGCGGCCCCTCCCGTTGCGGAGCACAGGCTCCGGACGCGCAGGCTCAGCGGCCACGGCTCACGGGCCCAGCCGCTCCGCGGCACGTGGGATCCTCGCGGACCGGGGCACGAACCCACGTCCCCTGCATCGGCGGGCGGACTCGCAACCACTGCGCCACCAGGGAAGGCCTGGAGTTCGTTTGCGAGCGAGCCCGCCTTCTCCCCAGCTTGCCAGCTCTCTGATTAAAAGCAGCATTTTCCATTTCTACCAACGCTGGCCTCTTGGGTATTGACTTGAGTTCAGTAACAAACCCACTGCTAGAAGCCTAAGGAGTGCAGAGGGGCCTGTCCATGCCCGACACTCCCAGTCTGAGCTAGAAAAATAGGGGGGAAGAGTGGGAAATGGACAAGGATGAAGATACACTAGCTCAAACCGCATCCTTTTCCAATTCAATTCTGATTTAATATTAGCAAAAGAAGCAGAGCTCTGTGAAGACACGTAACATAAATTTTAACAGATGGCTTTGGACTTTCCTCATCAGTAAATCTACTAATGTTATTGTTCTCAAAAGATTCTGTATATATTATTGTTCTATATTTCGATAACCATTATAGAGCAATAAACTTGTTCCTAACTGCGGGATATAATTTTAACTAAATTAGTTTCTATCAAAACAATTGTAAGACATAAGCAAGTATTGTTTCAGTTGCACTTTGTTATGTGTGACACACATCCTATTATTCTGGCTAAAATAAATTCTACTCTATAGCGATTACTTCTTAACGTAATTTTGTTTTCACATCTTATATTAAATTTAAATATAAATGTGTTTAAAATAAATTAAAGCTAACTAAATTATTAACATACATTTTGAACAAAATTATTCTTAAATAACCATGGTAAAGGACCAATACACTTCCAGTCCATACATTTATGGAGAACCTATTATGTACAGGGCATTATTTGGGGTACTCTTTGGAATATGAGTCAGAAGGTAGAGTGCATTACACTCAGTTTCGTAGAGGAAATAAAATACACATATATATTTATTAAAATAAAAAGGGCATCTGGAGTAGGAGGTAGAGAGGAAGCATTAATTATCTTCTATGAATGGCATCAGGATAAAGGTAGTTCTTCCAGATGACGGGATCCATATATATTACATACCTATTCCAGAGACTTGTTCAGTGTGGATTTTCTTATTGATGCACAAAAGACTTTGTAAGAAAAGACAAATGCTAGACTTACTTTTCTGACAAGATTTTTAAAAATCAGTTTTAATCCTGATCATCTTAGCTACTAAATGAGATATGTAAAACTCCAAACAGTTGTCTTATTTCAAACATCATGTTCTTTCACCTATTACAGTTTATAAAAATGCTAATAATTGAATTTGATTTTGAAAGAAGAGTGAAAACATGGAGAATAGAAAGAAGAGAAGGAATTTATTTTTTTTCAATATGGAACCTTTAGCTTAACCTGATTACAGTACATCTGCAATAATGGAGTAATCCTTTTACAAATGCAACTAGAAGAAACGATGACACAAGTAAACTGGCATTTGGTGTGAATGCATAGGTGTTTGAACTTCAAATCCAACCAAGAATTTTGTTACAATCTCTTTCAGCTTTGCATGGACTCTTCTGAGATCTTTCCATCAGCCCAGATTTTGCCCAGCAGGGTTTGGTGTTGGCTGATAACATGAAACAAGAAAGCATTCTCAAACTTTGTGATCTTGCTGGGCTCCAGCTTATCAAGATACCCCTGACATCAGCATAGATAACAGACACTTGCTCTTCAATAGCCATGGGATTCAGGTACAGGTCTTGAAATTCTTTTGTGAAATCTATTTCTACATGTTTTATTCTTTTTGATGATATTGTTAAGGAGAATCATTTTCTTAAATTTATTTTCAAATTGCCCATTACAGGTGTATATAAATACAGTTGATTTAAAAAAAAAAAAAAAAGCCATGGGACAATACCGTCCTTGCTTCAGCAACTCAGTCAGACACACACCACGACTCAGGGTGGTTGAGTGGCGGCATCGAGGTCAGAACCAAATTGGGCAAAAGCAGCAGCGACGTCAAAATACTGAGCCCGTCCCAGTTTCACGGTACCTGCCACATGTTTCATGGCCCTGGTTTGCACAGAAGATCTGACACGGGATACAGACAAACCAACGTTAATGGAAGGACGGATACCTTTGTAGAACAATTCAGTTTCCAAGAAGATCTGTCCGTCAATGATGGAAATGGCATTCGTTGGAATGTAAGCAGACACAACACCAGACTGTCTTTCTATGACTGGTGAAGCAGTCAAGGAGCCACCACCAAAAGAATCGTTCGTTTTGTGTGCTCTCTCTAGCAGTCAGGAGTGCAGGAGGAACGCATCACCAGGACAGGCTTCATGACCAGGGGGTCCGCGGAGCAGCGGAGACGTCTGACAATAAGCAACAGCCTATTTAGATAACTCATCATAGGTGATCAAAGCATGTTTGCCATTTTCCCTAAAACATTCTCCCATAGAACATCCAGAATAAGGAACGAGGCGCTGAAGTGGGGCAGCATCCGAGGCAGTAGCTGAAACCACAATAGCGTACTTCATGGCATCTGCATCTGTAAGTCTCTTCACCAATTGAGCAACAGTGGCTCTTCTGAGCAATAGCAACGTAGATGCAGTATAGCTTCTTCTTTTCATCAGATCCATCATTGAATCATTTCTGGTTAATGATGTGTCAATAGCAATTGGCACCAGCTGTCCACAGCCTTAATGCCAGTCTGCATTAGTTCCCGCACAGAGATCAGGGCCTTCAGGCTAACTCGCCTTTGGATCTTGCAACCAACTGGACCCTTTCCATCAGTGGTATTACCAAGGGCATCTGCTACACGAACCAAAAGTTCCTTGCTGACTGGAACATCCACAGTAGCCCCAGTTCTGGTCACAATATCTCCTTCCTCAATTAGTTTATCATTTCCAAACACGGCAACACACCAGCATTGTCCGGTTCCAAGCTCAGAGACATACCCTTTAAACCTGAAGAAAACTCTACCATGTCTTCTGTTTGAACATTTCTCAGCCCATGTACATGGGCAATACCATCACCAATACTGAAAAACATGCACAGTCTCTTCAAGGTCAACAGAGGTGTCACCAATAATAACAGAGGACACCTCAGCAGAGCCAGTCTTCCGAAGACGAGATTTAGAGGCAAGGAGATTCCTTGCAGCAATGAAGGATGACCCCAAAGCGTTTTTGGAGGCCATCCCGGCCTGCCCAGGGAGGGCGCGGGCCACAGCCGCAGCGACGCACAGGGACAGCATCTTTGCAGGCCCTCTGCACGCGCTTCCTCTGCATTCGCAGCCTTGGGACTGACTGAAAGAGAGGGAGTTTTGGTTCAGAAGGGCATGAGCAAATCTGAAGTCAAGAAATTTAGGGATGATGTGGGTAATAATGGGTGTTTTTCTCTAGTTGCATATAGGATATATGCAGAGAAGTACAGTAATAGATATTTGAAAAATTATTTTGTGCCCAGATGGTGAATATCTTTGAATGCTGCGATGATGATTATGCTTTATTCCAGAGGTAACTGGAAGTTCTTGCAAGGTTTTGATTAGATAAAAATAAATAAATAAAAATAGAGTATGCGGAACTGTACTTGAGGAGTACAGGGAAAAGTGAAGGTAGGTAGATTCTGAAAGAGAGATCATTAGGACATGAAGCAGAGTAATACGAACATGGAGACGGGGAGCAAATGAGAAAGTCATTTCAAAGGCAAAGAGAGGGACTTCCCGGGTGGCCCAGTGCTTGAGACTTTGTCTTCCAATGCACGGGGTGTGTGTTCTAGCATTGGTCCCGGAGCTAAGATCCCACATGCCTCAGGGCCAAAAAACCAAAACACAGAACAGAAGTGATAGTGTAACAGATTCAATAGAGACTTAAAAAAAAAAAAGAAAAACAAAGGCAAAGAGAGTCTCGAATAAAGCATAAGGCATATTATTGGACTGTTGTCAGATATTGTAGAAAATGAAAATCGAGAATTAATGAAAAAATCGTCTGACAAATTGTTTAATTCTAGATTACTAGAATTAAAAAATCCTTCAAAATGTTCAAAAATTTTAAGAAAACTATACATTTTAAAAAATAATTAAAAACGGATGATTGTCAGGAGTACAAATACAAGGATGTATCAAAAATGTTAATAGCTGAGCTTCTAAAAGAAAAACCAAAATTTTAAAACATCATTGTGTTTATGAGAGATTTGTTGAGTGCTTACAAATAAATATTTGGAAAAGATATTGACAAAAATTTAAAAACACATAAAAAGAAAGCAAGATAAAAAACACTAACAATTATAAGCCACAAAAACTTTTCAAAATATGTACATACAAGTTTCATATAAAAAATCTCCAATGACACACTTTAGTGGGTAATGTCCACCTATATTCTCCATTTCTGAGTGTATCATTTTAGCTACTGACACAATAAAACAATGACAAATACCTCCTCAAAAAGCCTGATTTTCAACTACGGTCAACTCTTAATTATCTAAGAATACATGGAACAGCTGGAAAATTAACACTGGTTTAATTAACATAATATATTTGAAAAGTATAAAGAAATCAAAATATCTACAAATCAGTAAAATTACTATTCTTTCTTTTTCCTATCAAGTCTTTTATATCAGCGTAATGTTGTAAACTGAATACTTAATTTGTGATGGGAAACCTCACTCTTATCTCAGCTCTGGCTTTAATCCGCTGGGTGTAATGATCATGCCAATTTCTCTTCAGTTTTCTTCCTGATTTCTAAAACTTGAAGGAGCTGAAGTAAGATGCTTAAATATCCATATAATACTTTCAGTAAAAGAGGTTAAAACAATCTTAAAAATCTTCCAAGTAATTATTAAGGTTAAAGAGGTAACTTACAGATGTGAAATTCAGAAAGCTTGTGTTTTCTTTCTTAAATAAAAATGTGTATCCCAGTTTTATGGCCAAAGGAAAATGCTTCCATGATAGGTAGTTCATCCTTATGGATGCATGTGAAGGGAAGCAAAATATGCCACTTTGGCATATTGATTATTTTGGATTAATGTTATTTAAAAAACAGCAGGAGCAAGAAGGACCTTCTGATGCTCCTTTGTTCCCGACGAAAGCAGGACATAAATGTTCCATGTGAAAGGTACCCTCTGTGCACCAGGAGTACAGAGACGTACTTCTTACCAGAGAAGGGAATCCAGGGCAGACAAAGCTGGATGAACAAGCCTTGTTACTTTTTCACTAATTAGCCACTCCAAGCTCAAACCCCTTTATTTTTGTCAATTCTTCACAAAGTTATTGATTCTTTGTCTAAAAGATACAAAATATGCCTCTTTTGGTCATTTATTTGAGTCTCATATTTTTATGGGCTACCATACATAAGAAATTAAATTTGTTTTTCTCCTGTTAATCTGTCTTATGTTAATTTAATGATGAGACCAGCCAAAGAACCTAGAAAGGACATTTGACATTATGTATATGGCTGCATTAACCATGAATGCCTGTGTCCTCTGGACATTTGTAAGAATCTCTTTGGGTGTCCACCTAGATCCTGAAGCATAAGTTATGGGCCCATTTCAACCCTTTTGCATAATGTCAACCTTTTTCTCACAACATTTCTACAAATTTACAAACCAATAAGAAAAGAGTAAGTACGACTTTGCTCCACATCCTTATATTTGTCAGACTTTTGAATTTCTGTCAGTATAGTGGTTAAATGATATTTCATTGTGGTTTTAATTTCTAATCCCCTAATTTCTACTGAGGTTAAGGAATTCTTTTTCTACTTTTTTGTTCTTTTCCTTTGAATTTGCAAGATACACATAGCAATATCTGTTTTGGGCTTTTCAGTGTTTTCCTATAGTATTTTGGAATTTTATACATCAAAATATTATATAGGTTTTGTTAGATTAAATCCTCAGATTTTAAAAAATTTGAGGTGCTAGTGTAAATATTGTCTTTAAAAAATTATGTTCTCTATATTCTTCTGGTAGGTGAAAAGTAACTGAACTGATCTTGTACAGTGAATGTCTAAAATCTTTGCTAAACTCTCCAGTCTTAATTTTTTATCTATACTTTCATCTAGATTTCTACCAACATCATTATACCATGTAAAATTAATGACAACTTGGTTTATTTTCTAATATTTTAATATTTAATATGTTCGTTCCTTCAATTAAACCTCACTTGGCCATGACGTATATTTATTTCTCAATAAATTGCTACATTTGGTAGCTAATGTTCTGCTTAGAATTTTTTATCTGTGTTTATAATTGAGTTTTATTTATAATGCCTTCATCTCAATATTTTTTACTGATTTTGACATCAGTGCTACATGAGTCTCGTGAAATAAGCTCTAGATTCTTCACTTTTCCTTTTCTTTGGACAATGGATTTAATATGACAATTTATTCTCTAAATGTTTTTAGAACCCACTGGTAATGCCTTTTGTGAGTTGTTTTTCACTTGTTGGAAGATTTTTAAACTACTGATTCAATTGCTATAATGGTTATCTACTTCAGGTTTCATATTTCTCCTTCAGTTAATTTTGGTAATGGAATTATCCATTTCACGTAAGCTTCAAAATGCATTGACATCAAGTTAATAATATCTTTTTATCACATTTATTTCTCCAGCATCTGGCATTATGTCCTCTTTTCATTCCTAATGGAGTTTGTTTATATTATCACTTATGTTCCCTTGATGAAACCTGCTAGAAGGTGATCCTGTTTATTTTATGCTTAAGAATAAACTTTGGCTAATATGATTCTAAATATTATACGTTTGTTGTATTATTTTTTTCTGAACTTTTGTTTTTCCTTCCTATTACTTTCCTATTTTTATTCATTAATTTTTAGCTTTTTTCATATTAAACCTATACATTTCCTTTCAGCATTACTTTAACTGCATCCCACAAATATTGATATGGAGTGCTTTTGTTATATGTCAGCTCCAAATAAGTCCTAATTTCCATTATGATTTTAAATGCAGGAAGAAATTATTTCCTAGTGTATTTTACTTTTTAAATTAGGTGCGTTTTCATTTTACTTTTATTATTTAATCTACCTAATTATATTATTGTCAGTAACATCATCTGAAGGAAAGCAGTCTTGAAATTTGTTCAGGTTTACTCAACGTAACAAAATCTATGTTGAAGAAGCTATCAGATTGCTTGAAAATAATAAACATTTTAAAGTTGTTGCAGGCAATGTTTTAAATATGTTTTGGCAATGTTTTATATATTTCATGAATTCTGTTCTTACATTTATTATGTACTTCCTTTCTTCTGCTTATTTAATGTACAATTTCTTCTTCATTTTCTATATCTTAAGGGGAAAGTTCAGATCATTAACTCCATACCATTTTGTTTTCTAATATAGGCATTTAGTGCTCTAAAGATCCCTCTAGGAAGTATTTTAATTACATTGCACAAATTTTGATTTGTTGTGTTTTCATTTTTGTTCTGTTAAAAATACTTCTAATTTTTTTTTCAAAGTTGTCTTTGACCTATAGGTTACTTAGAAGTATACTTTCCAGTTTCTAAATATTTGGAGGGGTTTTTTTTAGTTACCATTCTGTTATTGATTTTTATATCAATTCCTTTGGTGAGAAAACATACCTTGTATAATTTGAATCCTTTCAACTTGTTTTATGGCAAAAAAATATGTTCTATCTTGTTAAATATCCCATGTTCATTTTAAAAAGATGTGCATTCTGATGTTTTGGAGTGGATTGTTCCATATATGTCAGTTAGGTCAAGTCTGTTTGAAAGTCTTATAAATCATTCCTGGTTTTCTACATAGATGCTCTTTAAACTATTAAGAGCCGGGTGCTGAAACTTCAGATTATAACTGTGTCTTCAACTGTTTTTCCCTACGGTTGTATAACATTTGCTTTATTTATTTTGAAACTTTATTTTGCAATTTATAAATTGCATACACTTTTAGGACTGTCATATCTTTTTGATGAATTAATCACTGTATTTATTGGTTGTCTATAGCTGCATAACAAATAACTCCAGAATTTAGCAGCTTAAAAAACAAAAATATTGGGCTTCCCTGGTGGCGCAGTGGTTGAGCGTCCGCCTGCCGATGCAGGGGACGCGGGTTCGAGCCCCGGTCCGGGAAGATCCCACGTGCCGCGGAGCGGCTGGGCCCGTGAGCCGTGGCCGCTGCGCCTGCGCGTCCGGAGCCTGTGCTCCGCAACGGGAGAGGCCACAACACTGAGAGGCCCGCGCACCGCAAAAAAAAAAAAAAAAATTTATCTCCTAAGAATGTGAGTCATAAAGCTGGGCATGTCGTAGCTGTGCCTCCTTCTCAAGCTCGCACGTGACTTTCCAGTCACATGTTCTTATGCCTATAGCGGCGGTCTCCTGGGACGGCTTGGCTGTGCCGAGGATCCACCCGCAAGCCTTCTCGCTTGGCGATTGGAGGGCCAAGGCCCCTCACTAGATGAGTCTTTCCACAGGAGTGACTTATGAAGAGCTTCTGGTTTCCCCATGGACGATCGAGCAAGAATCTGAAACACAAGCAGCCCTCTTTTCAAACCCTGATCACAGAAGCCACGTCCCATCTCTCTGCGAAGGTCTATTTTATGTCAGTAGATACATCGCACACTCCAGGGGAGGTAATTACACGAAGGCCTGAGGAGCAGGCGTGGAGATGCTCGGAGACCATCTGAAAGGCCACCAGGCTTGGTGTTTATCTTGAGCACAGCGTAAGTAAACACCCCTAGAGAAGGAAATTGCCAGCCATTTATCTCAGAAGGTCTCTTACTCCCTAGAATTTTAATTCATCTAGTCTTTGTGGTTTCTCCAGACTTCTGATGTCTTCAAAATATTAGCTTTGTAAGAAAAAATATTATTTTTATAATGCATCTAAGTTTTCTAGTTGTTGCGCTGAGATCTGCCCTTACCTCCTAGCTGGAAGTGGGACATTTTATCTTAGTATATTCTTCATTCTTAAGGTTCAATTTGGTTCCTTTTCAGAACTCTTTGTTCATTTTTATGGGATCTTTTTTCCTTAATTATATTTTCAACTTTCTCATATTTCAGAAAATATATTAGGTTCTGAAAACTGTATTGATAACAGCTGCTTAAAAGTGTTGAGGGAAATATATATCTCATGCTTTAATATACCTGCAAAGAAATTCATAATCTGCAGAGGTTAAATATTAAATGAAAGCAGGAATCCATAAAGGTTTATATAACCCTAAAGCTGGCTTTTTCTTAAAAGTAGAATCATAACTTATGTTTTAATAATTTACACTGTATCAATTACTGGCAGAAAATATCTTCAAGAAAAGAGTGTGTGAAAAGTGGATTGAATGAGGGGAAAATGTTTTTCCACTCCTACGACAATATAATCAGAGGCACAGTGTTTGTCATATGCCATCTATTCTGAAAGGGAATATTCTCATCACCCATGGAACAAGATATTTTGGTTTTGTAATAAAAACCCTCTACATTGTAGCCTCTGTCTGACTATTCCAGTTTTCTAGTCACTTTCTCTGTTGTACTTAATGCTGTAATATCATTGTGTATATTTTTACATACTTCATGTTATTCCATATCCCGTTACATCTGCTTGCTGTTTCTTCAGTCTGATATTTCTCTTTCCCTATTTCTCATGGATACTTCATACTGTGCATGTGATCGCTTAACATTTGTTCCAACCTCTCTCTCTAGTATGTCTTCTTGAATTGTGGAAGCCGGAAAATTAAAGTGATATTTCCCTAACACTTTTGCCTCTCATGTAAGTCTATTATTCTTGTAAGTCTTGAGATCAGAACTTAATAACTAGGGAGAGAAAGAATGGCAGATTATAAGACATTGATTTTGTTACAATACAAAGACAGATTTCGCTTCTGATTCAGGCAGCTTCCTGATGGTAGCAGAAGAGTATGGTTCTAGAGTGAATACTTGTCTGATACTTTCTCAGATCAGCAGATGTGGCTTCCTGATTATAACAGGTGTAGCAGCTCAATTAACAACCCAGTCCTGTAGTACAGTTTGGGGAAATTTTTCTGGAAGCTTAGACTACAGTCTATTTCATCAGTACTCCCAATGATTAAATATCATTTAATGGTCCATGACAAATCCCTTTCTCTTTGAACAATTTGGAGAGAATTACATTCTTTGAAATAACAACCCCAGTTGGCATACCCATGCTTTAAAAAGTGGCTCAGGTAATATCTCATCTCATTCAATATTTCAACACGTTATTGTAGTACATTTTTTACAAGTCCTCCACAGAAAGCCACGCGGGGTTAACAGCGCGCATTACTTAATGCATTGTATTGACATTGTATCTTTTCAAGTCTGGTTTCCCCATTCGACGCTCAACTCCTTGAAAGTATCCTCCATAATGATAGAGATAGAGTAGGATAATCAAATAATTAGCTCAGAATTCCCATTAGGGGATTACAGATAGAAAGGGAACATTGGCTTTGGGAGACCACAGTAAGTTAATGATCACTCAAGAAAGCAGGTTTGTTTAACCACAAAACCAAGGCGGTTTGCGTAGCAGCAAAAGGCATGCCACAGAAGCACGAGACGTGCCTCAAAACAATAAAACAACGGTGGCGTGAGACCCACATCCTGCCCAGGGAGCTCAGGAAGTTCATGACCCCTAGGACATGCTCTTTGCACACAGAGAAAACAAGAACTTATGGAAAGGTGACATTTCAAAGGGAAAGGCCCTCGTTGTACCGAGAGCTGAAATAATTTTTCCGTAGTGCCGAGCCGGCTGGGGCTTGACCATGCGGGGAGCAGAAAGCCCCCCTGCCCAACCCGGAGCAGGAGCTGATGACGCAAGTGCAATGTCTACTCAAGAGTGGGGAGGGAGGTGGTCTCTCCCTCTGCCCGCCTTTCCTTTGATTATAAAAACGTAGCCCGCTAAGTTCCTGGCGCAGAGCCGCACTCACCTGCCTGCCTGTAAGCCGCATGAGCGTCCTAGTCTAATAAATCACTTCTGATCTCTCACTTGGCCTCCCACTGAATTCTTTCTGTGCTGAGACATAAAGAAGCAGAGTTCCTTGGAACCCCCCGAGGCGCCACCTAGTGGTTTCAATTTCAGATTAATATCAAGGAAGTAGTTTAAAATAAGCGCACAAGGAATCTCGCTGTGCCACAAGGTCCTGACCCACTGACATTGCCTTCACTTCACCTCTTTTTTCATCCCTTATATTTTATTAATTAACTATCAAACATGAACTCCATCTATCATTTCACCTTATTCCTCAAGTTTTAAAAAACTGTATATTTAAACTTATAGGGCAAAACCGTTTGAAATAATCATTTCTTGCTGTAAGTCGCTTGCTTATACTTTTAGTAAAAATTCTTCCCTAATATTTAAAGTCATTGTGCCGATAGAATCCCCACTAACTGCAATTATCATCTAAAGTAATAGATTAGTTGATGAAATTATTTGTTGTAATTATAAGTCCTAGGCCGTACGTTGCATTTGTCACATTTAGATGAGGAAATTTTGAGGCTTCTGGAGCCTCAGTAATTTTCTCAATACCCAGAAAGAGCTGAAGAGAGAAATCACAACGAAGTCTGATGAACTCCGCAATCAGCGTTATCAATATGTCAAAACCTCTCATACAGGTGAGCCTCTGGGGTTTCTACAGGTGCATCTCAGTGACCACCACAGAGGAAGGGGACACAAATGTGGGGTGAACGAAGCCTCCCTGTGTCCTAATTCATACAGCTGTACTTTAAAAAATCTATTGTCTATATGGGGTTTTGACAAAGATTCTCCTCTTGATCCAACCTCAGTCAGGCTCCTCTGAACGCTATCTTCAGCGAAGCCGTGACCTTTGGACTTTGTGTCTGTCCTGGCGTCACCCAATTTTGGCAAATGCTAAGCGAGTTTAGTGAGACGACTCCCCACCCTTGATATCTGATCGCGCTGGTCACCGTCAAGCCTGTTAGATGAGTGGAGCCAGGTGGCCCCTCACCCCTGATGGCGCTGGTCACCGTCAAGCCTGTTAGATGAGTGGAGCCAGGTGGCCCCTCACCCCTGATCGCGCTGGTCACCGTCAAGCCTATTAGATGAGTGGAGCCAGGTGGCCCCCTCACCCCTGATGGCGCTGGTCACCGTCAAGCCTGTTAGATGAGTGGAGCCAGGTGGCCCCCTCACCCCTGATGGCGCTGGTCACCGTCAAGCCTGTTAGATGAGTGGAGCCAGGTGGCCCCCTCACCCCTGATGGCGCTGGTCACCGTCAAGCCTGTTAGATGAGTGGAGCCAGGTGGCCCCTCACCCTGACGTTTCCTCTTGGCGACTTTCCATTCACTGACCGCCTGCCCCCAATGCCTTCACCATACATTCCCACTTCCTGGGCTGTTTTCAGAATTGAGCCCAGTTCTACACTTGAGGCAGGAGATAGGTGGGCACCAGGTTGACCAGCAGGAGGGAGGAGAAGCTGAGCCCTGCCTGGGGAAAAGAGAAGAGACCACATTTTCCTCATTCTTGAACTCAAGGAGACCTTCCCAAGTACACATGTGCAGAAATGCTCCTCGGAGGTCCAAAAAGGGAGGCAGCGTCCCCCCAAAGTAGGTGATGTCAACCTACCCATAGACCTCTTTGCTAGAATCCATCTTGGCTAAGAGATGCCCGCACACACATGGGAGGACCCTGAGATAAACCAAAAAAGGACTTTGAATCAGGCAACGCAAGATGATTGGCCAAAGGAAACCCAGAAGAAATGCCTCGTAAAAGTGATTTAAACTGCCACAGGGGCACGACCGTCTCTCTGAGCCTGCCCATGTGTCTATCCACATGTACTCTGTTTCCTCCTAATAAACACTTTACCTGCTTCACTACTTTCCATCTCTATGTGGAAATTCATTTCTGCACAGCTGATGGGCCAGGGCCTTGTCACTGGCCACTGGTCTAGTGGCTAGGATCTGGTGCTCTAACTGCCACAGCCCGACCTCAATCTCTGGCCGGACGCTGAAACCCTGCTTCAAGTCGCTGCAGGCAGAGGCCGCCTGAGATCACTTTGAGGTGTGCTTTCCTCTTTTAAAATAGTTCCTGTATAAAATCTGTTTTTTACCACTTTAACTACTTTTAGGCTTTGGTTTTCTTTAACAGTCTCCACTTAAGATGTCATAGGTGGAAAGCATCATGTAGCAGAAACTTCTAACCTATTGGTGGCTGCTGCATATGCAATATATCTTCATATAGACGTTTCCTAAAAATAAGTGATCCTGCATTTTAGGTGCCTGTCAGTTTTGTAGCATTTGATTATTGACTCTAGAAATAGTAATCTTGGATTTTTAAATAGTAGGATCATAAGTAACTGAGATTCTAAAAGGGATGTGCTACCTTAATTTCTTTCCAGGTAACAAATGCTGGTAAAATAAGCCTACAGAGAACAGGAGCAGGCGACTAGGTATGAGAAGAATTCACGTGCAGATCACGCTCAGCCTTTGGAGTTATTAACATAACACGTATCAGAGCTTTGAACATCTGTTTGGTAAACCAGCTTTTATTTCTGATTCCTTTGGGAAATATCATTTGCAAATTACTACTACTTTTATGGCTTTGCTATTACCTGGTAAGCATATTACTAAGAATTATATAAGCCATTAGGGGCCTTAACGTGGTATTACTGAATTACTTTATTGATCGTTTTACTTTGATTTAAGGATGATTTGCTCAAGTCATGTATCACACTACATTTTGCTCTTAAGATCATCACATCCAATCTTGAAGCACCTAAATCAAGGAAGCGTAACTTATACATAGGCCTTTTGTTTACGATTAGAGTTGATTTGATATCGTTTTATATTAGCCCAGAAAGTCAACATGAGACTCTCTCTATTGAAGATTTCTTTGTAGAATGTGCGTCTTTAGTCAGTGGGGAGTATTCTGTAAGGGAAAATTTGAGGCAGGAGGGTAAGCTGTAAATTTCATTTGATTTTGTCCAAGGACCTAACTCTCAGACATAATTGTATGTGTTCATAGGAGTGTCAAAAATCGGTAAATTGCTCGAGGCCTACAACATGCTGAAGAGATTTCAAAATGGCAGACTACCACACAATGGAAGAAAAAAACATATGCACCACGGACTGTGTACTGCTCTCAACCAGCACACACCAAGTAAGCAGATGATCCCTCAGTGTCTGTCCCACTGGAGATTATCAATGGCTCTAAAACCCTCCTATTTGCTGCATCTCTGTCTACTCTCACACAGCTTAAACCACTTCGTCATGCTCTGAACTGACGCAGGGACAAGTTAAACAATCAGACTTCTTTCACCAACGTGATATTTGTTGGGATTGTAGGCTGAAAAATACTAACTCAAGATTAATAAGGTAGATCTTTTCATTTAAAGTCCAATGTGAAAAATAAACCAAGGATTCAAAGTTTCTTAATATGGCTAGCAGTCATCCAATAGTGATTCCAGAATTTTTGATCCCTACAACAATGAGACTAGCAAAGATTTAATAGATTAAAAATAATCTACTTTCAGGTCTTTCATAAAATTTTTTATTCTATTGAGAATCAGATGAAACTCCATTGGGACTACATTGCTTTTGACATGTACTAGTTTAGCCACCATACACATGTTATGTCGTGTACAACTCTGGTTGATATCTACTCATAACTATAATTTGCAGATGAAGAAAATATATCTCATGAATTAAGATATTTCTCTCATCGATTCCATACACCAAAACCAAACAAACTCCAGTGGGCTTCGTGAAATGTGGAATTAAATTCACCCCATTTTGTCTCACAGGAGATCCGAGATATCTCTTTTTCTCCATTTCTCCTCAGTTGTCATGGTAAATGGAAGCATAAGGTAGTGATTAGACCAAAGGCTCTAGAATCAGACCATATGGGTTCCAATCCTTGGCCTTCTACATACTAGAACTGTGACTTTAATACAGTTATTTAACTACTTCATGCCTCATTTTCTTTATCTGTGAAATGGAGAAAATAACAATTCCTAACAAGTAATAGTAGCTGAGACGACTGAGTTAATAGAATTCGCAGAAGTACTGAGATCCATATACGTTAAAGCTGGAGATAACAGAGAACCTGATTGATTTATTTTGCTCAGAAAGTAGTTAGAGGTGGATAATGATGCTATCAAAGAACCAGTCAGCCTCTCCACGTTTGCTGGACCATTCTTTGTATGTGACTTCTCTTATCCTTAGAGCAAGACAAACACTGCCCATGCGTATGCATGCCTGCATATCTGACTTTATCCGCAGGAAGAAGAGGATTAACCAAGTAGCAAAACGAGAGCCTCTGGAGAAGAATAAAGTTTATATCTCATCAGCAATAACAGATTTAAATGGGTAGCCTAGCTGCAGAGAGGCTGAGTGATAAATGCTTTAATTTTATAGCTCCTATGGGCGAGAAAGAGAAATGAATTGGTTATATTCAGACTGAGTGTTCAATAAGTCAACAAAATACACTACAGGTACATGATAAGAATGAAATAAATGTTAGTAAATAGAGCCATGTCTTCTCCCTGAACATCTTGCATTCGATGACTAAGCTTACTCATTAGCACTTAGCCCAGAGTTTATTTGCAGTTTTTTTTTTTTTTTCTTTTTTTTTTTTTTTGTGCTAGGCGGGCCTCTCCCTGTTGTGGTCTCTCCCATTGCGGAGCACAGGCTCCGGACGAGCAGGCTTAGCGGCCATGGCTCACGGGCCCAGCCGCTCTGCGGCATGTGGGATCTTCCGGGACCGGGGCACGAACCCGTGTCCCCTGCATCGGCAGGCGGATTCTCAACCACTGCGCCACCAGGGAAGCCCTATTTGCAGTTTTGATTCAGTTAATTAGCTCAGTTTATTTCTGATCCCAATCTAAACTTCCAGGAGAGCAATTCCATTTTGGTCAAACTTCTATTCCTAAACTGGATATCTTCCAATTCGTTTGTGGAATATGGTTCTAATGCTGTTTTTAAAGCAACCATATACGCTGGGATTGGTGTTGATTGGCGGTTGGGGGCAATGGGTACCTATGATGAAGAATGTACGTCATATCTCCCAGAATACATATTAAATTGACGGTAATTTCTGCTGGTGATTTCTAAGATATCAGAGAACAAGTGAAATCTCGCTTACCATGCCTGGTATATCACAAAAGGGATTAGATAAATGGCCATTAGATTGTTTGTTGATATTATTATTTCTGCAATATAACCACAAAACATTGTTTTGTGGTTGTTTTGTTTTGTTTCTGTTTTGTTTCAGACTCTAAGAGATAATATGTTACTTATATGTGACAAAATATATTGCTCCAAGTTTATTTTGCTTATGTCTAATGTGTCAAATGCCCTAGTTCTTTGAAACATTATCTATAGATTTAACTTGTGCAAAATATAGTACGTTAATTGGATGTCTGCCTAAAAATCTATGCTCTCTCAACTGTAAATAATTCGTTTACCTTAAAGCATATTATAATTAGTATTATTGGAGAGATCTGACCACACATTTTAAAAACTAATCTGATATGTAGAAGGAAATTTCCATTTTATTTTATTAGTTTATAATCATAAAAGAATCGATTCATTTTCATATCCTATATATGGCTCTCTTAAAGTTAATAAAGCGTAATAATTTTTCTAATATATATTGACTATTTCTAATATGTCAAATGACCTTTCCAATCATATCACTAGAAAGGAAATCTGATGTATTAGGAATAGTCAATGAATATTAGCAAAAATTATGATGATTTATTAACTATTAAAAAGATGATACATGGAATATGAGAGTGAAATTACATGTATTACACATAAATATATATATACATACTTAGGTTGTTTTACCTATAGAGTTTCCCATAGTCTGGATGTTGCTGATTGAGTCCACTTGGTGTGGCTTCATATGTTTCTTTTCAAGGAGGTTTTTCTTGTAAATTGGTAGTTAGATTTAGAGTTTTGATCACATTTGGGGTTGATTTTTTTGCAAGACTACATCATAGATGCTACTTTAAATTCTATCAGAAAGCACATAATGAGTAGTTGCCTCTTTCTCTATGGTGTTAGCCCTAATGATCTTTATATCATTTGATCTATTATTTCATTAGAAGTGGAAAAATAGAGATATTCTAATTTTATCATTTCACTTTCATGTGTAAGCTAGAATGCATCTATAAAGGAAACGTGCCCTCATAAATATTTGGTAAATTTGAGGCCGTATTCATGAAGGAAAGACAGGATAAATGCTCACTTCTTCCCCTTATTTGCTAGTTTGTGTGTGTGTGTGTGTGTGTGTGTGTGTGTGTGAGAGAGAGAGAGAGAGAGCACAAGCCCCGGATCTGTGCACTGAGCTGAGGCCAGTGCTGCCGGGGTCCCTCCAGTCCCATCCCCCGGCCCCTCCCTCTGGGACTGTATCTAATAGAAGAGAGAGCACAGAGGAATTGGCTGAATCAAGGGACCCGGGAGCCTGGGTATGAGTTTGAAGACCGAGAATCTAAAGCGCAATTACATATTATTGGAAACTCTTGTGGAGTGTGTAGGGGGAGGTTAGGAGATTGAGAGGCTGAGTCGACCTGGTGAGTCCAGCCCCAGGACACCACAAAGCCCCTCCCCCCTTTCCCTGCCATCAGACAAGGGGTGCCGCAACTCCAGCCGGGACTCTGCACTTCCCCCTCCCTGATTCTCCTCCAGAAGAGCAGGTGGCCCCCCTCTGAGGGCAGGGGAAGACAACGGACCAAGTCCCCCTGCACTAAGGCGCTACTGGAGCTCTTCCTGAACAGCAGTGCTGGCTTGGAGCGAACCCGTGCACTGCCAAAATTGGTCTCGTCCTGCAGCTGAGGGACGCAGACTTTAAGTCAGCTGCCCTGGCTTTAAAACAATCAACCCCCCCCTTTAAGTCAGGTGACCCGGCTTTAAATCACTGTGTGCCCCTCAAGCCTGCAACTTCCAAAGTTGGGAACTTCACTTTGATCCCACACATGGTATGAGGGTGTACTTCATGTACCAGAAGGGTCTAGGTACTCTGGGGTACAGCAAGCAGTGCAGGACGCAGCAGCTCCCAGGCAAAGCTGGTGATGCACAGGGAGAGCAGGCACAGCCAGGCATGCAGAGGTTCCAGGACGGGAGCTGGGGCACAGCCAGCCGCGAGGCTGTGAAAGCAGAGGATCTGAGCCTTCTTGACAAAGGCAAACCCAGAGGATGGATGAGAAACAAAGACCAGATGAAACATGGATTTGAAAATCACATGCTGCTCTTGAAATTGGGGTGGGGGCACCCCAGATTTGAATCCTCTTACTCAACAGTTGCTAGTGTTTTGGCATTTGTCCAATTGCTTATAAAATTTACTGATAACATCTAACCCATAGAATACTGCATTTGTAGTGGTATTGTGTGTTCATGTTTCTATAGTGGAAGAATCTTTTCTACAAGAAAAATGTACACTATCTGAAATAAATTAAAAACCCCTCTTTAAAAAGTACCATATTGGACTTCCCTGGTGGTGCAGTAGTTAAGAATCCGCCTGCCAATGCAGGGGACATGGGCTCGAGCCCTGGTCCGGGAAGATCCCACATGCCGCAGAGCAACGAAGCCTGTGCGCCACAACTCTTTTAGTTTTCAAAGGAATTACTTGACTGCTTAGAAAAATGATCAGAAAACTTTTCTTTTGAAAGGCCAGAGAATAAATATTTTAGGCTTTGCAATCCATACATTCTCAGTTACAGCTATTCAGCTCTGCTCTTGTAAAGGGAGTGCAGTCACAGACAACACGTCAGCAAATGGGCTGCTATGTTCCAGTAAAAGCTTATTTACAAAATCAGGCATTGGGGCAGATTAGACCCATGGCCTGTAGTTTAGAACATTTGACTTCAGACCCCTGGAAATAACCAATGAGTTTTGATTTCTTTTGGCTTGTGTTACATACATTAGCAACTCATAGATTCAAACTGTTGCATTCCATTGCAGTTATTACTATTTTTAACACTCTTTTTTTCTTTTTAATGAGTAGTTTTAGGTTCACCGCAAAAAGGAGAAGAAAGTACAGAAATCATCCATTTCCCCCCGCCACTATACATACATAGACACTCCATTAGGAAAATCCCTCACAATAGTGGTACATTTGTTACAACTGATGAACCTATATTGGCACATCTCTATCATCCAAAATCCGTTGTTTACATTAGAGTTCATCCTTGGTGTTGTACATTCTAGTGGTCTGAACAAATGTATAATGACATATCTCCACCGATATAGTATTAAACAGTAAATACTGTATAGTATTATACAGCATTTTCCCTATCCTGAATATCCTCTGTGCTCTGCCTATTCAATTTTATAAAATTTTTTAAGAAAAAAATAGTGAAAAATATTAAAGGATTATTGTTTAAAATGTTATGTGGAAACACGAAACTGGCTAAGTTAAAAAAATAGAAAGAAGTTTTGCATTTTAGAGACACATGCTAAAACAAATATGGATGAAAAAAAGTGTTAACTGGAATTTGCTTCAGAGCGACTCTGGGAAGGGGTGAGGTGGAGAGGGCTATAAAACGCAATATTGATACTTACTGAGGTGGGATAACTACATGATGTTTCTTTATACGACTTCCTCTGTCTCAGATTTTCTATAATTAAAAGTTTAAAAAAGAGGAAAATGGGAAAAAAAATAAGTTATGCTGGGGATCCTATAGAAAGGAGCTTATTGAAGCATTGTTGGTTCACATGATGTCTCCGTAGAGCCTAGAATTCAACCCTTTAGACCAAGGGTTGAATCAAAAAGAACAGGAGAACTGGCCAACATGCCTGTGAGAGTGAGAAAACTTATTTACAAATGTACCACAGCCAAGTTATATTCGTGAAAAGTTCCAAATATCTGTCACCTACCCTAGCCATCTGCTGAGTTTCCTCATCCAATATTTTTCACATTAGAATATGGCAGAATTTCTGTTCTAAAAAGTGATATGTGATGATAAAATGACTCAGTGTGGATGACTTAGAGTACCTTAAAGAAATGTGGGCATAGATCAGTTGGTAATTACATTTAGTTGATGCTAACACAGGGTCAAAATAACATTGATTTATTCTTCTCTCATGAAATTCAGAGGTAGTCAGCCTAAAGATGTTATAGCCGCTACACCATTTTACTAAGGTCACAAACTCCATCATCTTTTGTGATCCAATCATCAGGTCCACACACTGAACAGGAAGAAGGAACATTATGGGTAGAAATGTTTTCCAGTTCATCAGCCCTATGTTTATGAAATTTTCTGGAGGTCGTAGGCAATTGTCTTTATTTTCCATTGTTTCAGCTTCCTTGATCTGCAAAGCAGCTGAATAAAAAAGGTAGTTTATTAACTCAGCAGATGCCCACTTGGAGTGATATAGAAGTTCACATATTGAACCAGAGGAGAATGGGTATTGATTAGGTAACTGGGCTCTGAGCCACAGAGCCCCAGCTGCACTCTGATGTGAGACACCCCTTTCTTCTGGCTGCTGCCAACAAACACCATCAGATAAGTGCAGAGAACAGATAACTTTCCACTTGTATATCTTTCAAAATCAGTATTGATAGAATCTATGGGAGGCAGAGTCAATGTTTTTTGAAAAGTAGTGATAAAGAATTCTTTGAATATTTTAATAATACCAGAGTAAGGGGAAATATTTTTATTCAAAGGAATATAAGTTTGACTTTGCAAGTGAGTCTTCATTAGGTGGATTTGACTCATCATAATGTCTTTTCAGGAAAAATTGTCCTAGACTTGAAAATGTTGTAAAAAAAAAAAAAAGAATTCTGTGTATCCTTTCAGGGGAATGTCACTTTCAGTGCCTAGTGGACCCACCAGAAATTGGCTGATTACTTATGGCTGTACACTTTTGAATGTCTTTGTACGACCAGGTTACTTAGTGATTTTGAAGAGATGGAATTCACGTTGTAGAAGACTGATTACAATGCAAATGTTACCTGTCTGTAGCAAGGCAAATGATTCCTGTTCCTGGCAATGCAAATGAAACCTGTCTGGTAGAGAATATAATCTTTTATAGCTCAAATTCTCCTTTAAACTGGTTTTAACATCTGGCTGAATTGCTCATTAATCAATGAGTTAAATAAGAACTTTGACAGGTTGTCATTTTATATTTGAATGACAGTTATCATTTTACCTCTTTGAAAATTTGTGTTGCATAGTTTCAGAGATCCACTGAGATGTCGAACAGACTCATTTGAGAGAACCAAGTTCAGTGTGTTGGAGAAGGGCAGCCAGTGGACCCTTTACACACAGCTCTCTTGGTTCCCAAGTGACAATGGACTTTCTTTCATGATGCTCTGTAGTATTTTTCACCTGTCTACTAATTTTGTAAAATTTTCACAAAATATGTTTAAGTTATTATTTTCCATGCTTGAACAATTTCCGTATTTTACTGTGAAGATATTTGTTTTGTTTTTTTGCATTTGCACTTTCTCCAGGAAGTACAATTTTACACTGTAAAGAGTCCTAGTTGACATTTAAAATCGGTTCCACTTATGTAACACTTTTTGGGGACTAGAGACAAACTTCAAAGGAAAAATATCAATCCTTTTTGTATATTGCAATATTCAAAAGGATAACCAAATACGTCATTAGATTACCTGTTTCCCTGAGAAGACATATTATTTTTGCTAGCAGTTAGAGGAATTATGTCTTGTACCAGGTATGAGAAAATGCTGAGGACAACGTTTCTCACAGTTTATTTTCAGTGACACATTTTGGCAGCATTACGTGTGCAGAAGTAAGGTTGGGGATGGCCTAAAGAAGTATAATTTTTCTATCTGTGGCTGTATATTTCAGGTTAGTAGAGGTATGAGGTAAACCAGAGATCTTAAAAAGAAAAAAATAACTTTTAAAGAGAAAGGTTCTGCAGTGAAACCTTTAACAGTAGCCACTTTCTGAATATTTCATTTATACTCACTCAAACATCTTAAGCCACATTATCATAAGTAATTCATGGACCTTTTTTAAAATATGAAGGAGTTAGAAAGCAAATTTTCACATTTGAAGAAAAGTAAAGAAAATGAATTCTTCTAAGCAGTATGCTTTATTTTGCTTCACAAATGCTAAGTCAGATTACATATAACTCAGGACATTACACTTACTGTTTGCTTTTTGTCTTCCTGAAGACAGATTTTGCCCTGCAGTGGATTGTTGTAAGAAGGTCTCTTTTCTCACCTACTTTTTTTATTCTTGTTATGTTCCTAGCTCTTATTTACCTCGGCTGAGAACACAGTTGGGGGACATAGGGTGTGCAGGATACATTCTGTGTACACCCCCAGATCTATTTTCCCCTGGTCTACACTGCCCTTTCTGCCTTAGAGGCTGACCTGTGGACCCAACAGGGAGAAATCAAGAAATCCCGTGGTTTCTCACTTCCAGTTGGGTTTAGCCAATGGTCGGTCCTGGAGAAGAATAAAATCGTTACTGAGTCCAAGCTCCTGCTGCTTTGCCCCACAGCAGACCAATATATCGAGAGAATGGTCGCTGGGACAAGGAGTAGTGACTTTATCCGGGAAGCCAGCAGACTGAGGAGCTGATGGACTAGTGTCCCAAAGAACCATCTTCCCAGAGTTAGAATTCCGGGTTCTGTTATATGAAAACGAGAGGGAGCATGGCTGGTTGGAGCAAACTTCCTGGTGTCAGAATCCTTTGTTCTCGCAGCTGTCCACGTAGGTGAGGTCACCATGTTCCTGCAAACCTCCAACAAGACAAATGCTATTCTCTGTTCTGCAACTTTTTATCTCTACATGAATGAAAAATGTTATGCCTTTGAAGGTCAGAGCCTTAGGAATAGCCTATTCTGATGTATTTCAGGCTAAAGGCAACATTCATCACTTGTAGCAAGAGCAAAGGAGTACAAAGGTTACAGTCAAAGGAGCAGATCCAATATGGAGTCAGACATGTTCTTGCCTGTTACAAAGTTACTAAGTGAGGCTGGTCATTTATTCCCCAGGTTCCCATAACACACAGACTAACTCTGTTCATCGAGTGGGGTTCTTTATTTCAACCGCCCTTTTCTACTCGATTCTGTACTCTAATGTATGGTGAACATCCTTTATTCTTGTCGTTTGCACCTGGGGTTGCATTTGCTCTGCTGTTATCAGCACCATAGACATGAAGTATCCTTTGTTCTTTCCTTCTGCCCTGCTTATGCCTTCATATGTGGTTCTTCTATTAAATAGTCTCAGAGGATTTATATTAGAGTGTGACATCCATTTCTGCTAAACTTGACGAAGAAACAAACAAAAAAGAATCTCTAGTAATGACCTAGATCACTACAGGAAGTTTTGTTCCGTCAAAGTTTAGTCAGAGAGCTTGTGAAGCAACAGAATTCTTGGAGATGGAGGGGAGGATGTGGAGACAGAAGGTAGAAAAGCAGTGTCCAGTGCACGTTCTCAGGGAACATGAAGCAACGTGCACACTTCTACTGCCCACTGTTATTTTGCCCACTGCTCCTCTTCCATGTTTGCTTTAAGATCTTTTTCTCTTCTAAGCCATAGTCTTTACTGGGAGAGCATATGTCATTTATATAACCTACAAACCATTTCGATGATGTTGACAATGGTGCCTATTTGCTATATTATGGCTCCATCAGATGTTCATAGCTTGCAAATATGATGGTTCTGTACCAAAAAGCTAAGGCTCACAGGCCTTATTAATATAAAACTGAACCTTTCCTTCCAAATGTATCTGTGTTATTCTATTGTCTGTAGCACTTCCCGACCCCATGATTTGGGACTAGAGCGTGATATGAAAGTATCTTTCTCCCTTCTGATAAGTGAACTTCTTCTGCTTCTCTAATGTAATTCTTCATTTCCGTTGGTTTAGAATTTTATACTAGGTATTACCAGAGCTCAAAGCAAAGTGTGCAAACAAATAAATAAAAGCACACACACATATTCAGATATATACATATTTCATACCCATTATGGCATGACCCTCTAACCATGTTTTACCTTATTTTGATCAAGTGAAGAAAAAGGTAAGAGATTTTCAAATAAGAATATCTATAAATAAAGGAGTTTATTTTAGAATAGTTTCTCCCTACTTACAGGTAGATGAGTGGGATTAAAAGTAAGTGGAACATTAAAAACATTCATTAATAAGTTTAGGAAAAATATAATCTCTTTGTAGATTCTGAGAATTTTAAAATTTGACATTCATTTTTGATTTTAAAATACTCAGTTTAAAAATTATGGAAGTTCTCAATGTGATAAAAACTTTTCTTACTAAGACTAATACTGTACTTGATAGTGAAACACATGAAACATCTTTTCTACATCAGAAATAAGAAATAACACCTATAACTTCTATAATTTAGCACTGAACTAAGATACTATCATTACTAATTAAGATACTAAAATTAGCCTACCCAACTAGTCAAGGAAAATAAATGAAAACATGAAAAGTAAAAATCAGGAGACACCACTATTTTCAGATTATGTGATTATATATTGAGAAAAGACAAGAGAAACCAGCTAAAAAATCCTCAAAATAGTCAGTCTTTCAGGATGTAATAGAGTATAATATTAACTTACAGAAATCAATAGTAATCAAACATAAAACCTATAGAAAATACAATGAAAAAAAGACTCAACAAAAATAAAATTCCTCGGAATATGTGAGAAATATGTGGAGCCATATTAAAAACTTTATAAAGCTGTCCTGAAGGAATATAAAAAATTAAACAAACAGAAATAATAGAAAAAAATCAATAATCTTCCCTAAGTAGATTAATGACTGTGGGATAATCTCAATTTATATGCTATTTATTAACTACATAAATTAATACCAAATTCATACATAATTTTTTAAAATTAAAATTCTGGAAAAGAAAAGCAATAAAGGGGGCCCTTTCTTAACATATTTAACTTAGCAAATAAACTTAAGTTATGAAAACTGTGTAGAGACAGATCAATGCAATAGAATGAAGAATTCAGATACTGAATATAAGACTTCAGGTAAATGTGAAGTGGGCAGACATAATAGTCAACAAGTGTGTTTTGAAATGACTGTGTTGAGCTCTGGGGGATAAAAAAAGCTGGGTTCATACTTGCACAAAGATGAATTCCAAATGTGGTAATGATTTAAATATAAGAACCCATAAAGTAGAAAGGAAAACATGGGTGATTTCTTTCATAAACTGAGAGTGGAAGGCCTTTATACATTTGACACAAGTATTCAGAAGTCATAAAAAAGCTTGATAAATTTAATGACGTGAGCATCAAAAGCTACTACATGACAAAAGAAAAAAAAAAACACAGTCGAAAAGCAAAGACCAACTGGGAAAATACCATGACTAATATCATGTTTAATTACTCCCAAATATATAAAGAAAACCTACAAAGAGCTAAGAAAGTCAATAGAAAAGATCAGAAGAGATTAGTCACAGAAAAGGAAATGTGCCCTTAGGAATAAGAAAAGATGCAAAATCTCATTCATAAGAGAAATACACACTAGAACTACAGTCTTATTCCGTTTTAATCCATTAGACTGACAAAATCCAAAAAGCTTAATAACCCACAATATTGGTAGAGCAGAGCCAAGGATAGTCCTCTTTTCGTGATGTGGACTCATACTGTGACTTATGTGCATGTCTGTCCACTAGGTAATTCCAGTTTTGCAACATGGAGGTCTTCGGGGCGGGGGTGGCTTGGAGGAGTGGGGACTAGCATTCTCATACATTATTGTGGAAGAGTAAAGTGGTACAGCAACTAGATAGGGCCTTAGCAACTAGCAACTAGCAACTAGACCTTACAGTTTTCAGAAACATTTAATATGTGTACATCTTGGTGACAACAATTCTTTTGGCGTTCTTCTTCACATACATTGGTGCATATGCAAAATAACTGACGCACAATTTTTTGATTGCAGTATTATCTCTATTAGCAAAAGGTTAATGCTAATTAAATAACAACTGAGATTTCGCTACAATGAGATATTAGTCAGGCACAAATAAAGGAGTAGAAAGTTCTCTCTGTCTTAATAGTAAAAGATATCTTAATTTTTAAGTGAAAAAAAAAAGCAGAAAAAATGAGTGTAGTATGCTACCATTTGTATAAAAAGGAGGGGAACAGAATATATAATGTGTACTGGCTCAAACACATATACACACAGAAAAAAATTAGAAAGAAAAAAGTAAATAAAAAGTAAATACAGGGCAGGGGGTGGTTGTGGGATGAACTCGGAGATTGGGTTGACATGTATACACTAATATGTATAAAATGGATGACTAATAAGAACCTGCTGTATAAAAAATAAATAAAATTAAATTTTAAAAAAGTAAATAACAATAGTTGTTGACTTGTTGGGTGGAGGTGCTAACCACGCAGATTGGAATCAAGGGTGGAAAGGTGTCTTAGTCAGTTTGGGCTGTAATAGCAGAATACCATGGATTGGGGGCCTTAACAAACGTCTATTTCTCACAGGTCTGGAAGCAGGAAGTCCAAGGTCAGGGCTCTCGGAGAGCTGGTGTCGGGAGAGGGCACCCTTCTTGGTTTGCAGGTCACCCTCTTCTTGCAACCTCACATGGCAGAGAGAGAGAGCTCTGGTCTATTCTTCCACTTATAAGGACACCAACCTTATCTTGGGGGCTCCACCCCCATGACCTCATCAAAACCCAAAGGTCCCACTTTCAAACACCTCCTCGTTGGGGATTAAGACCTTAACATATGAATTTGGTGGGACACAAATATTCAGTCCATCGGAGAAGAAGACATTTCGCTGTGCACTTTTTAATAGTTTTTGATGATTGAAATTTGTGAATGTTTGTTACCTATTCAAAATTTAAAATGAAAGCTTTCTTCAAGATTAACAGAGATGGATGGTATCACATCAAAAATCAAAACTTGAATGAAGAGATGGCAGAAAAAAGAAGCAAGGATTTAAAGAAGCGTCCGTGTCCTATCCCATTCTTTTGTAAATGAATGCTCCCGTTGGTTGAACTTGCTGCCTGCTTTTAGAAACCATTCAAAAGGGTTAGATTTCGTTGGGGATAGCCATTTTCTCCTTCAAATCTTCATATTTCTTAGAAAACCTGGGATTTTTATCGATATTTTAAATTATCCCAAACTTTGTATTTAAATAATTCCTTAGGTCATGAGAGCCAAATATCATAGTTTAAAGATACAGATTGGAGGAAAATGCAGATGATGAGTGAATTACCAAAGAAAACACTCCTTCAGAAAACATCATCTTGAAGGTAACAGACTGTCGCGCTCTCCGAAGCCCCAGACGGACAAGCCTGCTGGAGATGGTCGGTCGTGATAGGGTGTAGGAGACGATAGAAAGTTGGCACTTGGGGAGACATGAACTGAGAGAAAGCACTGCATCATTTTGCCCCATGGGCACGTGTTTTGCATATGAGTGTAAGTTGCTCTGTCTGCCATGAATACAGAGAGAATTGTTACTTCCAGATTTGTCATGTTAGTCATGGTTAGTCATGGAAAATCCCCTCTCTTCTAAAATGGGAAATGCTTTGGAATATGCACCACATACAAACTTGAACGTTCACAGTGGGGAAATAAAACAGTCTCAGAATACATAATCCCAGAAGGAATATTTGAGCTAGGAGACAACAGGTATGCTCTGTAAATTATTTCTGGAAAAGTTATTGGAATCCCAATCTTTTAATACTCAAGCAAGAGTGTTGGGTTTAAAAACATAAAGATCGAGGTAAGTCAACAAAATCTGAAATGTTTGAAAATAATTCTCTCTGTAGCCATAGCCTCTAAGGTCATGAGAACTAAGAACTTTGCCAGCAAAATCTCAGCACACTTTGGAATACATCTATCATTTTATCTATAAAATTTTACTACAAATGTCAAATGATGTCTTGGTTTAAGTCTTACTCAGAGAGAACAGATTTTATTAAAAATTAATTAGCCAAATATTCCCATTCTGCTGTTAACGTCATCCTCCTCCCAACACAATACAACTTCCAAAGACAGAGAGTAAAGGGTACACATCATTAAGAATAAATCTGTCTCTAGGTAGAACATTTTTCTTTGTCATAACCATATCCTTCCAAGGTTTGCCCTTGAGAATCCTTGCTATTCTACAATCTCCAGGAAATTCCAGTGAACAATGAAAATCTAGCTTTTATTAGACATTTTCTCACTGAGGCGATTTCTCCATGTCTATAATAGGAGGGCAGGCAAACAAATCTCACATTCCAGAATTCAATACATTCTTTTATGCTGTCTGTTCAAGATGGCTGAAAAATATACACACCCCTGCTGATTGATCTAAACTTAAATTCATGACTGCTAACTTCCAGGATCTAGGAGTGCTACATTCAGTTTTATCATATTTATCCAGGCTTTTGATACTCTCCCACACCTTTTTTTGCCCTTAATTAGATCATTTCCATCATTATTCAAGTATGCTGTAGCTGCATTTTAAATATCCTCTCATTACCATAGAAGACTTCTCCAGGTATTGCTTAATTTCACTATTCCTTTTACAGCAAAATGTCTTGTAAGAGTTGCCAATGTTTTCTGTCTTCATCTGATTTCTTTCTACTTTCTAAATAAATGCAAAAAGACTCACCCGCCACTGATACTTCTCTCATCCAGGTTACTCATTTTCGACTGCCAAAGGCAACGGTAATTTTTGACCTCCCTACTCTATGTATCAATCATCAATTGACAGAGTTCATTACGCTTGTTAAAGTTTTCTTCACTTGTCCTCCCAGATTCACCCTCTCCAAAGCCTGCTCTTACATTACTCTCCTCACCCTCCTTAACCCTCCTTAATGTCGGAGAAGACCAGGGCTCAGTCTTGGATTTCTACTCGAGTCAACTCACCCTGAACACAACTTCTTATGCCTCATGATTTTAGAGTCCATCTATTTCTGAGGACTAAAATTAGATCAACAGCCTGAACTCCGACCTAAAACTTAAGACACAAACTTCTACAAGACCACTGGCTATCTAAGCAGTATTCAAACTTTCACATGTAAGATGCATGAAACCAACTTCTTGGTTTGGTTCCCCCCTGCCTCACAAAGTAGCTTCTTCTTGGTCCCCATCTCCATAAAGGGAAACTTTGCTCTGCCATTTGCTCAGACCGGAATTGTTTACAATGCCCTTGATCCTTTTTTTGTCATGTGACATATGTAATCCTCTTAAAAAAACAGCTTAAGAACAGATGCACTGGGCCTCAGCGCCTCTCACTCTTTCCTCCTTTGAATATGATGCTCTTTCTTCCAATAGATACACAATTCACTCTGATCTTGCTACAGCAGGCAGGTAGCTAGGTACGAGCAGAGAAAGGGGGGCAGGAGCCAGGTGTCAGGAGACCGCGCATCTTGTAAACAGCAGACAGAGAAAAGCAGGAACCTCCAGACTGACAAGAAACCACACATTTGGGGATGAAAAGTGTCCTGAAGACACACAAAGAAAGGTGGGGAAAGCAGGACTCTCCTGTGTCTGAATGTAACCTGTTGTTCATTATGCTACCATTACAGTGACATTAACCTTGCAGATAAGGGTTTCCCACCAGGCACCGACGCCATGACACTTCTGGTCTAAGCTACATAAGGACAAAAAACCCTGTGGCCCTTGGGAAGATGGAGCTGGGAAGAAAATCAGGGAATACGACCCCCAAACTCCTCCTTCCCCAATAAATGGTCCACCCCTTCACTTGTATGCGCCACATAACCAACTCCCCCCAGAGACCCTGGGCAGTGGGTCCTCACCTCTCCGGCCCCTCCTCCGGAGAGCATATCCTTGCTTAAAGAAACCCTCACTTCACTTTCTTTACCTCCCTGCTTCACCTCTGAATTCTTTCTGAGACATGGCAAGAACCTTAAATTCACAGGGAACGATATTTCATTCAGATTGCTGACCACGTACACAATATCAGAGTTCTCTCCTGGATGATCTGTAGATAATTGCATCTGTCGAATCAGCCTCGGTGCCCTTAGACTCCTTGCCTCCTCGTCCCCTAAACTTCCTCCTCCCTCCCTCCTTTCCCTTCCCTTTCCTTTCCTTCTCTTCCTGCCTTCCCTCCCTCCCTCTTTTCTTCCTTGCCTCCTTCCTGGAAGCTAGAGAATAAAAATGAAACAATAGTCATGGGCACCATAGCTTAAGCCCCAGGAATAATTAGACAATTTGGAGGAGTTGGGGTTTCTCTAGTCATTTGGATTTGGGACTTTGAAACAATCCTACATACATTTCAAAGTTCAGAGAACACTCCAATAACATATGAATGGCAGCTATAAAACACTTTTGACTTTTAGGTCTAGTTTTACTCCCGAGATATAAACTTGTATGCTGCCTTTTTTCCCTCCCAATTTGAGTACCTCACATCGTGGGGTTCACCCCACTTTTCTCTCTTCCTCCTGTTTCTTTCTGGTTCTGTCTTTCTTTCAGGCTTGTAAGTTTTTCCTCTCCATTAGCCCTGCCGTACACATTGTAGGCAGATTGAAATGAATTGCACTTTCTGATAGCATCTTTGATAGTGTTTCAAGAAGATGAGGTTATAGAAAATGTTTGCCATTGTAAAACCTACACGAAATATCCTTCCCAGAGACTGTAAATTAGCCATTAACCTTGGCCAGACATCTTGTTTCTGGTCTCCTGGCACACTGACAAGAAATCATGCGTGGTTTAAAAAATCACTATCATTAGAAAGAACTCGTATCTTTCTGATTGTAAAAAATGTTAGAAGAGAGATCATCTTATTATCTAGATAAAGTATTCTACAGAATAAAGACACATTCTACCCCAGATTTCTGGCCTTGATTTATATGTATTCACTCCTTTAACACACAAATAGAAAATTATGGTCTTTTTCTTTCCAAGTACTTTCTGGATGTTTTTTCTTTTCTTTATTTCTCTGTTCTTTGTTCTGGCAATAGAGGCAGAAATGAAGCTGGTAGAAGGTGCTGCAGGGTAAGTCTCATGATGCCTTTATAATGCAGCAGGAGTTTACAACCGTACCTCCCACGGGAAATTTATCAAACCACTTACACAAAGGCAGCTTTTACTTTGATAGATTACTGCCTTGTGGTGAGTCAAAGTATAGCTACAAAATAATTTTCTTCATTTGTATAAGTTTATTTAAAGGTGGTGTAATCATTTCAAAGAGACAGACTGTGACCATAATTTCTTCTGCCAAAGAAATGAATCATTTGGGGGTCACCACCTACCACATGCCCCGTGTTACTGCTGAAGAAAGATGTAACTTCCTGACAAAGAAATACTTTTTATAGAAGCAACCTTTTCAAATACTCTAAAAGAATTATCTCTATACCTTACTTTGAGTAATTATACCACCTGAATAATGTATTTCACCCCAAATCAAGTATGATATGCAAAAATACTGAAGCCTTAAAACAAAACAAGAGCATCTACAGTGGTTTAGTGTTGCTGTTTTATGTCAATTACCTACTGTTCTAAAACAACACCTATTAAATAATGTTTTATCTGTAGACTTCCTGTGGCCCAGAGTAGAAAAAAGGTTTTGCCACAAAAGATATCCATTGATTTGCTGAAAGGAAACTTCAGTTTAAGCAAAAGAATGAATTTAAAGGCATAACACCCTTTTGCTGAAATCTGTCTAGTGTAACAGTAGCTAAGGCACTAGTTAGTCTTGAAGGGTCTACATTTAAGTTGTGCCCTAACAAGCAAATAGCTCATCTGAGAAGCTGTGTGTGATGGGGAGAAAAGAAGAGATGATGTAGTACGGAGGCATTATCTGGAATAAGCAAATTGGGAATTCGCTGTGCGGGAAAACATACTATAGGTAAAGATCTTTGATTAATCAGCTACATTAAAAGATCAACTGCATTTCTGGGACTTCCCTGGCAGACCAATGGTTAATATTTTGCCTTCCAATGCAGGGAGTGTGGGTTCGATCCCTGGTCAGGGAAGCAAAATCCCACATGCCTTGAGGCCAAAACACCAAAACATAAAAAAAACAGAAGCATGGGCTTCCCTGGTGGCGCAGTGGTTGGGAGTCCGCCCGCCGATGCAAGGGACGCGGGTTCGTGCCCCGGTCCGGGAGGATCCCACGTGCCGCGGAGCGGCTGGGCCCGTGAGCCGTGGCCGCTGCGCCTGCACGTCCGGAGCCTGTGCTCCGCAACGGGAGAGGCCACAGCAGTGAGAGGCCCGCATACAGCAAAAAAAAAAAAAAAACCACAGAAAACAACAAACAGAAGCAATGTTGTAACAAATTCAGTAAAGACGTTAAAAATGGTCCACATCAAAAAACCCCCAAAAACGAAAACAAACGAAACAAACAAACAACAGCGAAGAAGAACAATTGCATTTCTCATCTCACGGAGTCCCTCACTTTGTTTAGGAGTCAGTCAGTTGTTTAGATCTTGTCTCAGATGTCACAGCTCACTACTGTGTTTGAAGATGTGTCTCTCTTGCTTGATGTTCCGAGCATCCAGAAGGTGCCCTGGGGAAAGCCTGAACACCACTATACTCTTGTCTTTCTGCCTCCGAGTGCCCCTTGGAGAAATGTCCCTGGCTTCTCACTATCTATAAATGCCACGGTGCCCAGCAAAGTGTCATCCTGGAGATGTGATTAAAGATATTGTAAATTTAATCAGATTCCATTTAAAATGAAAGAGTATTTATTTATATTTATTTATGTCAATGAGCTTTAAAAATTTCAAAATGAATTCCAGATTTTTATGATAAGTATTTTAGATTTTTCCTCATGGAGTCCTCTTATATAAGGGTATTAATGATACTATTATTGGATTATGGTATTGGTACCATATTGGGCATGGTATTGGTATTATGATACTATTAATGATATTAATTATACCCTTAATGATAGGAGTATGTTTAAAAGGCAAGAATATACCATTTTTCATGCTTTAGAAGGTTTAAAAGCATAATAACTTTTAATTAGTAGTATTATATAGTACTTTAAATAGATATAAGACACATCTTTATGTTTTCTTCTAATGCACAAATAACTTTATGCGGATTCGCCCTCTTGATAATCATAAGAGTCTAAGGTAGGCATAAAACGACCTCTAACATATGAGGAAATGCAAGGTTCAGAGGACTTGCGGCTTTCCTACGCAGGTGAATCAGTTAGTAGAAATTAACCCCTCCCTCACCTACCCACATGGATCAATTAAACTAGAGCCTGTGGGAAACACTGCGAAGGCAGCTTCTCAAAGTCTGAGTAGAGCCACCCATCTTCCTGCTCATCAATTCACCCAGCTTCATGGAGCTGTTCTTACAAGCTGGGCAGTGGCCCCTGGGGTCTCAGTGGCCATCAAGGCTGTTAATAACACTTCTCAGGAAACAGATTGTTGCCAGGGTCTCCATTTTAGTCCACTGTTTCAAAGGAGAAATAATTAGGAGCCTCCTTAGATCGGGAAGCTCCAGGGAAAAAGCAAGACGTCCTTCCCAGTATCCCACACACATCTGTTCCCTGCTCGACAGTCCTGTTCTCAAACATTTATTCGTCCAAACCTCATCCTAAGCCAAGAACTGCAGCCAAGAATTCCATCCTCCTCTTATTTCCTCCTAATATCCACACAGAGGGAGGACTAGGCTGGAACTCCAGAGACCCGTTTGCTTTGTCGCCTCTGTTATGGATTTGCTCACTACCGCGGACAGTTTACTTACGTTTTCCTTGTATGTAAAATTGATGATCTGAAATGGATGAACGTCCAGAACGTCTTCAATGTCTCCAAACCTATAAGAAAAGATAAGAGTATATTAAATGAATGTCAAAATGGGAGGAAAAGTTAGAGCAAATGATGAAAGTCATGACATGAAGTAATGTCTAATTCCGGGCTTTGCTAAAAGTATCAATTTGGAGTGGAAATGTAAGCAGCCAATTTTAGCAGCCTAATGTAATTTCATGAAAATGACAGAACCGCCGATTCAATACCATTACTAAATTAGTTTGTCCTTGAAGCGCAGCACAGCACGCCATGAAATTACATACTTAAGAACGACACCCTTCAAAACATTTGTAGAAAGAGCGCTTGCACAGTTGAGTTGCAAAGCCATGTTTTAACCTCGTGGCCCGATGTTCCTCAGCACGTCCCCTATGCCTTGGCTGAAGCGGTGCTTTCACCCAGACAGGCAGGCAGTGCGTCACCCCTCATGCTCACCCTTCACCTCTATTATGTTCTCTACTCCCCACCCCTCTCTAAACAGACCCTGTCGCGTCAACTCAGGTGTCGCCTGCACAGAAGGGTGACAACTGCAAGGATTTTTTTCCCCTCCACCCGATCACCCACTTCTGTGGGCCTCACCTTCCAGTCTCAGAGCTACTGGCTGTAGCCCTAATGCTGTAAGTCACCTCCACCCATGTCACCTCCCTGCTGGTCCATAATGGGGTAGCTGTGAGTTTGTTTCCTAATGATTTGCCCAGTGGTTTCTGCTGTCTTTCCCTCCCTCCCGAATTCCCAAATTATATGGACTCGATTCATATCTCACCCTAGTTCTGAACTCTTGACTGAGTGACCTCAGTTTTGAAACCTATCTATCTCTTATGCTCAGGAATTGGCATTTTGACCTGCTAGCTCTACTATTTGAGTTTCAGTTTTTCCTGTTGACCTTTGGCTCAGTTCACCCAAACTTTTTTTAAAATTTTGCCTCATTTTTCCATATATTAGTCAGTTGATATGACATATAACCATTATTTACACACTTAATATGAAATTTTATAGGGAAAACATTTTTCCTATATTTACCTCTGTACACACACACACACACACACACACACACACACATATTAGGGGCAAAAAAGCAATAAAATACATTATCATATGATTTATAAACTAACATAGCTACTAATAATCTGGTCAGAAAAATGCCTTAGCTTTTCTTTTTCCTTCTACCAGTCCTCTGTGTTCACACTGCCACTATTTCATTTAAACATTTTAATTAAAAAATAGGAGATGGGGCGGCATTGGTGGTACAGTGCTTAAGAATCTGCCTGCCAAAGCAGGGGACACAGGTTCGAGCTCTGGTCTGGGAAGATCCCACATGCTGCGGAGCAACTAAGCCCATGCACCACAACTACTGAGCCTGTGCTCTAGAGCCCACGAGCCACAACTACTGAGCCCACGTGCCACAACTACTGAAGCCCGTGCCCCTAGAGCCTATGCTCCGCAACAAGAGAAGCCACTGCAATAAGAAGCCTGCACACCACAACGAAGAGTAGCCCCTGCTCACCGCAACTAGAGAAAGCCCACGCGCAACAACGAAGACCCAACACAGCCAAAAATAAAAATAAATAAATAAATTTATTTTAAAAAAATCTTGTCTTAAAGAACAGTAGGGCTTCCCTGGTGGCGTAGTGGTTGAGAGTCCGCCTGCCGATGCAGGGGATACAGGTTCGTGCCCCGGTCCGGGAGGATCCCGCATGCGGTGGAGCGGCTGGGCCCGTGAGCCGTGGCCGCTGGGCCTGCGCGTCCGGAGCCTGTGCTCCGCAACGGGAGAGGCCGCGACGGTGAGAGGCCCGCGTACCAACAACAACAACAACAACAAAGAACAGTAAAAGAATTCCCAAGATTTTCTTATTTTTAATAAAAAGAAGTAGGCCCTTTGATTTCTACAAAATCTTTTAAATTCTTTGTTTCTCTCAAACCACCCTTTCCTATTAGTTTTTATTAATTAAAAACTATCAAACTAGTCTAACATAGAATATATATTTTATAATATTATCTCTCTTGCATTTACATTTTAGGACTAAAAAATATGCTTGTTCTCAATTTAAATAAAATGTTAGGCTAAATTTATAATGTGGAAAAAAACATTGTTTTCTAACTATAGCCTAATAAATCAGTACATTGTAACAGCTGCTAGAGTCAGTAAAGCACTGGTAATAAATATAATAGTCATGAGACAATGTAATGACTTTAATGATGGCTGACTGTTCAAGGGTATCATTGTGTTTTCACAGACCCAATTTTTAAAAAGAGTGATGGTAGTCAAGTAAGGTAGGCCGCTGCCAGTCTGCCAGTCCAAAGAATAAAAAGCTGAATATTTACTGAGGTAGAGAGATATTAAAAGTAGATATCAAAAATAAATGTTGCAATATATGTTAAAATATTTATCTACTGATTATAATTTAAACAGTTTTAAACTGAATGTGAAATAATCCAATATTTTTATTTTATTTTATTTTTTATTTTTTTTGCGGTATGCGGGCCTCTCACTGTTGTGGCCTCTCCCGTTGCGGAGCACAGGCTCCGGACGCGCAGGCCCAGCGCCCATGGCTCACGGGCTTAGTTGCTCCACGGCATGTGGGATCTTCCCGGACCAGGGCACGAACCCGTGTCTCCTGCATCGGCAGGCGGATTCTCAACCACTGCGCCACCAGGGAAGCCCTCCAATATTTTAACATCTAACTCTATTTCCTTGTTATATAATCTATTCTAGAACCTATATTCTATTTTTAGTGAACATTTTCTAATAGCTTAGTGGTTTTAGGGGGGTGAATTTCTACAGATATTTTTAGGACTTTAAAAAATCATCAAGAGAAAATTTTTTAAAAATTATTTTTACTCAGCTTGGCTTCAAGATGTATGCAGTGTTACAGGCTGTGGCATCAGACAGTCCTCAGTTCTTTTGGCTTTGCCACTTGCTATTCATGTAATTTCACGCAAGTTTAACTTCTCAAAGACGTGTTGCCCTCCTTTATGAATGGTGAATAATAAAAGTACCAGCCTCATAGTATAGCTGATGGTATTTTTTAAATTTATTTGTATTTTATTGAAATATAGTTGATTTACACTGTTATGTTAGTTTCAGATGTACAGCAAAGTGATTCAGTTATACATATATATATATATATATATATACTCTTTTTTTACATTCTCTTCTGTTAAAGGTTATTACAAGATATTAAGTGTAGTTCCCTGTACTATACATTAAGTCCTTGTTGGTTATCTATTTTATATATAGTAGTGTTTATATATTAAAATAAACTAAGTAATACATTTAACACTGACACAGGATGGACTCAAAAAGCATTAGTGTTATTTTTTAAATTGTCACAATCATCTAATGATTTAATTGTTCCCTCAGTTCTTTATTGGCATGCCATAAGGAAACATAATTCCTTGATGGTACATTAGTAGGTTTAAAGAACAATGATTTGGAGACCATGTCAAATGAAAAAGCTTCTGCATAGCAAGAGAAATCATCAACAAAGTGAAAAGAAAATCTACTGAATGGGAAAAGTTATTTGCAAGACGTATATCTGATAAAGGGTTAATATCCAAAATATATAAAGAACTCATACAACTCAGTAGCAAAAAAAAGAAAGAAAGAAAAAACAAATAATCCAATTTAAAATCCATTTAAAAATGGACAAAGGACCTGAACAGACATTTTTCCAAGGACATACAGATGGCCAACGGGCACATGCAAAGATGCTCAATGTCATCAGTAATTAGGGAAATGCAGCTTGATACTACAGTGATATGTCATCTCACACCTGTTAGAATGGCTATCATCAAAAAAACAAGAGATAACAAATGCTGGAGAGGGTGTGGAGAAAAGGGAACCCTCTTGCACCGTTGGTGGGAATGTAAATTGGTGCAGCCACTATGGAGAACAGTATGGAGGTTCCTCAAAAAATTAAAAAGAGAACTACTGTATGACCCAGCAACTCTACTTCTTGCAATATATCCAAGGAAACAAAAACATTAACTAGAAAAAGACATCTGCACCCACATGTTCACAGCAGCGTTATTTACAATAGCCAAGATATGGAAACAACCTAAGTGCCCATCAGTGGATGAGTGGGTAAAGAAGTTGTGGTCTGTATGTATGCAATATTATGTATGCATGTATGTATATTACACAACTCTAAAAAAGAGGAAATCCTATCTCTGCAGTAACATGGATGGACCTTGCAGGCATTATGCTAAGTGAAATAAGTCAGATAGAGAAAGACAAATACTGTATGATCTCAGTTGTATGGGAAATCTAATTAAAAAGCAAAACAAAACAGAACCAATCTCATAGAAAAAGAGATCAGATAGGGAAGGGGAATTGGAGGAAGGTAAAGTCAAAAGATACTGATTTCCAACTGTAAGATGAATAAGTACTAGATACCTAATGTACAGCATGAGGACTGTAGTTCGCACTTCTGTATGGTGCTCAGAAACTTTGTTAAGACAGTAGATCCTAAAAGTTCTCATCACAGGAGCACTTTCTTTTCTTTTTTTAAAAAAATAGTACCTATAGGAGACTACGGATTTTAACTAAACGTGTTGTGATAATCACTTCACAATAGATGCAGATCAAACCATTATGCTGTACATAATTTTACACACAGTAATAATTTATGTCAATTATTTCTCAGTAAAACTGGCAAAATAGAAAAGAACAATTTCTGTCTTGTTTGGTGCTTTGCTAAGGGGAGAGGCAAGAACACTCAGTGTAGGTTTTTTAATACACTGTCGAGCAAAAGATCCCCCTCTCCTGTTTGTACAACTGCTGGCAATACTGCTGTATCTCAAGCACTGACTAACATCTGATCATTTAAATGGTCTCTTAAGTTCTTCCCTCTTTGTTCTTCCTTTTTGCCCTTTCATTGTTTGTTGAATGATGACCTTCCCTGGACCTACCATTCTGGTTAATGACCAGATCACAAATCCATGTGATGATTTAATGAACGAGCACACAACTGAATCACAAGATCACAGACCTGCAAACCGCTTCAGCAGGTATTTCAATCATCTTCTTGCCTGAATAAGAAGACTACACAAATGACTCAGTGATATTTGCGAAAAAGGCATATTTTTACCAGGACCAAAAAAACAAAACAAAACAAAACAAAAAACCCCAGAACCTATGCCTAATTTGAAAAAAAATAGAGAATATGTTTCTGTGCGTGACTTTACTGCCTGTACGAGGTGTCCAAAAGATACGTTAAGTAATTAAGTCAATCTTATTTTTGCCCTAAATGTTAATTTATTTTAAATTGCTCCAATAAGGTATGAATGCACGCTCATTGTTAGGGCAAAATCAGACAATACAGAAGGTACAGTACAAAGCCCCCTCTGTGCCAAACCCCTACCATCATCTGCACCCATCCACACCTGGTCCTGTGACGGCCCTTTGAGAGATAATTATGGAAGCCAGCTTTGAATGTTTCCTTCCAGGCTGTTTCCATGCAGGTATGTTACCATGCATATCTGCAGGTATGTTGCTGAGTGCAGAAGCTCACATCACAGAAATGGTAGAAGGTAAGAACTACATAAAAGAATCTTAGACTGAGGAGGAACGGGAGAAGCAGCAGATCGCTGACTGTTTCACACACACACATGGGCCCCTCACAACTGCCCTGGAGGCACATGCTGTTTTCTAAGGTTCCACACGAGCAGTCCAAGGAAAATCAGGCTAAGAGACATCCTGAAGGCGTGTGATGGAATTCAACCAAGATCTATTTGATTCCAAGACTTCAAACTTAGCTGTTATGTGATGCCACTTCTCAACGTCGTTTTCTTCTGGACATTTGATTTCTTTTTTTGACCACAAGAAGTTTCTTCTAGATACGCACATGCACACACCACACACACACACATACATACATGCACCCATGCATATGAATCTTAGGATACACAGAAAATGGAAATGCTATCTTTGCGGAGATAGAGATGAATAATCCAATAACTTTTTGAGATTATCCTTTAAAACAATCTCCAAGAGACCAGAAGGAAACATTTTTTTTTGAAGCTGTCAAAATTCAACTCATGAACTAATGAGATAAACACCTATCTATACTGAGGAAAATGTTGGCACAGCCAGTAGTTAACTGGAGGACATTATTTCGGGGTGAGTATAGAAAATGCATTTGAATTATCATTAAGTGAGTGTTTGGTATTTTCAGAGCTCTGAGTGCTTGGTCCGGATAGAAACTCAGTCGCAGCTGATCATTAAGTACCACTGGCCACTCTCTTAAGGAGAGAAAGAAGCAGGCTCATCGTACTACTTTTCCTGTCTCCATTCTGGCCATTCATCTTCGGGGTCTCCCTCTGGTCAGTGCGGACTGGCCCTGCGTCTCTCCCTACAGCTTTGGCAACCAGCATTCAGGCTGCTCCTTGGCACTCTCGTATGAAAGGTGGTCGTTAATCTTTCCGAGATGCAAACTGGATCTCCCTCACTGAGCTTGAGCTAAGAAGGGGCACCCTGTCCAGTTCACGTTTCTAGTTGCAGAGCCCTTCCTCTGTATCACCTCGTGCTCAACTCTATTAACAAGCAGAACACATCACCATTTGATTAGCTCTCTTGCATGTTTGGAAAGGAAGAACGTAGACGTTTATCAGGTATGAGGCTTACTTGAATAGTATCAGTAATGTTCTAGATTTTGTGAAAAGCAAGAAAGATTTCCAAAGGCATTTATCAGGTATGAGGCTTACTTGAGTAGTATCAGTAATGTTCTAGATTTTGTGAAAAGTAAGAAAGATTTCCAAAAGGGAGAAACCTAAATAGCTAGGACAGGACAGATGAATTGAAAAAACATATACTTTCATTAATTTAATCAAGGATATTTTGCCCACCTAATATATACATTAATGATTTCATTTTCAGGAGAAACAAGATGGGAAAAGTAAGAGGAAGAGGAAAAGAATCTTTCAGAGAAATTTTAAGTGTACAATATGAATTTTGAGAGTAATTGCAAAATATACAAATAGAACGTATGCACTTCTGCCTTACATAGTTTTCAGAGTTATTAGAAATTCCAAGTAAGTCCACTAAATACTAGAATACTTACAAATGTACTATCTATGTGAATAATAAAAACTGTGAATCACTGTAATTACTGTTTTTCCTTCACGATCATTTGCTGTTGACAGAAAACAGTTAAGAGTTCTTTTACTGATTGCATTATACGTATTTCTGATGATTGGCTACACATACACAGGCTATTCAATTAAACTACTTCAGAGTCCTAGTGGATAAATGCTCAGAGTTTGAAGTACAATACATGATTTCTCATAACTAATATACTTTATGCTTAAACTCCTTCTCTGGTGAAATATTTAGTGGATAATTTCTTATTCACTTTTTTGCTTTGAAAAGCACAGAAACTTTCATTTGGAAAAGGTCTTACGGAAATGTCCAGAAGGGACAAATGCACAACATATCAAATGAAGCCCTGTAGGCAATGCATAATTCATACCCAAAAGTGGAGCAGCTTTAGTTAAAAAAATGCAGAGACGTATTTGTTGGTTCGAAATGATATTTTTTTTCTTTTCAGTTCAATGAACCTTAGAATTATTCCTAAAACAATTTAGCACCTTTCTCATCTGTTTCTAATTACAGAGCTCTTTACTAAAAAGTACGGTGGATTGATATTTAGCATACGCATGTGTGGTCTTTGAAGTGTGTACAAATTCTCCCTCATCCACCGGAGTACTTTCCACACCTGAATACATTAACAGGTGCGCTTTGAGAAGAAAAATAAGCACACGCATTTTCCTAGCGCAGTGACTCTCTTCTCTTCTTTTATTTCATTTCTACATACGCCTGAATACATTAAGCATAACATGTTAGAAAATGAAATTAGCAGTAACCTATCGCTAGACTAGGAATTCTCCAGCTGATCCTTTGATCGATCGTGTGACACATCCACACGATTGGTTAACTTGGGCTCCTCATGCACGCGTTCCTGCTCTTCCCTATTAGAAGAGCCGGAGCATGAAAGACAGACAGACAAACAAACAGAACCATGTAGCCTACATGTGCCTTATTATTTGCTGACAGAGCCGAGCAGACCACTTTTCCAGGTGGCTCACGTGGAAGCGTCTTTCTACTAGTGCATGTGCTGATCCCACTTTCTGGATGATGCTTATTTACCCTGAGGGCTGTGTTTGAACTTGTCTCTCTTCCAACCCCTTCCCCTGTCTTGCTCTTCTTTTTCTCTTTGCCCCAGCGCTTACCGACGTTCTGAAATCTCGTAAGAGCAGAGGTCTGTGTTTAGCACATTGATGGATCCCAAGCATCTGGAACAGCGACTGGCACGTAGCTCTCCGTTACTGAATTTTTGCTGCATGAATGAAACTTCATTTGGCCAATGAGAAAACGGAGGCATGAGAAGTTCGTTTACCGGGATTAGGCGGTTCAGAAGACAGTACTTGGTGCCGAGTCTCTGGCCACACTAGAGTCGCTCTCGGGCTCGTGGCAATAAACGTTCCCCAGCTTAAGCAGCCTGGCACTTGGCCGCAGCAACTCCCCCCGGAACAAACGTAAGTTTGCATTGTCGTGGCACAATGTTAAAAACGGATTGAGTAGAAAAATTAATGAAAGGTTCTTTCTTAAAAAAATAAGCCGAGATACGTACTCGTTGATGGCTATCGGTGGTGCGCCTAGGAATGTCCCAAGTGGACTGGATCATTTTTCACACCCCCTCTGTTACGCACTGATCTGTACCCACCACAGCGTATGTTCAACTCCCAGCCCCAGATCCTCAGAATGTGACTGGACATGGACATACGACCTTGAAGGAGGTGATTAAAGTCAAACGAGGCCATACGGGTGGGCTCCATTCCGATATGGCTGGCATCCGTCGCAGAAGAGGAGATTAGGACACAGACACCCAGGCCGCGGGGCAACCATGGGAGGACACGGGGAGAAGGTAGCCGTGCGTAAGCCAAAGAGAGAAGGGCCCTTACAAGACATTTAATCTGCCAACAGATTGAACTTGGACTTCTAGCTTCCAGATCTCAAGTAAAAAAAAACCTGTTGTTTAAGCCACCCAGTCTGCAGCATGCTCTTACGACGGCCTTAGCAAGCTACTTACGAAATAAAGTAAAAAGTTATTTATTACTATTATTTGAAAAGTGCGAAGAGAAAATTTCCTTTCTTTTGAAATCTGTGTGTATATTTGTGTGTGTACCAGTAAATAAAATAAATTTGTTTGAAAACCAATGAATTAATACTTTTTACTACATTCATGCACATTTTGAAAGACAGAAGGGAGACATCCGTGAAGAAATGTTTCTAAAAACAGAGAATTCCACATGGAATTCCACATGGTCTAAAGAACTTTTTACACAAAGACCACAAGGACTGAAGAAAAGTTCTACCTCTTCTTTTTTAGGATCAGGGCACTATTGTTGATATCTAATCTACTATTTAAATGCAGGGACTTTCAAGTGCACAGAGATTGGAGACATAAGTTCCAGCCAAAAATAGTTCAATTGTTTCAAAACTGTTAGGAGCTTACTCAGAGTAAATGTGTGTGGCCTGTTTTATGCGTAGCTAAGTTATTTAAAATTTAGGCCAAGAAAAGGCTTTCTTTTGGATGAGGGAGGACTTTTACCACTGATATTGTCTAAATTTGCCAGTGCGTTGTGATGATAAAAGCCCAACTTTTTTTTTTCAACTTTTAATTGATGCTATTATTATCATTATTTTCATTTTCCGTAGGAAAGGCAGTTCTCATTGCTGAACTGTCTACCCCGAAGCCCCAAACCCTTTTTAATTTTAACCGTATCTTTATGTTTCTGCTTCAACAGGAAACATTCCTGTTTTCCATTCTGATATCGCTGGAATCTCTTTCAAATAAAACCTGCTTTTTTTTTTTTTTTTTTTGTCTACATTGCATCTCCCAGGTTTTTCCAGCATAAAATGAGGATGCGGTGACTTGAATACCGACAAAGGGAACCAACGTTTTGGCTGTTTGCTTGATGGCCTGTTTCTCTCATGGAATTATTTTTTCCCAAGTAATCTTGACAATTCCTAGGTGTTGGCACAGGCCTGTGATTCAGTCCTGTTTGGACCCAGGTGGTGTCACCCTGGCAGAAATGTGCTGTGCAGAGAATTCTGTTTGGGGGTCTTCCTTGCTGCATGGGAGGTGGGAACCTCCCCATCTGTGGAGGAGACGCCCAGAGCCCCTGTGTGTCCCTCCTCTTCTCGCTGACAGCTCTGCTCAGAAATCGCTTTGGACTAAGAGAGAGAAGCCTGGCTCATTCCAAGTAAGGCTTGGCCAAAAGGCAGGGAGATGGACAAGGCCGAGAGCAAAGCAGCGCTGATGCTACAATGCTTCTGTCATTGGGGTTTATTTACTTGCTGGACAAATGCGAACGTGCTGGGTAATTCTCTGACTTAATATGAATGTATTTAATATTTGTCACAGCAGTATGAGACAGACAGTATTCCTACTTCCATCAAGCAAGCGGGGGAATTGAAGCCCACAGCTGTAAAATAACTGGTCCAAGGTCCACAGTTTACAGGCAGCTAAACCCACATCTTTAACCAAGACATCTGTCTCCAGAACTTGTGCTAATAGCCTCGAAGCTGTGCAGCTTTTCACAGGAGCGCAGCGTGTTCCCCAAAACAGCCACATGCTCTCTGACAGTTGAGTTGAGATGGTCTCTAGAATCGCGCACACGTTTCCCCCTGCACGTTTTCAACCATCTATTTCTTGGTACCGCATTCAGCTCACTCCTCTCTGCCTGCTCCCTCTTGCCTGCCGCTCTGGGGAGAAATTTCTCATCTTTACTGTGTGGCCTTTCCTGCCATCTGTTCTCCACAGGCTCACCCGTGGTTTTGAAGTTTCTTGACACATCTGACGCCAGGCTGCTACCACACAGGATGTCCTGCTCTCTTGATGGATCCATTTAGATATGTTTGATTTATTGTTCTCTTGTTTCTCATTCTAGAAATAAAAGAAAAAACACTTTTCTCTCCCAATAAAATAGTAAAAAGAGAAAAATACTAGAAGCCCAAGACAGGGTCGTTCACAGTTAGAGGAACGGAGGGTGTGAGAAAGTATTTAAGGAATGAGAAGCAGGTTGGGGCCCCTGGGCCTAAAGAGACACGTTCAAGAAGAAGCAGCTACCCTGGTCCCCAGAGCCTACAAGTTGCAAGATAATGCAGAGATCTCAAAGCTCTTGGGAGCCAAACAAACGTGCAGAATTGCTTTCGTGCACAGTTCGAGCGGGAGGGGTCAGAGTGACATTTTAGTTTTACTTTTCTCTTGTCAAGCCTCTGCTATGCTGCTTCTAAAATGTACTTGACTAAACTCTAGACACGTTGAATAGTTTTAGGTGGGGCCGTTGTAATTCTTCCAGATAACACAAAGTGTCAGGTGGCCAGATCCAACTCACAGAAAGCAGTAGGATGTGCTCTGCTTCACGTTTAACCTGGAAGCTTGCAAGTGAACATGTGCTTGGAGGGTATTGTGATGGTTACTTTTATGTGTCAACTGGCCTGGACCACAGGGGTACCCAGATGTTTGGGCAGACATGACTCTCGATGTGTCTGTGAGGGTGTTTATGGACGAGATGAACACGGGAGTCCACAGACTGAGTAAAGAAGATTGTTCTTCCTAATGTGGGTGGGCCTTGTCCAATCAGTTGCAGGCTTGACTAGAATAACAGCGGACTTTCTTACAAATAAGAGGGAACTCCTCTTGCCTGACTACCTCTGATCTGGGACACCGCTTTCTTTCTGACTTGGACGGCAACTACACCTTCAGCTCTCCTGGTTCTCAGGCCTCTGGTCTGGAACTACCCCATCAGTTCTAGGTTTCCGTCAACTAGAGACCTTGGGATTCTCAGCCTCCATAATTGCGTGAGCCTATTTCCCATAACAAATAGATGGTCTCGCTTATATAAACATACACATATTTTTTTCTCTGTTCACTCTCTTCCTAAGAGAGATTTTTTTTCTTTTGTAACCAAAATGAGAGGAAAGAGAAAATAAAACAAATGTATTTAATTTAAATAAATTTATTCTATGTAATAATGTCATTTATAAATTTAAAATGTAAATTTATAAATTTTATACCTATCCACAGATAGATAGATTTCTTCATCCATTCTGTTGGTTCTGTTTCTCCGGAGAATTCTAACACAGATCTGAAGAGAGTCATATCAAAAATGGAAGATCTCTTTTTTCTACTTCAAGTATTATGTAGCTTGTGTAAGATTTTCTAGTGATCTATGCCCATAAATACCTAAATTTTTGAAGTTTACTTACTACATATATCCTACAGAAACGTCTTCTCCGGATCAGACTTCCGCATTACCCGCGTTACCCCTTTTACTAGAGGTGTCATTAGCGTTCGCACGAGGTCTGCAGTGCATGCTCAGAAGGCGCGTTGACTCTATTTCTGGGTGCGTCTGGTAAACGGAGAAACAGGCCTCAGGACCCTGAGGACCCTCCCTCCCCTGCCTCTCACTGCACTGGAGAGAGACGCGCTTGTTACACAAAGGCATTCTGATCACAGAGGAGTCCCACGTGCTGGGCGATCCGGAAGTCTCACATTTAGGAAGGGTAACATGGCTTTTCCCGGTGGAAGGGACAATTCAGTCCAATTCTTAAGACTGGAGCAATTCTTAAGACATGCCCACCGCCATGCTGACTCTGATGAGGTGGAGAAAGGAACCGTTTTGGTACTTGGGGAATTGCTCAGAGAGAATAATGGTTCGCTGGGTGGTTGCAGAAGCATGTGACACACAAGGAAAGGAAACCCCACAGAAGGGCCTTAAAGAGCTGGAAACACCAGAAGGTGGCGACCAGCGAATGGGCATCTTTGCTTAGGGCAGTCTTAGAACTTCCGGTCCACATTTCACGCCCACGAGAGCTGCGTGTACACATGAGTGGGGAGGGAAGTGTGGCCGCAGAAGGGTTTCGGCTCGGTTTCTAAGCTGTTGAATCCGGAAAAAACAAGCATCATCTGATGAAACAGCGTATCTTCCCTCCAACACGCATGCTCGTGCACGCGCCCGCAAGCAGCTCTCCCCTTGTTAGTATAAGCAAGTGATCAAGCAGAGTTACTAGTCCCTCCACGGTGGGTAGGGAAGATAGTTTCAGACTCTCACCAAATGTTTTACTATCAGATCTCAAATCCTGCATATCACTTTGGGCAGCCTATCAGTGGGCAAGAAATGTATGTGAAGAGTCTTCTTTTCAAGAGGTGTAGCTATCTTACGACTCATAGATTTCAGTTAATGACTTTCTAACTTCAAATACATCCTTACATTCTGAAAGAAACAGATGGTCTACGTCGAAGGGCCGTGCAATACCATTTATGATGAGGGTGTGTGCATTAAATGACAAAACAGAAAAATTGTAGAAATAAAAAGGTCCTGGTAGAGAGCAAAACGTTTTATTTAAGTGCTGCATCTTTTTCAGAATTTTGTTTTGTTTTTACAAAATACTGACTGAAGCAAGAGTCTCTCCTCTATAAAGTGCCAATATGCAAAATATATTGATGCTAAGGCATACTTGACATAGAAGTTTATCTTACATGGGTTTTATATACCAGGATTTACATAAGTGGGTAAATTCATGCAAAATTTACATTTTTAATGCTTCTTAAAACTAATCTTAGAAAACATCTATCCTTGGTAAAGACAGAGTCTTTCTCTTACATGCAAGTCCAAAGGAATGCTTGTTCTTTTCCTGGAAGTAGAGAGTAAAATCTCAAGCGTTATAGACTTTCGACAAATGTTTTAATACCAATTTATATCAGCAACACAGGACAGTGAGTTCCACTTGTTTTAGGAACACCAGTCATTAGAACGCAGACTTTGGACAGAAATGTTTGACTGTCAGCTCAAAAATGTTCTTTCTCTAATCTTGGAGAATTTTCTTATTTTCTCTAATTCACTCTTTCCTTGTAACTAAATAGCTAACTCATATGTTTGATTGGAAAAATATATAAAAGCAAGTGTTTATTTCCATAGTGATGGTAATAAATGCTAATCATTTCTACTGTTATCAATGGAGTCCTGTGTTTTAGTGGCTAATTACAATAATGTTTTTTCTAAAATTAAATGCAAATAAATAAGAACATATATATGAACATGTATGTCTGAAATTATCATATGTAAATATATAAATAACAATATATATATTAAAAATACATCTATTCTATTGAGGAGCAAATAGTACCCTACCATCAATATACTGAAATCTTATCCTTACCATTCATTTTAAAAATATAGGTTTTCATATCAGGGCACCTTCACAAGGCTTTCACTTATCATTTAGCATTTGTACTTGGCAAATTGTATCAATTCAATATAAAAGTATTGCTCATAAACTCCACAGGGCCACATGAACTTTATTTCAGAAATTAGAAATCAGATACCTCTGGGAAGAGAGGCTTGCTGATCTCAAAATGTAACTTATACTGTTAAATACATGTGCAAATCCTGTCTCCAATTTCAACTAAAGACTGTGATTCTGATCATGTCGAAGAAAAGTGCCATAGTTGCAAAAAAACACTGTGAAAAAATTTTATGCTAATTGAAAAATTCTCACATGATTTTAAGGAATGTTGGATAAGTACATCTTCTTTTATTTATAATAATGGCAATATTTTCACTCAGAAGAATCCAGTTAACATTTTCTTTATGGACATTGAGGACTTGTTTTCAAGTGAAAAGGTCTTTTGAGTAAAACACCTATACCTGAGTTTTGTTTTTTCTCTCCTATAGACATATTCTAGAGAATAAAGAAAAGTTCAAGTGAATGTGTCTATTATAGTTGATCAATAATTCTGACATTATTTGTTATACTACATACATACAGATATATAGAGAGATATAATGTTTTGCTTTAAAAAAATAGGAATGAGGTTAACTTCTATCAAATAATTTTAGATGCTTGTTTTATCAGAAATATTCATTAGAAAATTCAAAATACTAGATATAGGGAACTGACTAAAATACTGTCAACTGTAAATTTGCCCAAAGATCCATTCATAAAGTAAAAAATGTACATAAGTAAATATTTTACCATGTTTTTCTGAAAATGATCAATTTTTTTACTAACCTGGTCTATTGTTTTAGCATCATAAAAACTATCTCATTATTAGAAATAAACCATATTTGCAGGAAAAGACACTGGGCATTCATGTGATCCCGATGTATTAAAATGATTAAAATTGAATTGCAAATTTTGAAATGCTAAAGCAACATTTTCTAGCTAATGCCCCAAAGATGTAAAGTTCTTCTCTATAAAGTATTTTTAGAAATTCATTTAATACTGCTGGCAGAGTTTTTACTGGGATGCTTTGAAGAATGCTATAATAACTGGGTTAAGATCTGCATAAATGAAACTCATATCTATCCCATATACTGCAGCTATGAGTGGGCAAATACCACGGGCTCACCGGATTTCAAACACCAGCAGTTACATTTCCTTCTGAGCTGTAGTTTCTTCAATTCATCATCGGAATTACTGTCTATTAAGATTTAATAATAAAAGAATGCAATAAAATTGTCTAGAGTTCACAGTGTACTGGTAATGCACTGATGACTTTAACACTGAATAAAACCAGAAGGGCACAGCCTTCTCACATTTTGGGGAGTGGAGCCATTTAACCTTATAGGATGTCAAAACGCATATGGGGCATCCAAATGTTTCTCTTTTTTTTCCCCCAAATTCTTTTATTTTATTGAAGTGGAGTTGATTCACAATGCTGTGCCATCTCTGCTGTCCAGCGAAGTGACTCAGTTTTACATACATACACATGCTTTTTAAAATATTCTTTTCCATTATGGTTTATCCCAGGAGATTGGATATAGTTCCCTGTGCTCTACAGTAGGACCTTGTTGTTTATCCATCCTAAATGTAATAGTTTGCATCTACCAGTCCAGATTCCCAGTCCGTCCCTCTCCCTCCCGCCTTCCCCCTTGGCAACCACAAGTCTGTTCTCTAAGTCTGTGAGTCTGTTTCTGTTTTGTAGATAGGTTCAGTTGTGCCATATTTTAGATTCCACATATAAGTGATATCGTATGGTATTTGTCTTTCTCTTTCTGACTTACTTCAGTTAGTAAGTTAATCTCTAGTTGCATCCATGTTGCTGCAAATGACATTATTTTGTTCTTTTTTATGGCTGAGTAATATTCCATTGTATATATGTACCACATCTTCTTTATCCATTCCTCTGTTGATGGACATTTAGGTTGTTTCCATGTTTCGGCTATTGTGAATGGTGCTGCTATGAACATAGGGGGTGCACATATATTTTTGCATTGTAGTTTTGTCCGGGTATATGCCCAGGAGTAGGACTGCTGGATCATATGGTAATTCTCTTTTTAGTTTTCTGAAGAACCTCCATACTGTTTTCCATAGTGGCTGCACCAACTTACATTCCCACTAACTGTGTAGGAGGTTCCCCTTTTCTCCACACCCTCTCCAGCATTTGTTATTTGTAGATTTTTTTAAAGATGGTTATTCTGACCAGTGTGAGGTGGTGTCTCACTGTAGTTTTGATTTGCACTTCTCTAATTATTACTGATGTTGAGCATCTTTTTCATGTGCCTACTGGCCATGTGTATGTCTTCTTTGGAGAAATGTCTATTAAGGTCTTCTGCCCATTTTTTGATTGGGTTGTTTGTTTTTTGTCATTGAGTTGTATGAGCTGTTTGTATATTTTGGAGATTATGACTTCCCAAATTCTTATTTCATCTTTCCTCCTACTCCCATGTTATGAGCTTAGGGTTGCCAGGCTACATCATCTTTGGAAGAAGCCTTTTTTCTTACCTAGCCCCTCTGCCGTAGGCCCCACTACCACTGAAATTCAGCCCTAGAAAATCAGAGACTGGCACAGTTTTTGCTTCAATCCAATATGCTGAGAAGCAGAGGTTCAGGGAACATGCCTGGTGAACAGAGAGACTTGGAGAATCCATTGCACAAATGTGTCCTCAACAAGCAGAAACAAATGAATGAGAGTTGCCAGCGATTATGTGTTCCTGGTGTTGTTTTCCTTGTCAGACATGTTGCCTAACCACTAAACCACTAACAACCTAGTACTAATGCTGAAGAAGGTCCCTGAGGAGTGACAACAGGGGCAACATTGACATGAACAAGTATCGGCTGCCAGGAAACAGGAGAACAGAATTTCCAGTTTTGCCTCTGCTGTTTGCAAACGTCACCTACATTGCTGATAGAGAATGTCATACTTGTTCCTGCAAGCCCCATTTCTAGCCACAGAGCCAGAAACTGGGTTCAGTATGTCTTGCCTTTGAAATCTCTAGGTACAAATACATGCACAAAGGAAATCACTATAAGAAAATAACACTCTAACAGATGCCAAAAAAATAAAAATAATTTACTTTAACTATAATCTTCTCACCCTAGAGTCAAATTCTGAACTAAGACATAAGCCATTCATTGGACCCTTAGGTTTTGATCTACCTAGGTAAAATCCAGATTTGTGTATAAAAAATGGGTCAATCAAGGTAGCTCTGTGGATCTCTTTATGTCCAATGACGTGCAAACAAATCTTGCCCATATTTAAGAAGTGTGAAGCTCTAGTAATGTGATACTCTGAAAAGCATGTATATTATTTTTTTTAACATCTTTATTGGAGTATAATTGCTTTACAATGGTCTGTTAGGTTCTGTTTTATAACAAAGTGAATCAGTTATACATATACATATATCCTCATATCTTTTCCCTCTTGCCTCACCCTCCCTCCCACCCTCCCTATCCCACCCCTCTAGGTGGTCACAAAGCATTGAGCTGATATCCCTGTGCTATGTGGCTGCTTCCCACTAGCTATCTATTTTACATTTGGTAGTGTATATATGTCCATGCCACTCTCTCACTTCATCCCGGCTTACCCTTCCTGCCCACCCGTGTCCTCAAGTCCATTCTCTAGTAGGTCTGCATCCTATTCCCGTCTTGCCCTTATGTTCTTCATGACCATTATTTTTTTTTTAGATTCCATATATATGTGTTAGCATAGGGTATTTGTTTTTCTCTTTCTGACTTACTTCACTCTGTATGACAGACTCTAGGTCCATCCACCTCAATGCAAATTACTCAGTTTTGTTTCTTTTTATGGCTGAGTAATATTCCATTGTATATATGTGACACATCCTCTTTATCCATTCATCTGTCCATGGACAAAGGTTGCTTCCATGTCCTGGCTATTGTAAATAGAGCTGCAATGAACATTGTGGTACATCACTCTTTTTGAATTTTGGTTTTCTCAGGGTATATGCCCAGTAGTGGGATTGCTGGATTGTATGGTAGTTCTGTTTTTAGTTTTTTAAGGAACCTTCATACTGTTCTTCATAATGGCTGTATCAATTTACATTCCCACCAACAGTGCAAAAGGGTTCCCTTTTCTCCACACCCTCTCCAGCATTTATTGTTTGTAGATTTTTTGATGATGGCCATTCTGACTGGTGTGGGGTGTTACCTCATTGTGCTTTTGATTTGCATTTCTCTAATGAATAATGATGTTGAGTATCTTTCATGTGTTTGTTGGCAATCTGTATATATTCTTTGGAGAAATGTCTATTTAGGCATTCTGCCCATTTTAGGATTGGGTTGTTTTTTTTTTTTTTTGATATTGAGCTGCATGATCTGCTTGTAAATTTCGGAGATTAATCCTTTATCAGTTGCTTCATTTGGAAATACTTTCTCCCATTCTGAGGGTTGTCCTTTCATCTTGCTTATGGTTTCCTTTGTTGTGCAAAAGCTTTTAAGTTTCATTAGGTCCCATTTGTTTATTTTTCTTTTTATTTCCATTTCTCTAGGAGATGGGTCAAAAAGGATCTTCCTGTGATTTATGTCATAGAGTATTCTGCCTACGTTTTCCTCTAAGAGTTTGATAGTGTCTGGCTTATATTTAGGTCTTTAATCCATTTTGAGTTTATTTTTGTGTATGGTGCTAGGGAGTGTTCTAATTTCATTCTTTTACTTGTAGCTGTCCAGTTTTCCCAGCACCACTTACAGAAGAGTCTGTGTTTTCTCCATTGTATATTCTTGCCTCCTTTATCAAAGGTAAGGTGACCATATGTGCATGGGTTTATCTCTGGGCTTTCTATCCTGTCCCATTCATCTATATTTCTGTTTTTGTGCCGGTACCATACTGTCTTGATTACTGTACCTTTGTAGTATAGTCTGAAGTCAGGGAGCCTGATTCCTCCACCTCCATTTTTCTTTCTCAAGATTGCTTTTGTTATTTGGGGTCTTTTGTGTTTCCATACAAATTGTGACATTTTTTGTTCTAGTTCTTTGAACAATGCCAGTGGTAGTTTGATAGGGATTGCATTGCATCTGTAGATTGCTTTGGGTAGTAGAGTCATTTTCACAATGTTGATTCTTCCAATCCAAGAACATGGTATGTCTCTCCATCTATTTGTATCATCTTTAATTAATATCCTCTTTAAAACTATAAGACACTTTCATCAGTGTCTTATACTTTTCTGCATACAGGTCTTTTGTCTCCTTAGGTAGGTTTATTCCTAGGTATCTTATTCTTTTCTGGCAATGGTAAATGGGAGTGTTTCCTTAATTTCACTTTCAGATTTTTCATCATTAGTGTATAGGAATGCAAGAGATTTCTGTGCATTAATTTTGTATCCTGCACTTTACCACATTCATTGATTAGCTCTAGTAGTTTTCTGGTAGCATCCTTAGGATTCTCTATGTATAGTATCATGTCATCTGCAAACAGTGACAGCTTTACTTCTTTTCTGATTTGGATTCCTTTTATTTCTTTTTCTTCTCTGATTGCTGTGGCTAAAACTTTCAAAACTATGTTGAATAATAGTGGTGAGAGTGGGCAACCTTGTCTTGTTCTTGATCTTAGTGGAAATGGTTTCAGTTTTTCACCATTGAGGATGATGTTGGCTGTGGGTTTGTCATAGATGGCCTTTATTATGTTGAGGTAAATTTCCTCTATTCCTACGTTCTGGAGCATGGACTTGGGGAAGGGGAAGGGTAAGCTGTGATGTAGTAAGAGAGTGGCATGGACATATATACACTACCAAACGTAGGGTGGATAGCTAGTGGGAAGCAGCCACATAGCACAGGGAGATCAGATAGGTGGTTTGTGACCACCTAGACGGGTGGGATAGGGAGGGTGGGAGGGAGGGTGATGCAAGAGGGAAAATATATGAGGATATATGTATATGTATAACTGATTCACTTTGTTGTAAAGCAGAAACTAACACACCCTTGTAAAGCAATTATACTCCAATAAAGATGTTAAAAAAATAATAAAAGAATAGTTTTACCAGAAATTCTGAAAAGAAAAACACTCAACATTTTTATCAATATAGCATCTCACAGATGAAAGGTTTGATATTATGGCAAGAGGAAAAAGGACAGATTGTTCGGATAAATACGCCCAAGACAGTGAAGGACTCCTTTACTTTCTGTATCTGAGTCATCCACACTCCTTTTCACATTTGCACATTTGGACTGCTATGGAATTAAATTCCTCACAGGATGTGAAATAATAAACCCTTATAAAATTGTGGCTTTAAAATCAGATTCGTGTGGCCCCATGTTCATTTTTCTCTTTTTCTTCTTTCTTTCTCTCTTTTAGAAATAAATGTCTGGGGACTTCCCTGGTGGCACAGTGGTTAAGAACCCACCTGCCAATGCAGGGAACACGGGTTTCAGCCCTGGTCTGGGAAGATCCCACATGCTGCAGAGCAACTAAGCCCATGCACCACAGCTACTGAGCCTGTGCTCTAGAGCCCACAAGCCACAACTACTGAGACCGCATGCACAACTACTGAAGCCCACGCACCTAAAGCCCATGCTCCACAACAAGAGAAGCCACTGCAATGAAAAGCCCACACACTGCAACGAAGACCCAACACAGCCAAAAATAAAGAAAAAATAAAGAAATTTATTAAAAAGAAAAAGAAATAAATGTCTGATTCTAAAATATTGACCAAAATAGGAAGGATTTAATGTAAAGAGCACACTCATATGTATTAAAGACTTGTCATGTTCTATGCACAGGAATTGTGCTAAAAGCTCCATCTTAAGACACAGAGAAAACCTACAATTTGTATGATTTCATATATGAGATAAAACTTCACTTTAATTATTATTTTGTATCACTTAAAAATTCTTCTGATGGCAGCACAAAACACCCTGACACTGGGTATGTGAAAGACAAAACGCTCTGTCACTACTAAAAGCTCCAACTGAGAAAAAGTGAGCACACAGAGGTTTTGTACCTGGGGGCAAGTAACAGCAAGCTGGTCCTGTAGAAGGCAAGCCGAATGGATAAAGAAGATGTGGTACATATATACAATGGAATATTACTCAGCCATTAAGAAGAACGAAATTATGCCATTTGCAGCAACATGGATGGACCTAGAGATTATCATACAAAGTGAAGTAAGTCAGACAAAGAAAGACAAATACCATATGACATTGCTTATATGTGGAACCTAAAAAATGGTACAAATGAACCTATTTACAAAACAGAAATAGAGTCACAGATGGAGAAAACAAACATGGTTACCAGGGGGGAAAGGGGGGGAGGGATAAATTGGGAGATTGGGATTGACATATACACACTACTATATATAAAATAGATAACTAACAAGGACCTACTGTACAGCACAGGGGACTCTTCTCCATAGTCTGTAATGACCTATATGGGAATGGAATCTAAAAAAGAGTGGATATATGTATATGTATAACGGATTCTCTTTGCTATACAGCAGAAACTAACACAACATTGTAAATCAACTATATACTTCACTAAAAATTAATTTTTAAAAACAGGCAGGCAGAGTGGGGTTCCCTACATTTCAAGCTCTCCCTGTGGCTTGGCTCATTAGAATAACTTCTTGGGGCTCTAGGGCAATGAGTCTGTCCCTACTTCTCAGGTTCCTGGTCCTGGAGAATGGGGCCCAATAGAGGAGGAGATTGAGGTGTTTGTGTAGAGACCCTGAAGCGTGGAAGTCTGACGGAGGAGGGATGGGGTGAGGGCTTAGCAAACTGCTTGTGAAGGGGATTAGAGTTTCCAGCCATGAATTCAAAACTGGGTCAAGATTGCACTTGTGAAATATTACATGAAAATCAACCTTTTGATGTCTTGACATCAGTTTTGAGCTCTATTATGCAGGTTATTTGAGTGACCTGGGTACTAGAGGAGACCCCCAGATAGTAGGGCATGAGTTGACTTAAACAGTGGAGAAAATATTTCATTATGACAGCAAATACTATAATAAAATACTATTGTAATATTATTTTATTATGACCAAACTGAAGCATGAGGAGTGGCTGAATGCCAGCCCACAGCAGTTTCCCATTTGTTTGATGTTGACCAGGAGAATAAATCAGTCACAGCAGGAACCTCCAGTCAAATTTGGATGAACTATGGAATATACGAAGTGTGTGGGTTATATTTGTTATGGGGATGTTGAAAAGACTTCCTTGATTAGCTAACAACTAACCAAGTTTAGTCAATGAGCACCGTTCACTTCGAATATTCAGATGCCAAGGAAAGATGCGGCCATCACCGACTGACAGCACCACCTCAAGCCACGGCTTCAGCCATAGTCTGGAACAAATTAGTGAGCCTAGAGCAACCCCTTAATACAGTCTCCAGGAATCAGTAGTCATGCTGCTGACCTCACTGGATGTTTTACAAGATTGAGAGGTTCTTTCGATGGCAGGACACAACACGGGGACCCTGGGTAGACGGAAGGCAGAAACCTGTTACTTGCAGCTCAGAACGAGAGGAGGTTGCCCTACAGGGCCACGTGGGGCTTTGCACCTGGGGACGGGGTACAGGAGGCTGGAGGTAAAGGGGGTGGCTTACCCAAGGCAAGCAGGGTGGGGTGAGCTAGGGTTTGGGGCCCCTTTTGCGGTTGGCCAACTGAACAATCTCAGGGACTCCCGGACACAGAGCCTATTCCTAGGTGTCTGGTGTCTGGCCCCAGGGTGTCTGGGTGGTTGGTTGCTTGAAAGATTAGTGGCCCACAGAGCAGGAAGTAACTAGGATGGAGGGGGTACTTAGACTGCCTGCCAAGGGGAATTGAGAGTTTTCAGCCACGACGTCAATACTGGGTCAAGACAGTATTTGTGAAATGTTGTATGAAAATGGATGCCTTGGTCCCATTATTTCAACCACTTCACTATTTCAGTGAGGCCTTCATTAATGCCACAGATTTGGAAAAATACTACATATTTATTCTTTCTTTGATTTCTTAAAATCTATCTTCTCAACAACGTATGAGAAAACAAGGGGAATATATTCTCCTAATGTTATTTGTTTGTTAAATGCCAAAATAAGAGGAAATTTCTCCTGGAGGTATCAGGGAGTGTAGCATATCAGATTTGGGGTTTTGCTCAGTGTTATGCTATGATTATTCTTTGGATCGGTGTTAAACATTTTAGAAAGAAAGAATTCTCATGATGTCTAAAGATTTCTCCTTAAGAGTTAACTAGCTTAGTCTATGTGTCAGAGTCTGTCAGATCCAAAATCTGTACAACTCTCTTCAGTTTATTTTAGGTACACTCCTTTCCTTGTTCTTTTAGGAATATTTTAACATTATATTTCAGAGCTGGAAATCATATATTCCAATATTCGTATATTTACATGAGGAATAGATTGCATAGATTTCATCATTCATTCATTCAGGTTATATGGCCTCTTATGTACCATGTTCAGAGCAGCAGTGTTGAGGGTGGCCGAAAGGTCCAAACAAGCCAAATCTCCATCAAAGAATGAATGAATAAACCAATGTGGAATATACAGCCAATAAAATATTATTCAGCAATAGAAAATACTGAAGTACTGATGTATGTGACAATATGGGCAAACCTCAAAAATATTATGTTAAGTGAAAAAGTTTGATGAAAAAAGATTACATGTTGTATGGTTCCATTTATATAAAATATCCAGAAGAGGAAAATATATACAGACAGAAAGTGGATTCGTGCTTGCCTGGGGCTGGTGTTCAGAATGGAGAGAGACTCTAAAAAAGGCAGAAGTTTCTTTTCGAGGCAATGGAAATCTTCCAAATTAGATTGTGGTGATAGTTACGCGACTCTGTAAATATACTAAAAATCACTGAATTGTATGTTTAAAATAGATGAACTCTATGCTATGTAAAGCAAAGCTGTTAAAAAACTGTGACCTATATCCAGATAAACAAAACTGCACAAAATAAATGATAATGATCAAAACTGTAGTAGCAGTAAATTATAATAAATAATAATAAGCAAAACAGGTATGGTATCTACTATCTGGAGCTTACAGTCCACTTGACAGGACACATTTGTATAAAATATTAACATAAATGAACTACATTGCCACTGTGACACAGTGATATGCCCAAGTGCATATGCTGCCTTTGAAAATCCATGGAAGGAGCTATAAGTTGAGTCCAGGAGATCAAAAAATCAAGACACATTTGTGCTGAGGTTTAAAAACTAGAATATGACTAGGTTGAAAGGGAAAAACTGAGTCTTCCAAGCAGAGGGAAAGAAGTCCTGCCATGTGTATTCTCAAGGCCATTGGGAAGGACCAAAACAGCTGCCATGAGGAGGTTGAAAGGAGATGAACATGGTGAATGAGGTCAGAGCCAGACCATGGTCCAGAGAAGGTTCATCTCAGATTCGATCTGAAGTCATTGTAGTATTTTAAATAGAGGGGATGACTTTATCAGACTCATGTTTTAAGAAGAGCCTCATGACTGCAATGTAGAAAGTGGATTTCAAGGTTGCCAGGGAGAGAAATGCTACACAGCGTAACTGGTGTACTTCAGGAGAGAAACACTGCATCCCTTGCTCCAGGGTGGAGAAGAGGCCAGGCATGCATCGGTTTAGGAAGTAGAAGCAGTGGGTCTTGTTGAGGGATGAGACATAGCCTTGATAGAGGGGCAGTAGTCAGAGGGAACCCGCAGCTTTCTTGCTTGGGAAGCAGCTTGGGTCGTGATGGCATTTCTGGAGATCTGCGGCTCTGGAAGAGGATGATTTTGGGTGAGGAGATTATAAATATCCTTTAGTGGTGAATTTGAGGTACCTTAAGTTTCTACTCTCTATGGAGTATCTTGATGGCAAAAACAATTTTGAAACTATTTGAATGAAAGGCTAGCTATTCTAGGTATTATTTATGTTTGTAGGAGAATTGTGTCAACATAGGGTAACTAAAGTCCGTGAGACTCATTGTTAATGGTTGTGCTTGCCATTTTTTTAAAAATGAAGAACTTCATGAAGCATTTTAAAAGGACAAATGATAGCAAATTAAAACCAAAGTTGAGTATTGAACCTTGTCTGTGTGAGCTGCCAGGTCCTTCTTGCTCTTTTCTACTATGTCCATGTCAGCTCTACCAGCTTCACTCTATGCTTCAGAGAAATTAATTGCTGATTCCTGGAGTACACCACGTTGCTTCTTATCTGGGTGCCATGTTTTTTTCCTTTCGGACAACGCTCTTCCTAACACCCACCTTGACCTGTGTTGTTGACTTGCGAGCTGTAAGATGAGCACAGGTGTACACTGTGTGGATATGAGTTAGGGCCTGCTCATCGATACCCCATCCCACATCTTGGATACCCTTTCACCAGGTTGCATTCAGTACACGGTTCTGTGTGTGTCTCTATTTCTATCGTTTCCCCGGCTCTGTTGTCGCCTTGCCTGTAACTCAGGTTCATATCCTCAATATTTAGCACAATAGCTGTTAGACAGCTGATATTTATTACATTCTTCCAGTGGAATCTCTAAAGTAGCCTTCCTCTCCACGACCCAATTCGGAAGAGCTTGAAGGATGAAACTAAGATAAAGGCTAAGGCCAAAATATTATATTTATTGCCAACAAAGTCCAAAATTTGGGGGAGCTTAATTATGCAGGTAGTCGGACCTGCTCATGTCAAACTCCTGAATTAAGACGGACGGACGCACTCCTTCTCAGGAAACATGGCACTGGGTACAGCACGGTAAACCAGCCATGTGAAGACGTGTAACACAAGCCTGTGTCTACCTTAGCTGAACTTCACTCACGGAATGAAAAGATCTTGAGTGTGGGGAGAGCCAGTCTGTTAACGGGGCTCCACGATCGCGTGCTGTGTAATTGAAAGCAAGACCGTGTCACCTGCCTTGGGAAAAAAGTGAATTCTTACAGGGGGGAGAGCAACACGCCTCCTGGAAAAGAATGACGTAAGAATACTACCCCCATTTCATCCCAATAGGTACTATTAATTTAAAATATGTATGAATACATTAAATATTAATTTCCTAAAATGACTTTCATTCCTTACCTAAATTGAATGTCCTCAGTGGCCACTCAAGTATTGCAAATGCAACCTTCCTCCGACCGGCTTATGCTTAGAGTAATTATTCAATTTTAAGCTTCACTGTTTTATTTTGTGTCCTCTCCACCCCCTGCCCCTAACAAATGTATGTGGTTCCTATGGACCAATACGGAATTCTACTAACAAGAAATTAGTTACAAAAGCTTAAAATGATGAACTAGAGCAAACTTAATCATTACTGAGCAACAACCTAGGATGCTGAAGTTTTATTTCAGATCAGTTAACCCTGAATGAAATTCAGAATTACTTTTTCAATATTGCAATGTCTTTGAAAGGTTACCAGTCCATGTCTAAAATGCTTTTTTCCCTCTCAGTTATTCAATCTTCCCTAAATTCTCTCAAGCATCAAATTGCCTGTTATTTTTATATTTCTCAGTTAGAAAAAGTCAAAATTTTATTTTAGATTCGAATTGACCAAAACATCTGAGTCAAATCAAGTCAGCTGTGAAGAAAAGATGACATTTTTCTATTGTCCCACAGTTGGAGAAGATGTCGAAAAACAGTCCGTATAAGACTATTTTCACATTATTCCCAGCATTATTACAAGTTTAACATCCTGTGTGGATGTATGTTCTGAAAAGCTCTCCTTTACTCTTGAAGACAGGAGTAAGATTGCTCAGAAAACCATATGAAGTTAGAGACATTTGTCCAAACCTGCTATTTAGGTTCTCAAACCTGCATCTACTACAAAACTTTTTTTTTTTTTTTTTTTACTTTGAATGATGGTGACAAAAAAACAAAAGACCATCTATTTTCTCAGCTACTGACATCAAAATTTAAAAGTGAGATACACTACGCCATATTAACCTTTTGACTAACTTTAATTTTAATAAAAGTGATAATTTGTAATAAAATTACTAAGGCATTTCTGAGATGGAATTAGAAAACCTTTAAAATGTGGATAGGCTTGAATTCATGTATCAGTACTCTCATTGCAAAGGACTGCTGAATATGCACATATTCTATTAAATAAAAGTAAATAACATTTTGAAGCACTTACAAGTTTATTGTTGGAGAGATTCTACTAAAAAGAGCTCATGGTGCCAAGTGATTTGTGTGAATGTAATTTCTAGGTCTAGGTTTTCAATGTGAAAGAACTTTAATTTTTAAATAAAGTACGTAAGGTGTTATTTGGAGACCCCAAGGAAAAAATGAGGAAACCACTGCCACATTAGATAATACCACACCAAAACAATTGAATTTCTGGTTAAAACTTTGTTAGGGAGGGCACTATTGCGGAATTCTATCACAGAGTCAGTGATCTATTGAGAGTGCAAATGTCTGTCTTTGACTAAGAAGAAAAGTCAATGTCAAAAATAAGCTTCTAAAAAATAAGCTTCTAAACACATAGCAAATTTTGTCTGCTAAACATACCATCTTTCTGAGACTTTAGCTGTTCCTGAGGAAACTTTAGAGTCTGGTATAAACTATTGTGTAAAACGATGTTCTTTTAAACACAGAGCTATGTGCTCTTCCTACAACGTATTATAACATTTAGTCTATCTTAATATAAATATGATCAGAGGTAGTTTTTCTTTACATTAACTTCTTAGAGTTAATTATTCTTCTTTAGCAAAGCTTAGGGGATTAGTTTAAGTATTAAACTTGTTGTAGAAGTAATGCATGCCCAACTTGGAAAATCATAAAACACAAAGAAAACAAAGGAAAAAAGAAAGAAGAAATCATTAATTACAAGTCAAACAGTCACGTGCACATTTCCTTGAAAAACCCTACTTGGTTTATGCATAAATGTGCATATTTATATGTCATTTAAATGACCCTGTGCGACTCCTTTGTGGTATCTTTCACTTAATAAATCAGGTATATTTTTCTCTTGTCAAAAAATATTCTTGTTGGGCTTCCCTGGTGGCGCAGTGGTTGAGAATCCGCCTGCCGATGCAGGGGATACGGGTTCGTGCCCCGGTCCGGGAAGATCCCACATGCCGCGGAGCGGCTGGGCCCGTGAGCCATGGCCGCTGAGCCTGCGCGTCTGGAGCCTGTGCCCCGCAACGGGAGAGGCCACAACAGTGAGAGGCCCGCGAACCACAAAAAAAAAAAAAAAAAAAAAAAAAAAATATTCTTGTTAAAATTAAATTTAATTGCTGCACTATACGCCACTACACGGTTATATCAATTCCCTGTTCTATACACAAATGTTATTTCCAACATCTTATTATTCTAAATATTATTTCAGTAAACCTCTTGTAGATACTTCATAGCCTCCATTCTTATTAAAGCTGATTATTTTTTCTTTATTCAGTTTTTATTTTGAAATAATTTTAGATCAAAAAGTGAGTAGTTCAGCTTTCCCATATGCCCTTCACCCAGCTTCCCTGATCTTAAATCTTAAATAATCATACAGTAATATCGAAACCAGAAAACTGACACTGATGTATTAACTAACCTACTATCCTTATTCAAATTTCACCATTTGAATTATTCTTATGTTTTCTCATTATTACACTGCGTTTCTGCATTTTGCACAAGAATAACACAGTTTCAGGACATATCAGAGGAGCATATCACAATGTTTTATTTCTGGTCAGGTTACTTTGACGAGTTGGTTGAAATAGTGGATGCCGCATTTCTCCACCATAAAGGTACTATTTTCCCTTTGTCACTAATAAGTAACTTGTGTTGACATGTTTGACACTGTTCATAAATGCTGTTTCTCATCCTACTTTCAGCCACTAATTTTAGCATCTAGTGATTCTTCTTGTCTGCAGAAGTATTATTGAGATGTTTGTCTAATGGTAAAATTTGGTATTTTCATCATTCCTTTTACATTTATCAGTTGGAATTCTACTATACATTTTTCCATTGGAATTCTATTATAAGAAATAGTTTTCCCTCTCTCCCACTTATTCATTCAATTATTTACTTATATCAGTTATGGACTCATGGATATTTACTTTATTCTTCTGGTTGTAATCTCATCATTATATATTTATTACTTATTTTGTTCCTAAAATTACCCCTTTGGGGGTTTTCTTCAAGTGACTTTTGTGTTCTTTCAATAACTTCCCATCATCTTTTGAACACTCCCTTACTTTACAACGTCAGAATAATCCAGACCAATCTTGTACTTTCTCTGCTCCAGCCCTAGAATTATTACTCCCAATGTCTCAAGTTAACAGTGCTCATTGCTCCAGGTGCATCAGGCTGAGCTAGGAAATAAAGCTCTGTATACAAACACCAGCCTACCCCTACCTCTATATTTATTTCTGTGACTGTCAGTCTCTCTGTATAATTAAAACCATGAACTCATACTGATACCTTTAATTCCAATCCAACATCACAGAGTTCATTCTAACCTTCTCTTTCTTATTTGTGAACTTTCTCTGACTATGATAAACCTGGATCTTATCCACAGTATATTTACATGATTTTTCAATCTTAGTAAACAAGGACAGTATTTCAGACTCACTAACCATACCCAATGTGGGAAACACATTTACTAATTAGAACACAGTTCTTATGTGCTGTTTTTCTTGTCTTCAGCACTGTAGCCCATAGTCAAAATATTGTCCTTCAAATGTACTTAGGTTAGTTCTTTTTCTCACCAGCTCGTGGTAAAAGAAAGAGAAAGAGAAAGAGAGAGAGGAGGAGGAGGAGGAGGAGGAAGAGAGAGAGAGAGAGAGAGAGAGACAGAGAGAGACAGAGAGAGAGACAGAGAGACAGAGAGAGAGAGAGGGAGAGGGAGAGGGAGAGGGAGAGAGAGAGAAAGAGAGAAAGAGAGAAAGAAGAAGGAAAGAAAGAAAGAAGAAGGAAAGAAAGAAAGAAAGAAAGGAAGGAAGGAAGGAAGGAAGGAAGGAAGGAAGAAAGAAGGAAGAAGGAAGAAAGGAAGGAAGGAAGAAAAAAATGAAAGAAAGGAGGAAGGGAGGAATGGTGGGAGGCAGAGAGGGAGGGAGGGAAGGAGGGAGGAATGAGATTGCAGGATAGTTATATTATACATTCATAATTCAGGACATTTGTTTGTTACATTTGTATTCTATTTTGGATTTCTCCCATATTCTGTTGATTTCAATTATTTCTTCACTTTTTGAAGAGATGAAATGTAACTGTGGGTTTAAGTGTCAGAACTATACAAAGAGGTACATCCGGGGAAGTATAGTCACCACCCATCCCTGTAATCATTCTCATTTCTGTTTATTGCACTCCATTCCCTTCTGTTCCCATATGTAATCTCTGTAGTGTTTGATTTATCTTTCTGCGAATGTGCAGATACATATCTATCTCATTTAATCACTTTCTCATGTAAAGGGAGCATACTAGTAATATATTTTGGCTTTTTTTTTTCACCTAACAATGTATCTTGGAATTCACTCCCTGTTAGACAGCTTCTTCCTTATTTTATACAGCTGCATATCACTTCATGGCTTAGATGTAACATAGGCGATTCAACCATTCTCCCATGTATGGGCATTTGGGTTTTTTCTAATATTTTGCAATTGCATAGAGTGTTGCAATGAATAGTCTGTGCACAAGTACTTTTTTATTTTTGGAGGTGTACCTTCAGGGTAGACACTTAGAAGTGACATTGATAGGTCAAAAGCTGAGTTTTTAAATATGGATTTCCAGAAAGCTCCATGTTCCATTTCTGAGGCCTTTCACACCTATTAGCAAATACCAACCTTTCTGAAAGTTGTATGTCTCTACGCACTATACTGACTCAATGACATGGAGGGAGCACAGACTTCCAGACTAAAGGATGTCTCTGCAGAAATTTTGAAGTTACTAAAAAATTTCAGGATTAATGGGAATATAGAAGAAGAGATTAAAAGAAGATAGGTTTGTTGTTTTTTTTTTTTCAGCAGAATCAAGTACATTCAGCCCTCCATATTGGCAGGTTCTGTATCCACCAATACGAAGAGCCCGCTGCAATACACCACTTTATAAAAGTGACTTGAATATCTCTGGATTTTGGTATTGGTGGGTTCTGGAACCAGCCCCTCCCAGGTACTGAGGGACCACTTAAAACTTTGACACATCTGCACAGTTTAGAAGGTTATTGACAAGTGCTTCCTGGTTCTCAGATTAGCTGAGCTCTTTAATTATTTAAAAGAAGAAGGCAGGCAGGGAGGAAGAGGGACAGAGACAGAGAGACAGAGACAGAGATGGAGAGAGACACAGAGAGAAAGAAGTCACTTTTGATTTGACATTTCATCCAGTCTAATGGTGAATAATTTCAGTTTATCATACAGGAACAACAAATTTTTTTCTTTTTAATATTGTTTATTAAATGTATAAGAAATAGTTTAATATTTTCAGGATACTGAAATTTCAAGTTGTTAACTTGAGTATATTGAAATAAATGACGTAAACATTTTATGAGGAAAATTGAATTAAAAACACATTTTCTAACCAGAAGACTGTGCATTGATGGACATTGTTAATTAAAAGTAAATGTTTCTTAAGTTTGCTGATGAGTTTAATGAACTTCACATGGATACGTGCTATTATTTTCACACCACCAAATGGAACCCAATATCCCAAAGCTAAAGGCTGGTTCGAAAAAACTGGAATTTGATTAAATCAAATAATTTACTCACGAAATATCTTCCTTAATAAAATACATCTGAATTTTCATTCTTCCATAAATTACCAGTCTTTCTACCAAGAGAGGGATTTGTAACCATCGTTTCTGTTTTCAGTACCAGCTGATAATTTCATCCCTATAAAGGAGTGAGGGGGTGAGAAACTTCATCCCTGATATAATATACGTTGACAACCACACAAGGACTTTATGTAAATGCATAAGCTTCTTTGTTCACTTGCCTTGCTTTTTTTTTTGAAAGGACATTTAAGATTGCAGGGAGATCTGGATATTACTGTTTGGGGGCATTTGGGAAATCCATCAAAACCTACTTCTTTTTGGAAACCAAAAAGATGTGGTAAGCAAATTGATCTAGATTGTTTAAAACACTACTGAGAATTTTAGGTTTTTATACTGTGTGATCTCATTTATTTGTGGAATCTTAAACAAACAAACAAACAAGACCACAGACTCACAGATAGAACAGACTGGTGTTGGCCAGAGGCCGGGGGTACGGAGGTGGGTGAAATGGTGAAGGTGGTCAAAAGGTATAAACTTCCAGTTATAAATGTCATGAGGATGTAATGCAGACCACGGTGACTATAGTTAACAATACTGTATTGCATACGTGAAAGTTGCTGAGAGAGTAGGTCTTAAAAGTTCTCATCACAAGGAAAAAAAGTGTAACTATGTCTGGTGCGAGATGTTAATTACACTCACTGTCATGATCATTGCAATATATATAAACGTTGAATCTCTGTGTTGTACCCCTGAAATTCACATGTTATATGTGAATTATACCTCAAGTAAAATTATTTTAGAGAAATTAATTTCTATTTAATGCAGAGAATGTTTTGTCCATATGAAAGCTGGCAAAATGACAGTTTTTCCTATTGGCAAAATGACACTTTGGGGACGATTTCTTGACTGCCGTGCCCAGAGACCCAATCACTACATTGCATAAAAGTATATACACACAGCATTTCATATATATATATATATATATATATATATATATATATATATATATATAAGATAAGTGTATAATATATCTACATTATATATATATATATATACATGCACAGCTTAATCCATAATCTCCTGTCATTTCATTTCATTGCCAAAATATGTTTCAATTCTGGATGGAGAGCTTTTTATATACTAATCTGGAACAACTGTTTGCAAAGTGTGGTCCAGAGATGCTTCAGTGATCTTCGTGATCTCTCCAGGAGATTTGTGAATTCAAAACTGTTTCTATGAACAGAAGAAAGTGGTTAATGTATGGCTAATCCAAGTCTGGGGGGAAGAAATAGGTGTCTTTTGGTTCTGAAAGCATTTATCATACTATATAAATAAAGAGCAAAGCATGGGGAAAAACCCTATTCTTATGATCATAGTAAGACTCTTACTGTCATTGCTACTCTCTCGTTCTCTCCTTTTCAAACTGTTTAGTGAAGGATTAGGTATGTAATATCCACCGTGTGATGGGTTTGCTCTCATTCCCCCACGATGGCCCCACTGCTTCTGCCAGAAACAACACAAAACGTGAAGACATCATTGCTCTAATGACAATTGGAATGTGAGCTTGTGAACTTGTGCTTTTAAAAAGTTTCTCAGTAACTATTGGTAGACATAACTCACACAAACAAAAGCTTTGGGGGACCCTCAATAATTTTTAAGAGTGTAAAAGGTTCCTGAGACCAAAAAGGTTATAAGAATCACTGATCTCAAATTTTCTTTATAGCATTCAAGAATAAGGCACCACATTTTATTTTATAACCAGGTAGTGTCCTGAGCATTAGAAAGCATATTATGGTTGACCCTTGAACAACACGGGTTTCAACTGCATGGGTCCACTTACAGGTGATTTTATTTCATTACTTAACACTACTATGTTTATGATCTATGGTTGGTTGAATCCGTGGTTATGGATTCCGCAGATACAGAGGGCTGACTAAAGGACTTGAGCATCCATGGATTGTGGTGTTTGCAGTGGGTCCCGGAACCAATGTCCTGCAGATACTGAGGGAAAACAGCGCTTGTACAAGAATGTGTATTGAGGATGATCTTGCATCATGGTGGTAGGCTATTTGCTACCTCTTGCTCAACCAAAAAAATGAATAAATGTTTCCAAATATACAAAAGCCTTCACACCTGTCCACAATGTAAAGTTTTTCACAATTGCCTCTGATTTATGTATTTCTCCACCACAATGCAAATCTACCAATAAACTTGTTGCTTCCATTTTGGAAAACCTCATTCCCGCATTCTCATCTAGAGACTGTTTGTCCTCATGTTATTTTAACATATTGTGATGAACAGGACCTGAAAATCTGCTAAAATGATGTGGCTCTTCCTTTTTATCTCTCTTCCTAATCCTCATAGAGCCTCTACCTGGACCATATGGAGAAGGTAATACATTCCAATTGTACCTAACACAATTTCAATATGAAGAGTTCTTAAATATCCTACTGCAGAATATGCAAGGGATGCAGGATGTCACAGTGAGGACAGAAAAGTAGGAAATAAAAGCACTTTTCAGGTGAACAAGGGAAAAAGAGAATACAGGCCAAGGTAATCTAAAATATTAACTCTTCACAGTCCTGAAAGCAGGATGCTGCATATAAAGCTCCTCAACAGGAATTTTGAGACTTCCTGCCTGAAAGTATGCCCCACCATTTAAGATAGGTTCTTCTCTTAAAAAAAAAAAAAAAAACATTTGGGGCCAATTTAATTGATTTGACTAAGAAAACTGTATTTCTAAATACATTCCATCTATTTTTATTGGGTAAGAAGATTCTAAATTGTAGCAAATCCGTTTACTTATTATCCAGTATAGAGTTAATTCAAGATACCTGTTTATTAATTAAACAATCAATAAACTCCAAAGGACTTTCTGATTGGCAAGCTTAGTGTTATCACAAACCACAAGAGAAAATAGCTTTCACATGTAGTGCACACGCTCAGCTCTCACGTTATAGATCACTCCGAGAAGGCTACGGCTAGGTCATCAAGAGAAAAGACACGAAGAATATCAATAAAATGATGGTTTTAAAGTGGCAGAGTACATATGTTTCTCCATTCTTCCCCACTCAAAACTAATCCGAACTTAATAAGTAAAAGAAGAAAGAGAACACAAAAATATAGGAGGCGTTTGCAACCACAGAACAGAAAATGAGGAAAAGCTGCCAAATGTACAAGCTTTAACAGGAGTGTCAAAAGACACCAAGAGAGGACACCCTTGACTACGGTTCAGTCTGAACAGGCAACGTGCAGCTCTCCGAACGAGGACACTTAATTAGAAGCTGAAGAGGCTGAAAATACTGTTGGTAAGCATCACTCTGGGGTATTTTCGGTAATAGGAGGTAGCCAGGTTAAATGGGGAAACAGATGTGGTAAAATTTTAGAACAGCTTCCATCAGCAAGGTGGAGTGCAGAAGGAAGGATAGACTAGAAACAGCCCCGCAGAGTCTGACTTCTGGTATCTTGGAAGAAGCAAAGTCTGAAAGACACATCCATAGGCAATGGTTTTCTCTGCAGTTCACTGGGAACACTCGAGAATTCTCCGTCATACTTAGCCTAGTTTCTGAGATTCTTTCAGATGAATTTCTTATGAACAGTGGTCTCCAAAAGACCTTCTCTCATTTAAAGATGAGTAAATTTAAAAGGGCCTAACAGAGGGACTTCCCTGGTGGCACAGTGGTTAAGAATCCACCTGCCAGTGCAGGGGACACGGGTTCAAGCCCTGGTTTGGGAAGATCCCACATGCTGCAGAGCAAATAAACTCGTGTGCCACAACTACTAAGCTTGTGCTCTAGAGCCTGCAAGCCACACCTACTGAAGCCCACATGTCTAGAGCATGTGCTCTGCAATAGGAGAAGCCACCGCAATGAGAAGCCCATGCACCACAACAAAGAGTAGCCCCTACTCACCACAACTAGAGAAAGCCTGTGCACAACAATGAAAACCCAACACAACCATAAATAAATAAATAAATAAACTTATATAAAAAAGGACCTAACAGAGTATCTGCATTTATAAAAAGAGCATAACAGTAAAAGCAAAAATACACGGCAGGCAAAGTATATTGAAAATATTGTCATGAAGGCGATGAAAAATTTTTCAATGTCCTGAATGAAGACAAAATGCAATGGTTCACCCCCAGTTTTTTTATTAAAAAGAGCTCAGATTAGTCATCAGGAAAGACCAGTGAAACAACAGGGGGATGAAAGTTGAGCTGGTACAGCTCAAGAAATGAGAGAAAAATACCACCTTCACAGAAATTAAAACCATATTCTAAAGTGCAAAAAGGAGAAAATAATACTAAAAATACAAGTGGGACCATAAAAGACAAATATGAGAAAAATGTTAAAATAGAAGTAGAGATAAAGTTAACAGATATAGAATGGAAACAACATACAGAGAATCAGCATCACTGAACAAAATCTAAATAAAGAAAATAGAAGAAATGTTCAAAGATATAAAGAACACATTCTCAAAATTGTTATTAGCCTTGAAACTAAAAATATAAAGGAGAGATATTTTCTTGGGAAAAAAAAAAGTGATGTAGATGACCAAGGCAACACAAGTCCCAGCAAACTTACTGGACTTCGAAGATGAAATTTCTGACATTCCAACCCACCAATTGCTAATGGGAAGAATACAAAGAAATTTGGCCCGAATTCTCCACAGTAACATTCTATGCAAAAACATAATAAATCAACTGGATACAGTGTTGCCTGGAAAATAATTTATGACAAAATAATTTTATATCCAGGCACATTTTGGTTTTATTATATATAACAATAACACTTTTACTCACAGAGAGGAAGCATCCCATAGATAATTTGGAAGAGAGAGGCTGAACTTCAGGCAATAAGAGCTGAAAGATGAAATCACTATAGATAGATAGATAGATAGATAGATAGATAGATAGATAGATAGATAGACAGACAGAAGATAGGTACACAGATAGATATAGATACACATCTCCACTCAATTTATTTAACCATAGGCCAAGTACTTACAATCTGTTAATGTACACTAAAAAAATGAACAATAAAAATTCAGAAGTAATATAATCAAAATGTTAGAAAGAAGGAGGAGGTAGCATCAATTTCTCTTATAATCAAGTGGTCAAGAAACATAATTTAAAGTTGGGATGTTACGATAGAGAAATTAAGACAGAGGTATTAAGTGTATTCGAGAAAACATGTCCCTTGGGTCTCCCACTGTGGGGAACAGCTGATGCCCCCACTGAAACTCTTCTGTATCCTGCATTCACTCCAACTGCATCTTCCTGTGGGATGTTTCCAGCATAACTGAGCAAGCAAGGCAATAATGCAGGCTCTTTCCTGCAAAATGTGAGTCTTCCTTAAGGGATACCTGTCTCAAAATTTCCCCATCAGCCTGGTCAAAATTTATTAGAACTGCTCTGAAGTCTAGGACATTTCTTGTCCAGTCACGCCCCTCTCCCTCCGTAGGAGTCAGCCATGCTGTGAGCTGAAGACTCCATCCACCCGTTTCTCTGTCTATCTCCCATTCATTCTTCTTTTTTTTTTTTAAACATCTTTATTGGAGTATAACTGCTTTACAATGGTGTGTTAGTTTCTGCTTTATACCAAAGTGAATCAGTTATACATATACATATGTTCCCATATCTCTTCCCTCTTGCGTCTCCCTCCCTCCCACCCCTCTAGGTGGTCACAAACCACTGAGCTGATCTCCCTGTGCTATGCGGCTGCTTCCCACTAGCTATTTATTTTACATTTGGTAGTGTATATATGTCCATGCCACTCTCTCACTTTGTCACAGCTTACACTTCCCCCTCCCCATATCCTCAAGTCCATTCTCTAGTAGGTCTGTGTCTTTATTCCCATCTTACCCCTAGGTTCTTCATGAGTTTGTTTGGTTTTTTCCTTAGATTCCATATATATGTGTTAGCATACAATATTTGTTTTTCTCTTTCTGACTTACTTCACTCTGTATGACAGACTCTAGGTCCATCCACCTCGCTACAAATAACTCAATTTCATTTCTTTATATGGCTGAGTAATATTCCATTGTATATATGTTCCACGTCCTCTTTATCCATTCATCTGTCGATGGACACTTAGGTTGCTTCCATGTCCTGGCTATTGTAAATAGTGCTGCAGTGAACATTGTGGTACATGACTCTTTTTGAATTATGGTTTTCTCAGGGTATATGCCCAGTAGTGGGATTGCTGGGTTGTATGGTAGTTCTATTTGTAGTTTTTAATGAGGATTTTCTCCATAAATCTCATGTACGTCACACCTCATTTTAGCATCTGTGTCTAGAGGATCTGCACTAACACACAGAGTAAACACTGAAAGAACAAAGAACAAATAGTAACAGCTGAATTTACATTATATGGTGAAGGGAAGAGGAGGAAATAAATTTAAAGCAGGTAGAAATATACTAAATTGTCTTTGTGCCTGGAGAGAATTCAACAAGTAGTCTACATAATGCAACATAAATTACATTGTAACTGTTCAACTAAATTTATTGTAGCTGTTTTTTATTTCATTACAGGACAGGCACACAGAGGCACCTGCATACACAGAAAGTAAAATCAGACTATAAAGTGGTACATATCAGCAAAATAGCCAAAAAAGACCACAGAAAATACATAACAGAAAACAAGAAAATTTAATCAGAACTGAAACCAAAAACATTTGTAATTAAATACATGTAAATGGAATAAACTTAGCTAAAACATGGAGAGAGTGAGAGAGAGAGAGAGAGGGAGAGACAGTTGGATTACCTCTATGTCTGTAGTTATTTCACACTTAGGAGTGTTGTTTTTTTGAAAAAAAGGGTTTTGGTATATTTTCCTTTTTTCTTTAATTAGCTAGATAATTATTTTAAACAAAGATCTCTTGTGCATATGAATTCCACCAAAAGATCCTCATTATTTCCTTATGGATATTTTAATAATACTTTCTGACTTCGTGAGTAGAATGTAGAATTTCCTTATTAATATCCTTTTTCCTTAAAGTAAGGAAAATAAGTACTTAAGGCTATGAATTTTCCTCTCAGTAGTAGTTGACTTGCATCCTGTAGATTTTAATATATGCAATATTCAATATTCCATATTCTAAGGACTATTTGATTTTTGTTAAATATATTTTTGCAATTTTGTATTTCAAGGTGGAAGGGTTTATTTTTATTTTTTCATCTTGTTACTAAAGGTTTATTAAGTTGTGATCAGAGCATATTATATGAGCTGGTTTTACATATTATAACGTCTATATGTTAGTATACGTACAACTTTATTTTGCCAGTGATACATAGCAGTGGGAAGGAAAGTACTATATTTCAATTCGCCCCTTTTTATGAATTATGTTTTGGGGAGACATCTATATACTTACTCCTTTTTTTCTAGCTTAACATTTTCCTAGGCTGATAGGGAGCAAATGACACTATTATGATTAGAAAGAAACCTACCACATTGGGAAGTGGTTCCCCCAGCTGCCACCTTCAAAACCTCACCAGCCAAAATAAGGGAATATCCACAATCAAGAAGTTACCACATTCTGGGGAGCCAGTGAAATCAGGAAAACTTTCATGAGTAATATTCCAGTGACATTACAAACAAGCTCCAGAAAACAAACAAACAAACAAAAAAAACAGACAAAAGGCAAAAATAACAAATACATGGTCCTCACCTCCCTTCTGCCTTCCAAATACCATGCAAGTGTTTCTAATTGTTTTAACCTACATCCTATCCATGACCCTATGTGCAAAGAGGTCTAAAAAAGGTAGTTTGGGCCTCTACCATTTTCTGTTGGGCTAAAAGGGATAGGGCCAGTAAGGGTGACAGTCATGCTTTAGGCCAATCCATCAGATGAGCCAATGCCACTCACTCTAGGCATACTTAAAGTTCTAATCAATAAAAGTAACATGCCCCCATCTAAAATGATGCAACTATTCTAGTATCATGGAAAACATATTTATCTTCTTCACAAAATGGGAAACCTGCAGTCCCAGTGGTCACTACATTCATGTCCAATGATAATTATTTATCTACTAGATCAAACCCAATCACATTTTTTCTACCAATCATACAGTTCAAAATTATGTCTTATAGAAAATATTAGGGAAACGGCATCTTTTGGATGCCTTTTGGAAATGATAGATTGGAAATGATAGATGACATAGATATAGATAGATGATAAGCAGGTAGATAGATGATAGATAGATAGATAAAGAGAAAAAGAGATATAGACAGATAGAGCAAGGAAGAAGAGATAGATATATAACTATTCCAAGGTTACTTCCATAATTGTTGATGAGACTTTAACTGTATTTATGTTAATATCTCCTTTTCTCCACTACCCCATTCTATGTTCCATTGCACCCAAACACTTCAACCCACCCCAAACTTCAGTCCTGTGTCGATCTCTGTGTTCTTAACAAGGTCCAAACAATCCATGAAACTGCTGGATACTACACAGGAACCAGTGGGTGCCATACCTCTGGTCAGGTATTCCCACAGGAAAAGTGGGCGCTATCATATACCAAAGTCCTACCCATTGGGAGGAATAATACGCTTGACTGCCCTCCAGAGTTACCCCCTGAGGGAGAATGTAATGTTGCCCCGCCCACCTGTGGGACGGGTGAGGCGAAGTTGCCTCGCTTTCTGGACAACCGGTCACAGGGAACTTCTGCAGCGTCTGTAGCTGAGAGTTAAGAAAGAGGTGGTGATGCTGTAAGTGCACGTCTGCCGTGAGCCACCGGCTCTGATGGGACCGCTCTCCTCCAGCAGAGAAGAGTCACTGATGCTACTTGATATTCCTTCCAATTAACAAACAGTTGGCTCTAATCTACATCTGCCTTCTTATGCTGGATTATTCCTTGTAGGTTCCTTTGAGTGTTTGCAGAACTATACCAGGACCTTTCAAGATCTTGGTGTATAGCCTTCACAGAAAAATAAATCAGTTCAGAATTAAAATTTTCTGATGAGCCAGTGGTCCCACATAGGGTGGGATAACATTAATCAATTTCACAAATTCAATTTGCCAGAGCGAAATGAACAAACAAACAAAAAGACCCCGAAACTTTTGCAATTTAAGGAGACTAGGTTTTTCAACAGTATTTTGAATAAGTTCCAGCATGAATCACAGACCTGTGTGAAGTAGTCCAACTTATCTTTCTAATTATTACTTTGGAAAAATTGGAATACTAGGCTGAAAGCACACTGTCTCAGATTTCTTTTTAAAAACAATCCCTAACACCACACACAAAAATAAACTCAAAATGGGTTAAAGACCTAAATGTAAGGCCAGACACTATCAAACTCTTAGATGAAAACATAGGCAGAACACTATACGACATAAATCACAGCAAGATCCTTTTTGACCCATCTCCTAGAGAAATGGAAATAAAAACACAAATAAACAAATGGGACCTAATGAAACTTAAAAGCTTTTGCACAGCAAAGGATACCATAAACAAGACCAAAAGACAACCCTCAGAATGGGAGAAAATATTTGCAAATGAAGCAACTGACAAAGGATTAATTTCCAAAATTTATAAGCAACTCATGCAGCTCAATAACAAAAAAACAAACAACCCAATCCAAAAATGGGCAGAAGAACTAAATAGACATTTCTCCAAAGAAGATATACAGATTGCTAACAAACACATGAAAGAATGCTCAACCTCATTAATCATTAGAGAAATGCAAATCAAAACTACAATGAGATATCATCTCACACCGGTCAGATTGGCCATCATCAAAAACTCTAGAAACAATAAATGCTGGAGAGGGTGTGGAGAAAAGGGAACCCTCTTGCACTGCTGGTGGGAATGTAAATTGATACAGCCGCTATGGAGAACAGTATGGAGGTTCCTTAAAAAACTACAAATAGAACTACCATATGACCCAGCAATCCCACTACTGGGAATATACCCTGAGAAAACCATAATTCAGAAAGACTCATGTACCAAAATGTTCATTGCAGCTCTATTTACAATAGCCAGGACATGGAAGCAACCTAAGTGTCCATCAACAGATGAATGGATAAAGAAGATGTGGCACATATATACAATGGAATATTACTCAGCCATAAAAAGAAATGAAACTGAGTTATTTATAATGAGGTGGATGGACCTGGAGTCTGTCATACAGAGTGAAGTAAGTCAGAAGGAGAAAAACAAATACCGTATGCTAACACATATATATGGACTCTAAGGGAAAAAAATGTCATGAAGAGATTAGTGGTAGGACGGGAATAAAACACAGACTTACTCGAGCATGGACTTGAGGATATGGGGAGGGGGAGGGGTGGGCTGTGACGAAGTGGGGGAGTGGCAGGGACATATATACACTATCAAATGTAAATTAGATAGCTGGTGGGAAGCTGTTGCATAGCACAGGGAGATCACCTCTGTGCTTTGTGACCGCCTGGGGGGGTGGGATAGGGAGGGTGGGAGAGAGGGTGATGCAAGAGGGAGGAGTTGTGGGAGCATGTGTGTATGTATAACTGATTTAGTTTGTTGTAGAGGGAAAACTAACACACTATTGTAAAACAATTATACTCCAATAAAGATGTCAAAAAAAAAAAATAAAATAAAATAAAATAAAATAAAAAGAAAATCATGATCCTATTTTAGCCTGTCCTACTAACATAATGTATAAATTAACTAATAAGGACATCAATGGTTTGTCAATTGAGAAAATCATGAGAGACCTGCCAAGAACTCTGTGTTGTTACATCTAAAACTGAAAATATACTATAGTGAAATAAAAACTTACAAATATGTAAAAAAAAAAAAAATAAATAAAAATAAAAATAAAAACGTTCCTATAAAAAATGCAGTATATAAATGCTAAATCCATTTGTTATTTTACTACTTGATTAATTTAGATTTGGTTCATTTGTCAATGGCAGTATTTTATTTGTGAAACGAAGCTAATAAACACTGTGTAATACGGCAAGCCTGTAATGCAGTCTTTACTCTAAAAATGTTATTTTTTAGAGCAAATTGTATGTTAGATTGGTTCAGATGTTGATCTTTAAAAAGATAAGATATGTTTTAGTAAACTTCAAACTGTTTCGAATTCAAGTGGAAAATATCATAACATATTTCAAACAATATATAATGAAGAACATATCAGTGGTAGCTAACATTATAAATATGTAAATATTTACTTTTACCTTTCTTGTTGACAGTAATTAAATGTAATAACATTTTGTATAAGTTAAGAAGAAGTGATTCTCGATAACAGTGAATCAGTGACCTTCAGGGTGGCAGAAGAGTAAGATGTAATTGTACTCCAATAAAGATGTAAAAAAAAAAAATAATAGTGAATGGCCCTATGTAATAATTAATGTCTCATTTGTGCATGCATTGAAAAAAAATTCACAAATGCTTGAAATTTTATCATCATAAATTATTTTTAGCATGAGTTAGTTCTGAAGATTCAATATTTCACTAGATTTGAATGAAATAAGTAATCTCCTGACCTTTAGAACTTAATATGATTCAAACATGCAGAAAGTAAGGTTCACAAGAAATGATGGCTGGAAGAATAAGTGGATTTTTTTCCATTTAATGAATATTGAAAATTGTGTTGCAAAAACCCTAAGTCTTTTCTTAATATGTAAATCTGTCCCATGACAAAAGGTTGCTGTCTGTGTAGGCTGGTGTGTGATGGCGCCTTTTTTGATAGCAGCATCTGCGACCAAGTGCACACTGGCACTCTTTTTTTTCCTCTTACAATGTCCTCTGGTGCTAATTGAGGATTTTTGTGATGAGCTCTGAATGTGCAGGAAATGCCTAGTAGGAGTCCAGACATTTGCAATTGGAATTTGTGGCTAGCTTATTATTCGATATCTAAGCTAGTATTTGAGCTTTAAGTTTATTGAGTAATCCCCTCTGTACTAGTTTAAACCATTATTTGCCACTTTTAAAAGTGAATGTATATTATGTTTAATCTGAAATATGTGATTTTAGTGTATTGCATTACAGACCCAATAGATGGCTCAAAGTTGAAATACGATAAAAATAGAAGTCAGCAAAATGTCTATTCAGGAAAAAAAGGTTCAAGGTCAGTGCTTTTATTTATGCTGTAATTTCCCTTAGAATTATGAGCATATTGCATTTTAAATGATGTACTCTTCATTTTATTTAAAAAGTTCCATTATTATTGAAAGAATAAAATACCTGAACTGAAAGGATTATATTTTTAGAGCTAACAAGTATTATATTTTTCAGAGCTGTCAAGTAATGTAGCCTTTTATAGTAAGCCGTAATGAGTTGCTAGTAAAACAAAGAGCTCCTATATCGTTTAAAACCAAAAAGAATGTGCTTCTCTGTAAGAGACAGAATAAGAACAAGGGTTTTACTATTATCAACGGCAGAAGGTTGTCATGGGAGGGGGAATTGAGACTGGGACCGAGCAGGGCAGGAGAGATAAAGAAGTGATACATGCAAAATAGAAAAATAGAGTAGATATATTATGGTTTGTCACATTGGTGCAGATCTACCAGCTCCTGTCTGGCTTCCCTTCCTGCAGTTTATCATAAGCCATGTTTAATAAGCTACAGGATGTTAATAGGAGTCAAATTCTCTGTTAATTATAAGCAGTCATCAATCAATCAACTGGCAAATCAACAAAGTAATAAATTAATCTCCTTCTGCAAGTTAAGATATTTGCTATGATAACAGAGACCCATAAATCGACATTGAAGGCATGTGCGAAGAAGGGCTGTCAATCATGTGTCACAAGCAGAGCCTCCCAGAGCGATCACTTTGAACCAGAAACACATTTGGAAGCTCTTGCTGTGATGGTAAGGATGCTCAATATGAGATACATCCCCCCCAAATCAGTTTAAGTGCACAAAGCCCGATTGTTAACAATGGGCTCCACGTTGCACAAAGGATCTCTAGAACTTACTCATCCTGCATAACTGAAACTTTATGTGTCCAGCAATGAGGGATTTTTTTTTAATAAACTCAGTCTACTTGAGAAAGTCATATGCATTAAAAATAAACACACAAGATCTAAAACCCTCAGCATAATCTTTGAATTTTCCCTTTTTCTCATACTACTATCCACAGCCTGCTTGGTTTTATTCTTAAATTTGCCTCAAAGTATTACCTCCCCTGGATTCTTGATGTTATTTTTCCAGTTGAAGTATTTGTCAGCACTTGGTGATCTGTGACAAACTGCCTCTACCCTGACTTCCCTGCCAGAGGAGCACTCATGCCAAATCCACACTCTCCACTGAGGATCCTTTCTTTAGCTTAGAGGTAATCAAATACAGGCATCCTTCAGCATCCATGGGAGATTGGTTCCAGGACCCTCTCTGGATGTCAAAATCTGCAGATTCTCTAGTCTCTTTATACAGTGACATAGTATTTGTGTATAACGGATGCACATCCTCCCGTATACTTTAAATCATTTCTAGATTCCTTAGAATACCTAATACAGTGTAAATGTTATGTAAATAGTGGGAAAAGCAATGTAAACGCTATGTAGGTAGTCGCTGGTATGAGGCAAATTTGAGTTTGTTTTTTGGAACTTTCTGGAGTTTTTAAAATATATTTTCAGTCCGCAGCAGGTTGAGTCCACAGATGTGGAACCCTAGGATACAAAGGGTGATATAACTCTCTCCCTTAAAAATCCATTGGCTCTAGAAGTGAAGTTCTTCAAATTGTGCCATATTCACCTTTCCAGCGCATTTTTCTCGTGTTCTTGGTCTCATCACAGCTGTAGAGAACATATCTTAGGTTCTTCCCTTCCTATGTTCTTCTTCCTAAACGCCTAGGTGGCTAAGGCCCTAGTTCAATGTGTGAGGCCACTCAGGGACTCACACTACAGCTGGTCAAAGTGAGAGGACAAGCAAATATTCACGTTAAATAATGTGTTAACAGTATTAATGAAAAATTCCAAGATGACAATAAACAAAATTTCAGATTTTTTCAATCATTCTGTAATTTTATTAAGTGTACCTAGATAAACATTTGGCTGAGACGTATTTTCTAGTCTTAACAATATGTTTCTTAAAACCTGGCTTTAAAATCCTGTAAAATGCAAAGAAATTGTGTCTGCTTTGCAAGTTGAAAAATATAAATATTTTATGGAAGAAATTTAAAAAGAGACAAAAGCACGTTAACAAAGGGGAAGTACATAGTACAAGGCAGATCAAAAGACTAGCTACGTTTGGTGACAATATGGCACCACTGTGTACCATGGAGTTTGAAGAGTTATATCGCTAGGTGTAAGAGAGTTACGTCAAAAAACAAAAAGGCACTTCGATGAACTGCAACAAAAACCCTAACCACCGTGGCGGGCTAGCCTCAATGTTTAGAGTAATTTTGAAGTGTCTTCCAGCCAGAGAACATGGCACCAGGAGGCTCTGTTCAAGCAGGAGGAGATCTGTAATAACCAGGTGGCTACCCAGTTCCTTTCTTCCCTCACTAGAGAGATGTTCTCTGACCCCAAATAGTAGATATCCCCACGTGAGCTTTTGTGGGTTTCCCTCTCACAACTGAGGGGCATTTAGTTTCTAAACTGTCTCTTTTTCACACCCAAACTTATGTTTTCCAGGAAGTCAGGTCGTAAAAATCCACAGATTCTGGGGTCATTGACTTAGAGCAATCCTTAACCAGGTACATCCTGTTGAAAACATTCCATAGATAATGACCTACCTGATAGGAAATGTCATTCTCTTTGCCCTGAGGTCCAGTATGTTGGCAAGCGGATTAGACTGGGTTACCTGTCTTTTATTCCCTAGGAGCCGTTCCCCAGCACTTGGGATAAAAACAGCCCACAGATCAATAGTTTCACCTCCTTCCTTGCCAACCGTCAATTGCTAAAACAAAATTGTGAGAAACATGTCAGTAGTTTGAATGCTGTGAGTTAAAAACTGTGCTGTAACTTCATAATCACATTTTAATACATAAATTGGGATTTGGTTTTGGGGTTCAGGTTTAGTGATTCCTTACTCTGTATAAAAGGTATACTGTGGGCAAACATTCACTTTAGTGATCTTTGAATGTTCATTTCAAGGTTCAAAGAGCAAAGGAATAGGTGAATCATCACAGCAGCAACTCACCAATCAATATGGAATCTGAAGAGTTCCTACAGATTGCGAGATTATGTCCTAACCTACAAAGGTGCCTAAGAAATGAGCTCATTGCCTCTGTGCTTAACCTTGCATATGTGATTCTGCTTTCATTTTTTTTTCACTGCTATGCTCTAGATGCACCTGATTCAATACAGCAAAACCTCAGCTGCTCAGCCTGTGAAGGCTGCTTCAAATTCTGAAATAAAATATATCAGAGAGTCCTTAACCACTGCCAACAGAAAAAGAACTTGCACAACTGATTCACTCTGAAAGTAGCTCTTTTTGGGTAAAATACTAAGGCCTATAAAACTCTTCCTTTCCTGGGTAGCAGAGTCAGGAGAAAGACTAAAAATCCTTGCATGACTGGCCAAAGAGAAGATCCCATTGATACATGGCAGAAACAAACCATCTGTGTTGATTGGCAATTGCATTCGCTCTCCAGTGGCTACGTAGAGCCTGGGGGTGGAAACAGGAGTAGCTAGAATTGATGTTCAAGCTTCTGCTTTGTGCAAGTACAGAGAGAGACTTAGAATGTCCATCAGTTCATGCAAAAACCTGGGTATCCCCCAGCATCACTGCAAAGGATCCAAACAATGAACAGGAGAACTATGGTAAAAGAAGAAAAGATGAATCCGGATTAAGATGTTCATTTTGCTTTGTCACTAAAAGTTTGTGGGTTTGTCATACACACCCACATACTCACATGGACACAAATTTATGCTTATTCTGAGACCAAATATCATTAACGTGTGAGTTTAGCCATTTTCTGTAAATTATTTTACTTTCATTCAAAGTCTTCAGTCCTAGGACTCTTTGTAAATTGTTTTAAAACGTACCTGGATGGAGTCCTGTCAAAGAGACAGAGAAGCTAAGCTGTAAGGGCACCTAGTGTGCAACGTTGGGAAAATTTGCACAGCCGATAAAGTAAAGTAGTATTGAATTAAGTAATGTCAGTTTTTTATACTCACTGATGTAGTACTGGTGAGTATAAAATAAATACCCTTGAGTCAATAATGATAGAATCACACAGTAGAATAATTTCGTGCATGGGGTAGAAGAAGCACATTTCCCATATAAAAGAATTCCACATAATTTATGTAGCTTCTTCCCCCTCAAGGAGGTGAACGAGCCCAGAGATCAATGCTAATGTCGTGATTGACAGGTCATGCTGATAGAATGTGCCCTTGATATGATGTGTTGAGAATAACAATTTTCCTCTCTGGTCTTTCTCCTCAAAACCTATAACTCCAGTCACGTAACATGAAACAAACAGTATACAGACCCATATTAAGGGTTGCACCACAAAACTACCTGACCAGTATCCCTCAAAGACAAGGAAAGTCTGAGAAACTGTCATGGACCAGTGGAGGCCAAAGACACATCCTGAATACATGAAATATTGCATCCTGGATGGTACTCTGGAATAGGAAAAGCACATTAGGGAAAAACTAGTGAAATAAAAATAAACAGTGGTGTTTAGTTAATGGTAATGTACCAATGCCAGTTCCATAATTGTGGGAATTGTACTACAGTAATGAAAAATTTAACAAGAGAGGAAACGGTGTGGGATTTGGGGAAATGCTCTACACCATCTTTGCAACTTTTCTATAAATCTAAAGTTATTCTTGGGCTTCCCTGGCAGTCCAGTGGTGAGGACTCCACACTTCCACTGCAGGGGGCATGGGTTTGATCCCTGGTCGGGGAACTAAGATCCCACAAAGCTGTGCAGAGAGGCCAAAAAAAATAAATTTTTTTTAATTTGAAAAATAGTTATTCCAAAATGAAAAAGCTACTTTTAAAACGTGCATGTGCACAGATATATACAAGGCATCTAGACTGCAGAAACCCAAATGATAATCACAGCTGAGCTATTCATGTTTTAATAAGCAGTCTTTATGAGAAACAGCCCTTCAGAATACCTGCTTGCCAAAATTAGGTCTTCTCTTTGTACACTCTGCTTTGCAATGATGTATCATTACACTCTCTTAATTATCTCCTTCTACTCTCAAAATAAAAGCAATCTATTAGCATGTGGGCTCCTTGTAGGAAAGAGGCAGGTCTGACATGAAAGAAACAAAATGAAAAAGAGTTGCATAAATACACTCAGAGAAAGTGATATCCAATCTTAAGGATTTTCACTATTATTCTATATGCATGCACTTAAATTTCATCAGAGAACGCAATCCAACCTTGAAATATCTGAATGTTTTGAAAGCCCATCCCAAATTGCTAAATTTATTATCAACACAGAATTCTTAGAATAAACCTCTAACCATATTTCAGTCCAGAGCCGTTTCTTTTACCTGCACAGTCTTGCACAGCAAGCTAATGGAATTTTCAATTTCTACTGAACTTTTATATTTCACTTAATGGTCATTATTCACAAAGATAAACATTTGCTAGAATTTCCTGAGGGATATCATATATACGTAGAAATCAGGAAAGCTACACCAAGGCAGAAGGACAGCAAGACCTCCCAGGTTTGCTCTTCATCTAAACAGATGCTCCAGCAAAGCACCTGTACAGGGATCTTGATTAAAATGTATGCCCTGTCAGAATTACAAGTATCTTTCCAGCACATTCCTTCAGAGTCTTCCAACTATCAATTGAAACTAAAATATTAATCTGAAAAAGACAAAGTTCTACCAACTTTTGGTAGCTAGGTTTTTTTAAGCTAGAGAATTACTTGGAGGAGAGTCCGTAACCATAATGTTTTGAGAACACTGGCTTTATCTTTTCTAGCTTTCTTTTTTGTACAGGAAAGCTATTTTATAATTAAAATAGAAAGCATCCCACACGTTCTCTTTCCTGGTACCTAAGCATAGTTTCTTTCTTCCTGAGTGTGTAGTATGGTAACTAGGGGAGACCCTCGGGAGAGTTCTCCTATTAATTACATGCAGAGTTTAGTGCCATTGCTGTGTGCTTATTTTATGTAGACACACAATTACACTGTGTGGCCACTTTGCAGGATAACTCACCAGGATAATAGCCAAGGTAAAGCTAAATATATCTTAGTATCATGGCACATTTTTAGTTCTCATTTTCATTGATGTATCAATAATAGTCCACAGGATTTTTGTTTTGTTTGTTTGTTTGTTTGTTTGTTTGATTGGAGTATAGTTGCTTTACACTACTTTGTCCATTTCTGCTGTACAGCAAAGTGAATTAGCTATATGTATACATATATCCCCTCTTTCTTGGATTTCCTTCCCTTTTAGGTCACCACAGAGCACTGGGTAGGGTTCCCTGTGCTCTACAGTAGGTTCTCATTAGTTATTTTAGACATAGTGGTGTACATATGTCAATCCCCATCTCCAAATTCATCCCCCCCATCCCCCTTGGTATCCATACGTTTGTTCTCTACATCTGTGTCTCTATTTCTGCTCTGCAAATAAGATCATCTATACCATTTTTCTAGATTCCACATATACGTGTTAATATATGATATTTGTTTTTCTCTTTCTGACTTACTTCACTCTGTGTGACAGTCTCTAGGTCCATCCACATCTCTGCAAATGATACAATTTCATTTCTTTTTATGGCTGAGTAATATTCCATTGTATATATGGACCACATCTTTCTGCATTCCTCTGTTGATGGACTCTTAGTGTGCTTCCATGTCCTGGCTATTGTAAATAGTGCTGCAGTGAACACTGGGGTGCATGTATCTTTTTGAATGATGGTTTTCTCTAGGTATATACCCAGGAGTGGGATTGCTGGGTCTATGGTAGTTCTATTTTTAGTTTTTTAAGGAACCTCCATACTGTTCTCCATAGTGGCTGTATCAATTAACATTCCCACCAAGAGTACAAAAGGGTTCCCTTTTCTCCACACCCCCTCCAGCAATTTATTGTTTGTAGACATTTTGATGATGGACATTCTGACTGGTGTAAACTGATACCTCATTACAGTTTTGATTTGCGTTTCTCTAAGAATTAGTGACGTTGAGTATCTTTTCATGTGTTTTTTGGCCATCTGTATGTCTTCTTTGAAGAGATGTCTATTTAATCTTCTGCGCATTTTTGGATTGCGTTGTTTGATATTGAGCTGCATAAGCTGTTTGTATATTTTGGAGTTGAATCCCTTGCCAGTTGCCATTTCTTTTTGTTTCCTTGTGCTTGCATCAATATTATTTTTCAATCTACATGGTCTACTTTATGCAGGAATCTAACATTTGTTCAGAATTGCTTGTGATCTGCAGTTAATGTAAACAACTACACACCTGGTGATACTTTAGAGCAAACAAAATCAATTGATTCCCCCGTTTATAAAATAGTTCCTACCTCATTTGCTTGCGAAGCTATGTTCAATATTATTAAATCAGTCAACAGTCCAGTTACTGCCTTTCATCATGACTTCTCCTCCTCATTAAAATTTTTTATAAATATATATATTTTTTAACCTATCTGATCATCATAGCCTATCTGAACATGATATCAGGAAAATTCACTATTACATATATAGAGAGATAAAAGTATCTTTCTTTTGTCCCAAGGTATTATGATTTCTTTAATTAAAAAAATTTAAATTGAAATGTAGTTGATTTACAATGTTTCAGGTGTACATCAAAACGATTCAGTTTTATATATATACATATATGTGTATATCTATATATTCTGTTTTGGATTCTTTTCTATTATAGGTTATTACAAGGTATTGAATATAGTTCCCTGTGTTATGCAGTAGGATCTTATTGTTTATCTATTTTATACATAGTAGTGTATATCCTAAAACTTAAGGCTCTAAAATCTCCCGGGAACTTGTATACGCATTTTCTTAGTGGTATACTTTGTCTATAATTTATTCTTATTATGAGAGCGCATGAACTTAACAGACCTATCGCTACTAAACTGATTTGGGTGCTCAGCATCTCCCCGTAATCATTCCCGTGGTCCCTGAAAAGTTCTCACTCTTCCCCAAAACATTCTCTAGGTTTCTGCCAAAGTGAGCTTTCTGTCACAGCAATCTCATATTTTTATGGGAATACTGTACACAAAATTTGGTTTTCTCCTGTTACTCTGCATTATGTCTATTTAATTCTTTGAACAGCCAAAGAATCTAGATTGGAAGGAGGGAAGTTTTCCACCTCTATAATAATGATTTACAGCTAGTAGCTGTTAATAGAAAAAGACTCCTTGAAGTTATTCTAAAGTGCTTCACAGTCCTTCCTCACTTCATGGGTTAACACATTCACTACACCTAATCTGCTGGAATAGCACACAATTAACATGTATTAAATATGAGTTCCTGAGTTTGGGCTCCACTACATCCTATCCATAAACCCACTACTTCATCTAATATTCCTAAAAACATTGAAAAAAATGCAAAAACAGCTACCTGGAGACGCTAAAAGAAAACAAAAGCAAGCAGATTATGCAAAGCTGTAAAACCTTGAGAAACAACCTGCATGCAGTTGAGCTTTCCGGTTTTCTTTCACCTTTCCGGACTTTGCCCCAAGTGCAGTGGGAGATGGTGTATGTGTGTGTTCCTGAGTGTGTGTGTGTGTGTGTGTGTGTGTGTGTGTGCGCACGCATGCCTGCAATGGGTGCCTGCACACACGTGCCTGTGTGTTTGTGAGACTAGTTGCAGAGCAGCATAGATACACGGGCAATAAAACCTCAAGAGAAACCCATGCTCTTTTTCAGAAAAAGGAGATAAAAGGTCCCCTGCAGGCTGCAGAAGGTAGGTGGATTCCTTTAGAGGAAAGAGCCAGTGAAGGAGGATCCCCTAATTCTATGTATGCACCCACAAAAATCTCAGCCTAACCCCAAACTCTTCACACCAAGGACAGACCCAAATCAACATAGCAAAAGCTTAGAAAACTGACCTGAGATTTAAACAACCAAACATAGAAGGCAAGTCAGAATCTATTATCTCAACATAACCAGTTAGATTTTCTGTTAATACAAAACACCAACATTCTCCAGGAGAGCACAACAGAGAATACACCAAATAACATTCACAATATCCAGATACAATTCAAAATTATTCAAGGTACAAAGAACTAGGAAAATGAAACAAATCCTCATGGAAAAATATGATCCATAGACGCGAACCTGAAGATGACCATGCTGTTGGAGCTATGAGACAGAGACTTTAAATCCGTTATATAACCATGCTTCGTGGGATAAAGGAAAATGCACTTGAAATGTGTGAAATATAGGAAATTTCAGCAGGGTGTTTGAAACTATAAAAAGGAACCAAGTGAAAATTTTAAAACTGAAAAATGCAATGTCTTAAATAAAAACTCGATCAATGGGCTTGACACCAGAATGTAAATAACAAGGGAAAGAAATAATTCTCAAGCATCTGTTTAATTAGAGTCCCAGAAGAGAGGATTAAGGAACTGAAGCACAGAAGTTTTATGAATATATAATGGCCACAAATGTCCCAAACTGGAGGAAGACAGAAATTTACAGATTGAAAAAACTCAGGAAATCAAAACAGAATAAACTTAAAGAAAAGCCATGGCTTTTAGATGCATCACAATCAAACTGCTAAAAAACAAATGCAAAAAGTCTTGAAAGCAGGTAAAGAAAATTGCATGTTACATATAGAGGAACATTTATTCAAATGACCATGTATTTCTCATCAGAAACCATGGAAGCCAGAAGAATGAGGAAGAGCATGTTGAAAATAGTGAAAGAAACCTTCTTTTTCAAAAGAAAAATGAGCAAGCATATCCTTCAGGAATAAAGAAAAATAACTACTTTTTCAGATGAAAAAAAAAGTAGAGAATTTGTCCCCAGTAGATCTGTTATTACAAGAAATACTAAAGGAATTTTTCCATTCCGAAGGGAAATGATACCAAAAGAAACTTTGTTCTTCAGAAATGAAGGAAGAACAACGGAAATCTAAGTGTCACAATAAAAGACATTATTTCTTATAAATTTAAAATATGTTGACTATTAAAGCAAAATGGCCTCATGTGGTTACCATTATGTACAGACTCATCACATAACAATTATAACGTAAAAGCCAGTGAAGTGGAAGTTCCCTGGTGGTCTAGTGATTAAGATGCAGGGCTTTCACTGCTGTGCCCTGGGTTTATCCCTGGTTGGGGAACTGAGATCCTGTAAGCTGTGTGGCACAGCCAAAAAAAAAAAAAAAATTCTTAAGAAAGAAAGGAAATGTATCCCATCAATTACATCAACAGAGTGAAAGATAAACCATATGATTATAATCTTGAATGACAAAAAAGTGTTTCATAAAATTTCAGTCATTCCTAATAAGAACAAAGTAATTTAATATCAAAACAGCAAAAAGCCAGCAAAGTGTTGACCTATATGTTTGCAAGTTTCTGTATTTTACATCTATTAGACTGTGAAATTTTAGGTATTCATTTAGCAATTCATAGAGCAACTACTAAAAAAGTTTGGTGAAATATAGCATAAAATCCAACAGATTAAAATGAAGCATTAAAATATATTTATACAGTACAAAAGAAGGCAGAATGTTGGGAGTAGAGAAATAAAAACAAAGAGAAACAGAACATAGATAAATGTGGTAGACAAAAAATCCAAATATAGCAAACACTCTATTAAATGTTAAGGGCCTAAACACCTCAATAAAAGGCAAAACATGACAAATGTCTTTTTCAGAAATGAAGAGCTTACTATAAGATGTCTATAAAAGTTGAAAATCATTGGACAGAAATAGATGTACAACTCCAAGAGGAAGCCCCAGGAGGTCAGAGCACCCACTTTATTATCTAATACCATAGATTTTTGAGACCAAAGCTCTCCTCACAGATAAAAAGGGACTATGCTCTAAGATAAAAAATAAATCATCAGTAACATGTGCCTAATAACAGCCTCAACACATGTTTAGCAAAAATAGAATCAAAGGGAAAAACAGACAAATGCACAATCACAGTAGGTTTTAATGATTCTCAGTAATTGAGAGAGAATCTAGCCAAAAACATCTGTAAAATCATAAAAGATCCGATCAGTACATGAACCACCTTGATCTATAGCCAACAACTTCACAATGTCTATTCTTCTCAAGGGCACATGTGCCTTCACGAAAGTAGACCATGTGCTAAGAAACAAAACAAGTTTTTTAAATTTAAGGATTCTCTTCCTGCAATAAAATTACATTAGGAATTAATAAAAATGAAAGCAACAATAAGAACAAAAAATTAGAAAATATTTAGAGGAAAACACAAAATAGCTGTGACATAAGCAACATACTGCTAAGTAATTCAGAGGTCAAATATGAAATCACAAGGAAAATTGCAGTCATAATTCAAATACAACATATCAAAATTTGTGGGATGTAGCTATAGCAGTGCTTAACAGGGAACTTATACTGTTAAATGCTTATATTAGAAATAGGAAGGACTAAAAAAATCAACAACCATAACCTAGGTTTTACTTTAAGAACCAGATAAAAATGAACAATGCAAACCCAAAGTAAGTAGAGGGAAGGAAATTATTTTTAATAAAGGAGAAATCCAGAAATTAGTAAGCAGCAGTGGCAAAAATTAATAAAGAAGATTAGTTGATTCCTTTAAAAGATTACCAAAATTGAAAAACCCCTAGCTATTTTATAATAAATCATCAATATCAGGAATGGAAAGGGAATTATTATGACAGATTATACAGTTATTAAACAGATAAGATAATTACAGTTAAACAGATAATTTTTTTCTTTTCTTTTATTGGAGTATAATTATTTTACAATGTTGTATTAGTGTCTGCTGTACAATGAAGTGAATCAGCTATACGTATACATATATTCCCTCCCTCTTGGATCTCCCTCTAACCCCCATCCCGTCCCACCCATCTAGGTCACCACAGAGCACCGAGATGAGCTCCCTGTGCTACACAGCAGGTTCCCACTAGCTATCGATTTTTCACATGGTAGTGTATTTATGTCAATCCTAGTCTCCCAATTCATCCCACACTCCCCTTTCGCCTCTGTGTCCTCATGTCCATTCTCTACATCTATGTCTCTATTCCTGCCCTATGAATAGGTTCATCTGTATCATTTTTTTAGATTCCATATATATATATACATTAATATACAATTTTTTTTTCTCTTTCTGACTTACTTCACTCTGAATGACAGACTCTAGGTCCATCTACGTCTCTACGAATGACCTAATTTCATTCTTTTTTATGGCTGAGTAATATTCCATTATATAAATGTACCACATCTTCTTTATCCATTCATCTATCAATGGACATTTAGGTTGTTTCTGTGTCCTGGGTATTGCATATAGTGCTGCAATGAACATTGGGGTACATGTGTCATTTTGAATTATGGTTTTCTTAGGGTATATGCCCAGTAGTGGGATTGCTGTGTCATACGGTAGTTCTATTTTTAGTTTTTTAAGGAAACTCCATACTGTTCTCGATAGTGGCTGTATCAATTTACATTCCTACCAGCAGTGCAGGAGGGCTCCCTTTTCTCTACACCTTCTCCAGCATTTATTGCTTGCAGATTTTTTATGATGGCCATTCTGACCATTGTGAGATGATATCTCATTGTAGTTTTGATTTTCGTTTCTCTAATAATTACTGATGTTGAGCATCTTTTCATGTGCCTCTTGGCCATCTGTGTGTCTTCTTTGGAGAAATGTTTATTTAGGTCTTTTGCCCATATACAATACCTAGGAATAAACCTACCTAAAGAGGCAAAAGACCTGTACTCAGAAAACTATAAAACACTGATGAAAGAAATCAGAGGTGACACAAAAAGATGGAGAGATATACCATGTTCTTGGATTGGACGAATCAATATTGTGAAAATGACTATACTACCCAAAGCAATCTACAGATTCAATGTAATCCCTATCAAATTACGAATGGTATTTTTCACAGAATTAGAATAAAATATTTTACAGTTTGTATGGAAACACAAAAGACCCTGAATAGCCAAAGCAATTTTGAGAAAGAAAAACAGAGCTGGAGGAGTCAGGCTCCCTGACTTCAGACTATACTACAAAGCTACAGTAATCAAGATAGTATGGTACTGGCACAAAAACAGAAATATAGATCAATGGAACAGGATAGAAAGCCTCAGAGGTAAACCCAGGCACCTATGGTCACCTAATCTATGACAAAAGTGGCAAGAATACACAATGGAGAAAAGACAGTCTCTATAATAAGTGGTGCTGGGAAAACCAGACAGCTACATGTAAAAGAATGAAATTAGAGCACTCCCTAACACCATACACAAAAATAAACTCAAAATAGATTAAAGACCTAAATGTAAGAGTGGACACTATAAAACTCTTAGAGGAAAGCATAGGAAAAACATGCTTTGGCATAAATCACAGCAAGATCTTTTTGACCCACCTCCTAGAGTAATGAAAATAAATACAAAAATAAACAAATGGGACCTAATTAAACTTACAGTTTCTTTTGCACAGCAAAGGAAACCATAAACAAGACAAAAAGACAGCTCTCAGAATGGGAGAAAATGTTTGCAGATGAAGCAATGGCCAAAGGATTAATCTCAAAATATATAAACAGCTCATGCAGCTCAATATCAAAACAATAAGATAATACTTTTAATATCTAAATGTCCACACATTCAACACTTTAGAAAGAAAGCAAAATTTGAAAAATTGAATTAAACTTTTTTTCCCCAAGGAAGTGGGAGAAAGTAAGGATGCCACTTTTACCACTTCTATTCAGCATGGTACTGGAAAAATTATATTATTATATATTGGCAAAAAAATTGGAAAATAAAATTTAGAAAATATCAATTTACAGTAGTACGATAAAAACCCAAAATACCTAGGACTATTTCTATCAAAAAATGTCTAATGCTTCTAAACAGAACTAAAAATAATTGGTAAGAGGTAGCTAAGAAGACCAAAATAAACGGGGAGATTAAATTCAGAGATTAAAAGAATTAATACTGTTAAGAAGGCAATTGTGCTAAAATGGAGCAAGAAATTTCAGCAGTTTTTTTGAAGAAGTTGAAAGCTGATTCTAAAATTTATATGGAAATGCAAAGGTCTTATACATAACCAAATATATAAAACCAAATAACCAAAGCAATTATATATGTTATATATATAATAAATATATATAATACATATAATGAAAGTGTATGTATTTTAAAATGAACAGAATTGTTGGACTTACCTGACCTAATTTCAAGACTTTCTATAAATTTACAGGAATCAAGACAGTTTGATATTGTGAAGAAGATAAATATATAAATCAATGACAGGTATAGAGAGTCTGGAAATAGACCCACCCATATGTGGTTAATTGGTTTTAAGCAAAGATGCCAAGACAGACCACTGTGGTAAGGAAAGCCTTTTCACCAGATGATGCTGGGTCAACTGGATTTCCATTTGGGGAAAAAAATTAAAGAGCATCATCCCTTATTTATCACTATAAAGAAAAATTAACTTCAAATGAACCATAGACCTAAATGTCATACTTTAATTTATAGAAAGTCTAAATGAAACTAGAAAATCATCATGATCTTGAGGTGGGAAAATTTCTTAGGTAGAACTTAAGAAACACAAAACATGAAAGAAAAATTGATATTTGACTTTATTTAAATTAAAATAGATTTCTCTTTAAAAGATACCATATTTAAATAAAAGGCAAGCTGCTAGAAAATAATATTCATGGTATGAATATATATATCAGACTAAAGACTTGTATCCAGAATATATGAATAGTTTTGTGACTCAATCTTTCAAAAATTAGTTATCATGGAACTTCAAATTAAAACCACAGACTGAGACAACAATAAACAATGATTAGGTGGACTAAAAATAAGAGTGGTCAAATCAAGTGTTATTGAGACTATTTTGCAACTGAAACATTCACTGGAGTGAACTTAAAATGGTACATCGCCTGGAAAAGCAGTTTGGAATTTTCTAAAAGTGAAACATACATAAATCAAGTGATGCAGCACTTCAATTCCTAAGTATTTACCTAAGACAAATGAAAGCGTATCTCCAGAAAGCCTTGTATATAAACGTTCTTAGCACCTTTATTGATAGTAGCAATAAACTGTAAACAACCCAACTGTCCATCTTATGGGAAAAGGTAAACAAATTGTGACATTCACATAATGGAGTATTACTCAAAAATGAGCAGAACTGAACTACAGATATATACACAGTGATATGAATGAGCCTCAGAATTATTACCTTGAGCTAAAGATGTTAGGTTAAAAAAGAAGGCATTCAATATGATTTTTATTACATAACGTTCTAGAAAATAAATCCAGTGTAGAGTAACTGACAGCACGTTAATGACTGGTAGCCTGCAGATGGGTCTGGAGGGAGGGATGGATAGAGAGGGGCTCCAAGGGTCATGGGGCACGATGGGAAGTGCCACAGATGATGTATTCATAGACGTACACAGATGGTAAAGCTGAGCTAAAAGTATACATTTTACATTGTACTTCAATCACTCCTCAACAAAGTAGGGAAAAGAAAGAAAGGAAAATAGATGATAGATGAGATAGATGGATGATAGATAGATAGATAGATAGATAGAATATAGACCGATGAGAAAGAGAGAAACTGTGGAAAATATTAAACTTGAAATGAAACATAGTCTTTCCCTTGTGGGTTTGTAGTCTCATGTATAAAGAGGTATAACAAACAAAACTCAAATAAGTTTTCTAGGAAAGTGGAGAAAAATAAATAAATGCTGAAAAGTCAAAGGAACTATTTACTTTCATCTGTGGAATACTAGTTAGAAAAGATGCATGCACCCAGTATGTTCACTGCACAGTGGAATGTTACTCGGCCATAAAGAAGAATGCAAATCTTGCCATTTGAGACATAGGTGGGCCTAGAGGATATTATGTTAAGTGAAACAAGTCAGACAGAGGAAGACAAATACAGTACGATATCACTTATATGTGGAATCTAAAAACAAAACAAATGAACAAACATAGCAAAACAGAATCATAGATACAGAGAATAAACAGATGGTTCCCAGAGGGGAGGAGTAGAGGGAGGAAAGAAATAGGTGGGAGAGATTAAGAGGTACAAACTTCCAGCTGACAGGTCATACTAGGGATGTAATGTACAACATGATAAATGTAATTAACACTGCTCTATGTTATACATGAAAGTTGTTAAGAGTAAATCCTAAATGTTCTCATCACAAGAAAAAAATTTCTATTTGTTAATTTTGTATGTATATGTATATATATATGTATGAGATGATAGATCTTCACCAAACTTATGATAATCACTTTATGACTTATGTAAATCAAGTCATTATGCTGTGCACCTTAAACTTATACAGAGCTGTATGTTAATTATATCTCAGTAAAACTAAAAGAAAAACAAGAAAATGCTGTACCTAACCATTGGGAAGGGTTACAGAGATTGTTGCAATGGTGCAAATGCAAAAAAAGGGAATGATATGAGTATAAAAGTAGCTTGAACAGATCTTGGAAATTATCTAGATGTCAGAGTGGGGAGAGTTTGCTTGAGAAGGAGAGGAAAGCCAAAAGAAAACTCCAAAATAATCTTGGATGACCTAAAAAAAAAATTTGTAATGCTGTTGAGAGAATCAGAGATTTAAAAGAAAACATCTGGTTCAGTGGCGAGAAGTAGATTTGGGACAATAGAGTGAGATTTTGTAACATCTAAGTAGATAGCTTGGTAGACACTTGAGAGAAGAGTCAGAGCTGGAGGTATTTATTTGGGTATTGTCTTCATAGAAACAGTACTTGAAGTTCTGACTGAAACACAGGAAATGGTGATAAGGGTGAGTTTCATCTTTTTCTATATCAATAGTCTCCTTTCCCTTTTATTTTCAAAGTGCTAGTAAACAACATTTTCCTAACTACAGAGAAGAGATAAAACAAGAATTTTATAGAAAAACACCTTTTAAAGTTTCAGCAAATTTTACTGAAAACAGAGCATTGTTTTACAGGATAGCTCAATGTTGCTTTGCTTAAAAGTTTCTCTTGGAATGAAATTGTTCCATTCAGCCCCTTATTTCAGATTCACCTGGTGTTTGTACAACTGTTACGGGGCTTATCATGTTAAAGATATTATCCTTCAATATGGCAAGCTATAGAGTTCAGGGCTGTCAAAGGCAACAAAAACTATCTGTTGTCTAATAAAAATAAAACTACCATTCTGCTCCCATCATGACTGTGCAAGACATACAGCATTGGCTCTGTTCATATATCTACAGGACAATAAAATATATAACCATCACTCTGTATTATCTAGGGCATTTCAAATTCAACCTACGTAGAAAAAGAGAGTTTAAAGAAACCACTTGCAAACCTCTTCCCTATTTCTGCTACACTGAGCAGAGGTTTGCTGGCTGGCCAATGAGTGCTCCCATTCCTGTAACATTCTTTTCTTTTTGAACACTCCTGGACATAAATTGCAGCAAGATCTTTTTTGATCCACCTCCTAGAGTAATAAAACAAAAATAAACAAATGGGATCTAATTAAACTTAAAAGCTTTTACACAGCAAAGGAAACCATAAGCAAAACAAAAAGACAACCCTCAGAATGGGAGAAAATATTTGCCAACGAAGCAACGGACAAGGGATTAATCTCCAAAATATATAAACAGCTCATGCAGCTCAATATCAAAAAACAAGCAACCCAGTCAGAAAATGGGCAGAAGATCTAACTAGACATTTCTCCAAAGAAGATATACAGATGACCAAAAAACACATGGAAAGATGCTCAACATCGCTAATCATTAGAGAAATGTAAATCAAAACTACAATGAGGTATCACCTCACACCGGTTAGAATGGCCATCATCAAAAAATCTACAAACAATAAATGCTGGAGAGGGTGTGGAGAAAAGGGAACCTGTACATTCTTGAGAGCAGCACCGAGATAAATGGGACAGAATACGTCTGCTGAGCTTACGAGAACCCTGCAGATAAAGCCTCGCTCAAGATAGAAGCTCTGCAAAAACTGAACGATATATCCTTTTATAAATGTGCTTACTATCTTTTTAAATCTTTTTACATTTTTATTGGAGTATAGTTGCTTTACGATGTTGTGTTAGCTTCTGCTGTACAGCGAGGTGAATCAGTTACACGTATACACAGATCCATTTTTTTTAGATTCTTTTCCCATATAGGTCATTACAGAGTACTGAGTAGACTTCCCCGTGTTATACAGCAGGTGCTTATTAGTTATCAATTTTATATATGGTAGAAATGCATTTAAAAAACACTGTATGATGCCCTGGATAAATATGTCATATTTTTCTATTCCTACCTCAATCCATATTATTCTTATGGCAATAAAGAGGATAAAAATAGGACAATAAAGTGACTTGGATGATTTTATTTTAAAATAATGAAAGTACTTTAATATTCTTCAAATGATTATATTTCCCTCAAGGTTTTTGGTGTATAATAGATAGCTATGCCCATCTGCAACTGCCTCCAAGGACTGGAAATGACTTACAGTTTTTAATGCTGACATTTAATGTTCAGTAGCCTAAGCATCATCACTATTCAAAGGGAAATTCTAAACTGCAAGACAATTTTCCAACTTATGACACGGATATGATTATATAAAGGCAGATTCACTTATTTTTGAAGTCCCGTTACCAGCTTTGAGCAGCTCTATTACAAACCAGTATGGGCAGGAAGATTGTTTTACCTTGAAAAAAATGCCTTGCACATGGTAGGGACAATCTTTCCCAATTTCTACAAATAAATAGTGTGCACAACTATAATAATCTTATTCATAGAACAACTACTATATAAACAGTGAAGAAGATAAATTAGAGACTTCTTTGTGAGCTTGTTGGCATGGTAAACATAAAAGGATTAAAAGTGAGTTATTAGTGAAAAGAAAAAATGCTCCAGGAAGCCGAGGGTCTGTGATACCCTGTGGCTTTGTCAAATACCCTCATCTCTCTGGGTCCCAATTTTCTTGTTTTTCAGGTAACGTTTGTGTCTTAAAGGATACCTAAGAGTATTTTCAGTCATAACATTTACAATCCGCATGATTCTGAATCATTTTATGTACAGAACTGGGTAAAGAGAATAAAGGAGCCATGCTGCTATTAAAGAATAGGATTTGTTCATTTTCATATATTTTGAAATAATATCATCAGCCCTAAGATGAAATCCACACGCTATACTTCCTCTCGCTTCGTTGACCTGCTCCCCTACAATGGACGCTGATTCCTTAGGTCCATATTGAAGGAGCTTGTTGCTCATTTCACAAAGGCCCTTACACTTTCTAGCAATAAAGATGACCTAGGGAAATTTTTAAACAAATGGATTTTAGAAATTCTAGGAGTGTGTCCTTTCTTAGAGCTACATGTGTTTTTTGTACCATTTTCCACAAAGTCTCTAAGATAGGACCATACCTTCATCCTTTGTCTTTTCTCCTATTGATGACCAAGGGGAAAATGTAGCCCAGTCATTAAGGCTACAGGGTTTTGGGTCAAATGAACTTGCTACTCTTATTTTATATTTTGTAAAATGTGACATATACGCTTCTCTCCCAAGACTTGAAGAAATACTGAAAATCTTAACTTTGAGGTTATGCGGGATTAGGAGAGAAAACCTTCCTATCCTCAGGAATAGTAGAGAAGTGTACCAGCAAAGGTGGTCTTCAGTCCTCCCATGACTTTGAACCTAGTGCTAGATCTAACCTCTCCTGTTATGCTGGGGCAAAGAAGTGGATGTCGGTGCTAATTAGCAGTCGTACAAACAAGATGTTTCAATAACGCATTACCCTAACTAGTGCCCAGTTATGCTAAACTCTTTCCCCTTGAAGAACTCAAGAGCGTCATTTTCTGTGCTAATCATATAATATCCTATAGCATGATTAAAATTTTCATTTTGACTACTGGGCCACTGTTAATCCATTCAGGTAAATATGGAACATATGTTAGCAAATTTTGTATACATTTAACCATTGGATTTGTTTGGTTCCATTCTGATTATTACTAATTACCATTGTAATTTGAAGTATTACTAAATTGCAAAGAATTACAAATTTATGTCTTTTCCTAAATGGAAATGTTGATACTTATAGGATTACCTTCTTTCTTTTTAATTTGTGTTTATAGTATTAGATATATAAAAATACATGTAATATATATGTAAGCTAAGAAGCCAAGCAATAAAATGAACCTACCAATAAGCTTAAGATTAGATGTGACCAGCTTTGCCGAACCCATTTCTGTGCTCCTCCATGATCCCGTGATCTTGTCTCCTTTCAGAGACAAACACTATTCTGATATTTTTTATCTTCTTCTATTTTATTTTTGCTTTTAAAAGCATAATAATTAGAACACTTATTATATGTTGTATGTATCCCTATATAAAAGTACTTAAAAAGAGAGCAGTATTCTAAATTCAGAATGGAACACACAGGGAGATAAAGAGATTTAAAATGCCATGCCTTTTAAGCAATTTATATCCATATGAATATCAGGTCCCAGTGTAATAGACTTTACAATCTCGCTAAGGCTGAAAGTATAATCAGCCAAATTCTAATTATTTCTAAAATAGTTCATTCTATTGACCTGAATATGTCCTATATTCTCCAGTTTTGCCACTATACTATAGGAACAATATATGTACTACATTTTCAAATGTTTTCTTCATTTAAAAAGACTTGAAAAACATCTTAAAAAATAGACATATTAACAAATACTGAACACTATCTAAACTATGGGGAAATGTGCATGTGTTTTCAAACTTTCACAATTACTTCTGTAGGGTAATTTTCTCTAAGTGATATACATTCAACATTTGGATATATATCACATAATTACCTCCAAAAAATGTAAATAGTCCATCAAATTTACATTAGAACATCCACTCTACACTACACATTATCACTTAGATTAGAATAATCTAAGAACCTGGTAGGTAAAAATATAACAATTTAAATTTACATTCTTTTTCACAAGAAACTGAATATACCATATATTTTTGTTTGTTTTTTAAAATTATTTATTGAATTTATTTATTTTTGGCTGTGTTGGGTCTTCATTGCTGCATGCGGGCTCTCTCTAGTTGAGGTGAGTGGGGGCTACTCTTTGTTGCAGTGCGCAGGCTTCTCATTGCAGTGGCTTCTCCTGTTGTGGAGCACAGGCTCTAGGTGCATGGGCTTCAGTAGTTGTGGCACGTGGGCTCCGTAGTTGTGGCTCACGGGCTCTAGAGCTCAGGCTCAGTAGTTGTGGCGCGCGGGCTTAGTTGTTCCGCAGCATGTGGGATCTTCCCAGTCCAGGGCTCAAACCTGTGTCCGCTGCATTGGCAGGCAGATTCTTAACCACTTAGCTACAAGGGATGCCCTGAATATACTTTATGTTTACTGACTATTAATATTTAGAGTATGCATTTTGTCCCTATTTCCATTGGTTTGTTCAACTTTGTCTTACTGTTTTCATATATATATAAATATTTTGTCATATGATATTTTATTCCATATTATTTAATAACATATATGAATTAAGCCATTATTTCTGCATTTATTTAAAAATTACCTTTTAATCAAATATTGAATTGCCATAAGGAATTGGTCCATATCTGTTCTTTATTTACTATTTATATTTGGAACCAGTTGCTATTTGCTTGGATTTGCTATCTTATTGGTTTGGATTTTTATAAAAATTGATTACTTTCATAGGCATAAGCGACAAGGAATATTAAGTCAATCATCTAGATAATTTAACCAAAAACTTATTTTGAAATATTCACAAAATAAAAGGAAAATAAATAAAAATATAAGGAAAAGTAGATCTAACATCCATATAGTATTACTTACTTGTTAGATATGTTATTCAAATTTGCACGTACATTTTTAAAAGTGTTCATCATCAATTATGCAAACAAGTTACAATAAAAATTACATTTGTCCAATTTTCAGCCACTATAACCATTGCATTTTACAAACCCCTAAACTAAACATGCATGTTGGAAGGTAGGAAGATGGTGATGATTTTTAATGGCTGACTTTGTGATCAAATATCCACCACTGTAGAGAAAACCAGACAGACTTAAAAGAGGAAGTTATCAAAAGTGTGTTTCTGTGCACAGAAGGATGAATCCTGAAAGTAATATCCAACCTTTTGAAACAGTGGAAGAAACAAAATGTACACTGAGATTTGAGAGGAAGAACTATTATTTTTACTTGCCATAAAATGTGTGGATTGCTGATCTCATTCCAAGTTCAAAATGATTACCATCTCAGTGAAATTTAATATAACATTAAAATTTTGTTGTAATTTTTATTATTAAACAATGTATAAGTCTACATCTCCAGTTAACCTCTGAGAGGGAAACTAAAAAGTTCATTCAACTATATAGATAATTCAAGCAAAAAAGAAAAAAAATTCTCAATTCAGCTGAACTGTAATTATTACCCACCATTTTCTTATAAAAAATAAGATCAGATGTTTCTTTGATCACATAAATATTTGTAAAATAATTAAAATCTCTAAATTTTCACTTCTAAATCTAGTCTTTTGAAATGAACCAGGAGATCAGAAGGGGCGAAAAGTTTCTCTCCTTTAGCTGATGCAGAGTGGAGTCTGCAAAGAAACTGCTTCAAAGAAATTAAACAGAGAATGTACTTTAGAGGGTTTGGGGAACAGAGCCTCTCCAAGGACAATTAGCAGAATTTGGGAAAAGAACCTAAAATATTTTGATTAAGCACCTTGACATGTGGTTTTCAGCACAAGAACCTGTTGGTTGGTCTGTATAGAAGGAGCAAAGGGGCCCTCTGCTATTCCAGGATAAAGATGTGAATGGTTAATCCTCAGTAATTTAGTTCTAACTTAGGACCAAATAGAATTCTTCAGGATCTACAGGGGCCGGAAGAACCTTGGTCCTCACCCCGTTCTCTCTTTTCTTTTGCATCTGGCAGGTGTTTTAACATTAGGAAAATGGGAAGGAACTGGGGAGGAGGTCAGTGCCAAGAAGGAAATGCTTGAATAGTGAAGGCTCCCAGCTGGGATTCCAACACCCGCCGTCTCCCTTTATTAATTAGTGGACCGACCCAAGGCACGTCACAGACTCTGCTGTTTTTAATTTTGGTGTCTATGTCAAGTTTGCTGTAAGGACTCTGTCTTCATGTCTCCCACTCAACCCCGTCCCCTTGCAGGGTGGGAAAAAAATCAAAAGGGTAAAATCTTGTATATGTTATTTTGCTATACAAATAAAACATACTTTCTTTAGAAAATATTCACTCATGATATTTAATATTAAAGAAAACTTTTGAGCCCACTATGTGCAGGATTAGAGAATTAAATGAAGGGTAACACAGTTATTTTATTTATGAGGTTGACAGGCTAGTGAAAAAGAGATACAAGAATGCAACTTTTACTGGAAGTTAAGTGGGCAGTTGGGAGGAGGGTTCTGCAATGCCTGGCCTGGAAGGGTTCCTGGAATAAAACACTAAGGGAAAATGTGTGTCTTCCACGACACAGTGGGAAAAGACAGAGGGAAGGACACATAATGAAAGAAAGGAAGTCTAGTATGGCTGGACAGTAGGCAAAGAGATGACACGAAGAAACTTCAATAATATCATCACAGGACCTGCAATTGATTTAGCTGAGAATAAAATATTAGAGTTCAAAGCAGACCAAGTTAGAAGGGAAAATATAAAAGACTTTCAGTGGCCACACTTCAGAGGTGAAAAAGCTGAAGGACAAAGACCTCCTGAGCTATTAGTAAGACCCACCTGAATCATTTTGGAAGAGCTAACATGAATTATTCTTAGATGTGTGGGAAGTCCATGATCATTTTCAGAATGATTTTTAAATTACACTCTGCTGTGTAACCACTAGATTTTTTTGAAAATGGAAATAAAGTGTCATAGCTATGCTTTCACATTGTCTCATTCTTAATCTTAATAAAAATCTATATAAATGTTGACTTCTAATTTCCAATGTATTGAAACAGACACACAATATCAACTAGAATGATACTTCAGTGACTTTTGTTGAGGAAGAATCTATGGAAAAATTAAATGTGCTAAACCAGGAAATAATTTATTTTAAAAGTCAAAACAGAAAATCACAGTAGCATTAGCATCATTTACTAAATTAATTTTATATGACAGATATTATATCCTAATCAGTCACATTTTATGATCCTATATATTTTGATGAATGTGCCAAAGAGAAAAGGAGGTTTTTAAAATACGTCTGGTACATGTATACAATGGAATATTACTCTGTCATGAAAAAGAATCGTGTACCACAATGTTCATTGCAGCACTATTTACAATAGCCAGGACATGGAAGCAACCTAAGTGTCCATCAACAGATGAATGGATAAAGAAGATGTGGCACATATATACAATGGAATATTACTCAGCCATAAAGAGAAACAAAACTGAGTTACTTGTAGTGAGGTGGATGGACCTAGAGTCTGTTATACAGTGAAGTAAGTCAGAAAGAGAAAAACAAATACCATATGCTAACACATATATATGGAATCTCAAAAAGAAAAATATGGTTTTGATGAACCTAGGGGCAGGACAGGAATAAAGACACAGACATAGAGAATGGACTTGAGGACACAGGGAAGGGGAAGGGTAAACTGGGGTGAAGTGAGAGTGGCATGGACATATACACACTACCAAATGTAAAATATATAGCTAGTGGGAAGCAGCTGCATAGCACAGGGAGATGAGCTTGGTGCTTTGTGACCACCTAGAGGGGTGGGATAGGGATGGTGGGAGGGAGACGCAAGAGGGAGGAGATATGGGAACATATGTATAGCTGATTCACTTTGTTAGAAAGCAGAAACTAACGCACCAGTGTAAAGCAATTATACTCCAATAAATAAAATAAAATAAAATACATCTGGTAAGAGGTGACAGTCTCTTTCAGGATAATAGGAGTGGAGGTGGTAACTTTCCTTGGGATCATTTCCTCAAAATATATACACAAATATTAAAATTTTTCTTTAACATTTCAATTCATCTAAAGTGGCAGTTATAAAAATGTGATCTATAATATAGCTAAACTTTTCCTCAAATAATCTCAAGAATTTAAAATATTTGCCTTACATGTGAAAAATGCTAAGAATAAGTGGAATCCAACTTTTCTCCTTCAAAGCTAGCAGATATTGTCTTGTCATTTCATTCTTTTTCATTCATTTCTTTTCCCTTTTTTATATCTAAATAAAATAGCTATGTTTTCAAAAGGATATGCCATTGAAATTCACAATTATTTTCTCTGAGAGATAAACCATGAAGTTCTTGATCCTTGATACTTGCTTTTCCTCTGAAAAATACCATCATTCAGTGATCAAAATAAAAGTCGATGCCTGTATTGGTTTCAGGTACCTGTTTTGTCCCAGTTCTACCTTATTTTCCTATAGCAATGTCTAGCTCTAGTATATTTGCTTATCATATTAATTATACATGCACACAATTTAAGGAGTATTTTAGTTTTATGACCTTTAAGATAAAGAGCAGTTTCCAGCCTCCTTCCTTGTCCTGCATTTCTGCTTCCCTAGTAGTCACTATTTGCAACTGCTTTATGGGATTTTGAGGTTTAGTTTCAGGCCTCTAAAAACCATCCTTGCATAGGGATTATTTTCCTTTTTAAGTTTTAGGCATTATTTATAGGTTTCCCATTATAGAAATAAGAATTTCACCCTCTTCCTCTCCCCAGTCCAGATTTCACAGCTCCCAAATATTTACCCTGTTAACAGTGTTATAACTGTGGCCGGAGCAGCATCTAATATTTACATTATTATAACTACGTAATTTGTATTTGGCAGTTATCCATATAAATGACTCGTGCAATGCTTTCTGATATCTTCTTCCTTTCCAGCACAACATTTTGTACTCCCTAGGATTAATGACTATTTTTTTCCTTAGTATATGCTCTATGCTTGAAATTCAAAACCTGACTCTTCCCAGTCATGTAAATTTCTCCCAATAAGTTCAAACGTCTATTCTACCATATTCACCTCCCTGAAGGAGTCTTCCCAATCTTCCTTCTGCTCCAGTTTGTCCTGGGTCAGACCTCCCTTCAACACCATCCAGGGGATTCCCTTCACCTTTCCCTGTCACTGCATCCCTTGTTTTCTGGAACCTCTGGCCTTTTCTTCATTTTGTTCTCCAATAGTTTCCCAAGAAAGAGTGAGGAAGGTATATTTTCTTAGCCTTTTAATGGCTGAAAAAAATACCTATTCTTCCTTATTTGGTCAGTATTTTGATTGCATATGGAATTCTAGGCTTGAAGTAATTTGCCTTCAGCATTTTAAAGGCATTGATCAATTGTCTTCTAGCTTCCTACATTGCTGTTGAGAAGGTCTTTTGATTTCTGATCCTTTGTATGTAAATATCTATACATCCTGCATGATAGACTCTTATCAAGTACATAATTTGCAGATATTTAACTTTCTGTGGGTTGTCTTTTCAGTCCCTTGATAGTTTCCTTTAATGCAAAAAAGTTTTTTGATACAGTCCAATTTATTTATTTTTCCTTGTGTTGTACTTTGGGAATCACATCCAAGGAACTATTATGAAGTCCAAGAAGATGAAGATTTATCCCTGTGTTTAACCCTAAAAATATTTATATTTTTAGCTCTTATATTTAGGTCTTTCATCCATTTGAAATGATTTTTGCATATGAGGTGATTTGCATGTAGATATCTTGTTGTCCCAGCACCATTGATTGAAAAGATCATTATTTCCTCCATTGAATGCTCCTGGCTCTTTTCAAAAAGCAATTGACCATAGATATATGGGTTAATTCTGGACTATTGATTCTATTTTGTTGACCTATTGGTCTATCCTTATGGCAATATCACACTGATTATTGAAATATTGTATATAGTAAGATTTGATCTTCTTTTTCAAGATTGTTTTGTTTATTTGGGATGTCTTGCAATTCTATAAAAATTTTAAGATAAGCCTTTCCATTTCTGAATAAAACAACTTTTTTGACCTTGATTGCCTTGAATCTTTAGACGTTTTGGGGTATATTGTCATTTAAACAATATTAAGCCTTCTAATCCATGAACACCAATTGTCTCTCCATTTATTTAGGTCTTTAATGTTTTTCAGCAATGTTTTGTAGTTTTCAGTGTACACATTTTATACTTCCTTGGTTAAATTTATTCTTAATTATTTTATTCTTTTTGATGCCATTATAAATGAAACAATTTTGTTAATTTTCTTTTGAATTGTTTATTGCTAGTGTATAGAAATGAGTCTGATTGTTTTCTGTTTTTCTTTTATCTTGTATCTTTCTTGAATTTGTTTATAAGCTGTAAGAGTTTTTGTATGGATTCTTTAGGATTTTCTACTTATATCTTGTCATGTCTGTGAACAGAAATAATTTCACTTCTCCATCCTAATTTAGATGCCTTTTATTTCTTTTTCTTACCTATTTTCTCTAGCTAGAAATTCCAGGAAAATAATTGATGGAAGTGGTGAGAGTGGGCATACATGTCTTGATCTTGACTTTAGGGGAAATCTTTCAGTGTTGTAACTCTGAGCATGCTATTACCTGTGGTTTTTAAATAAATGCCCTTTATCAGACTGAGAAAGTGTCCTTATGTTTCTAGTTTGTTGAGTGGTTTTTTTTTTTTTAATGAAAAGATGTCAAGTGTTTTCCGTCATCAGTTGTGATGATAATTTTTCCTTTTAGTCTATTATGTGGTGTATCATATTTATTGATTCTTGTATGTTGAACCATCCATGAATTCCTGGGGGAAAAAAAACCCACTTCATCATGATATATAGTCATTTTTAATATGCTGCTGGATTCAGTTTGCTAGTACTTTGTTGAGGACTTTTGCATCTATATTCTTAAGGGATATCAATCTTCAGTTTTCTTCTTTTGAAATGTCTTTGGCTTTGGTATCAGGGTAGTGTTGTCTTCATAGAATGAGGCAGAAATTAATTAGAAAGTCCTCTCAGTGCTTCCATTTTTAAAGAATTATTTGGAAAGAATTTGTTTAATTCCTTAAATGTACGGTAGAATTCACCAGTGAAGACTTTATGTTCTGGACTTTTCCTTGTTGGGAGTTTTTTGATTCCTGATTCAACCTTTTTACTTGTCATAAGTCCCTTGAGATTTTATATTTCTTTTTTGAAATTTTATAGTTTTGGTAGCTTTGTGTTTCTAAAAATTTGTCTATTTTTATCTATGTTATCTAATTTTTAGCAGTAGTTTTTTAACAGTATTCTTGTATATTCCTTTTTATTTCTGAAAGTCAATTGTAATGTTCCCACTTTCATTTCTGAGTTTCATAATTTGAATCTGTCCTAATTTTTCTTTGTAAATTTTGTTGATTTTTTTCAAAGAACCAAATGTTGTTTTTGTTGAATTTCTGTTTTTGCTTCTATTCTCTGTTTAATTCTCTGCTATAATCTTTGTTGTTTTCTTCCATCTACTAGCTTTGGGTTTAGTTTGCTCCTTTTTTTCCAGTTGGTCAAGATGTAAAGTTAGGTTATTGATTTGAAATCTTTTTTCTTTCTAATGGAGGTATTTACAAATATTCTTCTGAGTGCTGCCTTTGCTGTATCCTATAAATTTTGGTATGCTATGTTATTATTTTCTTTTACCTCTAAATATTGCAATTTCCTCTGTAAATTCTTCTTCGGTCCTACGGTTATTTAATATATGTTGTTTAATTTTTATGTTTGTGGATTTGGATTTTCCACTTTTCCGTTTGTTATTCAATTCTAGCTCCATTCCATTTTTGTTGAAGAAGTTTATGATTTCAAACTTTTAAAATTTGCTGAGACGTGTTTTGCAACCTAACATTATATATCCTTGAGACTGTTCCATGTCCACTTGAGAAGTGTGTATATTCTGCTTTTTGTGGGTGTGATATTCCATAGGTTAGGTCCAGTTGACTGTTTATTGTTGTTCTTTACCTCCCTCGAGTGTTAAGGGCACACTTTCAGTAATTTCCAGTAATTTCCAGGCACTGTTGTCCCCTTTATATTCCCACTAACTTGTAGATTTAAATATTTAAAAAACAGACAAACACACACACAAATAAAAAACAATTCCTGTATTATTGTTTCAGTGAGGTTTCAAGAGGGAAGCAAGTGGATATTGAATTTGCCATTTCTTCTTGCTTGCATTGTTTTCCAGGAGAAGTCAAATCTATACTTGTTCCTCTGTAGGTAAACTGACTTTTTTACTCTGGCTTCTTTCAGGATTATTTTCTTTCTCATTGATTTTCTATAATTTGTAAATAATAGGTGTAGGTTTTTTTTCCATTTATCTTGCTCAGTATCCTCTGAGCTTCCTGGTAGTTTGCTGTCTCATATTACTTTGAGGAAATTCTCAGTAATTATTGTCTTAAATATTTCTTCTGTTCCTTTCTCTCTTTCTTCTCCTTCTGGTGTTCCAATTATGCATATGTTATACCTTTAGTGGTTGTACCACGGTCCTTGGATATTCTGTTCTGTTTTTCTTCATTCTTTGTTCTTTTTACTCTTTGGCTTTCAAGGATTCTATTAATAGATCTTCTAGCTCAGAGAGTCTTTCCTCAACCTTGTCTACTCTACTAATAAGCCCATCACAGACATTCTTAAATTCTGTTATGGTTCTTTTGTAATCTCTAGTGGGTTTTGTTTTGTTTTTTTTTTTTTTTGGTTTTTTGGTTTTTTTCCTTATTGGTTGTTTGTTTTGGCTGCACGGCATGTGGGATTTTAGTTCCCCAACCAGGGATTGAACCTATGCCCCCTGCATTGGAAGCACGGAGTCTTAACTACTGGACCACCAGGAAGTACTCTAGTGTTTCTTTTCATTCTTTCTTAGGACTTCCATATGTCTGCCTACATTGACCGTGTGTTCTTGCATGTGATCTACTTTATTATGAGTCCTGAGTATATTAATCATAGCTATTTTAAATCCCTGCTCTGATAATTCCAATATTCCTGTCATGTCTGGCTTTGATATTTGCTTTGTCTCTTCAGATTGTGTTTTTTTACCTTTTATTATGCCTTGTGATTTTTCTTAATAGCCAGCCATGATGTACCAGGTAAAAGGAACTGCTGTAAATAGGCTTTTAGTGAGGTGGTGGTGAGGGGAAACCTCCTCTAGTCCTATGGTTAGTTGTCAGGCTCTAAAGAGCCTGTGTCTCTGGACTGGGACTTCTATAGGTGTTTCTGTTTTTTTTCCCTGTCCATGAGGTGGAACAGGATGGCTAGAGTGGACTGGAGTTGTGTATTTTCCTTCCCTCAAGTCAATTAGGCTCTGATAATATCTTAGCAGGTTAGGTTCTGGTTAACTAGCTTCTCCTGAGGGTAAGCCTTATTAAGAAGGACACAGTGCTCAGGTATATTTCACAGTGGTTCCTCCCCCAACACACCATACAACCAAGGGTGTTTCTCTCTGCTATTTACTATGAGAACGTGGTCAACCTCCTGGAGATAAATCTCAAGTATTGTAGGACCCCCTGTAAGGGCTGAATCCCCCTGGAATTTTAACTCTGAGTTATCCACACAGAGCCTCCAGCAATTTGTCAATCACAGGGTCAGTTCCTACCAGCAGTGGTTCCCCATGGTTGTTTCCACTTGTGAGTCTCTGCTCTGGAAGCCATGACTCCCTTGTGTGGACCACAGTGGGAGGAGAGAGACAGCAACTAACCATGCCATATTACTTATGCCTGGTGTTCTAACCTCAAGGTGCTTTGCTCTTCAACAAAGTTTCCAAGAGTGGTTATAATTCATTGCTGCTTGCAATAACTTAATAAAACTGGTTTATCTGCTTGGAATAGTTAACACACAGGCTAAGAGAAGCTTATTTATGGATCCTTTTCATTCAAATAGAAAAATCACCTGTGTCTTGATAAGTTGTCGACATTATTTGTTTTTCTGGCTAAGAGTCATGACTATATTTGCTCTGCGAATTTTACTTCCTCTCTGGGGAAGGCTGCTCTGACTGCAGCCATCAAAGACCCCTCCTCCTCCTCCTCCTCCTCCTCTTTCACAAATAATAATGACCTCAAAAACAGGGAGCCGAGAGATGCTCTTCCTTACCTCCCAGAGATCAGAGAGCCCAGAAATTCTCTGGGCTGCAAGAGGAAAGCTAGAAGCTTACGGGCTGTGAATTTGGTGAAAACCACCCCGAAGTTGAAATGGTCCCCCCCCCCTTTTTTTTTTTTTTTTTTTTACTGCATCTCTAGCTTAATGCTTCTGTCTAGGCTTCTCTTCTTGTGACTAGCAAAGCTGTATTTTGCAAAGGGAGCAGAGCACAATTTTGATTCAGGTAGAGGAATAGTTGGATGCCTAGCCTGCTCTGGCCACCCATTCCGAAGTTTCATAAGCTTCTTCACAAAGGCCTATTCTTCTCGGTTACTTAGATGTTCTTTTGACAGGATTGGCCCAAACTGGTCCTGCTAAGCTTCCCGAAGCTACACAGTGCACCATATGACCTTTGCAGCTTTCTTGTGAAGGCAGTCATGTTAAACTCCACTGAGCCGTGATGGAATTAGCTCCGCTAGCTCTAACAGGGCTGGTTTTCACAGGGAGCATACAAAGCCCCACTGTTCGCCTAAAATAGCATCCCTTCTCTCTCTCAGCCCATGTGTGTCTGTGTTGTATGCCTTAATGCACATTAATGCCTGTACGATGCATTCATGCAGCTATTGCCATAAACAGAAAGTATATCATGCTTGTGCTGAAGGACTCATTTTTTAAGAGGGGAAAGATGACACTTGTTCTTTCATGTATTCACAAGCACTTCCTAATTCCTCGATCAGGTTCACCTAGAATACAATGACCAAAGTGTCACCTGAGAGTAAAGGTAAATAAGCAAGATCTTTGTCAATGTTATTTGCCTTCCTCCAGGAAGCAAAAAAAAAAGCACAGGTATTTGCATTGAGCTTTATAGAAACTAGAAAGAAAAAAAAAAATAGTACCTTTGACCAGGTAAGGATTTTTTTTTTTTTTTAACATCTTTATTGGAGTATAATTGTTTTACAATACTGTGTTAGTTTTCCCTCTACAACAAACTAAATCAGTTATACGTACACACATGCTCCCACATCTCCTCCCTCTTGCATCACCCTCTCTCCCACCCTCCCTATCCCACCCCCCCAGGCGGTCACAAAGCACAGAGGTGATCTCCCTGTGCTATGCAGCAGCTTCCCACCAGCTATCTAATTTACATTTGATAGTGTATAAATGTCCCTGCCACTCCCCCACTTCGTCACAGCCCACCCCTCCCCCTCCCCATATCCTCAAGTCCATGCTCGAGTAAGTCTGTGTTTTATTCCCGTCCTACCACTAATCTCTTCATGACATTTTTTTCCCTTAGAGTCCATATATATGTGTTAGCATACAGTATTTGTTTTTCTCCTTCTGACTTACTTCACTCTGTATGACAGACTCCAGGTCCATCCACCTCATTATAAATAACTCAGTTTCATTTCTTTTTATGGCTGAGTAATATTCCATTGTATATATGTGCCACATCTTCTTTATCCATTCATCTGTTGATGGACACTTAGGTTGCTTCCATGTCCTGGCTATTGTAAATAGAGCTGCAGTGAACATTTTGGTACATGAGTCTTTCTGAATTATGGTTTTCTCAGGGTATATTCCCAGTAGTGGGATTGCTGGGTCGTATGGTAGTTCTATTTGTAGTTTTTTAAGGAACCTCCATACTGTTCTCCATAGAGGCTGTATCAATTTACATTCCCACCAGCAGTGCAAGAGGGTTCCCTTTTCTCCACACCCTCTCCAGCATTTATTGTTTCTAGAGTTTTTGATGATGGCCAATCTGACCGGTGTGAGATGATATCTCATTGTAGTTTTGATTTGCATTTCTCTAATGATTAATGAGGTTGAGCATTCTTTCATGTGTTTGTTAGCAATCTGTATATCTTCTTTGGAGAAATGTCTATTTAGTTCTTCTGCCCATTTTTGGATTGGGTTGTTTGTTTTTTTGTTATTGAGCTGCATGAGTTGCTTATAAATTTTGGAAATTAATCCTTTGTCAGTTGCTTCATTTGCAAATATTTTCTCCCATTCTGAGGGTTGTCTTTTGGTCTTGTTTATGGTATCCTTTGCTGTGCAAAAGCTTTTAAGTTTCATTAGGTCCCATTTGTTTATTTGTGTTTTTATTTCCATTTCTCTAGGAGATGGGTCAAAAAGGATCTTGCTGTGATTTATGTCGTATAGTGTTCTGCCTATGTTTTCCTCTAAGAGTTTGATAGTGTCTGGCCTTACATTTAGGTCTTTAACCCATTTTGAGTTTATTTTTGTGTGTGGTGTTAGGGATTGTTCTAATTTCATACTTTTACATGTAGCTGTCCAGTTTTCCCAGCACCACTTATTGAAGAGGCTGTCTTTTCTCCACTGTATATCCTTCCCTCCTTTATCAAAGATAAGGTGACCATATGTGTGTGGGTTTATCTCTGGGCTCTCTATCCTGTTCCATTGATCTATATTTCTGTTTTTGTGCCAGTACCATATTGTCTTGATTACTGTAGCCTTGTAGTAGAGTCTGAAGTCAGGGAGCCTAATTCCTCCAGCTCCATTTTTCGTTCTCAAGATTGCTTTGGCTATTCGGGGTCTTTTGTGTTTCCATACAAATTGTGAAATTTTTTGTTCTAGTTCTGTAAAAAATGCCAGTGGTAATTTGATAGGGATTACATTGAATCGGTAGATTGCTTTGGGTAGTATAGTCATTTTCACTATGTTGATTCTTCCAATCCAAGAACATGGTATATTTCTCCACCTATTTGTATCATCTTTAATTTCTTTCATCAGTGTCTTATAGTTTTCTGCATACAAGTCTTTTGTCTCCTTAGGTAGGTTTATTCCTAGATATTTTATTCTTTTTGTTGCAATGGTAAATGGGAGTGTTTTCTTAATTTCACTCTCAGATTTTTCATCATTAGTGTATAGGAATGCCAGAGATTTCTGTGCATTAATTTTGTATCCTGCAACTTTCCAGGTAAGGATTTTTAAGATGGAATGTTAAGTGCCATATCTCAGACACATGTCTAGATTTTCCTACCACCTGTGTGAGTCCAATTATAGTATATTTTATTCTTATCCTAGTCCCCAAAATAATATAATAAATGGAAAGCACAAAACAGTGTTAATTATTATAAGGGATATGAGTTCTCAGAAAATCCTTAAGGTTAGCTAATTCAGTGAAAGGACTTTAAATCAATTTTAACATCCATCTTTGATCATTCTTTGTTGTTTCTTAATCAGGCAAAATAGATTTTGTTTCTTGATAATATTGGGGTTTGGATGTTTGGTATGAATGATACCTCCATCCTGCCTTAGTCCTCGATCCCAAATACAACTTTTAATATAACATGGTGATAAGTGGAAGATTACCTGTCATATCAGTAAGCAAAGGATGTCACAGTCATCAGCCATTGCAGTGCTCAGCCGATGGTGAGGCCGTGAGCCCTGAGGGAACTCAGGAAGGAAAGAATACCTGCCATCTAGCAGCCATCAGACTGCAGCCACCCCCCGAGGGTACAACCCAAGGAAACTCAGGATGAGAAAACACAGGATACTGGCCATGGTTAGCTGAGGTGCACATCAAAGGAATGATTTCAGTGAGCCCAGACTCTTGCGTCTTCCCATACATAGAAAAGCACTAAATTCCTTAACTTGAGATGTCTGGTTTTCTTTAACTAACAGTGATCTTTTGATGTTCCTGAGTACCTGCCCTTTGCTGCAAAACACCTATGTATCCTGGATCCTCCCCTCATCTCCTTGGAGCAGTTCTCTCAGGGTTACTTGAGATGCTGCTTCCCGGGCTTGAAGTCCTAAAAATTCCCGCCAAATAAAACATCACGCTCAACTTTTAGGTTGTGAAAATATTTTTTAGTCGACAACGGCCATGAATTCCTACAGATTTTCCTTCAGCAACCCAGGATTTAATAACGCTGTCTTCCCACTGATTTATCAGATTGACCTAGAGTATATTAGCAGATTTATCTACCTGGTGCTGCATTACATAGAAAAGTCACTCAGTCACCACTCCTCTCACCACGTGTGTGTTTCCCATGCACACTACTGTGTGGTCTTCTCTCGCATTCCATGCATGGAAGGGTATATTTTGCAACTGTAGATGACGAAGGGAAATGAGAGCTTGGTAATGTTGAGTAATGGGTCGTCATGAAGGTGACCAGGATGAAGGAAGGGAGAATAGAAGGTTAAAATATATGGAAATGGTTTAGTCCTTTTCTTGATCCTTTGAACTGATTCTGAACCCACGTGAAGAGTAGAGACAGAGCCCGGTGCAAAAGTGTGAAGTTATCCCTTGTGTGTGTATGTGTGTCCAAAATGTGGCAAAGAGGTTGTTCTTCTTTTCTACTTCTGAGCAAACTGCAACTCAGTGGGGCATCAGAATGATGATGTGCTTGAGATGCACCAACATCCCTCTCTTGGCAGGAGCACCGGCATGCCTGGCGGTGACATGAGACTGCAGAGCTGTAAGGGCCTTCGGAAGGAGTAGAAGCAGAATTTAAAACCGAAAATGCAACGCCATTCGCACTAGCGCCCGAGAATGAAGTACCGAATATAAATCTAACAAAATATGTACGAGACCTATATGAGGGCACTATGAAAGCATGAACTGCCTAAAAGGGACTGAGATTTGAAGTGACGAAACAAAACTCTTAAATACCCCTGACTTCATATATACAAAATATGTTAATCATTAAACATTTGAGCAATTGAATCTGTGTATCTAGCACTTATCAGTGTATTGTTTTCTGAATAACCCCCATATTATTTCATATAGATAAATGTTCCACCAACTACACAAGTTTAAAAATTCTTACACTCTTGGTGGGAATGTAAACTGGTGTAGCCACTATGGAGAACAGTATGGAGGTTCTTTAAAAAACTAGTAACAGAGTTACCATATGACCCTGAAATCCCACTCCTGGGCATATATCCAGAGAAAACTATAATTCAATAAGATACATGCACCCCAATATTCACTGCATCACTATTCACAATAGCCAAGACACGGAAGCAACCTAAGTGTCCATCAACAGATGAATGGATAAAGATGTGGTGTATATATACAATGGACTACTACTCAGCCATCAAGAAGAATGAAATAATGTCATTTGCAGCAACATGGATGGACCTAGAGATTATCATACAAAGTGAACTAAATCAAAGACAAATATTATATGATATCACTTATATGTGGAATCTAAAAATATGACACAAATGAACTTATTTACAAAACAGAAACAGACTCACAGACATAGAGAACAGACTTGTGGTTACCAAAAGGAAAGTGGGGAGAAGGATAAATTAAGAGTTTGGGATTAACAGAAACACACTACTATATATAAAATAGGTAACCAACAAGGATATATTGTGTACCACAGGGAACTAACTATATTCAATATCTTATAATAAACTATAATGGAAAAGAGTCTGAAAAAGAATGTATATACCTATATAACTGAATCACTTTGCTATAACCTAAAAATAACACAACATTGTAAATCAACTATACTTCAATAAAAAAAAAAAAAAAAACAAGCACTGTTATAGATGACCACAGAATGTCAAAGCAATGAAGAATACCGTAACAGCTGTAGGACCTAAATAACAAAATAATTTATTTTTACCATTTCTTTACTTTTGGTTATGTAGACCCTGGGCTCATCACATTTCTTCATTCTATAAAATAATTTCTAGTTATAAAATAAATATGCATTCTCGACTTCCTTAAATCCTCAAAAACAATAAGCAAACAAGACAGAGAGTCGTGCAGCATATTATAGGTAGTCTATGTATTAAGAGGAGATAAAATGTTGAAAGGATATTAACATGACCTGAATCATCGGAAAATGCATCCCGTCGGTTTCGTACTACACATACTTAAAGTTTGATTGGTAGTTTCATAATTAAGAATATTCTCAAAGAAGTAGAGACAAAAATAGTTGACGGAGAGAAGGAAATGCAGGCCAATTTGGTCTACGGACACTGCTGAGCATATGCCATGCTCACAGTTATGAAGGTGCATGGGGTCAGAGTAGCTAAGGTCAGTAGTTAAGCATTTCAATTAATCAAACACACTAAAAATTCTTTCTAATTTTAAAGAGTTGCCTAAAACTCTTTAAAACTTTGAATTGCAAGATCAGAGAAATCATATAAAATTTTTACAACTCAGTAAATTAAAATGTTCTAAAAATGTCTGATAGTTAAGTTAGAAGTGGTTATTCTAGAAAGCAGAAAGACAAGATAACTAGATGATTTACAAAGGCATTCCACTTATAGAGAAAGCCAAGTACATATGGTGACATGTGTGTATTGGGAAAACAGAGTTAATTACCTTTTTTGCTATTCCAGCTTCTCCCTCTTGTGCAAAGTCTTTTTTTTTTTTTTCTAAATTCAATAACAAAACTTGATTATTCACTTGTAACAGATGTCAATTGCACTAAAACTGCATTCTAAGTCAATGTTGGAAAAAATTAAAGTTTAAATACTTCAGTGTAATTATATTCTAGTCCAAGCTATTTGTTTTATTTCAGAAACTAGCATACCAAGAGAGCTTCTAATGTGGTCAAATTTTACGACTCCTAGTGACAAATACACGTGTAGAAACATTTCAAGAGTGGAACTTTAAAGCAAATTAAGATGACATCAACAATAAGGTTCTGGCCATGTTAAGCATGTATGGAGAGCCCCGGGCTGTTGCAGAGCATGTATAAACTGCAGAGCTGACCGTGCACACCTCTTCCAAGTCCTTGCTCAACGGCACTATGCAGATTCCTTGAAATCAGCCATGATGGGAGCGTTTGTACAATGGAAATCAGCAAATGCTATAAATTAGGAGACTTGTATATGATTTTCGAGCGTTACACTACTAAAATACTACACAGACTTCCTATTTTTAATTCTGTGAGATCAATGATTATTAGAATACTTAGGTTTGGATTTTCCATTATTTTCTATTTTGTGATTACTAACAATGAGACTGAACCTTACTTCCATGTCTCATGACTGAGTAGTTCGTAATAGCCTTTTTCACGTAGTTCATTTTGGCAAAATATTGCTTTGTACACTCACACACACATATATAATTGTATACAGTTATAATGTACAATATTATACAATTATGCACAATTGTATATAATTGTTTTTATCATTTTTATTTTTAGAGGAGTTTTTGGGGTCACAGCAAAGTTAAGATGGTACAGAGATTTCCCATTTCCTCTCACCTCCACAGCCTTCTCATTATCAGCATCCTCCCTCAGAGTGGGATGTTTGTCACAGTTGACGAACTTACACTGATACATTCTAATCACCCGAAGTCTGTAGGTTTCATTATGATATTCTCTTGTGTTGTACATTCTGTGCACTTAGACAAATGTAGGATGACATGTATCCATTGCTCTGGTATCATACAGAGGATTTTTGATCTCAGGTGGCCTCGGCCAGTAGCGGCTTGAAGCAGGGTTTCGGTTCCTGGCCAGAGACAGGTTGGGCCATGGCAGCGAGAGCACTGAATCCTGGCCACCAGACCACCAGCGACCAGTGGCCAGTGACAAGGCCCTGGCCCATCAGCTGTGTAGAAATGAATTTCCACATAGAGATGGAAAGTAGTGAAACAAGCAAAGTGCTTACGAGGAGGAAAAAGAGTACGTGTGGATAGACACACCGGGGAGCTCAGAGAGAAAGTCGCAACCTCCTGGTGGTTTGAATCATGCTTATGGGGCATTTCTTCAGGGTTTCCTTTAACCAATCATCTTGCTTTGCCTGATTCAGAGTCCGTGTTTGGTTTATCTCAGAGTCCTCCCATGTGTGCGTGGGCAACTCTTAGCCAGGGTGGATTCTAGCAAAGAGGACTATGGGTAGGTTGACATCACCTACTTTGGGGTGGTGTCCCCTCCCTTTTGGACCTCCAAGGAGCCTTTCTGCGCATGTGTAGTTGGGAAGGTCTCCTTGATTTCAAGAATGAGGAATATGTGGTCTTTTATCTCTTAGCTGGGCAGGGCCCAGCCTCCTCTCTCCATTGTCTTGCTACTGGATATTTTGGAGTTTCTGTCCACAGGGAACTAACTCCTGCTGCTTTGCCCCGGGACCCATCGGCCTCCTGCCTCATTTTCACTGCCCTAAAAGTTCTGTTACCTGTCTATTCATCTCCCCCTACACACCCCCCAAACCACTGATCTTTTACTCCCTTAAGTTTTGCCTTGTTCAGAATGTCACAGAGTTGGAATCATATAGCATGTAGCCTTTTCAGACTGGCTTCTTTCACTTAGTGATATCCACTTAAGCTTCTTTCATGTCTTTTTATGACTTGATAGCTCATTTCTTTTCAGTGCTGAATAATATTCCATTGTCTGGATGTACACAGTTTATTTATTCATTTACCTATGGAAGGGTATCTTGGTTGCTTCCAAGTTTGGGTAATTATAAATAAAGCTGCTATAAATATCCGTGTACAGGTTTTTGCATGGTAATAAGTTTTCGAATCTTTTGGGTAAATACCAAGGAGGATGATTGCTGGATTGTATAGTAAGAATATAATTAGCTTTGTAAGGAACTGCCAAACTGTTTTCCAAAGTGGCTGTACCACTCTGCATTCCCACCAGCTCCACATCCTCGCCAGGATTTGGTGTTGCCAGTGTTCCAGATATTGGCCATTCTAATAGGTGTGTTGTCCTATCTCAGTATTGTTTTAATTTGAATTTCCCTGATGACATAAGAGGTGGAGCATGTTTTCACATGCTTATTTAGTATCTCCACATCTTCTCTGGGGTGGTGTTTGTTCAGAACTTTGCCCTTTTTAAAACCTTACTGTTTGTTTGCTGTTTGAGTACCAGTATTAATGCTTGCCTAATACTTCTATTTTATTGAAGAGTTTGTGTAATATTAGAATTATTTCTTTAAGTAAGTGGTAGAATTTGCCAAAAATAAGACTCCATCTAGGCCTCTGTACATGTTTCTTTTTTCTCTCATTGCTTTCTAAATTTCCTCTTTACTTTTTAGCAGTTTGAATGTGATAATTCTAGGTATGCATTTTGTGGGAAAGATGACATTTTTCAGCTTTATGTTCTTTGAATTTCTTGAATCTTCAGTTTAATGCTTTTCATTAGTTTTAGAAAATGCTCAGACATTATCACCTCAAGTTTTTTGGTTCCATTTCCTCTCTTTTCCTGTGAGAAGCTAATTACACTCATGTCCACCCACCTGACATTGTCCCAAAGTGCAGAGAGCTCTCTTCCATGTTCTGTTTTTCTCTCCAATTACTCTTTGTATTTCAAATGGGGTAATTTGTATTGACCTGTCTCCAGTTTACTGGTTATTACTTTGGCTGTGTTGAATCTACAGATTACTCGGCTATAGAGTCATTTTGCATCTCTATCACCTGTTTTTCATTTCTAGTATTTCAATTTGATTATTTCTAATAGCTTCCATTACTCTGCTGAAATTAGTCTCTGTACTCACACACTCCGAAGTTTTTCTGTAAGAGCCTTTGTCATATTAATCCTAGTTGTTTTAAATTCCCTGTCTGTCTGATGGTTCTAACATCTGGGTTTCATATCAGTGTTGTTATTTTGACTGGTTTAGCCCTTGATGGTGGGTTCTTATTCTTGCTTATTGTGTGTCACTGAGTTGCTGGTTGAAAGTCGGATATCATGTGTATGCCAGTGGAGAATTTACTGGGGTAAATTCTCTTGTTTGGCTGGGCTATCTACCACAGGGGCTCAGACGTTGCAGTCAGTAGATCTGGGTTTGTGGCTTGTGTTTGCTATGTTAGCAATTTCAGTGTAGTACCAGTTTAAACCCCGCTTGCATTCTTCATGTCTGCAGCTTTCAGGGGTTCTATATTCTGATGGTGGCCAAAAATTAATTTTTTCAAAATTTAGTTCAATAGTCAGCCTTACCTTCCTTTGGTGCTTTTCCCCAGGTAAATCAGTGTTCATATGGCCATTTGGCTCTAGGGTCACACCATTTTTCTTAGATATTACAATAATTAGTTGCCTTGTGAATTCAGCTCTAATGTATTCAAGGAATTTTGTGACTTATAGATTATCTAGTGGTTTTTCCTTATTATTAGGATAGGAGAGATGTTCTTTCCAGCATTTTATATTGTAAAGTCAATACTTTTCAGAAGCTGAGAGTTCTTTTTTTAACTTTTTGTTTGCTTTGCATAAGTGGTTCTGTGAAGAAACATACAACCACATTTTACTTGTGTAAACTATTTTCTGCATGGAAATAAGATGGGAAGAAGCAGCTAGAAAAAAATGATTGCTGCTAATATTGTGTGCATTATTAGCATAGCAGGCCACATATAAAACATAGTCTTCCTTGAAACATTTATGGAAATGTATATTTCATAAGGATGTGACAATCTGGTTATTTATCAGAAAAATATATCTCACACAGATTTATCCAATTTCACACATGAAGTCCATGAAGTTTTTCATCTTCTAGAGACTTGGAACACTTTATAGACAGTATTCACTACTCAAGTTTTAGTTTTGCAGTTCTGCCAGATATAAGCTTATCTTGTACAAAAGAGAGATAGAAAGAGAGAAGAAAAAAGAAATAAAGAAAAAGAAAAAAGTCAGTTATCCACTGTGCTGTTATAGGAAGTTGAGCTATTTTAAGCACATCTTTCAGTGAGGAAACTAACTTGATTTTTTCCTTCCAAACAACTTCAGACTTAGAATGCTCCAGTTCATCAGCTGCTTTAAAATGTTATCCAGGTAAAAAGAGGCCAATCTCATAATGTGATGTCTGGGTAACTGAACAATTTCACCAGATATTGCCTTCTCCAGATATTTCCTGGTGAGATTCACAATCTGAAACTTATTTTAAGTGAATATATAATAAAAATTTTAGTCATCCCAGACTGCTTTTTTTATTCCTAGAATATAGGGATTCTTTACGGAATGGGCTCCAGGTAGCATACAATTTCTTTTATTTTTAAATTTTTATTTTATATTGGAGTAGAGTTGATTTATAATGTGTTAGTTTCAGGTGTACAGCACAGTGGTTCAGTTATACATGCATATATCCATTCTTTTTCAGATTATTTTCTCATAAGTTATTACAGAATATTGAGTAGATTTCTGTTCTTTATACATTATTTTAATTATGATTCTTTATTAATAACCTAAATCTGGAAAACACTTTCAAAAGGAGATATCTATTTGATTTTACTTTTAATACTGCTTAAAATTTTGTGTCCAAAACATACAATTAATGAGATTTTACATTTTCTTTAATCACAAAACAATAAATGTTTTCAAATAGATTATGGAAGTATTGTTTCCAAATAATTTCTATAATTCCGGTTCCAAATCCATAAAAAATTAAGTATCACAAGCAAAATCTTAGTTAATCTTCAGCTTGAGATTGCAGAGTAAATTTCTCTCTGTATGTTTTTATTTTTAAACCATGAGAATGAGAAATAAAAATAGAAACTGAATCTCTGATGACACCAGAGGACATCTTTTTCTCCAATCACAGTAAAAATAAGAGGTTGTCAAGAGCAACAAAAATTGAACAAAGTTGGTAAAGGATGCCAGGAGTGACTGATTTCTTAAGGCAATTGTTTCCTTTCATCTTTAATCAGCTGGGGTATGAGTATCATTAGATGCTTATTACAAAATAATTTTGGTGTATTTGTCCAGTCATATTGCTGACTAAAAAAATATATTCACAACATAAAAGTTGAAATTTATGTCTTATTCAGGGAAATTTTTAGGACTTTAAGGCTGGGAGGCTGCATTTTAAGTAACCCTGAAAAAACTGTTCTGAAGAGGTGAGGGGGGTAGACAGAGTATATAGAAATTTTGCAACAAAGGGCAGGTAGTAGGAACAAAAGATTACAGTTAATAAAAGAAAACTAGATACCTCAAGTTAAGAAATTTAGTGCTTTTCTACGTATAGGAAGATGCAAGAGTCTGGGCTCACTGAAATAATTCCTTGGATGTGCACCTCAGCCATCTGGGGCCAGTATCCTGTGTTTTCACATCCCGAGTTTCCTTGGGGTGCCCCCTCAGGGGTGGCTGCAGTCTGATGGCTGCTAGATGGCAGGTATTCTTTCCTTCCTGAGTTCCCTCGGGGCTCACTGGCTCACCATTGGTTGGTGGCTACAATGGCTGATGACTGTGATATCCTTCGTTTACTGATATGGCAAGAAATATTCAATTTCTCAATATTAGCTGATGAAAAGAACAAATGTTAAAGCTCAGTGTATTTTAGACACTATGTCAAAGATTAGGGACACTGTTGCAGTTTATCTTTCTAGTTTAATTCCTTGAAAAACCATTAAAAACCAAAGTGTAATCAGGATATTTTCCCAAAATGGGGGACAGTAGGCTCCACCCACTTCATTTCACATGCACGAGTTTTATTTTTAAATGGCTTTTCATTCCATTTTAAACAATCATTGTTGTGATTTAACCATAAGAATGACTTTATGACAAGTAACCTCTTCCTTACTTCAGTCTGTTCAGTTTCCCTTATTCTTTGGAATTTATTTTGTAACATTCTTTTCTCATTATTCCATGTTGTTGATTTCACTTGCTATATGACTAAAATCAATCTCCAAAATAATATTTGAATGGGAAGAAAAAAACGCTGGATTTGAAACTCTTAGGACATATTACCAACTACCTTATTCAGAGAACCTCTTATCTTGGACTCTGTTCCATTAAACTGACGAAGAGAGGCTAATGATAAGAGTGTAAAAGACAAGTTTGAGACTAAAGAGCCAGAATTCAATCCATTTCCTGCAGCGCTGATGAAACGTGGGACTCAAGATCTGTATCAGTTAATGGTTCACTGAATCCCAAAACATCTCAGGATGGCAAATTTCCATCTACTTTTAGTTACTTGAGCAAATGCAGCCTTTTAGCAGCAGGAACCTTCATCTCAGTGTCTTTCATTTGTATGAGCTCAAGCTCTGTATTTTTTTTATGCCCTATTTAATGACATCAACAAACAATTAACAAGTTTTCACTCATCTTATTTTCTTCTTTCATCAATGCTTTCTAGAAATATTTTTAATGGAAAGCATCTTAGCACACGCATTTTACACCTACTTTTTCATAAGCTTAAGGGTTGTCTCCTTGAATTTATATCTCTTTTAATTTCCAGTCACCCCAGATACTTAGCTCATTAACTTTCCCTTGTCCTGTTGACATAGATAGTGGTTGCTTTACTAAGCAAATATATATTTATGGTGAATTCATAATTCACCATGATAATTAATACCTAATTTATTATGGTCCAGATTTGCTGAACTCTTAAATTTATAATGACTTGATTTATAAAGCTAAGAAGGCAGATATTCTGAGAGAAATTTTTTGTTTATAAATTATAAGCAAATCATTTTTTCCTAATTTGTTCAGGAAGATGAACTCAGGAATCAAGTGAAGATGGGGAGGAGAGATTATTTAACCTGATAGAATACAATTTTGAAAAAAAAATTCACTGGTTGCTAGTAAAGCAGATAAATTTTGTGACGCTGAAAACTTTTTGAGGGCAGGATTGTGTGTTGTTCATTTTTGTATGGACAAACCCTAACATAGTGACTGATCCTTAAAAAAACCGTCATTAAATGTATGGTGTTTATTATTTTATTGAGTTAAACCATCATTGACTCACTAGATGACTGAATACCTCAGTGGATGTGCTGATTTTCTGGGCAGCTTGATAACACTTAGAATCTTCCATATTGGCTCAAAAGCACTTTGCAACCAAAGGAACTCTGCTCTGGACCTGCTGTCTATGACTCCCTACTACTGATCACTTGTCTGTACTGAGGCAAGATGCCCAGTCCCTGGGGTGTTATTTTCTCATCTGTATCTGGAGATGTTCCACTCATCTTTAAGAGACTGCAAGAAATGTACCTCAAAAAATGTCATAAACTATATGGACAAGTTGTTTCATAAGACCTTTAACTTCCAAGCTGGTATTCTGCATTCACTTCTCCTTTCTCTTCAAATATATGAATTTTCTTTTAAAAATATGGAAAAAGAGTCAACCCACTCCATGTTTTTACTCAGAACAATCTATACAGCAGTGTCTACATAAACTCTTCAATGTGTGATGGAGTGAAAAACACAAAAGAATTCCACTGGTCAGAAATGATGATGAGTGCTATGGGAGATTTTCTTTTCTCCTCTTACCTGAAAGGACCTGTCAGAAATGATCTATGTTTTCCAAAAAAATCTCTTGTTTACCATTTATTATTTGGGGCTAGCCCATGAATCTTTAACAGGAACATATGAAAACTCAACTTTAGCTCAATGGTGAACATAAATTATGCATCAACAGTTTTACTTCCTACACGCAGGAAAAAATTCATGAGCAAAGTGACATCAGAACTAATGAAGGCTATTTGTAGTCTTTTCTCAGCCATGCAATAAACTCTTAGAAAACTTTACCACTGACACTAGGAAAAAAACCTCACCAATATTTTGTCATTCTTTTGTCCACTGAATTGAATGTCATTGATATGATTCAACTTATTTTGACCAGGAACAATGAAGCAACCTATCATAAAGAGATAATGATAAAATTTTCTTAGCTTAAGTTATATTTCTAGTTATTAGCAGTGAGCTCCTTGATATTTTCACACCTTGTTCAGTGAGGCTAATAAAACAGTTACCTCTGTTTGACACTTCTTTGGATTTCTGATATCATCCAGCATCATCTTAATGTAAGAAATTACTTCTTTTTTTTTCTTTTAATAATACTAATGATTTTTTTTTTTTTTTTTTTTTGGCTGTGTTGGGTCTACATTGCTGCGTGAGGGTTTTCTCTAGTTTCAGTGCAGGGGCTTCTCATTGCGGTGGCTTCAGTAGTTGTGGTGCATGGGCTTAGTTGCTCAGTGGTGTGTTGGATCTTCCCGGACCAGGGATCGAACCCATGTTCCCTGCATTGGCAGGTGGATTTGAACCCATGTCCCCTGCAGTGGCAGGCGGATTCTTAACCACTGGGCCACCAAGGAAGTCCCAGACATTACTTCTTTATTTTATCATAACTTCATTCAGAAAATCTTCATTCCCCACTAAATGCCAGCTCACAGCTATTCTGCTGTGTCCTCCACAAACAAGAGTGGAAGTGCTTTTTGGTTACTGAATTTTCTCTTTTAGATTATCAGTCACAATATACTGCAATCCATTAATAATTTAGACTCTCTTTTCTGGTATCTTTAGATGCTTCATCCTGTTGCCTATAAACTTTGATGACAGACCATAACATAGTAGACAGAATACTAATCATCTTTTCATATACCTATAATAAGCTTCATAATTTTTTCAGAAAAGCTTAAATAGGATAAAATAATACCAACTACTATTGCAGAGGCCAAAGAAATGTTATATTTTCCTTTCATGCTTATTTTGTCTTCCCTTGCTATTTGAAAATAGTATTAACAACACTAACTTCCCTTTTGTAAACTGAATTCATCCAAAATTATCAGCTCAGTACCAAGAGAAGTTGGATATGTGTCATTACTTTATTTTAGAAATATAAACTTCAAAAATGGAAAATACCCAGGAGACTATTATTATATCAAATTCCCTTATTTTTATTAATGAAGAACACACACCTGGAGGGCTTAAGGTTCCTGTTTAGGTTGTTTAAGTACTGGCAGAGTAAGGTCAAGAACTATGGTATTATGATTTCTAATTCAATGCTCACATTCATCCTTTTCACTAGACAACCCGTGTGTTCTTTATTGCAATTTATCTTTGTGAATATCCCATATTCACTTATTAAGTATATTAGGGTTCTCCAGAGAAAGAGAACAAATAGAGAATAGATAGATAGATAGATAGATAGATAGATAGATAGATAGATAGATAGATAGATATAGATGGGTACAGGCAGACCTAATTTTATTGTAATTAAATTTATCGTGATTCACAGATATTGTGTTTTTTTAAAAATTGTAGGTTAGTGGCAGCCCTGCCTCAAGTAAGTTAATTGGCACCATTTTCCCAACATCATCTGTCCACTTTGTGTATCTGTGTCACATTTCAGTGATTTTCGCAATATTTCAAACTTTTTATTATTATCATATTTGTTATAGTGATCTGCCATCAGTAATCTTTGATCAGTGACCTTAGGTGTTCCAACGGCAACTCTCTGAAGGCCCAGATGATGGTTAGCATTTTTTTAGCAGTGAAGTACTTTTTAATTTAGGCATGTACATTGTTTTTTAGACATAATGCAATCACACACTTAATAGACTACCATATAGTGTAAATATGCCTTTTAAATGTGCTGGGAAACCAAAAATTCAGGTGACTCGCTTTACTGCAATGTTAGCTTTATTGCGGTGATCTGGAACTGAACCTGCAATACCTCCAAGGTTTGCCTGTATGTACAACAGAAGATATAAAGCGGCTGTGATTGTGGAGGGTAAGCAGCTCACAAGCTGGAGAACCGAGGAAGCCAGGGTGGAATTCAGTCCCAGTCCAAAGGCTCAAGAACCAGCTGATGGTATTTGTCCCGGTCCTAGTCTGGAGGGCAAAAACCAGGAGCGCCAACGCCCAAGAGCAGGAGAAGAAGCACGTCTCAGATCAAGCAAAAAGAACACATTCTCCCTTCCTCTGCCTTTTTCTTCTATTCTAGTCCTCAGTGGACTGGATGATGCCGGCCTGCATTGACGAGGGTCATCTGCTTCACTCAGTTTGTGGATTCAAACGTGGATTCAATTTCCCTTCTGGAAACACCCCGGCAGACACACCAAGAAACAATGTTTCACCGGCTCTCGGAGCCTCCCTTGGCCCAGACAAATTGACACATTAAGTTAATGAGCAAAAGTCCACCTCTTTTCAACCTCGCATTCCTACACATCTGCCTAAATTATACTTCATCTCCAAATAAAGAAAATAACAAGGTCATAAGGTCACCTGACATGATACAACTATCCTGCCTGCTGCCCCAAACTCACAAATTCCTTCCTCATGGGAGGAAGTAAAGTCCTTGAATGATATTCACCCTTCTCCTTACATCGTGGAACAAATGCTATAAGGTAAAATTAACACTTAAACACTGTTATAAAGTCAGGACGTCTTATCTTCCATGATAAGGAAATAATAGAGAAGAGAAAACAAAGATGTCTGCTTAATATGTGTGCTAAAATATTCATAGCACGATCAAGAGAAAAGACTCAGAGTCCTTGATTTTGTAACTGGTCACATGATCATAGCTGGTATTTACAACACCTCTTTCCACTATACCCATCCTGTATTCCCTATGACTTCAGAAAACACCTCAGCTACTCACGGTTCTTTACCTGCTAGGGAGACCCAAACCTTCATTCTTAAGGGTCTGGGTTATTACTAATCCTACCTGGATTAAGTTGTAGTTTTCCACTGACATTAAGCACAGGACGTGGTAATACGAAGAGATGCCCTGTATTAAAAACATACTTTTTGTTATCTATGTCGACTTTAAAAAATGCACGATGTGAGAGTTGCAAGTTAAGTTTTCTTTGGGGCAAAATGAGGACTGCAGCCCGGGAGACAGTATCTCAGAGAGCTCTGAGAAACTGCTCCAAAGAGGCAGGGGGGGAGGTCAATATGTATGTGGCTTTGGGGAAGGGGGAGTCCATGCAATCAGGCACATATTTTTTGTAGAAGGTTACTGCTCGTCTCGTGAGGGCTACTGCTAGTCACAAGGAGCACTCGTCACCAAGAAGAATTTTAGTGCTTTTCTAGATACGAGGAGATGCAAGCACTGGGCTCATAAAATCAGCTCCTGCAAATATCTAACTATCTGAAGACCTTGGCATCTGTGTCCACTCTAGAAGCTAATACTTTTACTGGATATTACATCACTACTAAGGCCAACTTCTTCCTCTGCTGTCATAGTCAATATTTGATGACAAAACCACTCCAGAATGTACGACTCCCAATGACTTTCTTAAGAATTAGGCCAGGACAGAACACGGAAAGGAAGGTAGATTTTGCAAGAGGGATGGACTACATTTCCATCACCAGAAGACACCAATTTTTTACACTGGAGAGACTGGTACATGTTATTTGCAGCCTGACCTATGCAGGACAAGTCTAATGTTACATAGAACTTTTATTCAAGTGTTGAGTGACTTGAATTTTCTTAATTATTGCTTTCTTTTTCCTTAGCCTTAGTTGATGTGCGTAGATATAATTAATATCCTTCCTTGTTGTAGCTCTTGACAAGCTATTGAACGGTAATACCTTAAATGTTCAGTTTGGTGTAGTTTAGATATTTTTTGGTCTGTGCCAGACATTTTATTCTTACTACCAAAAATGTTTATTTTTTTTCCTTTCCTTGAGAAGTTTATAGTGCAGCAAGATGCAAGTCTTTTGGTGGTGGCTTTTTGCTTTTATTTTTTTGGATTTTTGATTGTTTGGTAGTTTTTTAAATTAATCACACTCCATTAATTTTTCAAAAACTGTGTTTTAAAGAATTGGCATCATTTTTATCTCATGATGGTATAGAGAGTTCACCCTTTTATAGCCCCTCTACTCCACCCACGCGAATGGATGAACTATAAAAAGGTAAAGGCAAAATGACATAGCTGGGTTCAAACAGAAGCTCATCATCTCTTCGAAGCAGAACCAGAACACAGATAGATGCAAAATGTAAATTCTTCCAGAAGCAATGTGAGATTTCTGGCTTTGGGGTCTAGAAGTTGGCAGGAGAGTCTAAATCTTACATAGGAAAGGGACGAAAAGTGCTCCATACAAGATTCAATTCAAGACTCACTGTTTAAAACCAGTTTTTGAAACATGAGGTTTATTTTGGGGAGGGGGGCACGTTGGCTGTTTATTACAGTGCTGAAGAAGATTTCTCATTAAAAAATATTTTTTTTCAAAAGCCAAAGGCAAAAAATTTAAAACATATAATTTTGCATTTCCTTCTTATCTTCAGAGATGACTATTTCCATTGATTTTTTTGTTTTATTAGGATATTTTCATTCCTTTAAAGACTAGATTCTAAGAATGTAACTAAGGTTTATTTAAATTTTACTTTTTCTTGTGCTATGGATTATCCTCCTTTGTGTAAAAGTTCTATGATTTTTATCAGCCTAAAACATTTTCTTTTTTTTCTTCTGTGATTACAGTACCATCTACAAATATCTATTGTATTTAAATTTGTTTGCATAGATTATTTACTATCATAGTTTATTGAACTAACTCTTGAAGCTGCCTAATGAAGGCAAAGTGGGCCCTTTTCATGTGACTGTGAGTTGATTTCAGTGGTCTTCAGCTATGAAATTGCAAAGAACATGATACCAATAAATTACTGACTTGTATTTCCCGTAGTAATGGAAATCTCACATATTAGTTGTCTGATATCTCATACAGATCTTGCCAATTTTGCTACATTTCTTTACATTTCTAAAGTCTATGACAGATCTCCATTTCACAGAAGCTTTTCATTAACAACCTACACTTTTGAGTTATATTGTGATTTGATGAATTTGGTTGTCTTCTTCTAAAACATCCTGTATTATTTTACTACTGCCTTACATCCTTTGCTACCTTATATTGGAGGATATTTACATGTTGGATGGGCTGGAAAAAGTTATAAGTTCCCACTGGGCCTATCCCACCTTCACAGACTGATTAGTTTTCTCCCATATATTCTGAAAATCAACCCTAATAATATTTATTGCTATTGTGCATTCATCTGTTGGAGTAACTATTACTTTACATTGTCTTATAGGCCATCCACAACCTGAATCCATCATTTTACACTACATTTAATTATATTTCTATCTTTCCTCAAATTTTAAATAGAATGTCAGTGGACATTCCATCCATTACCTCTTTGGGGATTTGTCTTTCTAATGGTGCCTTCTAAGTAGAGGGTTCTATCCAGCTTATTACAAATAATGCCTGGTTCAATACACTTATTCTGTTCATTTTTCTTTTGTTTCTCAGGCTTAGCTTCAAAGAATAGTTTTTATCCTATGGCATCATTCCCACGCAGGCATTAAGCCTTCAATGTCTTCAAAGCCTTCAAAGCCTTCATAGCAGCTGTTATGCTACAGAGCTGTTTATTTATTTATTGTTTCTTCTGTTTTTGCATGGACTTTATTAGTATTTTCTTATTTTACATTTGCTGTGCCTACATATGTAAAGGTTCTGAATATCCTCTTGGGCTTTGTTCATATATTCATTTAATCAAGCTTAATTTAGTTAATTGATTTCCGGTGTATTTCTTCCGAGGGCTGAGGGCTGTAAGTTACATGAGAAACTGGCCATACTTCAAACACCCACATGAAAAAGGGTTTGGAAGCCATCTCATTCAGAGCCTTAGACTTTAACCCTTCATCAAATATCTCATCCTTATTTCCACTGCTGCTGAAGGAATGTTGTCTATTGCTTCCTGGTATAGATTTAGGAGCTGCTGGGTCTCATGACAGCCTGGCTCTTGACAGAGATTTTGCTAAGTGCTCTAATTCTGTCCTGTTTTCTGCCCTGGTTTCTATGACTCCTTTGAGCCTCCTTCTGCTTGAGTATTCTTCCCTAAAATAATTGGTCTAGCTGAGCCAGGGGCCCATAGGCCATCATCTGGCCCACAGCTTATTTTTCCTACCTAAGAAGCCAAACTCAGGCTAATGAGCAAGAAAAAAACTTTTTATTGTTTTAAGCCACTCAGTTTTAGAGAAGTCTGTTGTACATTATAATTTAGCAATAACTGATGATACACACTCATTTTATACCCCTATACAGACATTTAAATAAACAGCAGTTATATGAATATCTAAAACATTTACTCTAAAAAGTAAATTTGTTTTCTGCTTATTAACTTGTAAATTTATCTGATGTAAGTTGTATTAACAATGCTATTTTGGGGGGGACAGTGTATGCTTAAACTATTTCATTTATTTTAAATAAGATGTGTCAAAGAGAAACCAAATTGAAGATGTTTTATTGTTTTATTTATTTTATTTTTTAAACATCTTTATTTGAGTATAACTGTTTTACAATAGTGTGTTAGTTTCTCCTTTACAACAAAGTGAATCAGTTATACATATACATATGTTCCCATATCTCTTCCCTCTTGCCTCACCCTCTCTCCCACCCTCCCTATCCCACCCCTCTAGGTGGTCACAAAGCACAGAGGTGAACTCCCTGTGCTATGCGGCAGCTTCCCACTAGCTATCTAATTTACATTTGGTAGTGTGTATATGTCCCTGCCACTCTCTCACACCGTCACCGCTTACCCTTCCCCCTCCCCATATCCACAAGTCCATGCTCTAGTAGGATTGTGTTTTATTCCTGTCCTACCACTAATCTCTTCATGACATTTTTTTTTCTTAGATTCCATATATATGTGTTAGCATACGGTATTTGTTTTTCTCCTTCTGACTTAACTTCACTCTGTATGACAGATTCCAGGTCTATCCACCTCACTACAAATAACTCAGTTTCATTTCTTTTTATGGCTGAGTAATATTCCATTGTATATATGTGCCACATCTTCTTTATCCATTCATCTGTTGATGGACACTTAGGTTGCTCCATGTCCTGGCTATCGTAAATAGAGCGGCAATAAACATTTTGGTACATAACTCTTTTTCAATTATGGTTTTCTCAGGGTATATGCCTAGTAGTGGGATTGCGGGGTCATATGGTAGTTCTATTTGTAGTTTTTTAAGGAACCTCCATACTGTTCCCCATAGTGGCTGTATCAATTTACATTCCCACCAGCATTGCAAGAGTGTTCCCTTTTCTCCACACCCTCTCCAGCATTTATTGTTTCTAGAGTTTTTGATGATGGCCAATCTGACCGGTGTGAGATGATATCTCATTGTAGTTTTGATTTGTATTTCTCTAATGATTAATGATGTTGAGCATTCTTTCATGTGTTTGTTGGCAATCTGTATATCTTCTTTGGAGAAATGTCTATTTAGTTCTTCTGCCCATTTTTGGATTGGGTTGTTTGTTTTTTTGTTATTGAGCTGCCTGAGTTGCTTATAAATTTTGGAGATTAATCTTTTGTCAGTTGCTTCATTTGCAAATATTTTCTCCCATTCTGAGGGTTGTCTTTTGGTCTTGTTTATGGTATCCTTTGCTGTGAAAAAGCTTTTAAGTTTCATTAGATCCCATTTGTTTATTTTTATTTCCATTTCTCTAGGAGATGGGTCAAAAAGGATCTTGCTGTGATGTATGTCATAGAGTGTTCTGCCTATGTTTTCCTCTAAGAGTTTGATAGTGTCTGGCCTTACATTTAGGTCTTTAACCCATTTTGAGTTTATTTTTGTGTATGGTGTTAGGGAGTGTTCTAATTTCATACTTCTACAGGTAGCTGTCCAGTTTTCCCAGCACCACTTATTGAAGAGGCTGTCTTTTCTCCACTGTATATCCTTCCCTCCTTTAGCAAAGATAAGGTGACCATATGTGTGTGGGTTTATCTCTGGGCTTTCTATCCTGTTCCATTGATCTATATTGCTGTTTTTGTGCCAGTACCATACTGTCTTGATTACTGTAGCCTTGTAGTATAGTCTGAAGTCAGGGAGCCTGATTCCTCCAGCTCCATTTTTCGTTCTCAAGATTGCTTTGGCTATTCGGGGTCTTTTGTGTTTCCATACAAATTGTGAAATTCTTTGTTCTAGTTCTGTAAAAAATGCCAGTGGTAATTTGATAGGGATTGCATTGAATCTGTAGATTGTTTTGGGTAGTAGAGTCATTTTCACAATGTTGATTCTTCCAATCCAAGAACATGGTATATTTCTCCACCTATTTGTATCATCTTTAATTTCTTTCATCAGTGTCTTATAGTTTTCTGCATACAAGTCTTTTGTCTCCTTAGGTAGGTTTATTCCTAGATATTTTATTCTTTTTGTTGCAATGGTAAATGGGAGTGTTTTCTTAATTTCATTCTCAGATACTTCATCATTAGTGTATAAGAATGCCAGAGATTTCTGTGCATTAATTTTGTATCCTGCTACTTTACCAAATTCATTGATTAGTTCTAGTAGTTTTCTGGTAGCATCCTTAGTATTCTCTATGTATAGTATCATGTCATCTGCTGAAATACCGACAGCAGATCTCCGTAGATCTTTTTCCCTCAATAGGGCATTACACCTCATTTAGCAATAGTGGTGTTTATTTTTTATTGAAGTAGAGTTGATTTGCAATGTGTTTGTTTCAGGTGTACAACAAAGTGATTCAGTTATACATACATTTTTTTTTTCAGATTCTTTTCCCTTATAGGTTATTACAAAATATTGAGTATAGTTTTGGATCAACTTCCATATCATTAAATAGCACAGAGAATATTCTCTAATTTATTACATTAGCATTTAAGTAACTCACAGTTTTTCTTCTGTTGCTAAACACACTGTTTAATTTAGCTGACCTTTATTTTTATAGTAAAACTTTCTTAATGAAGGAAGTACCAGCTCCTTAAGCTGGGTAAGTACCCCAGAATATTTTCGTGTTAATGCAACAGTACCATCCAAATATACTCCAACACAATATTTAAATTCCAAACCACTCTTTTTGTAATATAATCCTTCATATTTGTAAATTATTCAGCTGGGTTTTTAGGAAATGAAATGAGAAAAGAAATTTGTAACTCCATATAGCCATCATGTTAAAATTGCACGTATAGAAAAGGAAGTTTTATTTATTTTAAAGAAAAGTCTGTTTTTATTATTCCTATACATGGTGTTCACATTTCTCATCTATTGAAATCTAATGTATGGACCATGGACTGGTGCTCTGCATGAACCGTTATGACCCACCACAAGATAAATACCTACATCAAGAGTGAGCATTTAGAAACTTTTATAGCCAAGTAGCATGTAATTACCATCCTCAATGAACTATAGGTTATTAAGCAGTCCAGGTATGATGCAATTTGCACATGAGTTACCAGTGGCAAGAGCTGCATACTCCTTGCTGGCACTAAATAGAAAACTATTACCACGTGTGATCCTTCAGAGTTACAAACCGACTATAATCTGAAAATATATAAAGATATGAGAAAATGTATTGTTATTTGGTAATTTCTTATCAATAATTTTAATTTTTAACCCAGTCCATTTTAAAATAATTTATCATCATTGCCTGAATTAGGGAAGCAAAATATATGTTATGCTATGTTATGTTATGTTATGTTATGTTATGTTATGTTATGTTATGTTATGTTATGTTATTCAACCCAAATTTAAGGATGACAAAATAAGCTTCATTGGAATTTTGTGTCAAAAAAAGACAGAATTGTTCTGAGTCTCTGCATCCTTCTCTCTTGCTGCAATTTCCTTTCTTCCAGTACCCTGTCTGTAAATTCCAGCTACCTCAATAATATCAAACTCAATTTTTATCTTCTCTGCTCAGAGTATTGACAGCCACTACTACTCTTGTACTGCAGCCAAGTTCTGGAAAAAATGACAGGGTCATCACTTCTTTTTCATATTTCCAGATGTTACAGGCCTGCACTTTGTTGTCTGAAATCTAAAATCAGTATTCCTTATATTGACGTACATATTAAATATATAGTCCGTGTTTTCTTCAGATTAAACTTGGATATGAGAATCTAATAGGTGATGATGATGCTCCTATAAAAGAAATTAACATCTCTACTTATATGAGCAATGTAATTATTTTCTTCCTGTTTTATTTAAACCACTTAATTATGAAGGTTAGTAATTTTACAAGAATTGCTTATTTTCTATTGTACAAAAAACACTGTGTAATAATATAAAAATGGAAGTCCTCACAGATTGACTTTTGTTGACTCTACAACATCTGTATAATGATTAAATCTATCTGAATCAAGTCCTCTGCTCTTTACACCCATAAAGATCCACTACATAAATTTATTTTTAATTTCAATTTTATCTGAATTTTATAAAATACATATGATTGTATATATATTGGGATAATATTTCTTAACATGAATATTAATTGATGTGGCTAAAAAATGAAAGCAGCTAACAAATTACCCACAATTAAAAATTAAAGGAGTGGAAATTAACATGTAATAGGAAAAAACAATCATATATAAAGGTAATCTAACATGAAAATTACATTTATTCTGAGTAAGAAAGCACTCTATACTTATATTTGCAAACTGGAATACCAATTTGTTTTTGCTTAAGTTATACCTGCTCACTTTACAGTCCTATTTAATGCTATTTTAAAATGTAGAATTGTTTAAAAAAACTTTAATTTGTCTGAGAAGAGAGTACCTGACTACTACAGGTAGTAAGAATGTTTTTTTCCTCTATCAAGTAAAGAATCTACAGTATTACAAGAAGAAAATTAAGCAAACATGAGAATTATTGTGTTACATTAAGAGAGGGAGAAATATAAGGGCAAAGTTGTAATTGCATGCCTGAGAATACACCTAGCAATTTATTGTATGTGCACTTTAATAATACATGACACTGTGATTAGTCTGAGATATTTGATACTTAGTCATTTATTAGAATCATTTAATTTGAACATGTAATGATTAATGGCATTAATGTTTATCTAAAGTGCATATTACTTTAGGTCATTCTAACACACTTAGTTTGATAAAATCTTTTAATTAACTTATAATTTATATCTATTAAATCTATTCTGAAAGTCTTTTTAGGTCCAAATAAATTATAATCATGTAGACATCAATAGATAATCTACATTAGACAAATGGTGTATCAAGACATACTTGTGTTACTATAAGTGTGTGTGTACAAAAAGAAATAAAACCAAGGTATTTATTACCTTGATTTTTGTTAACAATAAATTTGAATGTGAACATTTGATGTTTTCCAACTGAAGATAAATTAAGTTTCCTCTAGCTGGGAGAATTGTATGATTCAGTATATAAAGCACCTTGGCACCTATGACTTAGGGCGCAAGGCTCCTTTGAAGAAATGAGCACTGGACATTCTTTTTAACTTAATTTTCAGTGACCTACAATCAACCTAGGCCATGCAACAGTGAAATAAAATATTTAACAGAAAGAATATACTATAAATCACTGTAGAACCCTGTGGAGGTGTGACATATTATGGAATGTTAAAACGGAGCATGAAATTTTGGTTAAAACAGTTGGATTTATTGAAGGTCTCCAAGGAGCAATTAGATCAGTGTACACCTTCAGCCCCTTTGTGGGTGAATGAAGTGTCCTTTCTCACCAGGTAGACCCTGGAGAGAAGGGGAGCACAGTGTGTCTATGATGGAGACCATCAGGCATAGTGGGAATATTGTAGTAAAAGTGCAGCAACTAAGTGAGAGTGTATATGCACCATATCAACCACTCAGCTCCCAGAAAGGGTAAATCACTGTGAACCTGGAACAGTCTTCCCTGAGGATTCCCACCAGCTGCTGTGAAGCCATGGTTGACCAGTTGTTCTCAGGTGTCTAGAATTCTAATAAACTCCCTAGTGCCTCATTCATAAATATGAACAGAACGCCAATGATCACCAGACATTTGAGAAGAATATCTTTCATGAAAGAGACCAAAGCAAACAAATATGAAAAAGGAACTTTAAGAAACAGATTGTGAAAGTTAAGGGAAACTTAAAAAAAAAACAACTATCACCAATTAATTGAGAGACAAAGGTAATGATATTCCACCCCTGAAACAAGAACAGAACACAATACAAATGAATATTTGGAGAAGAAAAAGTACCCTTGGCAGTTAAAAATATGAAAACAGAAATGAGAAATACAAATGAGGAGGAAGACAAATTTGAAAAATCTTCCAGCAAGAGAGCAAAAACACATTTTCGGTTGGAAAATAGTAAAGAAGTACAATTAGCAGATGAGTTAAAGAACAAAATCTGAATAATAGTTTTCCAGAAACTGAAAATTACCAACACAATAAATGAAACATCCCAAATTTGAAAAGTAAGTCTTGCCAGGTTTTCTAGCACAGTAGATTAAAACACACATTTATTAAGCATAAGGTTATAAAATTTCAAAACACTGGACAAGAAGAAACAATGCTGTAAGTCTCCAGAGAGAGAGAGAGCATCTAACCGTAGAAGAATATGATTAGGAAGTGGGCTTTCAATGTAGTTGCATGACTGGTTTCTGTTACAGAGAGCAATCTTATTGTTAGGTTTTGAATTAAAAGCTAATAGGTCTTTTCTATCTTGTCTTCTACACAGGACTTGTTCCCATCTTGTGTCACTTTGTTAGAATTCCACAATCTGTTCTCATTCCTGTGGAATAACACATGGCATTGAAAGGTCTTAATGAGTCGATTACTCTGTAGCAAAGTCAGGAGAAAAGGGATACCAAAGAATAATAAGAAAGAGAGAAAGAAATTCAGATGCAGGAGCGATGTATTTCAGTTCAGGCTGGAAGAAATATCCTTAAATTTGTCCCAAATTTTAGAAAGTATTCTCAACCATTTGGAGTAAGTTCTAAAACTATCTGTAGGAAAAAATTTTCTGAAATCTTCATGGGGAAAAATGGCACATTGTAGGTCACTATAAATATATGTATGAGACATAAATAAAGGAAAGAAATAGGAAAGGGGTGAGTGGGAAGTGGGGAAGAAGGAAGGAAGGAACAAAGGAAGGAAGGAAGGGAGGAAAAAAGAAAAGAAATTTACTTTTCATAATGAAATTTTATTTTCTTTCTTACTGTTTTTTCCTGCACCCATATCACTGAATAATCAAGAGAAATTTCTACAGTGGGTCCAAATCTCTAAGCTTCTGACTCCATATTATACAAAATATACAAATAAGTAAATCAGTGCTATTTCATAATCGTACAGCAAAATGGTTGAACAAGCTTTGGGCAATCTTTCTTCTCCCATTTATTTCCCCTATAAAATCACTGGATTGTTTTCTTTCTTTTTAAAGACTTTATTGTTTAGAGCAGTTTTAGGTTCACAGCAAAATTAAAAGGGTGGTACACAGATGTCTCATGTACTGCCCACCCTCACACATGCAAGACCTTCCCCATCATCAACATTCCACACCAGATGGAGTGGGAAGTTACACATAAGAAAGGGGAGGGAGCTAGACTCATCCTTGAGGTAACAGACTAAAAAGACGTCAGCATGGAATCATGGTTAGTTAATATATACAGAGAAGTATAAATACAAAAATAACTGTAGACACAATGTATACACAGCTTAGTATACCCACAGATATTTCCAACATCTGCCTGTTAAGTGGGACTAGAAACAAAAACACCCAGGTAACAACAAGGGCACCAAGCACCCAGATCTTGGTTTTTAATATCATTCTACAATGTAAGAAATTAGGGCTCCTTGGAGAAATGACTGATTCTAGGACTGGGCAGGTTATAAACCAGTTAAGTCTTGAGCATATTTATAAAGTAATAAAGTACACACACACATACACATGCACACAAATGCACACGCACAATGATGGGAGAGTGTCAAAAGGACATAGAGCCAACAGAAAACTCCCAATGGCCTAAGTGGGACCATTTGCATTGATTATAACCCAAAGTATAAAATATATATCTATGAGTCCATATTGATAAAATAAATAGTTGAATAAATAAATAAATGGGGAAGAAAATTCTAATAATAATAAATCAATGGACGATAATTCTTTGAGAAAGAACTCCAAATATCTTAAGTAGATCTTTCACCTTGAAGAAAGGCACTCACTGCTTGAGCGACTCCTTGAGTCACTTACATAGTGAGTTTCTTCCAAAGAGAAAGGAAAGGAAAGGGAAAACAAAGTAACTTTACAGAGGAGAAACCAGACAATCACAACCTCAAGCCAGATGATCAAGGTTGACTCAACAGTAATAAGTCCTATTGATAGAACAACTCTTTTTCTAATGTATCTTATTGAAGTATAGTTGTTTACAAGGTTGTGTTAATTTCTACTGTACAGCAAAACGATTCAGTTATACATATATATATACTCTTTCTCATATTCTTTTCCATGATGGTTTATCACAGGACATTGAATCTAGTCCCCTGTGCTGCACAGTAGGATTTTGTTGTGTATCCATCCTACTTACAATACTTTACATCTGCTAATACCAGACTCCCACTCCATCCCTCCCCCCATTCCCCCTTCCCTTTGGCAACCACAAGTCTGTTCTCTATGTTGAACAACTCTTCTTGATACTTTGTTCTGAGAATGGCACTTCACCTCTCCCCACAACACATTACCCCAGGCTAGTCATGAGAAAACTATCAGAAAAGTCTCATTTAAAGAACATTTTACAAAGTATTTGATCAACAGTCTTCCAAACCATGAAGGTCACTAGAACAAGGGACATGAGAAGCAGTCACAACCAAGAAGAGCAGAAGGGCACAAGAGCACTAAATGTAATGTGTACCCTGGAAGGGAGCTGGAACAGAAAAAGGACACTAGGGAACACAGAGGATATCTGATGAAAAGGTGGGTCAATTGATCAGGTATCAATACTGACATATTACTTGTGACAAATGAGCCCTACCCATGTAAGATGTTAATACTAGAGGAAACTTGGTATAAGAGGTATAAGAGAACTATATCTTAGTTCTCTGCACTATCGTCACAATAACTCTGTACATCTAAAACTATTCTAAAATTAATAGTCTATTTTAAAAAGAATGTCATAGAAGAAACTAAACATGAAATACGCAAGATCAACAAATTAAAAAGTCAGTTTCATGAGACAACATACAAACTGAAAAACTATCTGGCTGCAATGAATCATAAAAAAGCTTAAAAGCACAAAATATATCAGGAATGGAAAAGAAAACAGTGATCCTGATATTTAGAAAATGATAAGGGAGTCAGGAATAAATTTAGGTTCTTTTTATTTTTTTTTTATTATTTTTTTTTTATTTTTTATTTATTTATTTTTTTTTTTTTTGCTGTATGTGGGCCTCTCACTGTTGTGGCCTCTCCCGTTGCGGAGCACAGCCTCCAGACGCGCAGGCTCAGCGGCCACGGCCCACGGGCCCAGCCGCTCCGCGGCACGTGGGATCTTCCCAGACCGGGGCATGAACCCGCGTCCCCTGCATCGGCAGACGGACTCCCAACCACTGCGCCACCAGGGAAGCCCAAGGTTCTTTTTAAATTTAGGTAAAATGAAAAACAAGTAAAACTATGCAAGGTCACGTATAATGAAGATACATATGGAAGATGTTTTCATATTAGAAATGAAGACATGAGGATTAAGTCATAAACATCTAGCACAGCCATTATTATTATGAAAGTCAGGATAACATCATCTTGAGAATAGAATCGCGAGGAAGAGTCACCGTGGGTTACATGAAGGGCTGGCACTGTTCTGTTTCTTGACAGGAGTGATGGTTTTCATGCTGTTTTCTTCATAACCATCTTTTATCCTGTACATATATGTTCCTTGCAGTCCAATGCATGTATGATATATCTCAGCAGAAAAAAAAGAAACCACATTATTTTCTTTATCATGTGTAGTATGGATGAGCGTGTTGCATAACTGGAAGCACACACGTTATCTGGGAGAGTATCACACTGATACACAGAGGCATCAAGATGTATGTTTTTCCTTGCATTCTTGTCCATCCATATCAAGCCTCCTCAAATACTCAAGGGACCCTTCCAGTGAGTTATCATAAGCCACACAGTATGTCATCATTCTCTAGTATTGCCTCTGTTACATGTGCCCATCTTAAAGCACTTTCTCACTTTTTTATTATAATTCCTACTTGGGTATTTTCTTCTAGGGATGATATTATTTCTATTAACACACATGTGCACACAAAAAGTAGATTTGGGTGGAAAATTTTATGAGGTATAAATGATGACTCCCACGTTTCTGATTGGGACATCACTGTGGATATAGGGAACCCAGGAAAAGAATCATGTTTAGAAGAAAAAGAGTGCATTTACCTTGAGGCATTAATTCAGTGGTTCTCAACCAAGGGTGATTTTTGTTCCCTCAGGAGACATCTGACAATGTTTGGAAACATTTTGGGCCGGAACAACAGAGAGGTGTGCTCCTGGTAACCAACGTGTAGGAACCAGGTATATTTCCAAACATCTTACATCAAACAATTACCCAAAACGCCCAGAGTGCCGAGATTTAGAAATCCTGGTTTAATTTGACACAACTGTGGAGAAGTCCAGGATGAGATTTGATACACTTCCCTGAAGGTCAAGGAGAGGGATCTGGTTTAGGAACGTCGTCTGGCTAAGCACCAGAGAAGCTCCTGCAGTATCTAAGCCCTTCCCTAGTTTCACATATTACCCTGTAAATGTTTATTGACAATTCTGTGCGCTAGTCTAGAGTATGAAATTACTTAATTGATTAATAGATGTTAAGGAAATATTCTGCTCTTCAAATATATTTTCCCTTTAGGTTTGTTTTGAAATAGCAACCAATGACAGCTCTTCAGAGAGCTTTGGACGGGATGACATAAAATCGTGAGAATTGATAGCACAATGGAAGACATAACTACTGAGCATTTAAGTGAATGATGTTTTGCAAGTCTATGATTATTTTGGACCTGGCATCAAAAACTCCATTCTCCCTGAGAGAAGCGGTTGTTATTTTCAACAGATTCTATTTTCTATTCAGTTGGAAAAGGGGGAAATACTTGTAAATGCTTTAAAGTGATATTCCTGTCAACTCGCAGTTACAATATCCTTTGGACGTGATGTTCACTCATGGTAAAGTAATTTGATTTGAGTCTTCGAGAGGTAGCCAAGAAGAGAGTGTTTTTTGCATGCGACACATTCATCTAATTCATTTCACATAATACTATTGGAAGTCAGCCTTTTCATGTCGATTTCTGTAGGTTTTCTCTAGTGAAAACCTACATTCTCGTTCTTGTCAGGTGTTTCCTGCTTAGGGGTTCGGCTTGTGGGTGACCGTGAACTTGGCTGTACAGCAATGAACAGCTCCTTATAGACCTTGTTTCCTCATTTCTTTCCCCACCCCACTGTGTAAGAGACATGTTTGTTGCCACTGAGAAGCTCAAGCATTTCTGAAAAAAGCGTCCCTGTGAAGCAGGTGCACCGTCCTGCTGCTGCCTCATCCAGAGCCTCGGATACTTTTCTAGAAAAGGCTCTTTATTAGGGACCAAACAAGAAAAGGCAGAAACACATGGGAGCATTTTCTTATGAAGGCTCATCTCAGAAAATTCTCTTGGAACAGCCCTATTTAACAGAGCTCTTGGTATTTTCATCTTTTTATTGGAATATAGTTAATTTACAATGTTGTGTTAGTTTCAGGTGTAAGGCAAACTGATTCAGTGATATATATACATATATATATTCTTGTTCATATTCTTTTCCATTATGGTTTATTAAATAATATGAATATAGTTCCCTATGCTATACAGTAGGCCCTTTTTTATTACCTATTTTATATATAGTAGTGTGCATATGTTAATCCCAAACTCCTAATTTATCCCTCTCCCCCCCCCTTTCCCTTTGGTACCTTAAGTTTTTTCTCTACATCTGTGAGTCTGTTTCTGTTTTGTAAATAAGTTCATTTGTATCATATTTTAGATTCCACCTGTAAGTGATATCATGTCTTTCTCTGTCTGACTTACTTCACTTAGTTCTCAAATATATAATTAGTATTATCTTATAATAATGTTTCTTATACTCTTTGTAAAAAATCACAATCTAGAGAATCATTTAAAACTTGATTCTTGGGCTTCCCTGGTGGCTCAGTGGTTGAGAGTCTGCCTGCCGATGCAGGGGACACAGGTTCGTGCCCCGGTCCGGGAAGATCCCACGTGCCGCGGAGCGGCTGGGCCCGTGAGCCGTGGCCGCTGAGCCTGCGCGTCCGGAGCCTGTGCTCCGTGGCGGGAGAGGCCACACAGTGAGAGGCCCGCCTACCGCAAAAAACAAAAACAAAAACAAAAAACCTTGATTCTTTCTCTCCATGAATGTACTACAGAGCTCCAACGCTTCAGTATACACATATGTATAACATACCAGTGACTTTATTCAAAATAATACACAGATAACACCATAAGTTGCAATGCACCACCCAAAAACACTTGATTCTTAACCCCAGTGCTACAAAGCAATGCTTCTAAAATTTTAATGTGCACACGATCAGCCAGAATCTTGTGAAAATACGGATTCCTATGTTAACCAGCTCCCAGGTGATGCTGGTGCTGCTGATTCATGGGCCACTTTTTTCAAAACAGAGAGCCTTCGATCTCACTAAGTGCAACTGACCTCAATGCCCATGAAGGTAAAAATGGTAGCTGAGAAATATGAAATGTGCAATTGGCAACGCTTATATACAAACACTGTATTTATTTGAGTTTGGAAAGAAATATTCTGGAGCAAATGAGAGCTGATCGAAGTCATTTTAACCTTTTCTGTCTTGCAACTTCTGAGCAGAAAGAGCAGGACATTCATTTAAACCCTGACGTGGAAAATGACTGAAGGAAAAGTCAAATGGTTGAGCTGATTATTTTCCGAAAATTTTAAATAGAGTCTTTTCTGATAACAGACACTCATAATAAAATCTAGTCAACCGCAAATTAGGGGCAATTGCACTATGGAAAAGCTGAGACAGCTCTTATCAAATCTCTGATTTTTACATTAACACAGGTATGTAAAATGTGGAACATGACTTGAGTTTTCTCTATCTTGATTGTGTGTTTTACCTCCTTGTGTTGTAGACTTAAAAGTCTGTTTTTGTTTTTTTTATTTCTGTTGGAGTGTGGTTGATTTACAATGTTGTGTTAGTTTCAGGTGTACAGAAAAGTGAATCAGTTATACATATACATGTATCCACTCTTTTTAAAATTCTTTTCCCATATAAGTCATTACCGAGTATTGAGTAGAGTTCCCTGTGCTCTACAGTAAGTCCTTATCAGTTATCTATTTTCTATGGAATAGTGTGTATATATCAATCTGTTCCCAGTGAATTTAAGGTTCTTTCTTCATCGCAAAAGAAATCGGAGATGAAATGATAAGAATCAGATTTATTTAGAGAGAAACACACTCCACAAACAGAGTGTGGGCCGTCTCCGAAGGCGAGAGGCCCCGAAATATGGCGTGGTCAGTTTTTATGGGCTGTATAAATTCATATGCTAATGAGGAGGAAGATTATTCCAACTATTTGGGGGAAAGGGCCGAGATTTCCAGGAACTGGGCCACCGCCCACTTTTTGACCTTTTATGGTTGCCCTCAGAACTGTCATGGCGCTGGGAGGCGGATCATTTAGCTGATGTGTTACAATGAGCATTTGAGCTCCAGGTCCACTGGACGTCAAATCTTCCACCATCTTGGACACAGTTGGTTCTAACTAGTTTTTGTCATGTACTATGTCTATGTCATTCTTTTAAAGGTTGTGCCCTGCCTCTTTCCCTCCTGTTTCAAATCCCAATCTCCCAATTTACCCCCCTTTACCTCCCTGGTAACCATGTTTGTTTTCTACATCTGTGACTCCATTTCTGTTTTGCAAATAAGCAGGAATCCTTCCTCCACCGGTTATCTGAGTGATAAGCACCAGCCTCTTCTTTTCCTAACTGTGGGTCTTTGCTCAAGCTGCATGACTTTGGTTTCTTCTCTTTAGAGTCACCCGGTTTCAATCCCATGATTCCTTGAAAATCACCGAAGGAGAAAGCTGCACTTTCTTTTTTCCTGCCAGGTTGTGTTAGGCTATTCCATTATGCACTGGCTTTTGCTTAGGAAACCTAGATGATGCATATACTCTGCAGGTGTGGTATTTCAAAGCCCACTTGGCTCGGGAGTGCTCTGGGGAGCTCAGGGTTTCATTTTGCGAACAATTCTGACATGCTTCTCCATGATGAATTGTCTCTGCTGGTGCTTGGCTTCTCTTACCCACCTAGTGAAACGGGATGTATTTTAAAGTAAAGATATATTAAAATGACCGTTCAGTCGCTGTTGAGACAAAGAAAGCCATTTCTGAGACCAAGGATGACCATTTAACTACCTGAGTGTTCTGTCACCTTCTGTGTATGTTTGCTTCCTCCCTGGGAAGAGGCCTGGGTGTTCTCTTCTTGCTTCTTTTGTTTCTCCTTGACTATTCTAGCTCTTGAATCACCTTTGATTTGTATTTTGATGTGTACAAATAGGTAAAAGAATTCCAGTGTTTTTCATTGTGTTCCTTCTCCACATCCCAGATGTTTATTCTGTCATTTTTAGTATGTTTTCAGTATTTTAAAATATGCAGATAGATATGTTAACTAAAATGAGAAGGAACGGGAGACAAGAAAAGAAAGTTTTGTGAAGATATTTTAAAGAATTTGAGAGGCTGTATTTGCGAGGCTATATCCTAATGTGTTACTAGATAGATAGATACATAGGTAGATAATTTGTTATTTCGGCAAAAAAAAAATTAACAGAAGCAACATTTGCTATCCTTTATTAAAATGACAAAAAAGGGAAAAATTTGCAACTAAAATAAGAGAGACCAAATCTACCCAACACCACAAAAAAACCATCTGAAGTCACTGCTATATGGTAAGCACTGTAGTAAGCTCTGCCAAAGACATGTAAGTTGTATAAAATTTTTTTATTTGTTTCGGTACACAGTTATCTAGTAATTTGCCCAAAGTAAATTGTTATTGAACATATTTACTTCTCTTTCTGTGTGAAATAATTTCCTGATCCAGCTGCAAGAAAGAATACAAAAGAAATGCTCCAAATCTGGGAAAAGAAGGATTAAAGAGATTGGTCCAACCTGTGTAAATGAGAAAAAATGTTCCAACTTGCTATGCTATGTTTGTGCTCTGCATTACACATGTGGATATATTGACGTTTTGGAGCTAGAAAATTCTAAAAGATAACGAATTCAGTGGTTCTCAAAGTGTAGTCCCTAAATAGCAGCAATAGCATCAACTGGGAAGCTGTCATAAATGCACATTATCAGGCCTCAACTCAACCACACTGAAACAAACACTCTAGGAGTGGAGCCCAGAAAGTCTTATTTTAATAATAAGCTCCTTGGTGATTTTGATACACATTAAGTTTCTTCTAGCCTAATTCCCTCTTTATCAAAGGAGAACATTAAAATTAAGGAGTTAACAGGATGATAAAGGGAGCCAAAAAGTTGTAGAACATAAAGCGTAGCACCCAGTATACAGTCCCATCCATGGCATAAGTGAAGCCATGAAATAATGACATGTAAAATATGAGATCATGTTTTATATCTGCATTATTTCTGCCTTTGGGGGTATACGGCATTATTCTAATATCAACAGCAAATTGAACTCAGGTCACATCGTACAGATATTTACCAATGGTGACAAGATGTCAAGCATACGATTAGGCTCTGGTGCTAATATCTCTCATAATCATTAGAGAGGTTAGTTTTTGCCTTAATCTCACCCTAATCTGAGTATGAATTCAGAAAGTCTTAGTTTGCTTGCTGAGAAAGAATTGTAGAAGATATTGAACTGAGAAACAGAAATGGCAAAATAGTCATTTCTCAGAAAGTTATGAAAGGAGTTAATGGGGTTTTTTTTAGTGTGAAGAAAAAATCAGTGATAAGATAAAATTCTGGTTGCTTTTAAACATGAAATATGTACATTTCTGTGTCTTCAGCTCTCATTCTCCACCCGTCATTTCCCATTTGCCTCCAAAAATACCCAGCTAACACCAACTTAAAAATAAATTTGACTTCTCTAAATCTTCATTTAATCCTCCATACTAACTTCATTTTTCCTTCACCACATATTTTACTTTTTATAGCTACAAAATTAATACAGATTAAGACCTACAAACTTAGAAAGCAGGGACAAGATCAAAGGTAAATCATAAGTCTTTGTATGAAATACCTGTAGTTAATACTTGCTGTCAGAGAAGGTATGTATGTTCATTTGTTCACCAAAAAGCATAATGTAATAATTGCTTTGAAGCTTTTTAAAAAATTAACAAATTTTGAAATTTTCCATTTCACTAAATAGTCTTTTGAAGGCATAATTGCAATGGATATTTAATATTCCATATATAGACATACCATAATTTGTCAATGCCCTATTTTTAGTTATTTAAGTCATTCCCAACTGTTCAACTATTATGCTCAATCCTGTGATGACAAACATCCTTGTAGCATACAAGTAAAATCTTCTTGTACCTTATCTCATAATATTCTTAGCATAAAATCTAAAAAGTAAAGTTAACCAAAACCATTTAGAATTTTGCTATGCATTTCAAATTACCTGTCATACTTCCTTAGAAGTGTGTAATATTTCCATTCAACAAGTAGTATTTAAGTTACTTCTTTCATATCTTTAACAATTTTACAGAGTGAGCAAATAATAATATTGTTGTTTCTGTTTCATTAATGGTTATTATTGTAGTGGATTAATATTCTTAAATAATTATTGGCCATTTGTATTTCCTGTTCAAGTACTTTGCCCATTTTTAATGTTGTGCTCATATGTTTCTTACTAATACACAAAAATCTCTTTAAATATTAAATAGTTTGAATTTCTATTGGAAAGACTTTTAATCAATATTTTGGAAAGAGCGGTTAAAAAGCACTGCATAGGGAATTCTCTGGGGGTCCAGTGATTAGGACTTGGTGATTTCACTGCTGAGGGTCCGGGTTCAATATCCTTGGTCAGGGAACTACGATCCCACAAGCTGCATGGCATGGTCAAAAAATAAATAAAAAATAAAACTAGGGACTTCCCTGGTGGTCCAGTAGTTAAAACCCCGTGCTTCCACTGCAGGGGGTGCGGGTTCAATCCCTCATCGGGGAACTAAGATCTCACATGCCACACTGCCAAAAAAATAAAAATAAATGTTTTAAAAAAAGCACTGCATAATTTTATTTGCATTCTTCCCTTATCAACATTTAAAAATCTATTTTCCTTTCCCATTACTGCAAAAACTGCTCTTGCTAAGAACATCCTCATGGTCAAACACATTTCACTCCTCCTGCATCAGTCGTCTGCCACCGCCAGACTACACCTTAAAATTCTTCTGCTTCGATTTCCCTGGTTCTGCTTCAGTGGATTAAACTGTCTTTCATTTCCTCTCTGGCTCCTCTTTCTTTGAACTCCCTTGAAAAGAAAGTTTCCTGAGTCCTCCCCTTGGCTCTCTGCTTTGGGTCAATATACTCGAGGGCGACCCACACTTGGAGGAATTTAGTTCTGTCTGACATCTCCAACTCTTACCAGCATCTTCTCACTTAGCAGATAATCCATTTTCAAATTAAAAAAATAGTCATTGAAGTCAACGATGCTCAGCATTTGAGCATACCAATTTGACTTTGTCCTTACACAGTTTTTCTTCTTCCTTTGTTGTTGCAATAGAAAATCCCAACTGCTTGCCTTGGTTAAGGCATCTCCTAGGCAACTGAGAATTGCTTTAAATAAATGAAAAGTAGTAACACAAAGCAGCACCACCAACAAACTCCATCAAGAAGCAGGTGGCTACTACAGTCAACTATGAATTGATACTTAGCTGCTCCAGCTCAGGCATAAGAACAGCAATTGTGAGTTTTCCCGCAAGAGCAAGGTCTCCCGCCGCCTTTTCTCTTCCCAGTGAGGCTTCATAACTCAGATACTCAGAGCCAGATCGCATGAATCCGCATCCTAATGCACTCTGGCTCCAAGGCCAAAATTATGCGATATGATACCAGGGCCCAAGTCAGGGCAGCAGCAGAGGTAGAGACACAGAATGTTACTTTACTCTTAAGATGACTGAGCTTAAACACGCTTTAAAGCTAACGGGGAGGGGAAGATATTCTTTTCAATATAAGTTATATTCTAAGCCCCAGTTTCACAATCTGAACAATGGTGAAACTCTGAAATCTATCCCTCAGAGTTGTGGTGAAAATTAAATATAAAGTTGATATTAGTTGCCTGATAATAGTAAGAATTTAATTTTTAAAACACTATATTTACATTTCCCCACCACCACCATTAATCTACATTAATTTTATCAATGCAGTTACTTCCCCAATTCTCATTCACTCTTCAACTACCTGAACATTGGAAACAGGCAGAAGAGATTACCTGGTGATTTCCAGAGCATCCAACAGAGCTTAACCTTCTGTTGATGGGGTGATTAAAAAATCTATTGAGACAGAAGTTAACCTGTAGATTTTGTCTGTTCAGTCTGCAAATTGTTTCTGTCTGGTGAAACTGATAATTCCAGACATTAGAGTTGATGGTTCTAGCAGATATTAATCAGTTTTGTAACTAACCCAGGACTCCTGACATTTCTTTGCTAAGTTGTCAACAAACACCTAATCCTCAAATGCTCGTTGGACCACCCGTAGCATCTTTCTTATAATTAATGGGTTGAATAAAATTTTTGACAAGAGTTCATTTTATTTTTACATGAGTCATGATTTTACCTTTTTGAAAGCTATACTGGAATTCACTGCAATCTAGCACAATATTCACAATATTATTGCAAAGTAAGAATATTTGTCTCTGCTTATCCATTGAGAAATGTGAGGCTCATGCATAGTAAAGAGCCCAAGGTCACACAAATTCTGAAGCTTGAACGTAGAAATAGGGGGCAACTTTTGACTATGTTCACACTTTTCAAATTAGGCCAAGTGGCCATGTGCTGAAGTTCCACAAAGTTGGGAATACATTAAAATGGCAAGGCCTTCCGGTATTATTAATTTTATTAAAATATTTTGGGAAAATATGCAATACAAAGTATAAATTTTATACTATAAAATATTTTTGTACTGAATCCAAAATTATATGAATTTTTATGATTGCTCATGAAATAAATTTGTTTTGAGCTGAATTTCCTAACTTCAGGGTATCCTCTACAGTGGAGATATGCTAGTAAAAAAAATACTGAGAAGCACAGTTGAGATAAGGGCTTCTGCTCATACATATTATCCATGTACATAATGAAACATACATAAGGAAACATACATAATGAAACATACACAATGAAACATACATAATGAATCATACATAATGAAACATAATTGAAGAATTTGGTCACCCAGATTATTTTACTTCCAAACCCTAAGTAATGATTCATATCAGAATTGCAATGTACAGATTTGGCAGACTGAGTAGATCATTGCAAATTTTATGACTCATTTGAGCCATACCATGTAGGTACTAGTTAAGTAGCCTTTGCCAAATGAATAAAACACATACTATAAATATAGAGAAGCATAATAAGTATGAACAGTATCTACCCTGATGAACACAAAATCGTGATATTCAATAATTTGCTTCAATAAATATTTCATATATATTTTATTTCTCCCTAAGAAAACAAACCATAGCCTCTTTCCATCTATATATTTCCTCATTTAATATTAAAACAAGTAGATATGCCTGTGTATTACATTTAAATACTGGACTCTCTTTCCTAGTAGGACCTTAATTAAACATTTGTTAAAAAAATTCCATTTAGTAACTAACTTAATTTGAAAGCCTATAATGTGCCCAAACTTAATAATTAATTTTGTGTGTGTGTGTGTGTGTGTGTGTGTGTGTGTGTGTGTGTGTGTGTGTGGTACACGGGCCTCTCACTGTTGTGGCCTCTCCCGTTGCGGAGCGCAGGCTCAGCGGCCATGGCTCACGGGCCCAGCATGTGGGATCTTCCCGGACCGGGGCATGAACCCGTGTCCCCTGCATCCACAGGCGATTCTCAACCACTGCGCCACCAGGGAAGCCCAATGATTAATTTGTATATATACAAATTTACAAATATATATTTGTAAATGTACAAGTTATTTTGTTTATGTGAAACACAAGATGGAGAAGTATGCAGAAAAAAAGGAATGTGAACTTGATATTCTAAACAGATGCCATCTGTATTGATTTTTCTATAAAATTTGTTCGAAGAGATTTTATTCTTTCATTTTGAAAAATTTTCTATTTATATTAGAAATTTTCACATGTGTAGCTAGACTATTTTTTCCAAGGAAGATGAAATAAAGAGTACTGAATTTACTTTCTCATGCTAAACAGCTAGAGAACTTAACAGCAAATAAATTAAAGAAAACTTTTCAGAGATTAGACTACAGGCAGTATGGAACTGTGATACCTGAGAGGAAAAAGAAGTTACAAGGTGAGTCCTACAATTGCACCAGTTTAGTACCTGGAGGTATTTTCCAGGATGCAGTGGAAAGATGAGAAATTCAGAGATCCCAATGAAAGAGACAGAGATTGGAGTTTGGGGAGGCCAAGGCAATTAAAGGCAGAGTTTTAGAGCAACAGATCTACACAGAGAGAGTTCTCGAGATTTGCAAGGCTCTCCCTGTGTCTTAGCTTATTTAATGATCTGTGAATTTGAGAGCAAAAACTGTTTGAAGCAAGAGAAAGAAGTTGGTGGAAAACAACGTAAGGCTCATACAAGGTGAGGAATAATTTCAGTTTCTAATAGCCAAGGTGAAAAGACATCAGAGTACACAGAGTATCAGGTAGAATAATCAGAAAGACACCTGCCTGTGGTGAGGTTAAACTACCCTGGACTACATGCTTCTTTGGAGCTGTGCTACCAAGTCTTTAAAGCAAACCTTGAGAAGCTCTAAGTTACTCAGCTATGTGCCAGAACAAAATCAAGCAGTAGTTCAAAGGATGCAGAGAAATCCATAAACAAATAATGTAAAATTCAAAATGCCCAGTATCCCATTAAAATTAAAATGTTTATGCAGAGAAGCAGGAAAATATAACCAAAAACCAAAAGTCAATCAATAAAATCAGATCTAGAAATGACAGAGATAGTGGAACCGGCAGGGAAGGACAGTAAAATAGCTGTTATAAATATGCTACATATATTCAGAGGCACCTGTGACCATGATGTACAGAAAAATAGAAGACATTAAAAAGAACCACATGAAGCATCTGGAGATAAAAACATGTAATATCTGAAAAATTTAAAAATATACTAAAAGGAATGAAGAGCAATTTAGATGCTGAAGAAGAAAATAAGTGAACGTGAGATAGAGCAGCTTTTGAAAATGAAGTACAACACATCAGTCTCAACAAAAAGCAAAGCATTACTGATCAATGGAAAGGCAAAATGTGTGGGTGATTAAAGAAATTTGGCTCAAGAAAATGGGGAGAAAAAAGGAGTATAAATATAAAAAAATTAATGGCTGAAAGTTTCCAAAATTTGATGGAAACTATAAAACTACAGTTGAGGGCTTCCCTGGTGGCGCAGCGGTTGAGAGTCCGCCTGCCGATGCAGGAGACACGGGTTCGTGCCCTGGTCCGGGAAGATCCCACATGCCGCGGAGCGGCTGGGCCCGTGAGCCATGGCCGCTGAGCCTGCACGTCCGGAGCCTGTGCTCTGCAACGGGAGAGGCCACAACAGTGAGAGGCCCGAGTAACGCAAAAAAAAAAAAAAAAAAAAAACTACAGTTGAAACAAGCTCAACAAATATAAAGAATAAGAAAACCAAAGGGCACTGACAAAGCACATCTTAATCAAATTATGAAGAATCAATGATAATGAGAAAAATATTAAAAGGTAACAGAAAGAAAAACATATACTATACAAGAGAAACAAAATTAAAATGACAGCAGTTTCTGGTCAGAAATTATATGTCAAAAGACAATAGAAAGATATCGTGAAGTACATTAATTTTAAAGAATAGAATTCTTCATTCAGTAAAAATACCTTGAAAAAGAAAAGGCAAAATATTTTTTAGACAAACCTTGAAAGAAATCACTGTCAGCAGACCTGTATTATAAGATATGGTAAAAAGAAGTTTTTCAGGAAGAAAAAAAAATGATATCAGATATAAATTTGGATCTGCAAAAGGATTCAGGAGAGCCAGAAATGATTCACACATGAGTAAATATAGGAGACATTTTCTCACTTTTAACCTCTTTAAAAGATAAATGACTGTTTAAGGTAAAAAATAAATAAAAATGTATATTGAGTTTTATAACATATAAAACATGTATAAAATGTATGACACCAAAAGCCATTAGGATGAGGTATATTGAAGAGAAAGGGAAGTTTATTGCTGTAAGGTTCATACACTGTACATGAAGTGGGAAAATAGCATTTAAAAATAAACTATGACCACCAAAGGGAGAGAGACAGAGAGATAAAAATATAGATGGTACTGGGGGGAGAGAGAATCAAATAGTAGAGAAAAAAATGAATAATTGAAAATTCAATTAATGCAAATGATGGCAGGGAGAGAAGAAAAACAGTGCAGAAAGCAGATGGAACAAATAGAACACATAGCTAACAGTGACAGCATCCCCTTCCATTCTCCACATAACATCACGTTTCTCTCCCTACCTGGGCCTTTCCACAGGCTGCTTGAGTGTCCTCACAACATGGTGGCTGGCTTCCCTCAGACAGAATGATCCAGAGAAACAGGGAGACAAGCAGAAATTAAGTTTCTTACCACCTAACCTCAGAAGTCAAATGGCATAATTCTACAGCCTTGCTATTCATTAAAATCTGATTAGCAAATTCAACCCACACTGATGTAGAGGAATTAAGCATCCCCTTTTGAAGGGAAAATTGTCAAAGAATTCCTGAACATATTTTAAAGCCAACAGATAGTGTGATTCCATTTATATGAAGTTCTAGAAAAGGCACAGATTTAATGACAGAAAACTGATCACTGGTTGCCAGTGGCCAGGGGTGAGAAAGAGGGATTGAATGTTAAATCTCACGAGGAAGGAATGGAAATGTTCTATGTCATGATTCTTATGTACATTATACAACTAAAAAATCTGTGTGCTTAAAATTGATGAATTTTACCATGTATAAATTATGTCTGTATAAATGTGATAAAAATTTGAAAAGAAATGTGTGACTTTCATGAAATATTGGTTGCTATAAATGTGGAGCTGTAGTGTCTTGACAGAGGGAATGGAGACCTCCGAAGAAGAGTGACAGCGCAGGTGATTGCTTCGGTGACATTGGAAGGAACTAGTAATTTCCCGTGCAAAGCTGTGTCTAGCACACTTTCCTAGCCCAGCTTCTCCACATTAGACAACTAAAATAAGAGTCCGTAGGGATTTCGTTTGTTTTTCTTCACTATCTCTTCCATGGGAAGAGGAGAGTACAAGGAACCCAGCACTGATTCCAACGTCTGTGTCAACAATGAGAATCTTGTGCAAATGTCAGGCAGTGCTCTTGAACCTGGGCAATGGGAAATTTTAGCAAGCAATACTGTCCCCCGCCTGGCACCAGGAAGAGGGCTGTTATCAACGGACAATGGCAGCATGAGAGAAAACATCATCACGGGAAGTCAGAGCAAGAGCTTGAGAAGTGTCACGGAGAGGCCAGGGGAACTAGCTCTCAGAGGACAACAGAGACTTAGGGGGACCTAAGTGTGTCAGGAAATTGTCAAGGTCAATTCAGAGAAATGGAAAACCATTTTAATCTAACTCATATGAATTTAGAAATATGAATTATCGGTAGACTAAGGCCTAAAGAGGGTGAGAGCAGACATTCTTTGGAAGAAATATTTTGTATCTATTCCAGTCAAGGTCCATCTGCCTTTATACCAAAGGGTCCCTTCTCACTGAGAGATGGCCTGAGATTCTACTATCTTTTCTAACAGAAATAATTCAGTATATTGAAGTTCCAAGTGAGTACTTTATTACCTAGCACTGACAAGGAATTAGAGTAACCGTTTAAACAAGCAAGTGATAGTAGAGTTATCACAGATCAGATTAAAAAGATCCACTTTAAAGGAATTTGATTAAATTAGCCCAAGAGGTTTCATTCAAACTATTAACTTTTATACCATCACCTAAAGCTCTTGTTAAAATACGATCAACTGGTCCAAAGAACAGGCATCTTGATTCTGTAAGGTTTGAGCGGGATCCAGGAATCTGAATTTTAAGCAACCACCCTGAGTGATTCTAAAGTGGACCTCAGAACACATTTTGATAAACACGGAAAAGAGTAACATTAATACTGAATAGAGCATAACCTCAGAACATTCTGAAGCATGAAGACGTCACATTACATTATAGAATACAAAGGCCATGCCAACAAAAGCTTAACCCTACAAGGATTTGAAGCTCTTTTCTTAAGCATGTTTGAAAAATAATCTACTACTACTGGAGATATTTGTCTTAGTACTGCTCAACCCCATAAGCTCATTTTATATGGAACTGCTCTCTTTCATTATCTCCTTGGATCACTGCCATATAATGATTTTTCTCTTCTCACTATGAGGACTTTTCTTACCTAAAATGTCCCTCAGTCTTGTTCTATAGTGTAATCTAGAACATCTTAACAGTTTTAGGATTCTTTCTAGAAAACAGTGAACTGAAACTCTTTTGCCTGAATCTGATACCAAATTATAAGCAGCCTAATAGTCACAGATATTCTAAATCAATATTATATGTTTAAATATAATTATAGTACAAGAATTAAAGCTCTGATGAAGGAAAGATCTCCTGGCCAATTAGGAATTTAGTTAATGTGCATTAAAACTGGCAGATTCTTAGACCTGACTATCTTGATAAAGTACATGATATTAAGAACTGACTTACACAGAAAGAGAAAGACAAATACCATATGATATCGCTTATATGTGGAATCCAAAATACGACACAAATGAACCTAACTATGAAACAGAAACAGACTCACAGACATAGAGAACAGACTGGTGACTGCCAAGGTTGAGGGGTGGGGGGCATGGAGTGGGAGCTTGGGGTCAGCAGATGCCAACCATTATATAAAGAATGGATAAACAACAGTGCCCTACTGTATAGAACAGGGAACTATATTCAATATCCTGGGATAAACCATAATGGAAAAAATATGAAACAGGATATGTGTATGTATATGTATAACTGAATCACTTTGCTGGGCAGCAGAAACTTACACACCATTGTAAATCAGCTGTACTTCAATAACGTCGTTACAAAACTGACTTAACAGTTGTCATTATAATTGTACATCACATGTACCTAAGATGATATATTATTTTTCTAACAGGTTCACAGTTTGCAGTCACTTTACCCCAGCTAGAGTTTATGCCCAGAGAGAAAACTCCCCTCTTCCTTAAGTTATAAGAGAAAATCTTACAACCGCCATGGCTGTGCAGCGCCAGTGTTGTATTGTAAACCTAAACACTTCTGAGTGCTTTTCACTTCCTTATTTATGATCTTCTGGGGAAACAGATTTTCAAATCCATCTACATAATGAGACTCCACATATTTGAAACAGACTATTATTGCCATTTAACCGTGTAATGTTAACAGTTGTACCCGTAAAGCACAGAAAACCGCAATCTGACAGCGCTGCAATTTAACGACACGTAGGAATCAGTTGTGTTTTGAATGGAAATAAGGTTTCTGAGCAACTATTTTAAGCAGCACATTATTGACAGTTGTGTAAGATTTGAATCTGAGAAGCAACACTGTGACGGCACAAATTCTGTTTTTCTTCACACACCAATTTTTTTATACCTACTGCTCAGTACACCATTTCTTGACATTTTTCTATTATCTAGATAAAATCAAGACCCTTTTTCTTCAAACCTTTTCAATGCCTCTATTGAAATATAATCTCACACCACTGTTACATATCCATATGTTATATACACATTGTACGTTGTCCGTGTAGGCAGGAGCTTTGAATTCAAATATATTTTTACATCTCTCTCCCTAGAGACACGTAAGCTGCTTGAGGGCAACAGAGCTTGTCTGAGCTAGCAAGGCACTGCCTAGGATACAGTAAGTTTTCAATAATTCTTCTTAACCTAATTTTTAAGTCATTTGCTACTTGTAATCAATCTGTGTTTTCTTTCTTTTCCTCCTCACATACATTTTTTTTTTCTGTGAGAATTTGTCTTTCAACTCTGCAGGAGCGCTACTTCTCCGTTTGGTTATTTACCTCTCACATATTGTTCTTTCTGTGGTTTTAAAAGCCCTGTTCGATTTCAATTTCTGTATCAACTTGAAAAGCATTCTCGTTCATATTCTTTCCTAAAGGAGGCTGTAAATACAATATTAATGCCTCACCATTTCCAACAACGTTGAATGTTAAAGATGAAATTGTTCTTATTAAAATTACTGTCATTATTTTACTTTAGGCTGGTGATAAATCTAAGGAATGAAGGGATCAAAACTACCCACATGTAACCAAGGTAGGTCTAATACTAGAAATTACTTTCTTGCTCGAAACTGAGTTCAGTTCAGTTTTTTTTTTTGGTACCTATATTTGATGTGGAGTAGTATTCTCTGCATTTCTTTTTAAGAAGTTAAAATGGAACTTTATTCTGTGAAGTATTTCCATACTGGGCAGTAGCGGCTTATGTTACCACATTTGTTCTGTGCCATTCCATTGATCTTTGATGAGCCATCCTGACAGTGAAAAGGGAAGAGCCCTACGGTTGTGCAACAGAAGAGATCAGACACAGTTCTCATCCTCATCCATTTACCTTTTCTGCTAGCCTCTCTCTGACTGGTTTTCTTTTGAAAAACCACTCTACTCTCTGGTAGGATGAGAGAGTTGTAATAAGTGCAGACATGTGCTAAGCCTCCCAAAGCTCATGTTCCTTGCATTGTCCTCTCAGATTCACAATGAGCTCTAATCCCTACTGATTCATAGATGAATCACATCTTTAAAAAATTCTCATGACTCTGTTTCCTTGGATACAGTCCTTGTCACAGATACACGTGTATGTACGAGTGTGTGCACGTGCACACAAGGGTGTGTATAAACATAGATGTAGGTGTACATGTAGTGTGGATTCCACTTAAGATCCTTGCTCTAAGGATCCATTTATTTAACAAATATCTTGTGATTATCATCCAGAGATCAAGCCCTATGATGTGCATTGAGGATATAATGATACCATTGCTTATTATTTCCCAAGTTTGGGATTAACATTCATCAAATAACCACAGAAACAAATATATATTTGAAAATTATGAAAGTGAACTAAGAAGAAAAATTGGGACATTGTATGAGAGATAATTGAAAGGGAATTTAGATTGAGATGCTTCTTTGAAACAGCTACAGTGAAGCTGACACTCCAGGGGTACACTGCAGTTGAACTGTAGATAAAATAATGTTCCAGACAGTGGATCTAGCCTGCTTAAAGTCCCTGAGGAAAGGAAAAGCATGGCATCTTACAGGAGAATTAAGAAGGACTCTGGGCCTGGAATCTAGCACTGGGTGGATGATGCTTGAAAGAAAGGCCAAGGACCCGGCAGCACTTTGTAGGATGCAGTTAGGATTTGAAAGTTTTATCTTAAATGCAATGGAAAGGCCTGGAAGAGTTTAGAGTAGAAAGACAGCATGATTTATACGTTAAGAAAAATCTTAGTATAATGTAATGATGACTGAAATGAATAAATGGAAGTGAAAACAAATAAATAACTCTTCTAGATGTATGAAATAAGACACACAAGGACTTGGTGATTGAAACTTATTTGTTGGAGACCATTTTGATTTTGGTGTTACATATTACTTCTAGTTCTCTTCAGTTTGGAAGATTTCTCATTAGCTAAAGTCAATAAACTAATAATATTCATACTTGCAGGAGGAACATAGGAAAATCCTTCATGCCAACCTGGGAAGACACTGCATAGTGATCTTTACAGAAAAATAATTTGGTTGGCTATTTGTGTTGTCTTATATTCATCTTGTCTTCAGATTCTTCTGGAAATGAACATTGAGAACAGATGCTGACAATGAATGAGACTCACATTTGAAGTTAAAATTGTCAATCTGCTGCCAATGAAAATATCCATTAACATTTGACACATTAAAAAAGTAAGTACAACTACATTGTCTTACTGGTACTAGTTTTTAAAATATGAGCTATTTCTAAGGGAACCCTCCTACACTGTTGGTGGGAAAGTAAGTTGATGCAGCCACTATGGAGAAGAGTATGGAGGTTCTTTAAAAAACTAAAAATACAGCTACCATATGATCCAGTAATCCCACTCTTGGGCATATATCCAGAGAAAACCATAATTCAAAAAGACACATGCACTCCAATGTTCATTGCAACACTATTTACAATAGCCAGGACATGGAAGCAACCTAAATGCCCATCGACCAAGGAATGGATAAAGAAGATGTGGAATGGAATAGTACTCAGCCATAAAAAAGAATGAAATCATGCCATTTGCAGCAACATGGATGGACCTAGAGATGATCAGAGTAAGTGAAGGAAGTCAGACAAAGACAAATAGCATATGATATCACTTATGTGTGAAATCTAAAAAAGAGGGGTATAAATGAACTTATTTACAAAACAGAAGTAGAGTCACAGATGGAGAAAACAAACTTATGGTTACCAAGGAGTAAGGGGGGGGAGGGGTACATTGGGAGATTCGGATGGACATACACACACTACTATATATAAAATAGATAACTAATAAGAACCTACTGTGTAGCACAGGGAACTCTACTCAATACTCTGTAATGGCCTGTATGGGAAAAGGCCTGAAGAAGATGGAAATTCACTGAAGGGTTTTAAGCAGGAGATAAATATGATATTTGATTTATATTTGTAAGAGACCCCTCTGTCCAGTCTGGAGACCATGTGTGAAATGCTAGGACTGAGGAAGCATAAGTGGCAGCAGAGTAACACTAGGGGCGCTAAGTCAGTCCTTCGGGGAGAAAGGACGGCTGCGGGCTGACGTGATAGCGCTGAGGAGACAGAGTGAGTTGGATGGGTTTGGAGTAGGATTGGAAGGCGGAGTTGGCAGTCCTTGCTGATTGCTTGGGTTTAGGAATTGGAAGATTATGAGGCAAGGGGAGTCAAGAACCACACCTCAATATTTAGCTTAGCTTGTTCTGGTGTCACACAAGGCCTCATCTGTTTCTCATTCTATAAGCTCACCAGGTAGTCATTAAAGTTGTGACGTCACAGATGATGAAAGGGACGTTCAGGTAGAGAAGGGATTTGCCCAATATCACACTGGGACAGAACGGCAGAATCCAAGTTCAAACCCAAAGAGCAGTATGTTTGTTTCCACATCAGCACACTCGGTAACAACGCACCTCTAAAGATTTCCCAGCTGCTTTGACGAGATTAAAGAATAAAGACCTACAAGACAAGCTGAACAGTAGAGCATTTAGTACACAAAAACTAGAATTAGCAGGAAAATCTGTCATTAGCCTGCCGGTAAGCCACCAAAAGCACTGGTTCTTTCTACCCAACCCCAGACTCTGCTTGAGAATTTCAGTTTGCGGGGGACTTGAAGCAGACCATCACATTTAGCATCTTTTTTTTAAGTGTCAAGATCCACCTTCCAATTTCCTCATTGGCGCAATTAGATGCCCACACAAGACCTCATGCTCAGCTATATCACAATCATTAAAATGTTCCAAGATAAAATTGTTTCCTCCCAAGCGACGATTCCAGATCTCTGCACAGTGTTTTGAAACTGGAATTGAAACAACTTTTGACTTTGAGTTGGTTTTGCTCTCAGCAGCAGATATGCTTTTAAGAGAATTCCTTCATTTTTCTACAGGGAGTATGGGTTGAAAAGAAGTCTATGTGCACATGACTGAAAGAAAGAGACATTTCTGTTGTTAAGGATTTTAAGGGTATAGGAATAATATCTGATGTCTGCCATGAGGTCAATTCTACACTATTAATGTTAGTTTTATTGCCTTTCTATAGAACTTCCTTCCAGTGCTTAAAATAAAAAACAGGAAGGAAGAGTGGTCAGTGAATGCTCTCACTGGTAGATCCCCTTGGTCTGGGGAAGAGTGCTCATGTCAGGCGCAGAGAGCTTGGCCTCTGACAAACCTTCTTTGTTTTCCCATCCTAAGGCACAGGCAGAGGAAGAGGAAACAGCGCTATGACTTCTGAAGCAGCTCGAAGAAAGACACCTCACCTGCAGAAAGCCAATACCCGATTCAAATATCTTTTTAAAAAAATAATAAAGGAGCCATGTTTAAAAACACAAAAATTTAAAATACCACTTTTTATAATTGATGTCTTTCTGTCTATTGAATTTCCATTTTCTTCAACAGCTACCTTATAAAAAGATTCAATTCATTCCATTTTAGCTTTGTGAGAACAAGGCTCTCTGCTCTTTGGACTATAATTCCCCTAAAATATCACAACCATTTAGCTAGAAAAGCCAGTCTTCATGACATATGTCTTGAAGAATATTATGTTTACCCAAAGAAAAAAGGGTCAAAATATATCTATACCCTAAAATGTTTAGTGGGGGAGATTTCCTCTGTCATAAGTAAATGTCTATGTAGGCTAAGATTGCTTCATAAGACTACATAAGTAGTCTTCAGATGCTACTTTAGAAGATTTCAGGCTGAAGTAGACTTTCCCTTCCATTATCCCTATTAATTTAAGGAAAATGTAACACAAAGGAACATTATAATAATTTATGATTCTTTGTGGTGAATGTTGGGTAGAAAAATCAGTAAATGAATGAGATGAGCCCATAGCTACTATTGTGAAATTGTAATTTGGTTTCATGAAATATAAATAATAGTCTAAATTAGAAGCAAGGAAATTAAGCCTATAAAGAAACGCCAATCAATGATGTAGATAATGATTTATATAATATGATACTTGGAGAAATGTTATTAATGCCATCAACTTAGAAATACACTTCATGCCTAGTGATAAGAAATTATGTAAATGTAGTCATTCATAAGCCCTTAAAATAATGTTTTCACAGACTAGTGATATAAGGAAATGATCATATTATAACCTGGTATGATGCAGTGCAAAGTAACATAGGTTGTTCCTACCTTAAGCCAAGTACTGTTATGTACCTTAAAGCATTTTATCATATAATCGTCACCACTGTGAGAAATAAGTCATGTTATCATCTTCATTTTTCTGATGTGTTAAGAGTAGAGACATTAAATAAATTTAATGTCTATTAGTGTCAATTTAGTGTCAACTAACACATAATAGGTGACAGAGCTCTTTTCTGATGTGAACCCAATGCATCTGCTTCCAAAGCCCCTGCTCTTAATCATACCTTGCCCCCCTCCTCAGCGTTGTCACAAATACTCAGCTTAACTAATTTCAGTTTAATTGAATTTCATTTTTATGTTTATTACTTTCATACTAATATGAAGGAAACAAAATACTCGGCGCTAGTGTGATTCCATCCACAAACTTTAATAACAAGGTACCCACTGTAATTCTTTTTTTTTTTTTTTGGCCCTGGTGTCTCATTCACATAAGAAATTCGGAGTTTGCAAAACTCTCCCGTTTCACCGACCATGATACCACAGTAAGTAAAGGTTTCTTGAACCTTTTCGTTGTGAATTCCTCTCCTGTACCTTTACACACCTGGTCTTGTTTTTGGTTCTCAGTGAATAATGAAAGCATGACATTCAACGTGCGCTAATTTTACAAATTGTTTGCTTAGGCACCTGAGGGGGTTTAACTTTGTGTCTTTCTTTGTGTGACCACCTTTGGCTTATGTGGCTCATCCTGGGTGTCACCTGGTATAGGAATCCCATTAGCTTCCATTCTCCCCGATACCCCTCTGCTCTGGCTCCTTACAGGACACCAGACTCTGCTGATTTTCCTCCCTCCTCCCTGGCTGTCTCTTCCCATTCTTCTTCACTGGTTCCTCCTCAAATCCTCACTTCTAAACATCGCAGTGCCCAAGACTCAACACTTAGACTTCTTTGGTGGTATTTTATCCATTCCCATGGCTTTCAATGCAATCTTTTAGCCCATGATTCTCAAATTTTATATCTCAACAGAAGTATATCCAAGTGCCCACTTGACAGTCTCACTTGTGAGTCTACATATTTTAAACTTCTATGATCAAAATATTTCTTGATCTTCCACTCTAGCCAATAAACAAAATCAAGGAATGAAACAAATAATATTTTTAAAAAAACAAAACCTGTTCCTGTCCCCTCTCATTTCCAGTCTAAGTAAATAGCACCACCATTCAGCTAGTAGCTAAGATTATACCCTCACATACAATTCATCACAGTGTCCTTGAAGCTTTATTTTCAGTTTTTCCCTAATTCACGCGCATCTCACAGCTCTCCCAGGCATCATGGTTCACCTAGACTCTCAGAATAACTTCTGATTGAGCTGCTTACTTTTGCTCACACCCCTTTGCATATACTGTCAGACTTACCAAATTCTTATCACCGGCTCAAAGAGTCACAAACTCAATGACCATGTAAGAGGCACTTAATTTCTGCATCTAAGTTTCTTCATTTGATAAGTACGGAAAATAATATAATCCACCTCATAGTTGTGACTTGAGGATGGTATAAGATATTTGAGATAAATTGCTGTGCACATGTTGGCACTTAGTAAGCATTCATTAGTGGTTAGTGATTATTATTTTTGAACCACAGCCAATTTTAATACTGATCCTCCTTGACTTATGATGGGGTTAACTCCCTGTAAACCCATCCTAAGTTGAAAATACCTCAGGTCAAAAATGCATTTAAGGGCTTCCCTGGTGGCGCAGTGGTTGAGAGTCCGCCTGCCAATGCAGGGGACATGGGTTCGTGCCCCGGTCTGGGAAGATACCACATGCCGTGGAGCGGCTGGGCCCGTGAGCCATGGCCACTGAGCCTGTGCGTCTGGAGCCTGTGCTCCGCAATGGGAGAGGCCACAACAGTGAGAGGCCCGCGTACCGCAAAAAAAAAAAAAAAAAAAAAAAAAAAAAAGCATTTAATACACCTAACCTACCAAGCATCATAGTTTAGCCTAGCCTACCTTAAATGTGCTCAAAACACTTACATTAGCCTACGATTGGGAAAAATCATCTAACACAAAGACTATTTTAAAATAAAGTATTGAATATCTCATGTAACTGATTGGATAGTGTACTGAAAGTGAAAAACAGAATGGTTGTCTGCATACAGAGCGGTTATAAGTGTATCTGTTGTTTACCTTGCTATTGGCTGGCTGGGAGCTATTGTTGCCCAGAATCATGGGAAAGGATAGTATCATATATGGCTAGCCCAGGAAAAGATCAAAATGCAAAGTGTGGTTTCTACTGAATGTGTATTGCTTTCACGCCATGACAAAGTAAAAAAAAAAAAAAAAAAAAAAAAAAAAAAATCATGAGTTGGACCAATGTAAGTCGGGGACCTTCTGTACATAAATTCCGTCATGCTACTTCCTTGTTCCAAATTATCTGTTGACACCCATAACAATTTAATAAAATCCAAAGTCCTTAACATGGCCCCAAACCCTGAGAGATTTGGACCATTGGCACACCTGACCCCATTTCTAACTACTGTCTCCCAGCTTGCTGTGTTGAAGCCACTTGTTTCCCCAGTGTCCCCTGAATTTCCTAAGCTATTTCAGCCTCACTTCATACATCCAGGGACTGCTGCGTGCAACTCATCACCCAGATCTTGGCAAAACTTTCTCATTGTATTTACATTTTTGCTCAAATTTTACCCAGATTTCAGGGGTGACATGCCTTCTCTGACTACTGTCTCAAAAATAACAGCCCCCAAATACTCACCATCTCTTTTCCTTGCTTTATTTTGTTTCATGAACTTATCACCACTTGATACATTTATTATTTTTTTGTGTGTGTTTTTTTGTGTGTGGGTGTGTGGTTTTTTTTGCAGTACACGGGCCTCTCTCTGTTGTGCCCCCACACACACCCCGCTGCGGAGCACAGGCTACGGACGCGCAGGCTCAGCGGCCATGGCTCACGGGCCCAGCCGCTCCGCGGCACGTGGGATCTTCCCGGACCGGGGTGCGAACCCGCGTCCCCTGCATTCGCAGGCGGATTCTCAACCACTGCGCCACCAGGGAAGCCCTGATACATTTATTTGTCCATTTGTTTAGTTCCACTTCTCCTTACAAGAGAGTAATCTCCATGAAAACAAAAGACTTCTTTTATCAAGATTTTTCCTCACCTCCATATTTCCAGCTCCACGAACTGTCCCTAGCATTAACAGGTGTGCAATGAATATTTGGTGAATGACTACATAGAGTGTGTTATAATTATCTCTTTACACGTCTGTCTCCCCCAGTAAACGTCAACCTCTCCATTTTCACTGCTTGGTGAATAATGAACATCTGATAAATATTTGTGGGTGAAAACCGTTAGTGAATGAATGAACATAATATAGTCAGAAGAGCAGTTCCATGAAAGATATAATTGGTGAAGGCGTGATGTAGCTGAAATGCCTTATATCTGGAAAACCAAAGAATTAATTTATAGGAAATCAAAACTATCTCTTTTCATCCCAGGTTATCATTTCTAATAAATATTTTGTTCCTTCTGATTGATTGAGCAGAGGTTAAATAATACAAATATGGATTAATTAGTTTCACAGTAGAAGTAGTTGCAACTACCTTTGACACTTAAAAATAGATCCAGTTTTATAAAAGCCAATAAATTTATATTTTGAGTTGTCATTGATAAAAACTCAGTAGGCTCAATTCAACATGAGAGATTCTCCTTGACTTTAACATGAGAAAGTCTTTTTCATGGATGATTATGGCCTAAAGCGTGAATTCCAATGGCAAAGATAATTAATATTTGAGAGAACAGAGGGCATGGTGCTGCAGACAGCACACCACAACTCCCAGTAGAGGGCTTGGGAAGGATCAGAAAAAATACTTCATTAAACAGTCAAACCCTCTGAATGTGCTTATGCTTGAAAATATTTATTAGAGGATTTTTCCAGGATCTTCTCTAGGAGTCTATATGGTCAAAAATATATTTCATTTGAAGTTCTCTTTGATAAAACCAGCTTGAAAAAACAGCAGAAGATATCTCTGTTCAAGAAATTAATTGAGATATTTTTACTACCAAAAGGGAAGGTGTAAAGATTCATTTGCTCTTTTTAAGAACAAAAAGGAAAACTCCATTGAGGGGAGGTGTTTCAATCTATTCTAGTTACACAAAAATATATTCCAAGGTAAATAGAAATGCCACCTGGGAAGCACACGCACAAGACATTTTCTGACCCGAAGAGGAAAGCGAGGGCATGATTATGCCTGGCGTGTTACATACAGAGATCAGGGACTTCTGGGTCTGACACTTCCTAGCTCCCAGGATATGGGCATGTTTCTCACTGGCTCTTCATCAGTCACACTTGTCATCATGACTTCTATCTATAAGATGACTTCTATTTCAGATGAATATCACCTTTGTTCATGCAACACCATGCTCTCTGGGGAGCAGGCAACATGGCCCTTTTGCTAATGAGTAGCTGCTAAATGAAATACTTCAGGAGCTGCAGACCCTCCTACACTGTGGGTGGGGATGTATATTGGTGCAGCCACTGTGGAGAACAGTATGCAGGGTCCTTAAACAACTAAAAATAGAGCTACCATATGACCTGCAATCCCACTCCTGGGCATATATCCAGAGAAAACTCTAATTTGAAAAGATACATGCACCCCAAAGTTCATTGCAGCACTATTTACAATAGCCAGGGGTCCGGAGGAGAAGATGGCGGAAGAGTAAGACGCGGGAATCACCTTCCTCCTCACAGATACATCAGAAATACATCTACACGTGGAACAGCTCCTACAGAACACCCACCGAACGCTGGCAGAAGACCTCAGGCCTCCCAAAAGGCAACAAACTCCCCGCATACCTGGCGAGGGCAAAAGAAAAAAGAAAAAACAGAGACAAAAGAATAGGGACGGTACCTGCACCAGCGGGAGGGAGCCGTGAAGGAGGAAAGGTGTCCGTCCACACACTAGGAGCCCCTTCGCGGGCGGAGACTGCGGGTGGCGGAGGGGGAAGCTCCGGAGCCGCGGAGGAGAGCGCAGCCACAGGGGTGCGGAGGGAAAAGCGGAGAGATTCCCTCAGAGAGGACGGGTGCCGGCCGGCACTCACCAGGCCGAGAAGCTCGTCTGCTCAGCCGCCGGGGCGGGCGGGGCTGGGAGCTGAGGCCCGGGCTACGGAAGCCGGGAGAGGACTGGCGGCGTGAACACAGCCTGAAGGGGTTAGCGCGCCACGGCTGGCCGGGAGGGAGTCCGGGAAAAGTCTGGAGCTGCTGAAGAGGCAAGAGACCTTTTCTTCCCTCTTTGCTTCCTGGGCGCGAGGAGAGGGGTTTAAGCGCGCCGCTTAAAGGAGCTCCAGAAACGGGCACGGAGCTACCGAAAAGACAAAAGACTTTTTCTTGCCTCTTCGCTTCCTAGGGCGCGAGGAAAGGGAATTAAGGGCACCACATAAAGGAGCTCCAGAAACGGGCGCGAGCCGCCGCTGTCGGCACGGACAGTAGAGACGGGTGTGGGATGCTAAGGCTGCTGCTGCCGCCACCAAGAGGCCTGTGTGCGAGCACAGGTCACTCTCCACACCGGCCCTCCCGGGAGCCTGTGCAGCCCGCCACCGCCAGGGTCCCGGGATCCAGGGACTGCTTCCCCGGGAAAACGCGCGATGCGCCTTGGGCCGGTGCAGCGTCGCGCTGGCCTCTGCCGCCGCGGACTCGCCCCACATCCGTGCCCTGCCCCCCGCCTGAGTGAGCCAGAGACCACGAATCAGCTGCACCATTAATGCTGGTCCTTTGACCCCGCCCTGTCTGAGCGAAGGGCAGACGCCCTCGGACGACCTGCGCGCAGAGGCGGGGCCAGGTCCAGGGCTGAGCCCCAGGAGCTGTGCGAACAAAGAGAGGGGGAGGTCCCCCCCAGCAGCCTCAGAAACAGCGGGTTAAAGCTCCACAGTCAGCTTGAAGTGCCCTGCATCTGTGGAAAACCTGAAGAGACAGCGAAATATCCCAGGTTGAGGAGGTGGACTTTGGGAGCAAGATATACTATTATTTTCCCCTTTTTTCTTTTTGTGAGTGTGTATGTGGGTGCTGCTGTGTGAGATTTTGTCTGTGTAGCTTTGTTTTCACCATTTGTCCTGGGGTTAGACCGACTTTTTTTTTTTTTCTTTAATAAAAATTTTTCTTCTTAATAATTATTTTGTTATTTTAATAACTGTATTTTACCCTACTTTATTTTGTCTTCTCCCCTTTCTTTCTTTCTTCCCTCCTTTCTTTCCTATTTCACTCCTTCCTGCCTCCCTTCCTTCCTTTATTCCCTCCTTCCTTCCTCCCTTCCTTTCTTCCTCCCTCCCATCCTTTCTTTATTCCCTCCTTCCTCCCTTCCTTTCTTCCTCCCTCCCTTCCTTTCTTTATTCCCTCCTTCCTTCCTCCCTTCCTTTCTTCCTCCCTCCCTTCCTTTCTTTATTCCCCCCTTCCTTCCTCCCTTCCTTTCTTCCTCCCTCCCTTCCTTTCTTTATTCCCTCCTTCCTTCCTCCCTTCCTTTCTTCCTCCCTCCCTTCCTTTCTTTATTCCCTCCTTCCTTCCTCCCTTCCTTTCTTCCTCCCTCCCTTCCTTTCTTCCTTCCTTCCCTCCCTTCCTCCTTTCTTCCTTCCTTTCTTGCCTTTCTATTTTTTTCTCCCTTTTGTTTTGAGCTGTGTGGATTAAAGGCTCTTGGCACTCCAGCCAGGTGTCAAGGCTGTGTCTCTGAGGTGGGAGAACTAACCTCAGGACACTGGTCCACAAGAGACCTCTCAGCTCCGCGTAATATCAAACGGCGAAAATCTCCCAGAGATCTCCATCTCAACACCAAGACCCAGCTTCACTCAAGGACCAGCAACGAACAGTGCTGGACACCCTATACCCAACAAAGAGTGAGACAGGTCTACAGCCCCATCCATTAGCAGAGAGGCTGCCTAGAATCACAGTAAGGCTACTGACATCCCCATACACGCCACCAGACGTGGACCTGCCCACCAGGGAGACGGGATCCAGCCTCATCCACCAGAACAGGGGCACTGGTCCCCCCAACCAGGAAACCTGCTCAAACCACTGAACCAACCTCAGCCACTGGGGACAGCCACCAAAAATAGATAGAACTACGAACCTGCAGCCTGCAAAAGGGAGACCCCAAACACAGTAAGATAAGCAAAATGAGAAGACAGAAAAACACACAGCAGATGAAGGAACAAGATAAAAACACACCAGACCTAACAAATGAAGAGGTAACAGCCAGTCTACCTGAAAGAGAATTTAGAATAATGATGGTGAAGATGATGCAAAATCTTGGAAATAGAATAGACAAATTGCAAGAAACAGTTAACAAGGACCTAGAAGAAATAAAGAGGAAGCAAGTAACGATGAGCAACACAATAAATGAAATGAAAAATACTCTAGATGGGATCAGTAGCAGAATAACTGAGGCAGAAGGACGGATAAGTGACCTGGAAGATAAAATAGTAGAAATAACTACTGCAGAGCAGAAGAAAGAAAAAAGAATGAAAAGAACTGAGGACAGTCTCAGAGATCTCTGGGACAACATTAAACACACCAACATTCGAATCATAGGGGTCCCAGAAGAAGAAGAGAAAAAGAAAGGGACTGAGAAAATATTTGAAGAGATTATAGTTGAAAACTTCCCTAATATAGGAAAGGAAATAGTCAACCAAGTCCAGGAAGCACAGAGAGTCCCATACAGGATAAACCCAAGGAGAAACACGCCGAGACACATAATAATCAAACTGTCAAAAATTAAATACAAAGAAAACATATTAAAAGCAGCAAGGGAAAAACAACAAATAACACACAAGGGAATCCCCATAAGGCTAACATCTGATCTTTCAGCAGAAACTCTACAAGCCAGAAGGGAGTGGCAGGACATATTTAAAGTGATGAAGGAAAAAAACCTACAACCAAGATTACTCTACCCAGCAAGGATCTCATTCAGATTTGATGGAGAAATTAAAACCTTTACAGACAAGCAAAAGCTGAGAGAGTTCAGCACCACCAAACCAGCTTTACAACAAATGCTAAAGGAACTTCTCTAAGCAAGAAACATAAGAGAAGGAAAAGACCTACAAGAACAACTCGAAACAATTAAGTAAATGGTAATAGGAATGCACATATCAATAATTACCTTAAATGTAAATGGATTAAATGCTCCCACCAAAAGACACAGACTGGCTGAATGGATACAAAAACAAGACCCATATATATGCTGTCTACAAGAGACCCACTTCAGACCTAGGGACACTTATAGGCTGAAAGTGAGGGGATGGAAAAAGATATTCCATGCAAATGGAAATCAGAAGAAAGCTGGAGTAGCAATTCTCATATCAGACAAAATAGACTTTAAAATAAAAACTATTACAAGAGACGAAGAAGGACACTACATAATGATCAAGGGATCGATCCATGAAGAAGATATAACAATTGTAAATATTTATGCACCCAACATAGGCACACCTCAATACATAAGGCAAATACTAACAGCCATAAAAGGGGAAATCGACAGTAACACAATCATAGTAGGGGACTTTAACACCCCACTGTCACCAATGGACAGATCATCCAAAATGAAAATAAATAAGGAAACACAAGCTTTAACTGATACATTATACAAGGTGGATTTACTTGATATTTATAGGACATTCCATCCAAAAACAACAGAATACACATTTTTCTCAAGTGCCCATGGAACATTCTCCAGGATAGATCATATCTTGGGTCACACATCTAGCCTTGGCAAATTTAAGAAAATTGAAATCATATCAAGTATCTTTTCTGACCACAACGCTATGAGACTAGATATCAATTACAGGAAAAGATCTGTAAAAAATACAAACACATGGAGGCTAAACAATACACTACTTAATAACGAAGTGATCACTGAAGAAATCAAAGAGGAAGTCAAAAAGTACTTAGAAACAGATGACAGTGGAGACACGACGACCTAAAATCTATGGGATACAGCAAAAGCAGTTCTAAGAGGGAAGTTTATAGCAATACAATCATACCTTAAGAAACAGGAAGCATCTCGAATAAACAACTTAACTTTGTACCTAAAGCAATTAGAGAAGGAAGAACAAAAAAACCCCAAATTTAGCAGAAGGAAAGAAATCATAAAGATCAGATCAGAAATAAATGAAAAAGAAATGAAGGAAACAATAGCAAAGATCAATAAAAGTAAAAGCTGGTTCTTTGAGAAGATAAATAAAATTGATAAACCATTAGCCAGACTCATCAAGAAAAAAAGGGAGGAGACTCAAATCAATAGAATTAGAAATGAAAAAGGAGATGTAACAACTGACTCTGCAGAAATACAAAAGACTGTTAGAGATTACTACAAGCAACTCTATGCCAATAAAATGGACAACCTGGAAGAAATGGACAAATTCTTAGAAATGCACAACCTGCCAAGACTGAACCAGGAAGAAATAGAAAATATGAACAGACCAATCACAAGCACTGAAATTGAAACTGTGATTAAAAATCTTCCAGCAAACAAAAGCCCAGGACCAGATGGCTTCACAGGTGAATTCTATCAAACATTTAGAGAAGAGCTAACACCTATCCTTCTCAAACTCTTCCAAAAGATAGCAGAGGGAGGAACACTCCCAAACTCATTCTATGAGGCCACCATCACCCTGATATCAAAACCAGACAAAGACGTCACAAAGAAAGAAAACTATAGGCCAATATCACTGATGAACATAGATGCAAAAATCCTCAACAAAATACTAGCAAACAGAATCCAACAGCACATTAAAAGGATCATATACCATGATCAAGTGGGGTTTATTCCAGGAATGCAAGGATTCTTCAATATACGCAAATCAATCAATGTGATACACCATATCAACAACCTGAAGGAGAAAAACCATATGATCATCTCAATAGATGCAGAGAAAGCTTTTGACAAAACTCAACACCCATTTATGATAAAAACCCTGCAGAAAGTAGGCATAGAGGGAACTTTCCTCAATATAATAAAGGCAATATATGACAAACCCACAGCCAGCATTGTTCTCAATGGTGAAAAACTGAAACCATTTCCACTAAGATCAGGAACAAGACAAGGTTGCACACTCTCACCACTCTTATTCAACCTAGTTTTGGAAGTTATAGCCACAGCAATTAGAGAAAATAAAGAAATAAAAGGAATCCAAATAGGAAAAGAAGAAGTGAAGCTGTCACTGTTTGCAGATGACATGATACTATACATAGAGAATACTAAGGATGCTACCAGAAAACTACTAGAACTAATCAATGAATTTGGTAAAGTAGCAGGATACAAAATTAATGCACAGAAATCTCTGGCATTCTTATACACTAATGATGAAAAATCTGAGAATGAAATTAAGAAAACACTCCCATTTACCATTGCAACAAAAAGAATAAAATATCTAGGAATAAACCTACCTAAGGAGACAAAAGACTTGTATGCAGAAAACTATAAGACACTGATGAAAGAAATTAAAGATGATACAAATAGGTGGAGAAATATACCATGTTCTTGGATTGGAAGAATCAACATAGTGAAAATGACTCTACTACCCAAAACAATCTACAGATTCAATGCAATCCCTATCAAATTACCACTGGCATTTTTTACAGAACTAGAACAAAGAATTTCACAATTTGTATGGAAACACAAAAGACCCCGAATAGCCAAAGCAATCTTGAGAACGAAAAATGGAGCTGGAGGAATCAGGCTCCCTGACTTCAGACTCTACTACAAGGCTACAGTAATCAAGACAGTATGGTACTGGCACAAAAACAGAAATATAGATCAATGGAACAGGATAGAAAGCCCAGAGATAAACCCACACACATATGGTCACCTTATCTTTGATAAAGGAGGGAAGGAAACACAGTGGAGAAAAGACAGCCTCTTCAATAAGTGGTGCTGGGAAAACTGGACAGCTACCTGTAGAAGTATGAAATTAGAACACTCCCTAACACCATACACAAAAATAAACTCAAAATGGGTTAAAGACCTAAATGTAAGGCCAGACACTATCAAACTCTGAACACTATCTTTATATACATATTAAAAATAAACATTAAAATGCATATTTGACACTGTATACTCAATCTAGGTTTTTAACCAGTTCTTCATGTTTTTATTTGCAAAATGTTTTTACATTTTCTAGAAGCTAACTAATATATAATAATGGCAATTTATGTTTGTATGTATAATTCCACCTTTTTCAAAAATGGTTTTAAGGACAGCCACTAATCAAAGATGAGCATGTGTATTTCCTTACCAATTATTGACTGAAAAATTTTTCTCCTCATAAATATTTAAGACAACAAGAAAAATAAATGTAAGTACTTACTTTAAAAATCTATGGCAAAAACATTTAAAATGGTCTTTCTATGAACTGTCATGCTGTTTTTCTGGCCAGTTCTATGCAACTGTCTTACTCAGAGTAAGTTTCATTTCTGGATACAAACCCAATCACAAGAGTGCATCTTAATTCAAAAGGTAAACTAATAATTACCCTCCCCAAAAAAGTCCTTCTGGATTTAGCTTTCTTACTCTTCAGATATTCAGCTGGTTGTCTGAGAACTAAAGAGATCCCATCTGATGAACGGGGCCCAAAGGATGGGGGTAAGGAACCAGCCCTGGATTATAATCCTGGCTTGTCCTTTACCAGCTCTGCACAGCTGACTGATGACTTAACTCCTCTGTCGTGAAGATGATCAGGCTCTTTGAAATTTATACTGGTAACTAATTATCCTTTGATGCTGGAAACTGTTATTCAGATACTTGGGGTATATACTTTTCTCCTAACTCCAGGAAGCTATTTCCAGATATTGAAGCACAATTTTATTCACCATAAGTTATTGTTTTTTAGATGAAGAAAATGCAGAAGAGAGGACACAGTGTAAACATGACTCCAAAATTCTTTCTCATAAAATGTTTCGACAACTAATTATGAAGTACGAATACCGGAAATTAAATTTTGAAGAATCAAATACTTTAAAATAAATTTTAAATAAAAAAACAGCAAGGCATAAATTGGGGCTTGATTTAGTTACTTTGATTCATGTGTCCTACCTAACTAGTTGCTTAATTTTCTTTCGAAAACCGCTTTAAAATATCCATAATAATTCACTCCAATCCACTGAATATTTTTTTGAGCTAAAATAACTCTGAAGGTAAGTTAAGTATGTTATAAATAATTAGCAGAATAAATGCTATAGAGGATGTGGGATATTTTTAATACACACATGAACATACACACACAGGGAAACACAAACAATATTAAATAAAAATGAACAAAGACATGCTTATCTCTTGAACACAAAGAGCTGACAGGATAATGCACATAAAACAGACTTGACAGGCTTCTAAGATACAGACTAAGTATAGTTATAAATCCAAGAATGCATTTTAATTGAAAAAGAACCCCAAATGAAGATGATAAGCCTCACACTGATTATCCGCGCCAAACCTCACTGAGAACTAAGGCACATATTTGCAAGAAGGCTATGTAAAGATTGATATGCTGTCTGTGATCTCAGAATCACGGAGAACTTAGTGTCACATGCGACTGCCATTCATGACTTAGACTTCAGGAAAATTGTTCTCTGATAGTTGAGAGAACAAGACAAGTCTAATTTGGGGAGGGAGGGATGGTGGGAGGGAGAAAGACACAGGCAAAGGAAGAGCATATAGTTCAGAATACTACAGATTTACATTTTCATAAGTATCTCAAGAACCTTGCAAATCATTTTCATGAGGCTATTTCCTTGCAAATCTGTAAATATTTACACAAAAGTGTTTTTAGATATGGGTCAAATATTCAATAGCTTAAAATTGTAACAAGCACAGGGTTTTGTTTTTTGTTTTGGTAACACAAAATTCTTGAGGGGGAGAAGGTGATTTTTACATGAAAAACCTTTAAATTGCGTTATATTATGTCAAAAATAGAAAGAAATAGAAATCATGCTTACATTAATTTATAATTGATTTTGGTTCTGATTCTTACCAAATGGACTTTCTTATCTATTAATATTGGCAATATAATGGGTGATAATTAAAATACCATGACCATAACACATAAATTCTTAAATGTAACATATATTTTTCTTTGGTTTAGGAAATTCAACAAAAGGGCAGATTCCTCCAAAACACCTTCCATCTGAAATAAAATACCCTCAATGAATTTAGGTGTGATTTAATGTAAACGTTTAAATAAAATTTTAAAATTATAAGTTGTAATACTCATTTTAAGAATTTTCATGAATAAATTCTCAATTGGCCAGCTTACAGTTAAGAAATTACCAGCTTGTTCTAAAATATTTTTCTTTAAATTTGTTGCAGTTTAAATGTCAGATGCTATTTAGCTGCTGACTAAAAAGATTGTGCTGGCCAAAAAGTTCATTCGGTTTTAAGTAAAAATAAAAGACATTTTTCATTTTCACCAAGAACTTTATTGAACAACGTGTTCATTAACCAAACGAACTCTTTGGCCAACCCAATATATTGAATGATATTTGAATAAACTCTTATCCAAAGAAATAGATTCTAGAGATATACCTTAGCCCTTCAGGTGGCAACAATTTAGAACTACCAAACTGTGGTATTTGTTAATGGATTTAATTTGACTCTTTGAAAACAGAGATAGAAATATTGATTGGTTGTCAAACAAATTTATGGACAAGCACAGTTTATGAAACCTACGATTTTCTTTGAGAGAGGAAAATATTTTGAGTCTATATTTAAAGAGACCATTGGTGACTGTCGTCAGATATCTACTCTAAATTCAAGTTTGAATGTCTTTTTGGACAGAAATATATAACTCTGAATTGTCAGTTATCCATATACTCAGATTATTTCTAAGTGAATGGGATCAAAATCTACACCCTTTAAAGAAAATATAATACTTAATCATCAGAAAAGAGGTTTCCAGTTTAGCCCTTGCCTTCAGTTTCTATTTTTTCAAGATACATTCAATAAATATTTGTTAGACTGAGTGAACCAAATTAGTGAATGAACGTCATAGGCTAGAACTGCCTTTCTAATGTCTTAAGATGATAAAACAAATTTGGAACTGAATACCAAAACGTTTTTCTGCACCAAGTGGCACCCAATGCATGAACTTATTTTTTTAGACCACTGTTTAAAGAAGAGACAATGTTTCCTTATGTTTTAAGAGATCATATTACGTTTCTTTTCCTCATCCAGGGAGACAGTCCTAGCATCCACCTCCTCCAGGTGAGAAGACAAGAGACAGAGGGAGACGTGCAACAAGGGCGGGGGAAGCTAGAGTCCTGGTTCTGAGTCCCTCCTAACTGCTTAATCCACTGCCCCACATTCCAACTTACAATAAAATGAAATTGGCCCATGAACCTGAAAGGGGAAAAAAAGAAAGAAAAATGACCAAATTCATTCAGTGAATTCAGGCATATCCAGTGAAGTAACAGTGAGTTTATGCATCTCCGCAAAGGAACTTGGTTCTGAAATACAGCAAGTCCCCTACGTAGGAACGAGTTCCGTTCCCAGAGCACGTTCGTAAGTCCAATTTGTTCGTAAGTCCAACAAAGTTAGCCTAGGTACCCAACTAACACAATCGGCTATGTAGTACTGTACTGTAATAGGTTTATAATACTTTTCACACAAAAACATACATAACAAACAGGCACAAAAAAAATAAAGAAAACATTTTTAATGTTACAGTACAGTACCTTGAAAAGTACCAGCTACATCACTGTCGTTTTTGCACTTGCTTCCGGACAGCCTGGGCTTGAAATAAAGATACTGTACTCTATACAGTCCTGTACAGTAAAGTACACAAAAGCACAACCACTTGTAGCGGACACACACATGTGACAACGTACGCGAGACACGTGAACCAACCTACGTGGTTGGACATACGAACACACGTTCGCATCTTTGAAAGTTCGCAACTTGAAGGTTTGTATAGAGGGGACTTATTGTATCAAAATTGACTTTTACCTAGTGGGGAAAAAAGGCAATTAAAAAATAATCTGGAAGTGCTTGAGGGTGGAGTTAAAATAGAGAATCAGCTCGTGTTCATTCTAAAGTAACTTGAAAAAGGAATTCTGATGCACAAACATCTTAAAAATAGAGTTCTCACTCTTCCTGCTTCACTGAAGAGCCTCCCTTTTCTACAGAAACTCTGTAAATTGTGGGGCTCTTTAAGTACATGGAGGAATATAACAAATTTGCAATTGTTGGATCAGAATATGTGGCTGATACAGAAATAGAGCTGAGCAGGAAATTTTTACTTCACTCCAGAAATTTTTAGTCATTTTTATGGTTATTAAGAAGACTCTAGACTGTCAGTCTTGTCTTTGACAAAATGAACTGCATTCTAAGTGCTCTCAAAGCAAAATCTCTCAGAAAAGACAAGCCAGAAATAGATGGGATACCATGGAATAAAAGCCAAAAGGCAAGATGCATGAAATTTTTAAACTGGATACCATTTGAAGTATAACATATGAGAAATTGCAGTTGTACATAAGGGCAGGAAGAGAATGTAAAATGGTGAAGCAAGAAGGAAAGGAATAGAAACAGGATATAAAACACAGACACAAAATCTTATGATTCAGATTTATTCCAGGTACTTTCCTACCTGCATTGGATATTAGGGCATTTGTGTTAGTCTGTGCTTGCAGATCTTCATTTATAAATAAATATGTTTGAACTTTCATGTACTTAGAGAGCCATATACTATCTATGAGTTGTTCTTGTTTGAAACATAGAATTAGAGAATTTATTGATTAGTAGCCAATAGAATTCCCAGTGTCATGGTCTTACCAAACCAACACATTGAGAGAATGAATCCTTCCTTTTAAAAACTTTGATAAAACTGTCACAAACCATTTAACACAACCCCAAATTCTCATTCAGAATATCTTGATAATTCATTTATACTTACCCATTTTTCATGTTGGAGATTAAAAATAAATGAATTTAAAATATTGGAACACTTTACACAAAATTTACTCTACTTTTAAACAGATATTTATATCATTCTGTTTCCTTTAATAAGCTTATTTAGAGTTCATATAAAATTTGTGGAACTTAACCAATAAACTCTCCCAAGTTCATAATATATACTAATAAACCTTACATCCTCAGTTAAAGTTGGCAATCTAGAATGTATGCAACTAATTCAGTCCATACACCTACCTATTTCATTTGAATTAGAAGAAAATGGATTATTTGCCTGAATTACATGAGGATTTTATACGACAGACTAGCAGGCTCTCAAAGTGCAACAAATAAACTCTTATCCAGCCTAAAACAGGTTTAAAGACCCACAAATACATTTTAAGGTAGAAGTGATACTTGAGTTTTGTTTAAATTTACTGGGCTGACAAGCTAGGATATGATGAGATAGGAAACAGAAAAATGAGAAGGAACCACATTGTATTGTTTTCTACTTAGTTTCAATAAGTGTTTTCTTTAATGGCATTGTCAAGGTGTTGTATTAAAATCACCCTGTAGGGTTATTATATTGCTAATGCTTCCGTTCATTTGCCCAATTTACTACCATGACCACCAAAATATTTATAGAAGTTGCAAACTCAGGATGGCAGAATATCAAGATTACTGTATTTTTAAGCAGATGCATTGGTATACTCTGCTTTTAAACATTAAATATATTCAAACCGCAAAACTCTATACAAGAAATTTTAATGTGCAATTGTGAATTTTAGAATATACCTAAAGAGTAACTGCAAGAGTTTTAGTTTCTCATCAATACTCTCTTTGAGTAAAGCAAGAAATGAAAACTTTTGAAACATGTAAGCTGGGAAATGTGTTACCTTGTGGAATTTTTAAAGTAAGTCACCTTTCTGCCCTTTAATACCATTATGACAGCAGCTGAGCTGACAACATACAGTGCCAAAGGAGGAATAAACTTAACTAATAGTAATATCTCTACATATGCCCGAAGCACTTAATGACTGTAAGCTTGGAATGTTGAAAATGTTAATCACTTCAGCTTAAAAAAGAAGTGATTTTTCCTTTCTTATATTTGTACCGAGCTGATGTATAAACTGAGCAAAGGATGTCTTTTCTGAGTAGAAACACCTGGGTTTGTTTGGGAATACATTTAAGTACCTTATTTTGGTTTCTCATTATTATTAGTTTTCAGAACTATCAAGTAAAAATAAATAAAGATCATTGCCTTTTGTAAGAACACGTTTTATGTATGACTGAAGGTTTTACAACACTCGGAAAAAGCCATCTGATGTTAGATTTTAAAATAAAATCAAAAGCATTTTCTGACACAGCACACATGAAAAACTGGAAATTCCAATATCTTCAATAGAAGTTGTAGAAAGTGTATGTCTCCTTGGAGTCTGACACCCACTTAACACAGCAGAAAATAAGGTACCATATACTGTAAACAAAAAAGTACAGTAAAGGACAGTTGTAAATTTACATAAGAATAGTTCATAAACATTTTGGTCTTTCCATAACAGTTTTTATATAAAATGCATTAAAAAACCCTTTAGGCAGCTGTCGTCACTCTTGTTTGACCACTTTTCACTTAGATGCACACAGACATTTATATAGCAATATATAGATGCACCATTACATGGATATTATACTATGATTACTGCTTGTAACTGAGATGTGCATTATCCAATCAACATTATCCATAGTTGAAATACTCTTACAGTATGTATTCTTGTCATGTTGTATCTATAAAAACATGAAAATATAACTTTACATTATTTCAAGTATTTACATTAGTTCAAGCTTGACAGAGAAAAATTGATAAGCTACGATTTTTAGAAGAGTAGGCCCAGAGGTACAATAAATAGCATTGATTGTATATAGTCATCTTTTCCAGTTTTAAAAACTCATTTTAAGTATAATATGGAAAAAAATTAGTCTGCAATTTGGTCATTCTAGCATTGATGATTGATTTAAACTTAAAATGCACCTCCAACATTCCTGATGAGGAGAAATGCACTAAAATTATACTGTATTATCGTGGAATTTGTGATCCGGGACAGCTAAATTTAGGGAAGAACATCAGGATACCTCACGGCACCACGGTCCGTGCAAGTGGTTGCTATTAGACCCTACATTTCTCTTTCCCTTCTGTGATATATAATAAATAAGAATGTTTGCCAGGCACTCAGTGAAGTACCAAGTGCTACACAAAAGGCGTACTTGCAGAAATAGCAAGCATAGAAATATTAAAAATAACTATTGAATGTTAGTAATCACTTAAAACCTTAAATTAATTTTATTTTAGAGGGCTTCAGTAGAAAGAAATGGTCTTTTATGAAGGGAAAGATAGCTCCTTTAAATTTCTTAACTAGAGAAATGTAAGTTCTTTAGTCAAAAGTCACAGAAATGTGTTTTATCCACACTGGGCATTTTAAAATAGCCATTCCACCTGAGGAATAAGTATAAAAAATATATATATTAGGGTTGTTTATATTGATGGCAATGGGAAGAAACTATATTGCAGCTGAGCCAAAAGTGCTTAAACTTTTCATAATATATAAGATTTATGACAGCTCTTACAACTTTAAAAGCCAAAACTCAGATTTAGTTTACGGAATTTGATCAATGGGCATCTATCTATTTTCAGGGCATCTCTAACTTCATTTACAACTAACCCTTCTCTCTGTCAGCTCAAACACTTTAAAACAGAACCTCACATACTCTGATATTTGTTTTTAATATTAGTTTTTAAAATCTATTAGCATTTACCTACAGAGATTAAATGCTTTACGCTAAATATTTCTCTACATACGATAAGACATACTTAAAAACAGGTTCAGATTTTATCTGGGGACGAGTTTATACTTTAAGGACCACCCGGCCTTCTTAAAAGGGGGCAAATTTCTCTGGGAACCTAACAATTTAACAGTGTCTTTGAACTCGATTGATGGCCAAACTGTAGCTAAGCAAAATTAATTGGACCGCTTGCAAATAAAACAATAGAAAAGTGCTTATTTCAAATGTCAAGCACTGCCAAGTAATTTTACATTAACACCAAATGTTAAAGAATAGGATACATTAAAGTTTTAATAACAATATTAAATTACTACAAGATTTGAATCTTCTCTTTGTTTTTCTTTCCTTAGCATGTACATATTTGGCTTTGAAAAATATGTAACTGATACCTAAAGCCTTTATAATCACGTCCCACTCGGTTTAGTCGTTGTTGTCTTATTCAACCAATATGGAAGCAAATTTATCGAAAAGCCAGTTTGTTTGTGAAAATACCTAAAAATATTTTTTTAAGTTTAAATGTTTTTTTTTTTTTCTTTTTCTTATAAAACATGTCACATCTTGATGCAGTTGATGTCAAGTGTGCTTAAGTCATTATGAATCAAGAGACTAACAACAGTGGCTGCAGAAACGGGTTTGTTGTCTGTACAAAGACGCCAGTGAAATTAGAGTACTTCCACGGTAGCTGTGCATGTCCACCAAGCTTCGTCCGGAACTGGAGTAGAAAAGGATGTTGTGTTTCTAGGTGACCATTCCTTGCAACTCAAGATGAATTCCACATATTTAAGAATTCTTGGCTGAAAGAAAAGTCTTCAAGATACTGGATGCCTCTCACCACTTTGTCAATAAACACACAAGAAAACCATTGTGTAAGGCACTCAAAAGGTTCTTATCAATCACGAGATATCAGTCACACTGACATTCATTCTCATGCCAGGACTCACGTAAGGGACAGCATGCACTGCTTTGGGAAATTCTGGAGTCATAACACGTCCATTTTCTCCGGTACTTCCTGTAACTGACAGCCTCTCCTCGCTGCTCATAGCCTCATTCAAGGTCACCTTAAATGAGAGGTGGGAGGGAAAGAAAGAAAAAGAAAGCATATGTTAAGGTTTTCAAATGTATCCAGAGTAAAGGCGGTGCTGCTTTAGAAAAATTTACTTCTATCTGAAAGCTTGCAGCAAATGAAAGCAAATAGCGCCAAAATGAACTACAAATAATAAAGCACAATTACAGCGGGGATCTGCCCACATCCCCCCAAGCTACCGTGTCATTAAAGAGGAAAATGGACAGTTGGGCTGCCGGTTAGTCACTGACCAGGAACACAGAAGAACAGCAACAGGACATACAGGACGATCCACTGGCCACCTTCCTCATTTAAAAGAGCTTAAGGACGCGACAAGAAAGCTAAAACGTGCACTGAGAAGGTTGTATTAGAGCCTCGTTCCTACCCCCTAAATCTTAACACTTTCGATGCCATATACGTTGTAACCTTCCTTATATGTTGCAAAATTCTGTGAATTCTGCGAGGAAGATGGGTTAATATTCTGTGCATTCTTTGCCACCTTCATTCGCTTCGCCTCGGCCCTTGACTTGTAACAGAACTCAATCAAAGCCACCAGCATGGCCAAGCCAAGGCCCCCGACAAGGATGTAGAACACTCCAGCAACGTTGCTCAGACTGAGGGCACTGGTCTTTTCCTAAAGAACGCACACGAGAAGAGGTTATCAGGAAGGCAAAGTGGCGAGGGGAAGAGAAAGAGCAATGTCACATAGCATCATCACAGGGACAGCCTAGTCACACAGAACGCATTCAGATCTGAGAAACAATGGATTCTCTCTGAGACGGTCTGTTTTCATGACGGCTACCATGACACGACACAAAAATGAACTGGAGATTCTGGTAGACTCAATCAACTC